>NC_135623.1:32749957-33458290 GCF_053574225.1 Canis aureus | reverse complement strand
CGGCGGCGCGGGGCGCACGAGGCGGCGGGGGCGCGGGGGCGCGGGGGCGCGGGGGCTCCCTGCGGGCAGGGCAGCGCCGCCGCCTCGGCTGGGCCCGGGCCTCCGCGGCGTCTAAGGGGCTTGCGCTCGGAGCCCCGGGCGCCCGGAGCAGCCGTTCGCAGCGGGCTCCGGACCTGGCGGGCTTGCTGCGAAGCTCGCACGGTCTGGGGACCACGGCCGGCAGCCCCCCTCCCCCCGGCGGACTCTGTGCCAGGGTCCCCGACGGCCTTCGCAGCGCGCCTCGGGCACGCGGGGCAGCGGAGGCTCCGAGAGCGGGGAGGCCGGGCCCGGCTCCGGCGGGCGCCCCGGCCCCCCCCCAGCCTGAAGCCCCCTCGGCCGCCCCCAGATGCCCCGGGGACCACCCCCCGCCCGCAGCCTCGGAGGAACCGCCCCGCCCCGCAGCGCAGCGCAGCGCGGCGCCCCTCTGGGCTGCTGGGCGGGCCGCGAACCCCGGGGCCGGGCGGCGGGAGCCCTGGCGCCCCGGGACGCCTCCCCGACGGGCTGGGGCCTCGAGCGCGCGCTCGGCTCCCGGGGAGCTGACCCCGTTCCTGCACCCACTGCGCTTCCGCAGCGCGCGCCCTGCACCTCCCAGCCCGGCGGGGCGGCGGGAGCGCGACCTGAGCCGTCCCGGGGGGCGCGGTCAGGGCACAAGGTCCCCCCGGGGGACTGCGCCCCGAGGACGGAGCCAGACTCCACGGAGACGCGGGGCCCGCCCTGGCGTCGTCGGCTGGAGGGGGTGCGGGGCGCACCCCGGGCGTGCGGACCCCGCTCAAGGCCGAGGAGCCCCCACGCCTTGCAGGGCACCTCCGGGCGGGTGCCCGCGCCGCCCCTGCCGGAAAGCCGGGGGCCACTTAGCCGCCCATCCCCATCCCCATCCCCATCTCTACGCTGCCTGACGGTCTTGTGCTCTCCCCCCCCCCCCCTTACCTTCAGAGATAATCTGCAAGACTGACTTTGTGTAGTAAACAAGGAGGGGGAGAGAGATGGCCATTGAATAGGATTTTAAACATTTCTCAGCAGCAAGAATGACGCCTCGCGGCCTCGGAGATACGCGAACAACCCCTAGCTCTGAGCTCAGTTACGAGGTACCGCGCTGTCAGCCTGTTTATAAATATGCGTCTTAAGAACCCTAAATTTCCTGAAAAACATGCGATGTAGCTTAAATGAAAGACATATGAAGCCAGCTCCGGAGTACTTGTCCACCGCGGAAGGGCCAGCTCAGGGAGGAAAAACTACGGGGGAGCCCGGCAGCCCAGCCGCCTGGTAAACCGGCCCTGCCCCACACCCAAACCCAGTTTTGGTGGTGGTGGTGGCTGGAGGGATGGGTGGGTGCAAGGTGTCACCAGCCACCTTTCACATCCCCGGAGCCTCCTGCAAACGCAGATCTATTTCACGGGAAGGCTGTGTGTTTGGGGACACGTAACCGCTTGTGCCCCTAACAGAGGGAACAGCTAATGGCAAACTCCCATAACGAATGCTTAATCCGCAGTTTTTGGCAAGAAGTTGGGTGTCTGGTTGCCAAAAGCTGTATTAAATAGATGTGGAGAGGCTGAGATGGAGTTTAGGGTAATGACACAGCTCCCACCATGGGAGCTTTGATAACACGCTTAAAATAAGCCTCGTTAAAATAATACCAATTACATGATTTCTGGAAGTCGCAAGAAGAGAGACCAAATCGGATTGGAGGCTATCTCGCCTTCGGTGAGACCTACCTGGGCTTTTTCTTCCTTGATGTTTTTGAGGATAACTTTCTTGGAAATTGACCGTAGCACTTGGATAAATACTTTCTACCCAAACCTAGCATAGCTCTTCCCTCCTCCGTAGGCTTTTAAAACCTCCCCTAACCTTCCTTCCTCGTCCCAACCCTCTCCAGTTCCAACCAGTCAGCCCGGCCAGGGCCCCAGGGGTCAGGGTTCGGAGGAACCATCCGCTGGCAAGTAAGACCCAGTTTGTTAAGTCAGGGTCTAACTGAGATTTTATCTCAGCAGGTTCAGTCCGTCGTGGCCCCCAGGCTACCGCTCCCTCCCTTCTCTGCTCCATCTTCCTATTTTGTCTTTGGAGGATGCTGTTGATCTCTTTCTAGACTTTGAGCCTGGGTTCTAAACTCGAGATCCTGCTCCCCATCTTTCCCGTCGGTCAAGAAATCCACCCGGAATAAAGCTGCGGGGCCTCCTTTTCTCCTCTGCTTCCCTCAAACCTGAACCTTCTCAGGGGGCATCAGGGCTTGCGAGAGGTGCTCAAGGGCGCTGAGAGGTGGTAGGAGAGGGGCAGGGACGGGGGGGGGGGGGGGGGGGGCAAGTTTCTTTTAAAGCCTCGCAAAATTTGGGACATCTTAGGATCCCAGCACCTTCAGGTCTCTGGGTGCTGTGAAGACACACATGTGTCCTCACTTGGCTTTGATGGGGATGAAGTGCCTGGTGGGTGGGGAGGGGTGTCAGTAAGGAATGCGCCCTAGTGCCCTAGTCCCGAAAGCAAAAGGGTGGTGAGCGCCCAGTGGATTCAAGTCTCAGCCTCTTTGTGAACTTGGTTCTCTCCTCCTTCCTCTGGCACCTCACTTGCAACCGGGGGAGGGGGGGGATGGCGGGGGGGGGGCGCTGTATGGTGAAGAAGTGACTCGGATGATGATGCTCGGATTTGAAGTTACATCTAACATTCCTGCAATCAGTCTGTGGTTGTTGCTGTTGTCGTCAGGTGCCAACTGACGACAGTTGGCAAACAGTAATTTGGGATGGGTTGTTTTTAAAATGTTCTTTACTTAACTCCCGTTAGAGCCTAGAATTAAAGTAACTGGATAAACTAAAACTGGTTGAGAAGCCCACGGAGGTGACTATTTGACTCCCCCAGACAGGGACACACACTTGTAAATTCAGATAAGCCAAGAGATTGGCTCTCAGCCTGACATACTTTATATATATATATATATATATATTCTGCATATTATACACGTATATACATATTATATATTATATAATATATGTAAAATAACTGATATAAATATTTATTAATATAATATAATTATATATACATATATAATATATACAATAATTGATATAAATATTAATTATTAATATATATTATATATATAAAATTCTCATGGTCGAAAAAGCTGCATTTAATGTTCCCCTCCCCCATGAGAATATATTCTGGGAAATGAAATATATTTTGAGTTCATACATCAAAGCAGCCGTTGAAGCCATGTGTTGGACCACTCTAGTTCCTTTCCTTCCCAGCTTCTTGAAGGAGAAGTCACACTTCTAGAATAAGAGCGGGAATGTCAAGATAGTATTGCAAGGACTTGAGTCTCAGCACTTTCTTTTCTGTGGTGAGAGTTTGAGACACATTACTAAGTACAGCGAGGAAAAAACGCGGGCGGAATCAGATGACCTATGCCAAATGCAGAAAAGCAGGGGTCCAGAGAGGGGAGGAAAGGCTGGGTGGAGGGAAAACTCTCATGAAAAAGTACTCGAATAATTGGATGTCATGTAGGATGGCAAGAAGCCAGGTGGCCTCATGCTCGTGTGTGCGCTCCGCTGCTGTTTCTCTTCGCTGGCTTCCCCTGCAGCCTTCCCACAGCTCCACAGACATAACAGATCCAGAAATACATTTTGCATCCAAGCAGCTCAAGAGGTTCCCCCCAAATAAAAATAGACACACACACACGAAGAACTCTTTAAGTGTTTCTTTTACATACATGTCCCAATGCATCATCATAGACTCAAGAAAACACACCTACAGGCTCATGTATGGCTGTCAGGTTTTTGAGGCTTCTGTATTTCAATTTTAAAAAAGTTACTCGAATTTTAATCCATCCTGTCTGTCAAGGGTCCTGTTACAAAGCTCTCATCTACGATAGATTAAATTTACCTGCAATTTCACTAGTAATACTAAATATCATGGTCGTTCAGAAACTCGCATGATTCCTCAAAGAGCTATGCTTGCCTTTGAATTTCAAGTTGTTTCAGAGTTTTTCACATAGTTGCCCTCTTCTTAACTAGAGAAGTGGATTTGACTTCTGTTCTCCTAAAGGCTCCAAATTAAATCTAAAAATCTAAGAGCATTTTTTTCCCTCCCGTGGAAATATGTGGCCTTATCTAACATACGTCATGGTTTACGTTTACTATGATGTCGTTTACATCTACTACAGAAGTGCATTTTACAAATGCAAAAACTCATTAATTCAACCGCGATAACCTAGTCACCTCTGTTACTCGCGATGGCTGTCGTCATTGCTTCAGGAGTTTTAGGTGAAATACAGAATCATTAAAGTAAGATCTATGGGGATCCCTGGGTGGCTCAGTGGTTCAGTGCCTGCCTTGGCCCAGGGCGGGATCCTGGAGTCCCGGGATCAGTCCCCGCATGGGGCTCCCTGCAGGGAGCCTGCTCTCCCTCTGCCTGTGTCTCTGCCTCTCTCTGTGTATCTCTCATGAATAAGTAAATAAAGTCTTTTTAAAAAAATAAAAATAAAGATCTATGACGCGTACACCTTTAAAAAGTTTATGATGACATAAAGCTGGAGTTCATTCATAAACTCAGATTTTACTCGCAATTAACCATTTACCTGTAGCATGTCTTCCACTATTATGAGATAATTGTTTAAAGTTCTATCCATGGGTATTTTTAGATTCTCCCCCCCGGCTGATCATGTAGCTAAGTCTTTTTTTTTTGTATATTTTTTAAATTGGAGTTCGATTTGCCAACATGTAGGCTAACACCCAGGGCTGGCGGTCAAGTGCCCCCTGTGGCTGAGTCGGAAAGGCAGGGCTGCTCCTCTTCTAGCAGGTTGTGCACACCCACCCACCCGCGCATTGTGTTCACGTTTCAGGTGAAAACTCAGAGAATGTCTCAGTATAGACAGAGGCAAAATAGCAGGGCGGGTGGTTCTCCTCGGCGCCGGAATTAGACAACCTAAGCGTGGGAGTCATCGGTCCTGAAGCCATGGACGGAGTCAGGGCCAAGATCCAAAGAACTAAAGCAGCGACCCCGGGGCCTGGCCCCGCCTGGGCCTCCACGCCCCCCCCCCCCCCGCCGCGGCTCCGGGCGAGGCCCCAGGGTTTGCGGGGACCCGAGCGGCGCGCTGGGAAGGCACCGCCGCGAGCCGCAGTCCCGTAAGCCTCGCGCTTCAGAAGCTGGACGGAGCGGAGGAAACCCGAACGCGTCCCGACCGCCGGCGGGGGCCCCGCTCTCCCGGAGAGCCCGCGCGGCCCCCAGCGGACGGGGGACCCCAGGTGCGCCCTCGCCTCCCCTCCGCGCCCCAGCCCCGCGGTTCCCGCCGCGGTCCTGCCGAGTCCTGCCGAGTCCAGCCGAGGGCCGTTTCCCTGGCGAAGGGCCCGCAAGCAGATTTCCGGGACCGGGTGCCCGGGGGTGGGGGGGAGGGGGGGCTCGCGGGTCGCCCCCCCACCCCGGGAGCGGAGTCCGGGAGGCGAGTCGGGGCGCCTCCGTGGGCGGGGGGCCGCCGTCGGGGGCTGCGGGCGGGGGGAGGGGAGACCCCGTCCGATGGACCTCGGGGCGGCGGGGGGACCCCGCCTGATGTGTCCTCGGGGCGGGGGGGGGGGGGGAAATCTCGTCCGATGTGACCTCGGGGCTGGGGGAGGACCCCGCCTGATTTGACCTCGGGTAGCAGAGGGGAGACCCCGCCTGATGTGACCTGGAGGGGAGGGGGGACCCCGCCTGATGTGACCTGGGGGGGAAGGGGGACCCCGCCTGATGTGACCTCGGGGCGGAGGGGGGACCCCGCCTGATGTGACCTGGGGCGGGGAGGGGGGACCCCGCCTGATGTGACCTCGGGGCGGGGAGGAGGGGAGACCCCGCCTGATGTGACCTCGGGGCGGAGGGGACCCCGCCTGATGTGTCCTCAGGGCGGAAGGGGGACCCCGCCTGATGTGACCTCGGGGCGGCGGGGGGGGGGAATCTCGTCCGATGTGACCTCGGGGCTGGGGGAGGACCCCGCCTGATGTGACCTCGGGTAGCAGAGGGGAGACCCCGCCTGATGTGACCTGGAGGGGAGGGGGGACCCCGCCTGATGTGATCTGGGGGGAAGGGGGACCCCGCCTGATGTGTCCTCAGGGCGGAAGGGGGACCCCGCCTGATGTGACCTCGGGGCGGAGGGGGGACCCCGCCTGATGTGACCTGGGGCGGGGAGGGGGGACCCCGCCTGATGTGACCTGGAGGGGAGGGGGACCCCGCCTGATGTGACCTGGGGGGAAGGGGGACCCCGCCTGATGTGTCCTCAGGGCGGAAGGGGGACCCCGCCTGATGTGACCTCGGGGCGGGGAGGAGGGGAGACCCCGCCTGATGTGACCTGGAGGGGAGGGGGGACCCCGCCTGATGTGACCGCGAGGCGGAGGGGGGACCCCGCCTGATGTGTCCTCAGGGCGGAAGGGGGACCCCGCCTGATGTGACCTCGGGGCGGCGGGGGGACCCCGCCTGATGTGTCCTCGGGGCGGAGGGGGGACCTCGCCTGATGTGACCTCGGGGCGGGGGGGGGGGGAATCTCGTCCGATGTGACCTCGGGGCTGGGGGAGGACCCCGCCTGATGTGACTTCGGGTAGCAGAGGGGGGACCCCGCCTGATGTGACCTGGAGGGGAGGGGGGACCCCGCCTGATGTGACCTCGGGGCGGAGGGGGGACCCCGCCTGATGTGACCTGGGGCGGGGAGTGGGGACCCCGCCTGATGTGACCTCGGGGCGGGGGTGGGGGGTTGGGGGGTGGGGACCCCACCTGATGTGACCTGGAGGGGAGGGGGGACCCCGCCTGATGTGACCTGGAGGGGAGGGGGGACCCCGCCTGATGTGACCTGGGGGGGAAGGGGGACCCCGCCTGATGTGACCTCGGGGCGGGGAGGAGGGGAGACCCCGCCTGATGTGACCTCGGGGCGGAGGGGGACCCCGCCTGATGTGACCTGGGGCGGGGAGGGGGGACCCCCGCCTGATGCGACCTCGGGGCTGGGGGGGACCCCGCCTGATGCGACCTGGGGCGGGGAGGGGGGACCCCCGCCTGATGCGACCTCGGGGCTGGGGGGGACCCCGCCTGATGCGACCTGGGGGCCGCGCGGTCAGCCAGGCCCGGGACGACGCTGTGGCCGCCGGGGAGCGGGCCTGGGAGTCCCGGAGCCGAGAGGGCGCAGCGTCGCTTCTCCCGTGAACCTCGAGCCTCCACGACGACGGCGAGAGGCCGGTGGTTAACCGATTTGCTGCTAATATTTCACCCGTGGTGCTTTCCCTCCTTTAAAGTCTAACTCTTGGGAAAACAACGTATTTTAAGCTTTCCATCCAAATATTGATATTGGCAAATGGATCCCGCCCCCGTCCCCCGGTGAGGACAGGGCCCCTTCTGTTCCCGAGCCGCGCTCGGCGCTCGGCATCACCGCCCGCGGGCTGCGCGGTCCCGGCCACGGCAGGCCCGGCGCGCTCCGGACGCCCGCTGGCCCCTGCCCCCTGCCCGCCGCCCGCCCGCTGCCCGCCCGCTGCCCCCTGCCCCCCGCCCGCCGCCCGCTCCCCGCCGCCCGCTCCCCGCCTCTCCCCGCGCGGGAGCCGGGCTGCGGGAAGACCCAACAGGCGGGCGACGGCCTAGGCGCCAAGACCTGGTCTGACGCGAGGCATTGCCCCACAGTGGCTGGAGTTTTAAGACCCACGTCCAGGGCAGCGGGTCGCCCGGACAGGAATCCCGGGACCTCCGCGGATTACGTCATTTCTCGCTTTCCCTACATCACAGGGACCTTTGTGCAATCAAACACTTTCCTGCCCTCGCAGTTTGCCGTCCTAGATCACAGAACCTCACGGCTGCATAATTTATTCATAAAGTTCAAGGATGACAAGCAGTTAAAATCCAGTGCTACCCTTTCAGATACTTAAGGGAACATTTTTTTTCAGGTTATCAAAAAGAAAAAGAAAAAAGAAAAAAAAAGAAAGAAAGAAAGATGGCTTCCACCAGTTCATTGAAATTGGATTCTTTGCAAGATCTCAACCACTTGTGCAACACCAAAACCAAAATACACACACACACACACACGTTTAAAATAGAATTTATTTGAGAAGAAATCTCTTTAATGCAGTTACTTTTAAGGGATCCAAATATTTCCAATAAAGTTCATTTCTGGTTACATTGATGAAATTATTTCTTCTGTGCTATGTTTGATTCACATGTGCTACTTTTGGACAAAGGGGTTTGCAATCATCCTTTTGCCACATTAAGACTCGGTGCTCCCTTCAGCAGCACATATATGCTGCATTAAGGACTGTTTAATACTTGAATTAAGCAAAATCTAAGTAATTGATTATCCTATTTTAAGAATGTCCTTTAATTCTGCATTCTAAAGTTAATACAACTTTGATTACTAGCTTAGAGTTTAAAAGTACAGATCTTGACAGAATTAATAAAAGAAACTTTATCAGTGCAGTTTTTATTTTTCATGAAGTAAAATAGATCTATGAGCAATGTTTCATTTAAAGCTTCTTTGGGAAAAAAATAAAGCTTCTTTGGGTATCTCTAACTGCTGAGTTAGAATTGAGGCAAATGGTATAGGATGGAGGGGCTTCTCTAAGTATCTCATGCAGCTTTTTTTAGTTCCAGCAGTAAACACTATGATCTTATAAACTATTTAAAAATTTCCTTCAAATGTTATTAAGGGTGGACCTTAATTCTGTTCAATATTTTCTTCAGAATCTCAAATACAGATATCGCACTTAGAAGTTTTATAGAGTAGCTATTCTTAGGGGGGATAAAGACTTCAAATACAAGAAAAATTGGCAGGCAAGTGTTTTTGGAGAAAGTGGAATGATGGAATTAAACCAATGGAGACAAATATGAAGTTTCAAATGAAGATTTAAAAATAAATACAGAAGAGGGGAAGCAAAGCTAATAAGGGTCCATACAATAAAGATCTGAGCATATTTTGAGTCTACAGCATGATTTAGTTGCTAAGGTAGTTAAAACACACTTCACTTACATTAGCAGAATTGAAGCATCATACATCCAGAAAGATTAATCTTCACTATATGCTGTGTTATGCAGAAATCTAGAGAACTGAGAAGTGCTCTGGAAACTATTTTTACCAACCAAGAGAAATTGATCATTTTGAGCTTTTATAGTATACAGTTGATGAGTCAAAGAGGATTTGGAAAGGCTGTCATGCAAAGAATGGTTAAAGGAGTTAATGATTTTTAGCTAAGAGAAGATATGCAAAAGACCTATCACGTTTATTCAGTGTGGCCCCTGCGGTGGAACTAGATGGATTGGCTTCAGATAGAAACCAGGTTTTTTAGTATTAAAAAAAAAAAAATGTTTTAACATTGAAAGTTTTCTGTGACTAAAGTGAGCTGATTCTCAAAGCTGCATGCTCTGGGCAAGGGATTTGACAGAGGGAAGCCTGTGTTGTACAAATCTCTTGCAAATCAAAGCTTTCAGACTGCGTCCTTCACAGTTACCATAGCATTACCTCTCTGAAGTTTCCTTCGTCAAAAAATTACTGTACTATTAATATCCAAATTAGGATTAATTTTCTCTAAGGAAAAAATAACTTTTTCCATATTTTGCCTTAATTAGGAGCTGAAATTAAAAGCAAATGTTGTCTGTCAAACTATCATTGTATCCTTCTGGCCTGCCTATATTTTTATTATTTAGATAACTTTTCCAATTACCTATTGGTGGCACCTTTGGGTAGCTGGTAACACAGCGTCTGCAATAGCGTATGTGTGCATATCTTTTTCGTGTAGGCAAATATGGAGTAGGTTGGGACTCAAATGGTTTGGGTCCGCCTGGACCACCTGCCCCTTGTGTGGTGCTGAGAAGGTACATAACCATTTATGATTCAGTATCATCTTCTATAAAAGGGGGCTAGGACTAGTGCCTACCTCAAGAAATGAGAGTAAATAAAAGGACTGAATGCATGCATGTAGAAGACTCAGGGACAGTGCCTGGCCATATTATGAGCACTATGTGTTTACTGTTATGGTTTTTAAAATTCAGAATGGGAAAGCACTTAATAAAGATGATGGACATAGTAAAAAATAAACAAGTGGTGCTATGGAATGAAAAGTGACTTTAAAAAAAGAAAATTCAACTATTTAAATTAAGAAAATGAAATATATAATTACAATTTAAGAAAGAGGAGAGAGGATCACACCTGAGAAACAAATCTCCATGAGAATTCTATGTCCCGACATGTGTGTACTAGTTTGAGGTAAGTGTGTTTGCTGCAAACTATAATTCAGTCGGGGTGTAAACATAGGTATTATTACCTCTAACAGGTTTTCCAAGATTTTTATGACTTGGGAGGCTGGGGACCTGTTACTAACCATCATTCTGTATAACCTAAAACAAATACAGTTACTTATTTAAGTCTCAGCTTCTCTTGTTAAAATACTCCCATTGAAAGCCATCTATTGAAAAAAGATCATATTATTTTTTAGAAATACAATCCTTATCAATTAAATAAACTACATGGCTTCTAGAAGGCTACTATGGACTGAACGTTTGTGTCTTCTCGAAATTCATATTTTCAAACCTTAATCTCCAATGTGATAGTATTTAGAGGTGGGGCTTTTGGGAGGTGATTGGGGTTATACTTTTGGTCATGAGAGTGGAGGCTTCATGAGGAGATTCACGCCCTTATAAAGGGATAAAGAGATGGGAGGTCTCACCTGCCATGAGAGAATATGGCAAGAATATGGCCACCTGTAAACCAGGAAGAGGCCCCTTGACCATGTTGGCACCCTGATCTCAGAATTGAAGACTGCAGAACTGAGAAATAAATGCTCGTTGTTTAAGCCACCCACACCATGGTATCCTGTTGTAGCAACCCAAGCCAACTGAGACAGAGGCCTTAACAATCCTTTGATTCTAATAGATTCCAATTATAGAAATTCTAGCTTTTTCTAGCCATTAGACTTAGAAGACTCAGCATCATGTTCCTGAAGGCTTCATAACACTTCTGCTGGAGTAGAGCGGCTTGTTTAGGGTATCACCGTCTGTATCCATGGCCTTGCAGGGGAAGCATTTACAGAGAGTTCAGCCCATGTCTGTACTTGGAAGCAGCTTCAATTTGAGAATATCAGCATATGTAAAACCAACTCTCAACAGACTTTGATGCGAGTAATTTTCCTGTTATTTCATATTTGAATCAAATTCAATTTCCCACTGATCATGTCCATTTTTATTTTGAGATTATGCCAGCAATTATTGGTAATAATAGCATTGCCTTCTTATTTTTGAAAACCATCACCTAGCAGTTTTCTGCCTAAAGGGTGTAGGCAGGACAGATCTCAGAGTACTTTATCCAATCCTACTTCCCAATTATATTTCCCAGTAATTCTCTGTCTCTCTCACCAGGCTCGCTCTGTTTTTTTGTTTGTTTGTTTGTTTGTTTGTTTTGTTTGATTTATGATTTTATTTATTCATGAGATATATATATATATATAGAGAGAGAGAGGCAGAGACATAGGCAGAGAGAGAAGCAGGCTCCCCATGGGAAGCCTGATGCTGGACTCAATCCCAGGACCCCGGGATCATGCCTGGAGCCAAAGGCAGACGCTCAACCACTGAGCCACCCAGGCGTCCTTAGGCTGTGCCCGTTCTGTCCAATAATCCAGTCTCTGGATTCTTCTCTCCATTCCCTGGACATGTCACTGCTAGCTGTGTCCAGGTATTTTATTTGCCTAAAATGCTTTCCTTAATATCAATTCATCTTTCGAGGTCAATTAAATAGAATGTGAAAACACCCTTTCCATGTCTATTCTCATTTGAAACTAATACTTCCCATGCTCCAAACATTTTCTAACCCTTTTGGGATGCTAAAATAGAAGTTCCTGTTAGTGTTTATTGGATTTAGGCTAACATTCATCTTTTAAAGTTAGACTATATTTATGAAGATTAAAAAAAAGTTTCTTGTTGATCAAAAAATGAATAAAGATTAAGAAAGGAATAAAATCGGGGCAGCCCCGATGACACAGCAGTTTAGCGCTGCCTGTAGCAGGGGGTGTGATCCTGGAGACCCAGGATCAAGTCCCATGTCGGGCTCCCTGTGAGGAGCCTGCTTCTCCCCTGCCTGTCTCTCTCTCTCAATAAATAAATAAAATCTTTTTTTAAAAAAAGGAATAAAATCATGGGATGGATATGCTTTTCTTTGTCTCCCTAGAGAGACAATGAGCCAATATTTCCCTTTGAAGGGGAGGGGATGAGAGAAGTGGAGACTCTGCACCAGTCTAGCTAATTACCTGGCATCCACTTTGGGACCTGGTAGTAGAAACATTTTATGGGTCCATTTGGGAGTTTAGAGCACTGCCTACTGAGTTCTGGTGCTGGCATTTTAACCTATAGAAATATGTGCTTTACTTGTCCATGTGAAAAGCAAGCTACATGCTATTAGAAATGTATGCATTTTACATTTCCAAAATGTTCTGTGTACTTTCAATGGAGGATGCTCAATATGTATGTGTTTTTTTTTTTTTTTACAATATGTATGTATATGTGAAGCATTCAATTCTACCGTCATTCTGAGTCAAATTTAGAGAAGTCAGTTTTGAAGATCTTTTAAAATATTTTCCATAATTTCATAGAAATACTTGCTAAATAAGGTATGCAGAATCGATCCAATTTTTGACTTAATTTTGGAAGATGAGTTTGGAAAGATTTTCTTTGCCAAGTCATTTATAGAGTGCTTATACTCACTGATACATAAGGTACTGAGCCAGGGGCTCCTCATATACTTGGTCTCTTGACCTCATAGCACCATAGGAGTTATAATCCTAATTTAATGGTGAGCAAGTAGGCTCACAGAGTTTGCAATTGTCTAAGATGACACATCAGAGTGAGGATTAGAACATAGGACAGATTACAAAACTCTCTCTCTCTCTCTCTCTCTCTATATATATATATATACTCTTTACTTTTTTACTTTATATTATTCTCTTTACTTTTTTACATATATATATGTAAAGCTATTACAGCTTTCTATTTTTTACATATATATATACGTGAAGCTTCTATTACAGCTTTTGCAAGAGAAAATTATTTTTAGGAAATGCCAATGACATTTTAAAAAAAAAAAGTTTTACATTTACTCACCTGGTTACCACTGGTAGATGCATTCAGGCTTCCAGAAAGAAAGCATAGGCTTGAAGTGGTTTCTCCCCTTTGCTTTTGCATTGGAGATGTGGTTATACCAATACCTAAAATGTAAGGATGCTACGAAGATTACACTCAGTCATGGTAAAAATCAACCTTGAAATAAAAAGGAACCCTTTACCTGTTGTAATATTAATTGGATTAGTTCACTTTTCTCAAAGGCTCCCTAGAAGGGATCTTCCCTGGCACCTTGGCCAGCTACTGCCTGAAGACAAAGATGACAGACAAGTACCAGAGAGGCCCATACTCTCAACACAGCACAGCTAAAGTCTGCTAAGCAGACTTTTCCAGTTGGGGCACTCTCTCCTGCTGCTCCACGAGAGCATGCTGCTCCCTGCCTTCTGCTTCCCTGAGCTCTGGAGTTCTCATGATCCCCTCTCCAGGTTGCCATTCCAGACCTACTAGGCAGGTGGAGGTGGTGGTGGTGGTGGGGGGCGGGGGGCGGGGGCTCTGGCTCTAAAGTGCTGGCAGGGGTATGTCATAAATGACTAGTCACATGAAATGTTTCACTTCAGTTTTTGACTTGGGTAAAATTCTGGCTCCTAGGAACAGTAGGTGAACCGCATACTATTTGGATGAGAAGGAAAAATGGTGGTCAGGCAGGACCACATAAAGCCCATGTTGATTATATGCTTTTTAGAAGCTGTAAACATGCTATGTGCTATTTTCAAATAAATCATATTCGGTTATGCAACTGTTAGCGGTTTTCATGTTTTGTGTATTAGATTAAAATTGGGTTTATAATACAGTAAGATGCCAAATATAACATTGTTCCCATGAAAAGGCCTTATTTATGTCCATTCAAATCATGCCATTTGAAAATTAACAGCTATCCATACGTCAAGTCTGAGATAACATAGACTACAAGGTGAGTGCTAATTCTGTTTCTTGCCACCAGTAACATAAAAGACGTTTACTTGACGTTATAAGACGGGCTTTTATTAAAAACAAATACAAACAAAATGAAATATATATATATATATATGTTAATTTTAATGGAATTAAATTCAATTATACCATTTTAGAGTCTAGAACCACAATTTAATTTTCCTTTTTATTTTTATTTTTAAAAAAATTTTTTTTATTGGAGTTCAATTTGCCAACATATAGCATATAACACCCAGTGCTCATCCTGCCAAGTGCCCCCCTCAGTGCCTATCACCCAGTCACCCCAACCCCCCACCCACCTCCCCTTCCACTACCTCTTGTTCATTTCCCAGAGTTCGGTGTCTCTCATGTTTTGTCAGCCTCACTTAATTTTCCTTTTTATTTCATAATACTTTCTACGGTTAGCAGAATCAATTATTTCTTTTCTTACAAATTAACATTTTTGTGCCCTGTTTTCTGGGGTCACTATCTTTTATCTACGATCTCACCGATTATTCTCTGCATCTATAACACTATACCTAATAGCCTTCAGATCAGTGCCATCCAGCAGAAATAGAACATTCAATATCGATGTAATTTCAAATATTTCCAGTACTCACATCTTAAAAAAATATATGTATTTTGATGATACTTTTTATTTAGGGCAAAATACTATTAGTTTAACATAATCAATATAAAATGATCGGGCAATTTTGCATTCTCTTTTCGTACTAAATGTTTAAAATCTGCTGTGTATTTTATATTTACATCATCTCTCAATTCAGACTAACTGTACTGAAAGTACCAGGTAGGGATCCCTGGGTGGCGCAGCGGTTTGGCGCCTGCCTTTGGCCCAGGGCGCGATCCTGGAGACCCGTGATCGAATCCCACGTCGGGCTCCCTGCATGGAGCCTGCTTCTCCCTCTGCCTGTGGCTCTGCCTCTCTCTCTCTCTGTGACTATCATAAATAAATAAAAAAATTAAAAAAAAAAAAAAAGAAAGTACCAGGTAGCTACATGTGGCTAGGGGCTAATGTTCTAGATACCTTAGGTCTAGATTATATATAGCTCTTTAGCTTCTGGAAAGAGGCTTTCTCTGAATCTCTTAACCATCAATGACAAAAACAGCTGCATCTGATATCTGTAAGCAAAGATATCATGGTAGATAATGGATTGCATCTGTATGGAAAAAGACACACTAACATCTCCTATTAGTGATGAGTTAGAAATTCACCCTGACAACCATTATTCCATAGAATGATTAGGGATCTTCTTCCACTAAATTAGAGTCTATTCACTTGATAACTCACTTTTTCCCAGTAGAGTCATGAAAACCATAAATTCAGATGCTGAATTATTTTCTGGGCCTTAAAGATGATAGAAACTGCATTTGGTAAAAAATACGATAATAAAGGAAATAGTAAGGGGAGACCTTACCAGCTTATTTTCCTTTTCAAAAGAATAGACAAAAAATGTTTCTCTTTTCTAAGAAACGGATTATAGTACTACCAGTAAAGTATTGTCAAAATACATAGCACATGTTTAATTGTATTAGTCTGAACTTTGGCTCAATGTTACCTAGATTTTGAGAAAAATGTGAGAATATGAGTAAATTATGAGCAACCAAGAGAAAATCATGGCAAAGGCCAATTCAATAACAGCAAAATCAAAATGTGGAACGTCCAAAGCTGCTTATGCTGATGCTAGGAGGTTTAGAATTACAGAGATCTCTTAAAACACTGCTATTTATTGTTTATTTGCAACTTTAACTTAAAAACCTTTTAATCCCTGTCTGTGCCTTCCAACTTATTCTTTCTGGTTAAAATGCATTATCCCTTGTTTTCTCAAAAAAATAAAAAAAAAAAAAAAAAAGAAAAACCCAAAACTAATTTCCAGGAATTTTGGTGTATTCTCCCTTTTGCCTTTAAGGCAGAGCATTGCCTTGAACAGTGCTTTGGCTTTTGTTCTACTATTCTGACTTTTTTGTTTTTTAATGTGGTGGCTGTAACTTTAATTAATTTATGAGCACAATAAGTAATGAGGTTTTGGGATACTTCTCAAAATACCTAAAAAGCTCTCTTATAATGCACTATGTGCACAAAGATGTTGTTGGCAGACTGGACCTTGGGAAAACGACACCTCCATAAACCATAGAGTTAACTCTCATATCAAGACATTCTGGAATCTCCAAAAACTGCCGAACACATCCACCAGCCTTTTTTGTGATCAGGGATTCACTTTGCCATTCTCACTGGAAATGCCTGGTAATTATGATAGCACTGGGGAAGGGGACAGTTAGGAAGGAAAGAATTGAGTTGGGGAGGGTTCAGGAAAGACAAAATGTCACTTGGAGTTGTGCATTTGAATAGTAACATTGCCTGGGTCCCTTGCTATCAATCCAAAATTCAGTCAACTAAGTGACAACATAGGTTCACATTTTTGCCTTCCCAAATCTTAAAGACAAATATTGGCCTTAATGGCTCCCCCGCAAGGCAGCAAGTATCTCTTGGTTTGATTTCTTTCAGGTTCTATTCAACTTTTTAAATTAAAAAAAATTACGTTATTTAAAAAGAGTATTCGATTTTAAAATTTACCTTTTCTATTTTCATAAAGGCAAATAAGCTAGTGGTAGAAATGATGCTTGAACTTGGATTTTGTAAATGAACATTTGAAGCCCAGACACAATAAACAACACTACAAAGAACTTCCAATTTAACAACATAATTTGGAAACTATTTTATTGACATCTTCATCAGTCATCACCTACAAATTTAAGAAGCATCAGCACCCATCATCTTCCTCAGAATTAATATTTTGAAACAATTACACAAATCACAGAATAAGGAAACTATAGACTAAATTATTTTTAGGCACGAAAGCAGTTTAATCATAAACATCTCACTTCTCATACTAACTTTTTCATTTCATTGATTTGAGCATATGAACCATAAAACCCCATCAATTTCAGCTCTGATGTGGTTTTCTCTTGCAGGGTTCACAGTAAGTTGCGATAAAATATTTTCCATCATTACATTATGCTGGTCTATGGGTGCTCTTAGTAGAAAGATGACATAACAGCACGTTCATAAAGCAACTACACATGGAGCTTACGTTCCAAAGCTCAATTTCTAGGCCACAGCATATGAATATCTGTTTTCTTTGATTGACAGCTCAAGCTTCATTAACATTTCTATCTCAATCAAGTTAAGAGAGATTTATAGGTTTGAAATGCAATAGAGCTCCAGAAGTAGATAGGGGATACAAACAAAATAAGTGCATCTTTAAATCTGTTTAGCCATTTTTAGATGAAATCCTTCAATAAAGAGTAGGAAAAGCAAAGGGAAAAAAACTAAAGTTCACTAAATCCTATTACACAGCAACACCCTGGGAAGTCACTGGAGAACTTAGCTTGGTGAAAAAAGCTCCAAACTCAGGAAGGTAAAAGATCCTAAGGAGCATGAAAGGTGAATACAGTATTTTGCACATTGTATTTACTAAGACATCATAGAATATTAACCACAAAAAGTAAGAACTTAATAAAACTGGTCTGTGGCTTTAGAAAATAGATTAATATTACAAAATTTTAAGATGGAGATGTGAAAAGTTTTTAAAAATAATTTTGAGGCAACTTAACTGAAATTAAAATAAGAGTATATAATAATATAAATATTTAAACTGATATTTCATTTTAGTTTAAGCACAAAGTATATTTTCTTAACATAACTCTATTTAAGATGACTTAAAGTAAAAAGAAAAGGCCATTTTCATTGTCTACTCTAAATATCTTCTGGATCAATTTATCTTTCAAATGCCCAATGTTAATAGCCTGGTCAAATAAAATTTATCAATCTATTAATTATTCATTAATACTATGAGCAGGGTCAATAAATTGCAGCTATATTTTCTTACAATATGTGTATGGTATTACAACTTATTATGGTATGAAAACCATCTTTAATACATATGTCATAAAATCTTTAAACAAAAGAAGAAATTGGATAGGCAAATTCTATTACAATATTTTAAGAATTAATTCTGGAGGCCGTTCCTCATAAACATAGGAACAATAGCAAAACTGTGTTTTACAGATGGGAAATCAGATAACTCCATCAGCAAACAAAATTGTGGAATATGTATAATAATACAAATTAAATACAGTACTCTAAAACCTTGTATTCAATTGGTAACATGACCAGATATCCATAGATCTCTGGAGAAAACCGTGTGCCATATGTTTTGAATGCTGAAGCTTGAAGAATTAGTTTGAAGTTTTCGCCTTCTTTTTGCCACTTCCCCATCCACCACTGAGTTGTACAGGATAGTCACGGAATGATATACGTTCTTTCTTAGAAGGTCTTCTATTTGTTATCACTGGAGCAAGTATTCCCTTAATTGAAAAACCTAGACAGTGATATTAAATGGACACTTTCACTTAACTCTACCCGAGTAAAATTATATTTTAAAGTAAGAAATATATTTGTCAACAACACTTATTTGAGAACTGTATGATCTTTGAATTTTAAAAAAAGCATATTTAGTATCCTTTTTGTTTGCAAAATAAAGTTTGGTATAACATACATTTTGTTCAAATAAAAGGAAATGATTGAAAAAATAGGTATGTTTTCTTCTATCTACAAGTCAAGACTGGTAGGTAGTTCAAGACTGAGATGATAAATCTTCCTAGTTTTTAGATATCTAAATTTGTTTTTATTTTCAAAGCTTAAACGTTTATAATTGTGTTTTCATAAAATAATATGTTATAATTAGTTTTAGAAATAGTTCTGTTAAGGACTTCTTCAAAAAAAAATTCTTGGTTAAACAGAAAACGTATTAGGTCTAGAATCAAAAGATATTCTTGAGTTCTAGTCTGGCAGCTTTGTGACTCTAAACAGGTTACGACCTTTCTAAGCCTTTGTTTTATAAATGAGGGAAACAATCTGTGCATTACAGGATTATTGTGAAGATTACCTTTCTGATTATACTGCAATGGTGGTAAGAACTATGAGAATGCTTTGTAAAGAGGTGCTATAAAATGAGAGAAATTATTACAGTCAACAATTTAGAATTTATCCAGAAAAAAGTATCAAAAATTGTTAGAAGCTAAAAATAAATAGTAGCTTAAAGAATAGGACAGTGGATTAGGAATGTTTTACTCAGCAAGACCCCAGAATGCCATATCAAAAATACTATTAAAGAATTATGATCATCTGCTTTAAATCTCCTGAAGATTAAGCAAGCACAGGGTCCTATCTGTGGGGGAAGCAGTCTGAAAAGCAGCAGAGTGAGGAATTCCAGAGCTCCCTTAGGCTGGAGGCAAAGGTTCAAACCATGTGACTCTCCATTGTGATGCTATTATGCTTTAATGTTTAGGAGGAGAAATGCCTAATTAAAAAAAAAAAAACAACAAACATTATGCTTTTCCAACTGAAACTTAAAATATTTTTTTTAAATGTGTCTAAACAGAAAGGTCAGGGAACACTAGATCGTTTGTGGAAATTTGCCTTAATTTCAAATTTGGTCCAGCATGATGGTAGATATTGATTGTAAAAGCCCATTTTATATTTAAAAAGCTTTTTTATTTTATTTTTAAAAAGATTTTATTTATTTATTCATGAGAGACACACAGAGAGAGAGGCAGAGACATAGGCAGAGGGAGAAGCAGGCTCCATGCAGGAAGCCCCATGCAGGACTCGATCCCTGCTCCAGGGATCATGCCCCCAGCCAAAGGCAGACACTTAACCGCTGAGCCACTCATGCGTCCCTAAAAGCTTTTTAAAAACAGTATTGCCTTCTGGATTTTTATACTAAAACTGTGATTAAGAAAATAATTTCTTTTTTTTTTTAAAGATTTTATTTATTTATTTATGAGAGACACAGAAAGAGGCAGGCAGAGACATAGGCAGAGGGAGAAGCAGGCTCCATGCAGGGAGCCTGATGTGGGACTCGATTCTGGGTCTCCAGGATCATGCCCTGGGCTGAAGGCAGATGCTCAACCGCTGAGCCACCCAGGCATCCCAAGAAAATAATTTCAAAGTAGTTAATGAACCTCCTGAAAGGCAGCATATTTTACTTTTTAGTCTACAAAGAGAATATTACTGAAAGGCAGGAAAGGAAAAGCCATGGATTTAAGGAGGGGTGTGCTAGACAGAGAGAGTACCTCTGGCTACAGGTACAAGTGTGTAATGGAGTTGGAGATAGAACATAGCTCACGAGTTTAGAGACCTTCACAGATGGCTTCACTCAAAGGCAGAGGGACCAACAGCCATACCAGGTAAAGTTGGCTTCCAAGTGCCAGCCAGATTTGGCCTGCGAGAAGCTATTCCCTGGAAATCCGTCAGTAGCCCTTGTGAAGCTTCACGAACTCTTTCAAGCAACAGGAATATTATGAATGCAGAAAAGCAAGAATTTCCTTTTTTTTTTAAGTAAGAATTTCCTAATGATAAAATAGTGGCCTAAAAGGTGTAAGAACGTGTCCTAAAAGCTTATCATCTTCCTACTTGCTAGTTACATGTGGAAAAAAAAAAATTTTCCAGATAACAGAATGGAAATTCTCTTTGGTCTATTTTGGAAAACAGCAACAGTAACAGCAAAATCTCACCTTGCCCCAGCAGTAAAAATTCTTCAATGAATAAACTATTTCCTGGATAGCAAGTGTGTACTTAGGAGAACACATAATTTGAGGAGAAAGCTGGGGTGAAGGGGTGGGGGAGCAGAGAGGTCCAAGAACCGAAGAGCTGCTGCAACACATTTAGAATTCAGATATATTTATATAAGACAAAAACACAGATCAATAAAAGAGTAAGCCGATTTCCACATATGCCTGACACAGATGTGTCCTTCCAACAGAGTAAGCTAAATCAAGTTCCTTGTAAGCATTATTCAAGGTAATATGTACCAGTAAGTATTTTAAAATATAATCCAATAATAGTTCATTATTGGTTAATATTTTCTATGAGAGTATCTTAATAGTATAAAGATGTATTATTTAATAACTTTACTATTAATATAAACTTTTTATCAAAGATAACAAATTATATGTGAGGGAGACACTTTCTGCACAAAGTATTGAAATATTTATAATTTTGTACACTTCTAAAATAATTATTTCAAAATGAAATCAATTGAATTGCATTAAAACATGGCTTCTCTTTAGACCAAATCCCCTATTCTTAACAGAGTATCTGCACTCTAAAGGATTTTTCTATTGACTAAAAATTTACTGTATGTACAATAATTTTTCCCCAATATTGTTCTGTTGTCTTTGTTATTTTGAAGCTGTTGATGAATCTTCCAGTCTTTTTGTACTTACTTACAATGTAATCCTATATTTAAAGGGCAGTTTGTAAATTTTTCAATTGTTTACTGTACTCCCTTCAGGAAATAAGTTGAAAAATATATAGTGTGCTATTTTAAAACACCTTCATAGTAATTTTGAGGTAAATTTTCAGTTGAATGAAAATGCTATAGGAAGTTGGTCTTTAAAATCACATAGATACTTGCATATACATATAGTTTTTTAAAAACATATCTTTGATGTGATTAAAAGCTTGCATTTTATTGTTTTGCTACTTGTAAATAAATAATTCAGGCAGTAATCAATATAGCTTATTCTCTCATTGCATTTAGTGAGAGTCTTTTTGTTGACACTTAAATTCTTGAACCACAAGATACATGGAACATAAATCGAGGTGTAAAACAACACATCTATCAAGAAACCACATATTGGTATTTATTGTAAAGCTATTACTTTGTCCTGTAACTACTTTAGAAATGGAAAAAAGAAAATAAGCAATTTAATACAGTCAATGTATAATCATTCTAAAATTACTTACCCCCATGAAAATACAATAGCGAGAGAATCTTGCCTCAAAAAATTGACATTAGAGCTAGACCTACTGATGGGCTCCTGGAATAAAAAAAATTATGACTAAAGGACCTTTAACAGTGTTTGTCTCTTTCCTGCAACATTATTCTTATAGATTTTATGTTTCTTTAACAACAGTCTGTGCATATTTGCAGGTGATCATACAAATTATCCAATCAGTTTCTTACATATATGCTGAAAGTATGTCTAGATAAATATGCTCTATCTTCCAATAAGTCACTTCTTTGCCACATAATCTGTGTTCTGCTAAAGATTTGTTCTGGTCCTTTAAAAATTTTTTTTGGTTAAATCCTTGGTTCTTTAACAAATGTCAAGGTCTATATATGCTGTGTTTTGATAAGTAATTTAATATGTAAAATGCTTTGAATGACTCTCCTGGTATGTATAAAAAAAACTTCGTTAAACCGGTCAAAATAGAAATTTCATGATGTATAGTAATACGTCATTGGATTTTCATCGATACACCCAACACTATGTGTCTGGATATAGAAATCCTTTCAAAGCCCTTCCCATATTGTATTGCTTAACAGCAGATACAGCACAAGTAAAGCATGGAGAAAAAAAAAATTCAACATTTTAATGAAAGTGACCAGAACAAATTTTTAGCAGCAAAGCGTTTATATCAATTTAAGTGCTGTGAATGAGTTACACTGGGTATGTTTGAGGTTGAGGGAGTTATTACAGTGTTCAAATAACAGTTGCTTTTTAAGGTCATTGCTATGTCCTACCTTGGATTATAATGATATTTAGAGTGAACTTCACTTAGATAGTTCAAAGTCTAACACTGAGAATGAAAACTAAACAAATAACAGGTTGTCTCTATTGTATTCAGATTGCCTCAATAAATCACGGTGATTTTGCTTTCAAGCTTTTTCAGTGACTAACATTTTTTTAGTTTTCTCAAGTTGCTTTCAAGCTTTTTCAGTGACTAAAATTGTTTTCTATAACTTATAAAAATATTAACGAAATTTCTGTTTCTTAACATTTCAGTTGGACGATGACATTTACGATGATTCTTCATACACAATATTTAAGAGACATATGACTAAGAAAATCAGTTAGGTTTGGTACATTTGATACAATATATCCACAATATTTGTTATTGTTGGTAAAAATCATGATGTATATTATTTCTAAGTCAGACACATATAATTTGCCTTGGCTACATATATTTATTTGAAAAACAATTCCTAATGAGCATAGAAACTAATGTATATCAAATAGAGTGAGGAATCTTATTTTGATAGATATTGTATAGATTTTTGTGTTTGTATTTCGCCTATTTCTTGACCCTTTATAAATAGCTACCCTTCATATTTGATCTAGAATTTTTAAGGCCCCTTTATTGTTTGCACTGTTTGCCAGGTTTTACTATTTGTAACACACTATTGTGTTAATTTCTTCTTGAAGATACCTTGTGTGTCTTGGCACAAAGATGGCTAGAATGTGGTGCTAAAAATATTGTCATTTCTATAAATTCTGCAGTTCTCATATTAACATTATTCAATGCTATTTTTATTTATTTTTTCCCTAAAGGGTTTTTAAAAAAAGATTTTACTTACTTATTCATGAGAGACCCGGAGAGAGAGGCAGAGATACAGGCAGAGGGAGAAGCAGGCTCCCCGTGAGGAGCCTGATGCAGGACTTGATCCTGAACCCCAGGATCATATCCTGAGCCAAAGGCTCAACTGCTGAGCCACCCAGGCATCCCTCTAGAGGAATTTTTTGAGTGACTTATTTTGATTGTAAAATATAAAAAGGTTTTGTGATTTTTTTTTTTTTAAGAACTAGGTTTGCTTTTGGTCATGTGGCCCTTAAATTAACTAAAACTCTTCTTTTTATTCTATGTAACTATGCCCAATTTGTTGGCTTCCCACTAAACTAATAGTTAGCGAGTGTTTAAATTTCCAAATTGACTAGGAAATAAAAATTGTAACTCGCTGAGGAGTTAACAGTTTACAAGCTACCCAGCTCCCCATTTTCTCCTGCACACAATTGCTTCTACAAATCAAGTCATATGTCCCTTTACTCTTGTCAGATCTGGTAAGGTCTATTCCCAATTCCTTTAATCATTTTTTTTTTTGATTGTTCTCTTCAGGACTCTATTCAGTTTTATGACATTTACAACCACGTGTCCACATTGCTTGTAAATAAAGAACAATGATTCTAATAATTGAGAGTATTTTCTACCCTTAATAGACAGGTATATTCCTTTGAAATAACCTAGTTTCTAATAAAGCACTCTATTTTAATTTCTGATAATCTTGTCTTACCCCTCACTTTCCCATGTTAACTAACTTAGTCAAAGTAAAAATTTAGCAAAAATATGCATTTTAAGTAAATCTTGAAACGTTTATCAGTAAGCAGTTATCCTTTGGAATTTAATTTTTTTTTAATTTTTTATTTATGATAGTCACAGAGAGAGAGAGAGGCAGAGACATAGGCAGAGGGAGAAGCAGGCTCCATGCACTGGGAGCCCGACATGGGATTCGATCCCGGGTCTCCAGGATCGCGCCCTGGGCCAAAGGCAGGCGCTAAACGGCTGCGCCACCCAGGGATCCCTCCTTTGGAATTTAAACATTTAAAAACCACATTGGATTTTTGAGATCACATGGGGCCTTTGAAAGCTTTAATTTAAAATTTAGGGGCACCTGATGGCTCAGACGGCTGAGGATCCCACTCTTGATTTCGACTCAAGTCATGATCTCAGGTCCTGTGATTGTGGCCCACCTCGGGCTTGGTGCTTAGTGAGGAGTCTGCTTGGATTCTCTCTCCCTCTGCCTTTCCACACTACTCTTCCTCCCCTGAGCTCTCTCGCTCTCTTTCTCAAATAAATACATAAATCTTAAAATCATCCTTTTATTTACACATTCATTCACCATGTATTTATTTACTGCTATTTTATAGCAGGCACTGTTCTAGTCAGCCTTGCTGTGGATCCTCCCTGTCAATTTTCTTCCATGTGCCAAATAACATTAGTAACTATCACACTGTAGTTGCTTTCCATTTTACTCTATTCTAGTAATTCCATCTTTACAGCCCTCATATGGAACTTGTATAAAACAAATACTTATTTCCACATTCTCAGATAGTGAAGACTTGTGGATAGATTTCCCAAAAACTTTTCATGGAAACTTTCATTATCCCTTTTCATGCTTATTAGTTCTTAGCAGGGAGACATTTGGCAACAATAAACATGACTAGCCTGAGGATTTATTATATTATTGCACTTCAGTTTCATTCACTTGACAAATGCATTTCACATTTGACCATGCCCATTTATTTACTCACCACATTAGCTAGTGTAAGAAATTGGTTTGAAAGCAACAACAATAACAACCCTCCCCCCAAAATTCAGAGTATAGTAGTTTATTCTAAGAAAGGAAATGAACATGAAGGGAAGGCATAAGAACTAGTATACTACAGTCAGAAACATGATGCTTTAATCTATTATCAATAGAGCATACGTGGATCCTGTCCTCAAAAATATTAAAAATGTGTGGGTTTTTGTTTGTTTCTTTACAAAGAATAAGTATAGTTGACATGTGTACAAACTAGTTTTCTCATACAAGTACATTGAAATTTGTTATTCTCTGGATAACATCAGCTGTTGGTCAAACTACTGTTTTAGATCTGTAAACACTGTTTTGTGGTTACTAATAACTTACATTTAACTGTGTCTGGAATCCTTGACTGTTGACTGTTTCATTAAATTGTCTTAGATCTTAGAAACAGGCAGTATCAACTTGTTAAAGAACATTAAATCAACAGCTATCTATTATGTGCCTACTTTGTACTAGACTTTTGATACATATGTATTAGATGATTCCACCAACCATGTAAACATGGTATAATAGTAATTAATTTTGATTATCTAATTCTGGTTGTGGGACTATTTTAAGGGTTAAAGTGTTAATGTGTTTGTTTGATTAATTGACAAGGTTCAGGAACAAAATATCAAGACCTAACAAATTCATTTTTAAAGCTTCTGCCAAAAAATTTGAGACCAAGAAAGGTCAGAGTTAATGGCTTAAACAAAAATAAAAAGAGCCTTAAAGTTTACAACTTTACATTGTTAGAGACCAACTCTTGCTGAACAAAATTTTTTTTAAAAAAAATTCCATGTGATTTAGCTCTAGCTTCTCTATTGATGTACTATTTTAAGTCAAACACTTTGGATTAAAAAAAGAGGAGAAGCAAAGCCAGATTTCCTAGAGAGAACCAAAAAAGTTTAACAATTTATAATTATAAACTCTTATCTTTACCTTTTTTTATCTGGGCAAAAATATAACATGTATAGTGGGATGGAAGTTTGAATCATTTAAATGGGTAATATGACAATTTTTAGTTCTTGTACAATGAATTTTTGCAACAATTGGCATACACAATGGTATCATGGAATTATTTTATTAGAAGATTTTGTAGATAGAACACGGCCACTTATGCCATTTGGTACGGCAGCTAATTAAAAGTATTACCATAGTTGACATACTTAACAACTCTTCATTATGCATTTAGCATCAACAAGATTTTTGCTTGAGTACAGTTATATTACTTTTTACTCTCAAAACTATTACAAGTATTACATGTTAGTGCTCATATTTTCTCATCGCCCACGTGCTCTTCAATTCTCTGTCATTGTCAGTCCGCTCATAACTTGCCTGAAAATGTGACGTTGCAGGGATTTAAGCGTTCACTACACCCCAGGCCCCTGATCAGCACTTTATTTTCACCCACTCTTTCAATCCTAATTACAACTCTATGAGATACACATCATCTTCATTTTAAAGATGGGGGAAACTGAGGTAAGGCTTTTAAACTCTTTGCCCAAAGGTAAGTGATAATAGCACAGGTGAAACTCAGCTTCAAGTGACCAAGATTTATTGTAAAGAAGACAATATTGTGTTCAATAGTCAGAAATAAAGGATTCCTCTAACGTAACAGTACCATAAAGAAAATCAAATGTGAGATGTAAATCTGTTTTTGCATGCCTTGGAATGGAAAAGAACTGCCCATTTCCTGGAAATAGGCCTATGGAACTAAAAATGAATAATATGTATCAATGGAAAACAATACTATCTTCAATGTCTGTAAGTGAGGAAATACATGAAATACCTTTCTATACCTGTATTCATATCTATGCCCACCTATAAATTTTTATATGCTCTCATATCTCCGAACATGATTTTTAAAATTTAATAATTACTGAAAGTTTTTTTCAGACTTTCTTACCCTTTTTTCATGTCACTGTTTATTCCTCAAGGCCTTTGTAAATGAGTTGTGACAAGACTTTTTGAAGTTGTTCAAAGAATACTCCCATAATTGAGTTGATTTTGGGTGTATTACATGAGCACATGCTTTAGTAAAGTAATATTAATGAGTAGTGTCTCCTTTGAACTTTGTAAAATTTGATATAGAATACTAGAGACTATGTGTTTTTTTCAAGATGAAAGAAATATATCAGAATGATGTAACTATGTAGATTTTTTTTAAAGGCCAGGTACAAGTAAAACCAATATGCTAATTAGTGGGCAATTGAACCAAAACTCAATTTATTCTTTTTATGCGTAGTTTCAGTTTATGCAAAAAATATAAAAATAGGTACATGATTAAATGTAACTTTTACTCACCTTTGCCCACTCTATGTGACAGAAAATTAAGTTACATGTGAAACATTTCTAGACATCCAGTGAGAAAATCCACTGACTTGTAAATTTAAGTTACACAATAAAAGGGATCCCTAGGATGTAGCAGAGCTGCCAAAGAGGTCAAAATGCTAATTGGAAATCTTGGGGCCTTGAAAAAAGGAAAAATTTGAAGGAGATAAGGGGTTCAGAGTGGGTTGCAGAAGGCTTGCAAAGCATCAAGGTGACAACATGGGGAGGTAAATCCACCAACGAAGCATCAGTGAAATAAGATCATTTATTACTATACTTACAGCTATTACTTCTGCAGTTTCATAGTTTGAAAATGATGCCTGTAACTAAATGGAAATGGTAATATGAAAAAAAATGGTAATATGTCAAGAACTAGGAGGTAAACTTCTCTGTTATCTACCCATCTACCTATCTACTTATCTTTTTTTGATCTGGTATTTTATGTAAAATTCAAATTTTAGATCTTTAGATCTAAAGAAGACACTTGGTAATATGAAAATGTTACATAATTATGGTTTTCTCTTCACTTAACAATAAGACTCTGTGATGGAAATGCTATTATTCTGGCTGGCAGGGGACAAAAAAAGTATGAATACCTTCACCTTCTTTGTGCTGGAAAACGCTCCCTAAATGGTTTTGAACAGGATCTAGCCCATTCCTAGAACTATAATTCCCTAACAAATCCCAGGGGCCCCTCGTTTTGAGGGCACTGAGTGACCCCCATTGTGTAGTCTATTTCAGGGTATTCTCTTCAATTTGGAAGAGTCTTTTTGGAGAATATCATTATCTTTCTCAGCCAATCAAGTTTTCTTATGGAGGAATGGAGGATGACAGCTGATAACCACAGATGTGGGTCCTCTCACCTAAAAAATTAACACTGCAATTCATTAACACATCTTTGCATTGGATGAAGTTGGTTAAGTCATTAATAATTTCAGAGAAAAAACAAAGCCATTTCACATAAGAGATACTGCTTATATTCTTGAAATACCAAAATAATGACATTTTTAATTTTGAAAATAAATTTAAGTTCTAATATTTTTTCTCTTTCATGTTTTAATTTAAATTGCAGCTCATGAACATATAGTGTAATATTAGTTTCAGGTGTAGAATTTAGTAATTCATCATTCACATACAATACCCAGTGCTCATCACAAGTGCCCTCCTTCATCCCATCACTCATTTAGTGCATCCCTCTGCCCATCTTCCCTCCAGCTACCCTGAGTTTGTTCTCTGCAGTTATTGTTTATTTTCTGGTTTGCCTCTTTTCTCCCCCGTGTTCCTGTATGTGGTGTTTATAGCAGCATTATGAACAATAGCCAAATTATGGAAAGAGCCCAAATGACCACCGACTGGTGAATGGGTAAAGAAGATGTGGTATATACCTACAATGGAATATTACTCAGCAATAAAAAAGACTGAAATTTTGCCATTTGCAATGATGTGGATTGTAGCTAGAGCATATTATGCTAAGTAAAATAAGTCAGCCAGAGAAAGACAAATACCATATGATTTTACTCATATGTGGAATCGAAGCTCTACTTTTTAAAACATTTGCAACATTTGCTATATTAAGGATAATTATAAAAGAGGCTGACTTGTATTTTTAAAAAGTTTAGAATTTTGATATTTAATTGAATTTGAAATTGTCCCTATAACATAGAATCACACCTAATATATATTAAGTGCTCAATAAATGCTCATTGAATAAGACCACCACAAATAACTTCCAAGGTATAATTCATTCAAAGTGAATTTAAAATATTATTAATATTAGTCTCATCTTCAAAAAGAGGACCCTTAAAAAAAAGAGAGAGTGCCTCTCTTTGCTTCCAATTTTGGCCCATAAATATACTAGAGTTCTCTCCAAAACATACTTTAGGAGAGACTATAGGCCTGGTTCTCACTTATATTCTGAGTGAGAATAATCAGATTTAAAAGCAAGGCCACCTTGCACACAGTCTTATAAATTGAAAAACTGAAATTTCTCTTAAAGAAGACAGCTGCCTGTTATTCCTTTGCTTTTCCCACCACAGCATTTTACATTTATACAAAACACCATAGGTTTTACTAATTACTTTCAGGGTAACCTGTTCATTAAACTACCTTATAGCTGTATGTCTACACCTAGTTTCCTCTATAGTGTCTTCAACATTAAGTTTACAAACGACTTTTTTCTAAAAGGTCAACATTTAGCTAAGGATTATGCTAAAGATTATGTCCAAGTACACCCTATGAAATGTCGACTGGGTTCTTAGTAGAAAGTTTTGTTTTTTCTCATTTAAAAAAAAATGTATCAAGACATCAAGATACCTACTAAGTATTTATAGTAGAATATTCTTACACCAAATTTTTATAATATGTATCAGAGTCACGTTTCAGAGTTAGAGAGTTTCAGAGTCACGTTTAGCTTTTTAAAATTCAAATTGCTTCTATGAAATAGCTGTCATTTCTCATAGATGATGGGGTTTTCTAATCTTTACTTGGAAAACATTTAAAGGAAAGTTTTTTTTTCCCCATTTCGGTTGACTATGCTCAGCTAAAGTAATTAGAGAAATTTGAAAACATTTGAAATCAGACTCAGAAGTGTTATTGTGTGGAGAAAATTTTCAACTATAAACATTATTTTCATGCTATAAAATATTAGAAATAATAGCCTCTGTTGCTTTTTAATTGGAAATTTTCACATACAAGTTTTATCGTTCTATTTGCAGAATTCCAGAATTCTAAAGCTATTAGGACTCTTGGATCTCCTTTACGTTTGTTTTTTTCTTTTCTCCTCCTTTCTCACATGACAGCAAAACTACATATTTATATACTTATCTAATTTTCCATGATATTTTCTAAATGAACAAACCAAACCTGAAATATCTCATCCGAGCTCACAAAAATGTTAAGTGTGAGAAATGGGATTCAGATTCAGATCTGGCTTACTCCAAATTTCTTTCTCTTATTCCAGGTCACCTTTTACCTGCTAAATTTACAAAGGAGTTATAAATGACTTATCCAAAGTCACAAGCTGATGAGGAGCCACTGCAAGATTAGAAATCTGTTTTCCAGTCTCTCGACACCATACTCTTCTTACCAATGCCACACTCTCTCCCACGGTGTTTAAAAATGCAACTGGCATATTAATCATCTCTTACCTCTGGACTTCATAATTCGTTTCCTGAGGACTATGCTATGCCTTATTAAAGTCATTCCTGGGGTACCTGGGTAGCTCGGTTGGTTACGTGTTGGGACTCTTGGTTTCTGCTCAGGTTGTGATCTCACTGAGGGTGAGATCGAGCCCCCATTGGCCTCCGCATTCAGCGGGGAGTCTACTCGAAGATTCTCTCCCTCTGTCCCTCCCCTCATGTTCTGTCTCAAATAAATAAATACATAAATAAATATATTTTTTAAAATAATCAAGTCATTCCCTAGTTAATTATTTTTTCCTAGTTAATGACATGATTTTATAGGCTGGAAGTAGAAGAAAGAGGAAAAACTTAGAAGAAAGAGAAATATAATGATGGGATGACATTCTCTTAACAATTTGAGGTCTTTGTATGCTTTTCCTCAATTCTTCACAATTTGCCTCACCCAAGCATATTTCCTAGCCTTAGATGCCATGAGTAAAATAACATTAAGCCTTAATTTGGTCCATGCTGTGACTCTCTTTTAAAAAGAAGAATAGTGAGGGACGCCTGGGTGGCTCAGTGGTTGAGCGTGTGACTTTGGCTCAGGGCGTGATCCAGGGTCCAGGGATAGAGTCCTGCATCGGGCTCCCTGCGGTGAGCCTGCTTCTCCCTCTGCTTATGTCTCTGCCTCCCTCTCTATGTCACTCATGAATAAATAAAATCTTAAATAAAATGAATAAAAATGAATAAAATGAATAAAAAAGAAAAGTGCGTACAATTTACTTTTGTAAAGATTTTAAAAATATATTTACTTATAAAATTATACAATTTTATATATATAAAACCAACACATACATGTTATATCCAGAGAGTAGGAGTTTAGTGCATACATATGTCAGTTATCAATTCACAAGCAATGAATACGCCCTTCATTATATGTTTTGTAATAAAAGGATTTCTTCAAGCATTTCTGCTTTAAAGTGAGAAAAACGTTAAGCTTTCTCAATAGAGGGTGCTGAAGGGACACTGCTCTAAGAAGGGGTTTTGTAATTTCTGGCATAGGTGGGGATAGGGTTGGCCTTGTGGGTTTCATGAGCTCTGATGCAGCCCCCCTGAGCTCCAGTCCCATTATATGATCCCTCAGCAACCCTGCAGCTTCAGCCTAGCAATAACCTGTGTGCTATCCTCTCCACAGGGAAACCAAAACCTGCTGCACCCTCTGCCTTACCAGGACCCATTCTCACTGCATGCCTTTTTCTTTGTCACCAACTGCTCATTATTTGGCCCCTGTCCCCACTCCAGGGAATTGCCTATTGTTTGCCCAGTAACTTCAGACCAGTAACTCCAGACCAGGGAACTTGTCTATGTAGTGGCTAAACCACACCTTCTCCAGTGAGCTCTGAACCCTCAAACAGCCTCAGCCCTAGGGTACAGGGTACCATATACAGTTTCTTTGTATTTCATAGCTGATATGGATAATACTTTAGTATAAATAATAATACTTAAACTTTCCCTGTTTAACCTTCTGTGTGATAGCTGTCTTCTGATTGGACCCAGATGGTTACAGTACATATTTATATAAATTATAAACTCCATGCAGGCCAGAGATATACTGGTGTTGCTCAGCACTCTCTCATCTGTGTGATGCACTGAGCTTTTAAGAGGACCCTGCAAATATTTTTGAAGGAACAAATGAGAGTATTTGCTTCAAGTAGGTTGGATCCATAGGAATCTGACTCTCATGATTGGTTGTTTGAAAAATTCACCTGGAAAAAAACCCTTACTGTTTGGAGAGATTGAACATACAAGGATTATAGATAGATCAGTTGCTCTTAGAAGCTTTGGCTGATAATAATGAATGTCTACCAAACTAGTAAATCTTTCACCATCCTTTTTGTCAGTACAGCCTGCCTCCCACTATGGAGCAGTAAAATGTCAAATATTCTCTTTCTGGCTCTTATCTGACATTCTCTGCTCCACTGTGGAGCATATTCATGGATCCACCCATCCATCCATCCATCCATCCATCCATCCATCCATCCATCCATCTGTTAATTCACTCATTACATACACATTACAGCGCCTACAAGCCAGGGAGCTGTTCTAGGTACTAGGTACTAAATACTACGTTAAATTCCCTGCCCTCCTGGAACATACATGATAGCAGAGGAGAAGGAGAATAAACAACATAAAATATTAGTATGACACTGTTGTGGCCAAGAAAATCTGAAAGGAAGTCTGATTAGTACTACCGAGAGAGATTTTCCCCCTGCTGGAGACCAAGCCCTTCAAAATTCTATCTTCATCTTGATTGAATTCCATAATAGAGGGCTATTTATAATATATCACAACCATTCTTTAATAATAGTAACCGTCTATCAATAAAGTAAATCCCAGAATAGCTGGCAAGAAGCACTCTCCTAATATTTTCTTTTTTTTCCCCCACCACTTTTATTAAGACATTTTCTAGAGCAGTGTCAGGTTCACAGTAAAATTGAGGGGAGGATACAGACACTCTCCATACACCTTGTCCCCACACATGCAGCCTCTTCATTATCAATATCCCCCCATTCCCTTTGTTATAACTGATGAACCTAAACTGACACAAAATAATCACCCAAATCCATAGTTTGTACTCCAATTCACTTTTTTTTTTTTCCAATTCACTCTTGATTTTGCACAATTTGTGGGTTTAGGAAAAAAAAAGGGGGGGAATGAATGACATGTATCATCACTACTGTATCCTACAGAGTATTTTCATTGCTCCCCCCAATCCCTATGCTCAATCTATTCATCTCCTCTTCCCCCCTCCCCAACCCCTGGCCACCTGTGATATTTTTCAAAGTTTTGCCTTTTCAAGAACATCATAGAGATGGAATCATACAGCATGTAGCCTTTTAGATCAGCTTCTTTCACTTTCTAATATGCATTTAAATTTCCTCTGTGTCTTTTCATGGCTTAATAGATCATTTATTTTTCACACTAAATAACATTCTATTATCTGGATGTATCACAGATTATTTAGACATTCACCTATTAAAGGACATTTTGGTTGCCTCCAAGTTTTGGTGGTTACAAGTAAAGCTGCTACAAACATCCACATTTTTGTGTGGACATAAGTTTTCAATTCCTTTGGGAAAATACAAAGAAGCAGGTCTACTGGATCACATGGTAATAGACTGTTCAGATTCACAAGAAGTCACCAGAATTTTTTCCAAAGCGGCTGTACCATTTTGCATTTCCACTAGCCATGAATGAGTGCCCCCACTGCTCCACATCCCTGCTACCACTTGGTACTGTCAGTGTTCTGGGTTTTGGCCATGCTGATAGGTATGTAGTGGTATCTCATTGTTTTAATTGGCATTTCCCTTTATAGTTAGTATTAAAGGGAATTTGTTCTTTATTTTCCTTTAATACTGTATTGGTTCTTCTAGGGCTGTACTTGTCCATTTTTGTTCTTTTTTAATGGCCTGTATAGCATTTTGTATATTGTAGGTATATACTTGCTTGGATCATGACGCCTGCTTTTTATATAATGACCCACAGATATATGCAATAATATTTAAGTGTTTACTGAATTAGGGATTACAGATGCATATTATGTAAATATACTATAGATATATACAAATATATATATATAAAATATATATATATATACAAATTAGATATCCCTATACATGTGCCTCTATACATACAGACATACACGAATATACACCATGCTAATAATTATTTATTTGAAAATTTAAAATTATGTTAATGGAATGTGCTTAGAGTAAATTTGGAGTAAACTTTAATAGTAATCCTTGGAATCTACTTTTGCTTGAATGACCACCTTTAGTCTAAATCTGCCTGTATTATTAGGTATTGACATTGGTGAACTATTTCACTTTTTACTTTTGATAACTGAAAATATTCTTTTTTTGATAAGAAGTGTAAAATCATTTTGTCAATATATTGGAGGCATTGTAGAATGTTAAATCTGACTCAAAATACATTTGTTAATCTCATCTAAAACACTGAGAAACACCAAGGTATTTTTAGAAATTGTTCATTACTCATTATCAGTAGGAAAGTCTAATTCTTCCACTTTACATTCAAGCTTAACTGAAACTAGGCTTCATTTTTAATCCAGTCTTATTTTGCATACTCTGGTATGTGCAAGTTCTGGTCTGGACATACTCCTAATTGTTCAACAAAAATATATTCATATTTTTATCCTTTGCTTTCTGTTGAAATGGCTTTCTTCCACTTCTTTCCTTACACCCCAAATGTCATTCCAGGTGCAAATCAAATATTTTGCCTTTGAGAAGACTTTCTCATGCAATTTACATTAGTTGCTTCACTTGTAAAATAAATATGTTTTTCTGTATTTATAATATTCAGAACCATATTAAAAGGGCTTATAGTTCAAGAGAATTTAGATATCCTTAAAGGAGAAATTGACTTTGGGCTGATTATACACTATATCAGGGGTTCTGTGGATTCCCAATCCCTAGCTAACTCCAAAAATGGAGTATGTCCTAGAACGCATAGAAATGATTAGGAGTAGGCAACTGGGAACTTAAACTATGCATATAGTAAGCAGTGATCTTTTAGTAAATGGCTCCTGAATGAATAAATAAGAACTACATATGTTCTATTATTACAATTAAGCGATTATATTTTAGTGCATGGAGGAATCAAAAGCAAGATAGCACTGGGTTTGGAATAAGAAAAGATAGGTTCAAGTTGCTGCTTTTCCTTGCTAAGTTTTTTGGGTCACAAACAAGCTAAATAAACTCTGAGTCTTATTTATATTAGCTGTTAAAGAAAAATAATCAGTATAAATAAGAAAGATAATTAAGGGGTGCCTGGGTGGCTCAGTCAGTTAAGTGTCTGCCTTTGGCCCAGGTCATGATCCCAGAGTCCTGGGATCAAGCCCCACATTGGGTTCCCTGGTCAGCAGAGAGTCTGTTTCTCCTCCTTCTGCCTATAACTTCCACTTTTGCTCTCCTGCTCTCTCTCTCTCAAGGAAATAAATAAAATCTTAAAAAAAAGATAATTAAAATAAATTAGAAAAGCTATAAATTGTTATATCAATAAAATTATTATTATTGTAATGCATCCTTTAAGAATTAAATGGAAAAATTAATTGAGAAAACCAAAACCATCTAAGGAAATCAAATGTTTTGTAAAAATATTGTCTAAATGAGGAAATGAATTTGCATACTCATTTTATAAATGGCATTTAAAAAATAAGAATGTGGCCTCTTTCATCTTTTCTTAAACCATAAGTTAGATTAGAAGGTCATGTATAAGGAAGAAGTAAGACATAAAAGGAAAAGGAAGAGAACTAGGAAATTCTCTAAGACAGTATGGCTTGAGGTGACTGGCATGATGCTGAACGTACACTGGTTCTGGAATTATTTGACACACAAAGAAGAAAGACAATTCTACTTTGAAATTATTTAAAATTATGCAACAGCAACATAAAACAAAAGCAATATAAACAAGTATTTACTATATGCTGGTCAATGTACTATATGCTTTACCTATATTTTTACTCATTTCTTCCTCACCAAAACTCTATGATATGGACTTTATTATTCCCATTTTACAGATAGTTAACTTGGGTGTTAAGATCATACAACTTATGCGTAATGGTAGAACTGGGATTTAAACCTGGCTTTATCTGATTCTATACAATACATGTTATGAATATTATAGCAATATAGAAAGAAATATCTTAGAAAAGTTCAAGGGCTGAGAGAGTTTTATAACTGCAGCCCATAAACTACTCTAGATTTAGCTTGTAAAGCTAAGAGAAATACTTTAGTTTTAATAAGGTGACAAGTCTTTTAAGAGAGAGAAAAAGCTGGAGGAAAAAGAGCTTTCAAAATACCGAAGCTGTACATGGTTGGCTCAGGGCCATAGAAGCCTAGGACCCAAGGATTTTGATGGTTAAAGATTTCTATGGATATTAGGCTACCCCAAGTTTTTTAGTTAAGTAACTATTAAGAATAGGTTTCTTATAAGCTGAGCTAGTTAGCTCGTGTGTCTAGATACTAGTGACCTTAATATCTTACTTCAAACAATTCTTCTTTTATGGCTATGTGTAGGTAGCAATCATAAAGACTTTTATTACGCTCTTGTATTGTGCCAGATATTGTTTTAAATGCTCTACATTTTATCCTAACAACAACTCCTCAAAGTAGGGACAGTACTTGATATTCCCATTTTAAAGTGTATTTTATTCATAATCATGCTGTTGGATAAAAACTGTTTTTCTAAAATGGTTTGTCAGTAAACAAACATTGTAAATTGTCAGTGAACAGATTTAATGATTAGTAGAGTTTATTATAATGTCATTACTGACAACCAATTGGAATCAGTGAGGATAACTCAATTACAGTTCCTTAGAGAATGAGCTGTTGGGTCACTATATCCTATGTCTGATAGTAATAGAACACTGTATAGTAACTCTACAGGAATTAAAATTTAAAACGAAAATAAGACTACAAAAAAATTAACTCTGTATAATGATCTTGTATTCTCTAAAATCTATGATTTGACATCACATAAGTGTAAGATAAGGCTTGTGCATTTTAGGATAGTTGCTGATTTTTATTGAGCTATATACAACTGTTTTGATAGGTGAAACATTATAAATAGAAACTTTGATATTCTGTAATGTGACAGGGTAATTTGTTTTTACACTGCTTCAAAGTGATATGATTTCATAATATGCAATGCTTTAAATGGAGATAGCATTATTCATTATGTGTGACACAGGCAATTATTTCTGAAATGTACATATATTTTGGAAGTTGATATAATTAATAAATTATGTTAAAATACAAAAATTTTATATTAGATCAATAATTTTACTTAGTGAATAAATCACAAACTATTTCTTTCTTAACCATATTGACTAGAGCAATTAAAAAAATTATTTACTTATTTGGGAGAGAGTGAGCACCAGCAGGGGGAGGGGCAGAGCGAGGGGGCAGGGGGAAGCAGACTCTCACTCAGCAGGGAGCCAGATGTGGGGCTCAACCCCAGGACCCTGGGCTCATGAACTGAGCTGAAGGCAGACACTTAACTGACTGAGTCACCAAGGCGTCCCTAGAGGATCATTTTGTGACCAGATTCTATAATCAAGTAAAGAAAATTCAAGCAGCTAAGAACTTTGAAGCCTGGAAATATTTTTAATTTAGATATATTAAAATCACTGTTTCAAAACAAAATTAAAATTTATCGAAATGAACTTGCATATATTAGTGGATTTGAATGACTAATGAATGCAACATGCCTGGATAAAAAGTGAGAGAGGATCATTTTTAAGTTTTCATTTATCTGTAGAGCATCAATCTGGATGATTGAATTTTTTACATTCAATCAAATATTGACTTTGTATATATAAAACTATACTATTGACAGGTAATAAAGCTTTTTTAAAAAAGAATACTTACAATAAAGTGTAAGTTAATATGTGGATTTTTGAAGTTCACTATACTTTGGGGAAATCAACAAAATATGATATCCAATAAAACATCTTTTATACTAATATACCAAAACATTTTAGAAGACATTTCAAAACCTCTAGGGTATTCGAAGAGTTTGAAAAAAAATTAGACTCTATTACCACAAGAAACAAATATTTTTAAATGTTTATTTTTTCAGAGTTAATAACTGCAATGCAAATCTTGTTGAAATCGTATTAAAAGTAACAGATGTGTGTGACAAGTTTATAAGTGTAACGGATCATCATTAATAAACTGTCATCTATTCAACAGAAATAGTTTTTAAAGCATTGTTTTGACAGTAAAGTATTATCACCTAAAATCTGCTATTTAAAAAGTTTCCTTTAAAAGTTAAGGTTACCTACAGCATCGATCAAATCAATGACAAAAGGCCAAAATATACTAGTTTGATATATAAATCCAACTTTTTACAGTTGGCCAAAAAGTTCTTTTAGAATTAAATGATCAAATAATTCAATATAATTCATGGGTGAGTCTGAGTCTCAGAGAGTATGATTAAAGTAAAAATTGATGCTGTTAGTTTTAGAAATAATTTAATGTGATTTATATCAAAAGAAGACGCTTAAAAGAAAGAAAAAGTTCAAATACACACTTTCGGGCAGTTCTGGTTGCTGGCATCCTACCCCTTATCTAAGAAAGAATGCTTGTTGGCATCATGTTCCATCAATTCATTTGTGATTTCTAAATTAACTCTGAAGGAAACCACAACTTACTTGAAGATCCCGCTGAGTGTCTGTGTGCCTGATTTTTTTTTTCTCTCTTCACAGACAAAGCACTTCCACTGGTCATGGAAAAAAGGTCTAAATCCGTGTCTTCTCTGCTTACAAGTCTTGCCTGGGAGCAATGGGAGGGAATGTATACAATCATGAAACAAAATATGGCATTTTCTGAATGCAGCTCACATTACCCCAAATAAACAAACAGGCTCTGTCAAACAACCTTCTTCAAAATGATACCACAATCCTTTACTGCTGTCCAGGCAGAACAAATGCACTATGTCAAAGCATTTTTTGCAAATAAGAGCCGATTTTAAAATTGAGGTTTGCTATTTGAGTCTGTACAACAAAAGAAAACATTTGAGTACAGTAATTTTGATGAAAATCAATCTTAAAGGCAACTGATGAAACTTTAAACAGCTTAACATCACTTATTTACCAAGTATATTGTTTAATTCTTCATTGAATGTTAGAAATGTCATAGTGGATTATTTTCTGCAATATTTATATTTTACCAGTTATAAGTACTCGTTTTCTCAACAGTATTCCTCAAATGCCTTTCATCCCATATTCATTTGCTACAAAGTCACAAAAGAGCTTTACCTTTTCATCAAAACCATTATTAATATAAAAATATTTTACAGTAAGTCTAATTTTAAGGGTGGTGGTAAATAGAAATTTCAAGACATACTATTTTAAGGACATAGGATTAAATTAATCACTTCTAAAATTACCCATCTGAACTTTTATTACTACCTTGGACTGAACCTAACAGTTGAAAGAGTCACTTCTTGCTATTTATAAAATATTATTTTACATAATGTCTAATATCATTAAGTACCAATTTATCAGGATTCAACCCTGGAGAAAGGGAAAATGCCATGATGGAAAGCAAAGCAGCCTCAAAATAACTGGGATTTAACCCAAACCACAGGATGCTTGAAATCCTGTGAGAAAGCATTGTCCTAATGTTCAATGTGAGAAAAATTGAAATAGAGCAAAATAAAACAATAAAACCATCACTGGGCTTAAAGAGCTATCCCCATATTAAGGGCTACAAAAATCTCGTGAAAACACAATCTGAAGATCATTTTCTTTCAAATTCAGATCTTTGCCCTTCTCCTTTACATCTCGATTCCCAAATTCTTCCCACTGTCACAAGCATGAACTTCTCATTGTTAAGTAAGCACGTTTGCTATTGATGAACTCAGAATAGAAGCCATTTTATGGGGCAGCCTGGATGGCTCAGTGGTTTAGCGCTGCCTTCAACCCAGGGTGTGATCCTGGAGACCTGGGATCGAGTCCCATGTCGGGCTCCCTGCATGGAACCTGCTTGTGTCTCTGCCTCTCTCTGTGTCTCTCATGAATAAATAAATAAAATCTTTAAAAAAAAAAAAGAAACCATTCTATGTCACTTGTTGATGTACCTGCCTAAGTGATACAAGTGTATTGTCAAAAGACCTCAGTAGAAAACAGTTTAAAAATGAAATAAATAACAGTTGGCTTCCAGTTTATACTTGTGATCGGTATGAAAAATGTTATACATTCTTTCTGAACTTTATTTCAATTAGTGTACGAACGCACGCATCTAATATTTCCATTAGCAAAGCTCCATCAATACTAAGACTTAAAAAGAACCAGTCAAAAGTAAGGGGGAAATGCCAAAGCAATACTACAGTTTTGGTGAGATCAGTTACAAAACAAGGAAAAACATCTTAACAACACAGAGACCCTCCTGGCTAGCTAAAGAGGCTCTAACTACAAGACTCAAGATTTTAAAATCAGATTTTATTTGCTTCAATTTGATGATATAATATCACCATATCTATTTAAAAGTAAAATTCCCACCCATTTCCAAATTTGATGATACCTACATGTCAAGAAAATATTTGTGAACACATGTCTTCCAAAAATCTCATTACCATCGAACCATTGACACCCAAAAGATGTCTTCTGATATAGAAAGTAATCAATATCAGTTACTAATTAGGCCAGATTATAATAAGCAATCAAATTTAGAAGTGGAACTTAACAAGAATACACAATTTTACAATGGTGCCACCTGGCAGCTTAAATGCAAATCTAGGTATTTTACAAAGGGGTTAGTTATAGGTCAGTAGTGCATCTGACATAGTCACATGTGCATTAATTAGTATTCCAATTCTATTTCTGAAAAGGCTGGCTTTCAAATTGAACATTATTCTTCCTTTTACTGCTAAGATGAATTTTCTTTATGATTTCTTTTTTTCTATAGCATGAAAAATGGATATACTTAAAAAACTGAATATGACTGACCATGCTTTTAGCACTCATTCTACCAAACAAAAAAATGTATGCTTAATTCTAAAACATTGTAATATTAAACATTTTCTATGGTTATACCACAATAAATAGTTCTGAGTCAATGTTAGACAAGAATATTCTTATTGCAATTCAACAGCAAATATTTTTTAAATAGTAATTTTGCAAAATTCTCATACATCTTTGTTTTCTGAACTGGTCACATTTGTGGCTCCCAGGTGCAAGGTTTGTAATATTTCCCCTCATATTTTCATAGTGAAATGAGGAACATGAATTTTTGAACAAGACTTCTAAGCATCTGGATCCCGATTCACCTCCAACCCACGCAAATTACTTAAAAATACAGAATCTCTGTCATTTAATAAAGAACAGGGAATTCCTCTTCTGCTTTTTTCATAAATAAGATTTTATTAAACACTTATTTTTGGAATTTTAGAAGCTTATACTAAATAGCACACATAAAAAGAAATACCGATTTCCTTATTGTTGAGATTTTTAAAAAAGAGAAAATTTACAAAGCAAAGTTCATTTATAAGCTATCTTATAAAATTATTCACAAATTTTTAGAGTATTATTTTCAAAATTAATGTCAGTCTCTTTTCTGCAACTTGCTTGTTTTCACTGTACAGTACATTTGTGGGCTCTAGATTTAATTCATTCTTTTTACCCCTCCATTTTAATACATCATCATCATCATTGTATAAACCCCTTTACTCATATGTGTGAGCATTGGAAGGTACTTTTTTAAAAAAAGATTTTATTTATTTATTCATGAGAGACACACAGAGAGGCAGAGACACAGGCCGAGGGAGAAGCAGGCTCCCTGCAGGGAGCCCGATGCCGGACTCGATCCCGGGTCTCCAGGATCACGCCCTGTACCGAAGGCAGATGCTCAACCGCTGAGCCACCCAGGTGCCCCTGGAAGGTACTTTAAATCTTTTATCGAGCTATAATTTACATGCAATGAAATGCATAGATCTTAAACATGAAATTCAATCATTTTCAAAATTTTTATTTTGAAGTAACTTAAAATTCCTACAGAAGTTGCAAAACTTGGTACTGAGAGTTCCCTGTATAACTTCCAGCCAGCTTGCTCCATGATACCTTATGTAAGCAAAGTGTGGTTCATAAAACCAGGAAATCTCATTGGTGCTCTACCATTACTAAACCACAGACCTTATTAAGACCTCACCAGTTTTCACATGCACTATTTTTCAGGTTTGTTTATACTTTAAGACATTTTATCATACATATAAATTCATGTACCACAACCAGGATACAGAGTTATTCCATTTTTCCCAATAAACTCCCCTGCTCTCCTCTTAGTCATATCCCTCTCTTCCTAACCTTATCACGGACAACCTCTCAAATGTTCTCCATCACTATATTTTGTGAATGTCATGTAAATGAAATCAGACCATATATAACCTTTTCAGATTGTCTTTTTTTCACTCAGCATAATGTTCTTGAGATCCATCAAAGTCTTTATATGTATCAGGGGTCTGTTCTAGTTTGTTGCTTTTTATTTCTTTTTATTGTATGTCCATTCATATGGGCCACCAATTATTTATCCTTTCAATCGCTGAATAAAATTTGGCCTGTTTCCAACTTTTGGTTATTAAGCATAAAACTACTGTGAACATTTATGTACAGGATTGTGAATGAGCATAAGTGTATTTCTCTAGGAAAAATGCCCAAGAGCAGAACTGTTGAGTCATAGAAGTGTATATTTAACTTTATAAGAAATTAATGGTTTTTTTTCAAGTGCCTGTGCCATTCTCAGCAGCAATGCATGAGAGATCCAGCTGCTCCGCATACTTGTCAGCACTTAGTATTGTCAGTATTTTATTTTAATCACTCTAATAGGTGTATATTGATATTATATAGTAGCTTTAACAATTTTCCTAGTGATTAATAATGTGTAAGATCTTTTCATGTGCATATTTCTCTCTGGATAGTCTCTTAGGTGAAGTATTTACTCAAGCACTTTGTTCATTTTCTAATTGCACTGCTTGATTTAATTATTTTTTAAAGATGACTACTGTGATGGTTATTTTCATGTGTCACCTTGACTGGGCCACAGGGTACTGAGGTATTTGGCTCAACATTATTTCTGGGTGTGTCTGTGAGAGTGTTTCTGATAAGATTAGAGTGTGAATTGGTAGACTAAGGATACCATATTGCCCTCTCTGGCATCACCTAATCCACTGAGGGCCTAAATTGAACAAAAAGGTGGAGGAAGGGAGAATTCACCGTCTCTGCTTGATGGATGAAGCTGGAATACACATCTTTGGTCTTAACACTGGAACTTACACATTAGCGCTTCTGGCTCTTAGGCCTTCAGACTTGGACTGGATCCTACACTATCAGCTGTTTGAGTTATCAGGCAGTTAGTCTTAGACTAGAACCTATACCATTGGTTCTCAGGGCTTCACATTCAGACTGGAATTACACCACCAGGGTCTCCATAATCAAATGAGCCAATTTCTAATAATTAATAATACATACTTTCTTAAAATAAATAAATATATTTATACAATATCTTTTTGTATGTGTATATAGATATTTATCTTCCTCTTGATTCTATAGATAGATATAGAGACCAGAGGGCCAATGGTGCCAGTTTCAGGCCAAGTCTGAAAATCTTGAAATAAGGTAGTTTGTCTCTTCTTATATTGTGTTTCAAGATCGCACTGGCCATTCTAGGCTCTATATACATATATAAAGAGATTTTATACATTAGATACAGTTAAACACAGACACAGATATAGATATCCTACTGTTTAAGTTTCTCTAGTGATCCCTGACTAACATAACTACAAATGGCTCCTTTGTACCTCTTTCCAGTAATTTATCCTCAGAAGCAACACTGTTCTGATTTCTTTTACAATGGAGAGGTTGGTTTTCTCTGCTCTTGAACTTAATATAAATATAATCATACAGTCTGTGCTCTTTTGTGTCTGGCTTCTATCACTCACTGTATTGTTTTTGGTTTTCACTTACATTGCTGAATGTATCAAGAGCTCATTTCTTTTCGTTTCTGAGAAGGTATGCCATTGTAAGAATATACCACAGTTTATCCATTCTGCTGTTGATAAACATGTATGTTGTTTGCATTTTCTTGGTTTTTATCAATAGAACTGCAATGTAATTTTCATACAGGTTTTTATGAAGACACGTGTTTTCATTTCCTTTCAGTAAACATGTAGGAGTGGAATTAATGGGTCATAGAGTAGGAGTACATATAATTTTATAAAGTGTCTATTTTCCTAAATGGTTTTTATCATTTTTCACTGTACCAGTAATGCATGAAGAGTTCTAGTTTTTCCATTTCTTTGTCCACATTTGTGCTTTCTGGTTTTTAAATTTTAACTGTTCTAGTGTTGCATAGTAGTGTTTCATTGTTGTTTTAATTTAAATTAGTGTGCTTTTTAACCATTCAAATATCTTCCTTTGTGGAGTCTCTCAAAGCTTCACCATTTTTAAATAACTTGAGATATTTGTCTTTATATTATTGGTTGTGGGAGTTTTTTCTATATATTTCTGATACAAGGCCCTTATATTGGATGTATTCATGTGGGCGAGGTGTTATTTGCACGTGGGAGGCTGTGGAGGACAGAGAGAGGGAGGTAGAAGGGAGAGAAAAAGAGAAGGAGGGAGAAAGAGAGAGAAAATACATATTTTTCTCTCAGGATGTGATTTGACTTTTCATTTATTTTTGTTTTCTGAATTGAACCTACGTACAAATGCTTTAAATATGAAGTACAATTTATCTTTTTTGATTTATGCTTTTTATGTTCTATCTAAATTTTTTTTTGCCTATCCCAGGTTTTATATTGCTGTTTTCTTTGAGAAGTTTTAGAATTTAAGCATTTACATTTAGGTCCATAATTCATCTCAAATTTATTTTTAAGATGTAAAGTAAAAATCAAAATAGACCTTTTTCCCTATATATTTCCCTATATAGATATAGATATACTTTTATATATATATATATATATATATATATATATATATATATATAGTTGTCCAGCACTATTTGTTTAAACAAAATATTCTCTCCTCTTTTAATTAGTACCTTCAAGGAAAATTAACTCTCTACGTGTGGTATTATTTTTTATTAATTGATTTTTATGTCTTTCTGCACATAACATATAGTTTTGGTTACTGAGGCTTTATAGCAAGTCTTGAGATCAGGTAGTGAGAGTTTTTTTCAAGATTGTGTAGACTATTCTAGCTTTTTTACATTTCCATATGCATTTTAAAATTTGTCCATTTCTACTAAATGCTTTCTAAGAGTCATTAAATTTACAGATCATTGAGAATTGACATCTTTACAGTTTGAGTCTATTCATGAGTATATCTCTTTGATTTTTTAAAACAATATTTGGTAATTATTATTACAGGAGCCTTGCACATATTAATGTTAATATTTATCCTTAAATATTTTGTTTCTTACATTTTGGTGAATAGAATATTTTTAACTAAAGTTTACTAAAGTTTGTTGCTAATATATGATAGGGTGTACAAAGACCTAGTTTAATAGATTCCGACAGATTTCTTTCCATAATGACTGTACGAGCCTTGACTTTCACTAGACATACATCAGCGTTTCCACATTATTGGAAGCACTTTGCATTACCCAATTTTTCTAATTTTTGCCATTCTGATGAGGATAGTCATGTGACATCTTAGTTTTAATTTTTATTCCTCTGGTCATGTAACTGAGCATCTCTTTATATACATTTATGCATTAGTCAGATCCCTATAAATTGTCTCTGTGTTTTTTCTATTGTATTTATATTTCCTTTTCATTAGATTACCTGACTTTATAATTATATTTGCAGAAGTTCTTTTCAAATCTAGATATTGGGCAGCCCGGGTAGCCCAGTGGTTTAGCGTCGCCTTCAGCCCAGGGTGTGATCCTGGAGACTCGGGATTGAGTCCCACGTGGGGCTCTCTGCATGGAGCCTGCCTCTCCTTCTGTCTGTGTCTCTGCCTCTCTCTCTCTGTGTCTCTCATGAATAAATAAATACAATCTTTAAAATAAAATAAAATAAAATAAATCTAGATATTAAGCTATTATTAGTTTTAGGCACTGAAAGTAATTTGTCTGTGTCTGTAATCTGTTAACCTTTTCTATAAAATCCTTCATAGGAAGTTAATATTTAATTTAAAAGTCAAGTCAATCAAAAAATTTTGCCATATAATTTATATTATTTGTATCTTTTATTTATTTTTTATTTTTATTTTTTTAAATTTTTTATTTATTTATGATAGTCACACAGAGAGAAAGAGAGAGAGGCAGAGACACAGGCAGAGGGAGAAGCAGGCTCCATGCACCAGGAGCCCGATGTGGGATTCGATCCCGGGTCTCCAGGATCGCGCTCTGGGCCAAAGGCAGGCGCCAAACCGCTGCGCCGCCCAGGGATCCCCCTATTTGTATCTTTTAAAAGAGTATTTCTTTACTGTTAAGTTGCAAATATATTCTCAATTATTTTATTTGATCAGTTTTACAACTTTATTTTTCACATTTGAGTCTTCAAACCTTCTAAATTCCATTTGACTATAGTGTGCATGAGTTATATACAGTCCTGCTTTTCAATGCTAGTTTATTGAATTCTATTTACCAAACAATTTGACCTTTCCTACTTTTGTTACATATCACATTCCAATATAGTCACAGGTCTAGTTTTGAACAACTATTCATATCCATTGGTCTACTTATCTGTACCACAATGTTTAGTTTTATACTAAATCTTTAAACCTTACCATGTAAATTGGCTCTGCTTTTACAGAGTGGACTTAGATGATATTAGGTTCTTATTCACCAATACACATTTTAGAAAGATTTTTAGGTTCCTAAAAAAACAGCTGTAATTTTGGTTGGAATTAGGTTTTACTTTATATGCTAAGTTGCTGCATCTATGAACAATAAACTTACTGAGTGGAGTGAATATTACCATGTGCCATTCAGACACTTTTAACAACTGAATCAGATTCCCCCAGCTGCTGAGAAAGTTGATGTCTAATGGCTCTTAGCTGAATAATTCTCTGGAAATCGTCCTTAGCTAAAGATTGCAGTTGTGCCTAAACCACACTGTCTCCTGAGGAATTTCAGGCGCATAAAGTCTGAGCTTGCCTCAGTTGGGACAACTTAAAAAAGCCTTTACATCACTAGAGCTTACTTCCATTGCTGCAACCCTATTGCATTTTACCTTTTCCCTCTGCCCAATCCTTCTTTCACCCCTCAAAAGAACTGTTTATGAAAGCCTTTTCCAATGAATGTCTTGCATTCAAATATGAGAATCTCAGAATATGTTTCCTGGAGAACCTGAACCATGACTGTCTTCAGAAAAATCCTGGAGTTTAGGGGATAAATATAATCAGCAATACAATTGTCTAGATCTATGGCATGTCTTTTGATATATATTTGGTAATAATTAAAATGATACCTTATTTTCATTTTTCTCATTCCTGTCTGCCTCATAAAATATTTTGATCTTATTTGGAAGACAGAGATGTTATTTATTAGCTTCTCCAAAACCCAGAATTTGAATGTTTTATTATATCTTATTTTTATTCTTGAAGGTTAGTGAAGAGTATTCTGGATAATATTCAGATCTCTACTATTAAGAAGTAACTCCACTGTCTTTTGGTATGCATTGTTTTTCTGCCATAATGTCAACTGTCAATATAATTATTATTCCTTTGTAGATAATCTTTCAATTCACTAAGTCTCTTTTTTTGTGGTGTCCAGTGCATAGTTTATTGCAATGGTAATATTTTATAGAGACAGAATTTATAGTATGCTGATTTGCATATTCATAAGTGTTCTAAATAAAAATGTGATCACTTTGTTTCATAATTTTCTGTCCTTTCACTATGGATATTTTCCTTATTTCTTGGAGGAAAAGTGGAAGCAGTTGCAGTTTTGATTTTTTTAAAATTTTCCTTTCAGTTATGGCCTTGTCCTAGTTGTGCAACTATCTGCCTTCAGTTTCTCAACACATTTCCAAGACTCTGAAAGATTTCTACTCCAGGTCTTCAATTAGTCCAGTGTCCTTTTGACATGAGTCCTTATTCACTTCTATCTCCATTCCCCCCCGCAAAAAAAGAAATGAAAACTTACTTCTATTACCATTTATCCTGTTTTTTTTATTTACCTGTACCTCTTCAATATCAAAAAAGTATTTATCATTGCTATGAATTAGTCATATATTTGAATATAGTAAAATACAGTGGGATACAGAAGGAGATTAACGTCAGAGCATTCATTTCATAGAAGCTTTTTTTTTTTTTTTTTTTGAGTAGGCTCCATGCCCAACATGGAGCCCAGTGCAAGGCTTGAGCTCTTGGCCCTGAGATCAAGACCTGAGCTGAGATCAAGAGTCAGATCTTAACCAACTGAGCCATCCAGGTGGCTCACAGAACCATTTTGATTAGTAATCTACCCAACCTGTTTTCATTCATTTTTAGCAGCAAAATAATTCAATGTAATATCAGTTTCTTTATCCTGCCATTCCTTGGGACTTTTATAATCCTCATTTTTGCTTCATAGTGGCAACTCAACAATCTATGTGCAATTGCTGGTAATATGCCTGTTCATATTAGGTGTTCATAGCTTGAAATATCAATTTTCCTAGGGCAATCTACATGTCACTCTGCCAGAGGAGTCTGTATTGAAATGCAAGGAAATATTTGCTTACTGATTATTTCAAATCTGTACATAGATTCTATAAATATTTTCATAAACACATTAATTTTCGCTAATACTCTAATTTTGCTCCCTTTTCAGGAAAACTCCTTGAATGAACTGCTCATAAGAATGATGAATATGACTGTTCTGGATACCATCATACCAGGTCCCATTAGAAAGTGCATTATCTTTTTATAATGCTAAGTTCTACTTGGCAAGCTAAATTATAATCTGTTTTCTTGGTGAATGTAGAATCTGAGTAAGGAGTATTAATTGGTTGATATCACCAGAAGGTGTCATAAAATTAGGGTCACCTGAGGCATCCACTTTCACCTGCCAAGGAGGCCGCACACTTCTGTCATTCGTTAGGGCACCCGCTTCTCTGGAAATTTCTGGAAACACACTGAAAATTTCTTGTTTTGTGGGCTCCATTTTTCTAAACTCCACATTGGCCATTCTCCTTCTGTTAATATAGTCTTCCTTCTAATAGCATATAGTACAATTGACTTTAGCAATGCACATACAGTTATCCTGTCTAGAGTCTTACACTCTGGTCACCATGTTTAAAACCTGTTTGTTCCTAAAGCTCCAATGATTTATACTTTATGACTTATAGTGATTGAAGTCACAATTACTTGTTAATTTTTATCTGCTTTGATCTTCTAACTTGTGAGGATACTTTATATTTCCCTTAGTATCCTACTATTTTAAAATATTCAAGTAATTGAATTCATTATGCAATTCCTGTTCAAAGTTAATAATAAATATTATTATTTTAATATGGTAGCATGCTAATATTTTTAAATCTACCATATAGAATCAATATTTTAAAGTACTATCAGATTATAAAGTTATATTACAAGTCAAGAAAACATGTTGTTATTACAGGTTATTATTTTAACATACAGTATTTTGAGATTATCCCAAATAGAGTTATGATATTTTATTAATTTACACTAATTATGCACATATTTTAAAGTGCCTTTTACTGAGGACCAGTATCTACAACATTTTTCTGTAACTTTAAACACATTTCTTACCACAAGTTGAACTCTTCCACCATTAAGTACATCTGGGTCTAACTCAGGCAAGAAGTGATTGCTGCATAATGACAAAAACCAAAAATTATATTATTATATAAATGTAGAGGAAGAATATGAAAGAAATGCCCAGTGAAAGTTTGGGAGAAATGAGTAATCTACAAAATGGAAATAACAGTGTTATTAAATTAGAGTATAGGCAAAGATACATACAAATTTACCTTTCCATAGTCATTTGAAAATTCAATTTAACATAAAATTTAAATTTCTAAATAATATTCAAAACTACTGTTCCTTACCAAACAGAATACCAAGAGCAAAAATTTGAAACTACCAATGATAGTTAATAAATGATAGAACATATGAATATTTTACTTATATTTACTTATATATCTTGTTTTATGAGAAAAGCAAAGCTTCCTTTTTTTTTAATAAAGATTTTATTTATTTATTCATGAGAGACACAGAGAGAGGCGGAAACATAAGCAGAGGGAGAAGCAGGCTCCCCAAACGGAGCCTGATGTGGGGACTCAATCCCGATCCCAGAACTGGGATCACGCCTTGAGCCAAAGGCAGAGCCCAAGCCCTGAGCCACCCAGGGGTCCCCAAAGCAAAGCTTCCTATTTTAAAATACCTATAGTGTGCCAAACATTATACTAATGCTCACCATTAATTTCTGTTTAAAACTAGAACATTGACATTTAGCTTTTCATCTGTTCTTGAAAATACGTTTTCTTAAAACATCGCCACTTACTCTTTTATGTATTTTCAGAAGAGAAAGTACATGAACAATTGCCTGTTGCATCATATGTTTAAATCCAACTTATTTAAGTGTAAGGGATATTGTTAAAGTTTTAGGTATATCTAAAATACATCCTGAAACAATTTGCTTATATTTTTCACGTTATCTATCCTAATGCTTTTAAATCCCTGAGCAAGACCTTTTATATTTGGTTAAGATAGATGGTAAACTATGGTTGTATTATATTTGTTTATAATTCTAAGGATGTCATTTGATGAATTACACTAAACTGACTCATACCAACATAAAAGAAATTTGTGCTTATATTAATTCGAATACTTAGTAAAATTTAAAAAGTTCTCAAATGTTGACTGCTTTATTCCTACTTTCTTTGCTCACAATGAAATAGGACAAAATAATCCAGATTATAAAATGTTGTTTCAATTTCACTTTCAGTCTTCACTTCCTTTTCCATATTTTTTAAAGAAATTACATGGGTAGAATTGACCACATATAAAAGTGTACATTTATTTATATCATAAAAAATTTCATATTTTACATATCTTAACTGGCTTGTAAATTGTCTTAACCCTTATAATTACAGGATTTTATTTGTTAGACATTTAAAACATTTCCAAAGCATTACCTACATTTAGATTCAATATTGATTTATATATTTAGTGTTTATAACAGCATTTTAAAAATTATTTTGTGGACATATGCAGCTAAAACGAAAGCTGCATCACTTGCCATCAGGGAAATACAAATCAAAACCACAATGAGATACCACCTCACACCAGTGAGAATGGGAAAAATTAACAAGGCAGGAAACAACAAATGTTGGAGAGGATGTGGAGAAAAGGGAACCCTCATACACTGTTGGTGGGAATGTGAACTGGTGCAGCCACTCTGGAAAACTGTGTGGAGGTTCCTCAAACAGTTAAAAATATACCTGCCCTACGACCCAGCAATTGCACTGTTGGGGATTTACCCCAAAGATACAAATGCAATGAAACGCCGGGACACTTGCACCCCGATGTTTATAGCAGCAATGGCCACGATAGCCAAACTGTGGAAGGAGCCTCGGTGTCCATCGAAAGATGAATGGATAAAGAAGATGTGGTTTATGTATACAATGGAATATTACTCAGCTATTAGAAAGGACAAATACCCACCATTTGCTTCAACGTGGATGGAACTGGAGGGTATTATGCTGAGTGAAGTAAGTCAGTCGGAGAAGGACAAACATTATATGTTCTCATTCATTTGGGGAATATAAATAATAGTGAAAGGGAATATAAGGGAAGGGGGAAGAAATGTGTGGGAAATATCAGAAAGGGAGACAGAACGTAAAGACTGCTAACTCAGGGAAACGAACTAGGGGTGGTGGAAGGGGAGGAGGGCGGGGGGTGGGAGTGAATGGGTGACGGGCACTGGGTGTTATTCTGTATGTTAGTAAATTGAACACCAATAAAAAATAAATTAAAAAAAAATAAAACGAAAGTCTCAAAAATTTATATCAAAAATATTATTGTCTTTGGACTTCCATTTCCCTAAAACTTTGGTTCAATAGTTATGCATATATGTGCTTTTAATCACATTGCTATGGGCTGAATTTGTTTCATCAGAATTGATAATGTTTATGTTCTAACTCTCAATATCACATAATGTGATGTATTTGAAATAAAGCCTTGAAAGAGGTAATTAAAGTAAAATGAGGTCATATGGGTAGGCTCTAATCCAAGATGACCAGTGTCCTTATAAGGACAGGAGATTAAAACATTGGCAACAGAGATGGAAGGATGATCGTGTGAAGGCACAGGAGAAGGTGGCTATTTGCAAACCATGAAGACACTCCTCCAAAGAAACCAAACTTGCTGACTCCTTGATCTTGAGCTTGTAGTCTCCAGAACTGTGAGAAAATAAATCTCCACTGTTTAATCTATGGTGTTTTGTTATGGTGGACATGGCAAACTAATACATACATTAACGTAACAAAAATTAATTGATTACCTATTAGATTTGAGCTGCCTTGTTTGTTACTAAAGGATATAAATATTTAATATCTTCAAACTTGTGAGCTCACCTCCATCTTGTAAGATAGATAGATAAGATATTATCATTTCACTATAAAGGAGAGGAAACTGAGGCATGGAGACATCATTGGAAATTAATACACGACTGGTAAAATGGCAGTACCAGTGTTGAATTATAATTTTAACTGGCAAATGTTAATGATAGACATGATACAAAGTAAAATATAACCATCAATACATATGATATTTATAAACAGTTAATGGATACCATGCATTTTACTTTATAAAGAATCATTTCTATGGTTCATTTGTTGGTAGTAAGCATTACAGAAACAGAGTTCTCAAACACTTTAGGGTGAAAAATATAAAGAGTGATTACATCTATTCTATAGAAGAGGCCTTTTATAACCTGGCAACGGGTGTATTGGCCTTTAGCTATAAAGTCATGTTTGTTTTAGCACAATGAACCTAGGTTTCACTTTTCAAGATGTGTTTACAATACAAAAATCTAATTTAAAGGAAATGACCTCACCATTTCATATCTCTGGAATTAGTTGTTTCATGAATCCCAACCTGTGTGTGAAGCCATTGGTATGTGTATTCTTTACTCCTTTCTAATTTTTCATTTGCAGTGGCATCCTTGTAGGTAAGTTCTTCTTCCTTACCTGGGGAAAAATATGGGTTACTTAAGGAGATCAAAAGGCTAGGTAAACAATTTTATCAAAAGAAAGAAAAAAAAGACTAATTCATGGAAGCTTAAACATCTGTAAGAAAAAAGTCAGTCACTTATAGATCAAGTAATTTTTCTGCTTGAGTTTCAAACTCATCTATTTTGAAAAATAAAAAAAGTTTCAATGCAGGGGGTCCCTGGGTGGCTCAGCGGTTGAGTGCCTGCATTCAGCCCAGGGCGTGATCCTGGAGTCCTGGAATCAAGTCCCACATCGGGCTCCCTGCATGGAGCCTGCTTCTTCCTCTGCCTGTGTTTCTGCCTCTCATTTGCTCAGCGGTTGCTGAACAGGATCCCCTGTTCAGGCTTAAAGTCCAGCTGTTCTTACACTAACTTTATACAATAGAATTCATAAATTATATTAAGGATATTTGAAACATAGTCTTAATTCTGTATATGAAACCAAGCTTGGTTTGTGTAAGCTAATCAAGTATTTTAAGCTAGGAATAAAATTATATAAGGTTTAGGGAACTTGTGGCTCATGCCATAGTAGCTATTTCAAAAAAGGAGGTGGGGAAGCCTACCAATATAAATGGATATGGGGAATACGCAAGAGGAGAAATACAAGGGAAGAATACAAGTAACAAATATGCGTAAAAAAAAAAAGGAAAAAAGAAAGTTAAAAATCCAACTCTTATATTAAAATGTAAAATTTATACATTTGCATAATAAAAATCCAACCCTATATTTAAATTTACGCATTTTTATAATTTTTTAAAAAAATATATAAATGTTACTACTATGACAATGCCATGCATTTCAGAATTACACCAAAGACCTGCTGTTTTCAAGCCTTCTTCCATGGACTAAATCTTTTGTGGAACCATTATCAGGTTTAGGGAATTACTGGCTTTGTTGGATTGATTGACAGTACCCTGGAGAAAGGTACCTCTTGAAAACTAACTCATGATAATCCAACTAACGAGAATCCTACAATTTAAAACCTAATGTTTAAAATATTAATTTATTAATTCTTTCACTATAGATCTTTGTGCACAGAAACGTCACCTTATATTTGCAAGTTGTTTGGAAAACAAATGAAGCATGGTGCAAGGCCTACTTCGAACGCTTGGTGCATGTACCACACACAATCATACATATACAGACATGGTTAACATTTGTCATTCTGCATATGTTGGGCATGATACATCTACCATGCACAACTTTTCCCTTAAAAACTGCTGCTGAAATTAGTGAAATGACTTTAGTTCAAAGAGATATTGTAGCCAGTTCTTAGGAAAGCTAAAAAGCAGGATGTTTATTTCCCTAGACTCCATGTTAACTTGGCAAAGTTAACTTGCTGTCACTTCTCATGCCACGTTGTGTTTCTAAAACAGCCCCAGCCCTTGCACCCTGAGCTTAAGCCGACCCCTCCAAATAGCAGATATATTTGGAGGAACATTGCTTCACATGCGAGGGCTGACCACGGAATCCTAAGTGGCTGTAGAGTATACAGAAACTAGAAGAGAGACTTAAACAAAGGGAACCTTTGGAATTGCCACTTCCAGTTACTGCACAGCATTAAATCTTTTCTCTGGCAGAGTCCCAGCCTTTTATCAGCTTTTTTTGGTTGACCAGACCAGATGTTGCACCCACAAATGCAGTGACAGAAACTAGTGAGGACTCAGTGACCACCGATAATCAACTGAGCCCATAGCTAGAATCTTATCTACTCTTGGTATGTAGAGAACCCTTTGTGATCCTTTTGTAATTATACTTTTAGCTAAAAATAAAAATTATCTGTGTCTTTCTCTTTTTAAAAATAATGACAGATCATTCCAATAGTCACTTGTTAAAGTACTCATTTTGGAAAGTTTTCCTCAGCTCTACAATAGCACTCCATAAACCTTAAGTGGTTTTACATCAGAGTTCAGCTAAGAATTCCTGAGAAAAGACGAGAGATTTCACTGTAAGGGTCCAGTTCATATTAACTATTTTAACCCTAAGGCATAGATTGGTAGATTGGCGTGTGCTCAGTGTAATAAACAACAAGCATACTGGTGAAGTTGGCTGGATGTACTTGAAGATACTGTAATTTACATACTGAAGAAATTGATTCTGTGTTGGCTAAACCATTTCAAGATTACTCCTGTCATTGAGAAGAAGAAAATAAGGTTAACCCTTTTACACTCACAGAAGAAGTTCTGTTTTTAGCATCTCACATAGGAAGAATAATGGTGATCTGAATTATTTAATGGACCCTTGTCATTAGTTAGGCTGTCGAGTAAAACCTTTCAGTTGTAGAAGAGGCATCTTTCTGCCTGCAGAACTCAAAATGCTTTGCTTGCTATTCTTTCGTATTTTTCTGGGTCTTGCTTCATGAATTTATATATCATAACCTAAGAAAAAAAAGTCTTTCCTTTGATTCCTGCTGTCCCCTAGTTACTGCTGTCTGCACATGCTCCTTTCCCTCGAAACACAAATGTGAGTATTTTTATTTAAACAAATTGTTAAACGTTTTTTTTTTATTATAAAAGGAATACATTCTTATTATAGATAATTTAGAAAATACAAAAAAGTAAAAAGTAAAAAAAAAAATCCATGAAAGTCCCACTATCCAAAGATAACCACTGGAATATTTTTAAGGCATTTCCTCATAGTTCTTTTTTTAATAGATTTTTTTGTTTACATAAAATTGTATGTATTCTATACATCCTACATTTCTGTATTATAACAAATGCATTCTAGGTAATGGAAATCTCATCTTAAACATAATTTTAGGGGTTATACACTATGATGTACCAACTTGTTGCATGATAAGTTTCTAATTATCTATTTAATTGATTTGTTTTTCAGGTGGAATTAAAGATAACATCTTTAAAAATATAAATATTTTGTGGAACTCTATATAATCTATATTGTCAAATAGCTGTAATAGCTTTCATCAATTTACCACAGACTATGAGATTACTCATTTCACTGAGTCCTTGGTCAACAATGGGATATAAAATATTTTAAAGTTCTTGATAATATGACAAAAATATTGTCTAATATGTTCTTAATTTATACATCTTTACTGCTAGTAAGATTGAATGTTATTCCACAATTACTAATTAATTATAAATCAAATAGTGTAAAATACTTTCTTGTTCTCCCCAGTTCTGCTGGATCCTAGTATTTCTCTTTCTGCTTTTAAATGATCATTCATAATTCTTTATCTGTTATCACTGGTGCAAATATTTTCTCTTGGCTATTGTTTGATTTTAGTTTCTAGTGTACTTTCCAAAGGAGCATCTTTCTCAGCATACCAATTTATTTGTTAAATATCTTTTAAACTACAAGTCATTTTCCCCTCATAATTTTTAGGTTCATGTCTCCCAATTCAATAAATTCATATAAAATAAGATACAAGTTTTCAGGGACAAATTCTATAGTCTTTTAATACCTTCCCTTTCACTCTAAAAGATGTTGGTTACCCAGAAGTGGACCCTGAACTTTATGGTCAACTAATATTCGATAAAGGAGGAAAGACTATCCATTGGAAGAAAGACAGTCTCTTCAATAAATGGTGCTGGGAAAATTGGACATCCACATGCAGAAGAATGAAACTAGACCACTCTCTTTCACCATACACAAAGATAAACTCAAAATGGATGAAAGATCTAAATGTGAGACAAGATTCCATCAAAATCCTAGAGAAGAACACATGCAACACCCTTTTTGAACTCGGCCACAGTAACTTCTTGCAAGATACATCCACGAAGGCAAAAGAAACAAAAGCAAAAATGAACTATTGGGACTTCATCAAGATAAGAAGCTTTTGCACAGCAAAGGATACAGTCAACAAAACTCAAAGACAACCTACAGGATGGGAGAAGATATTTGCAAATGACATATCAGATAAAGGGCTAGTTTCCAAGATCTATAAAGAACTTCTTAAACTCAACACCAAAGAAACAAACAATCTAATCATGAAATGGGCAAAAGACATGAAGAGAAATCTCACAGAGGAAGACATAGACATGGCCAACATGCATTTGAGAAAATGCTCTGCATCACTTGCCATCAGGGAAATACCAATCAAAACCACAATGAGATACCACCTCACACCAGTGAGAATGGGGCAAATTAACAAGGCAGGAAACCACAAATGTTGGAGAGGATGCGGAGAAAAGGGAACCCTCTTACACTGTTGGTGGGAATGTGAACTAGTGCAGCCACTCTGGAAAACTGTGTGGAGGTTCCTCAAAGAGTTAAAAATAGACCTGCCCTACGACCCAGCAATTGCACTGTTGGGGATTTACCCCAAAGATACAAATGCAATGAAACGCCGGGACACCTGCACCCCGATGTTTATAGCAGCAATGGCCACGATAGCCAAACTCTGGAAGGAGCCTCGGTGTCCAACGAAAGATGAATGGATAAAGAAGATGTGGTTTCTGTATACAATGGAATATTACTCAGCTATTAGAAATGACAAATACCCACCATTTGCTTCAACGTGGATGGAACTGGAGGGTATTATGCTGAGTGAAGTAAGTCAGTCGGAGAAGGACAAACATTATATGTTCTCATTCATTTGGGGCATATAAATAATAGTGAAAGGGAATATAAGGGAAGGGAGAAGAAATGTTTGGGAAATATCAGAAAGGGAGACAGAACATGAGAGACTCCTAACTCTGGGAAACGAACTAGGGGTGGTGGAAGGGGAGGAGGGCGGGGGGTGGGAGTGAATGAGTGATGGGCACTGGGGGTTATTCTGTATGTTAGTAAATTGAACACCAATAAAAAATAAATTAAAAAAAAAGATGTTGGTTAACAAAATTCTTTTAAGAGAATTCTATTCCTTGTTTCTATTTCTTCATTTTCCATTCCCACCTTAATTTATTGCTATCTGATTTTGTCAAATTGAAATGGATGTTACTAAGAACTAACAAACATATTTATTTCATCTTAATTGACCTCTCCGCTGAATTCAACTACAGAGGCCATTTCTTTTGTCCCTTTTCTGCAGGATGTTGAATCAACCTTGACTACTCATGCCTTAAAGTACCCACATCTAATCAGAAGCTAGATCTAGTCTACCTGCTGGGTATCTCACTAATAACTGGCTCCTCCTTTCTATCCCCACTACCCATTTCACTTCAGGCTCCATTTTGAACAGGAGTGAATAGGCTTGTATGTGGTGATGTAAGTCCAAAGGTATCTTTCTGACCTATCACAGTGGAAGAGGCACCCCTTCTCCTAAGCACAGTGTCTTCAAATCTGCTCTGGATCCCAACCCTTTCATATAATCCAGGATCTCATATCCATCAATATTTTCTTTTCTTCCATATTTCCAGTATCTGTAAAAAATGGCTCTTACCTTCCCCTCTAGCTGCTCTTTTTTCTCCTTCTGTAATCAGATACACTTCTTGAAATAATAGATAAAGACCAGTCCTTGTTGATTTATTACAATTCATGTTTCAGCTCACTGCAAGATACTTCTTGACACCATTTCACTGGAACTGTTCACACCAAGATCACTAACATTGCAAAATCGTTGGAACTTTTTGAAGTTATTATCTTATTGACTCCTCTATAATATTATACACTGTTGTGCATTCCTCCCCTCTTAAAGTCTTATTTCCTTTAGATTTTGTTTCATTACTCTCCTTGTTTTCTCTCTGACCTTTTGCCTAAACCCCAATCCCTTCAAGGGCTCCTCTTTCCTTGACATCCCTTCTAATCTCAGGTTTCTTCTCTGGGGTTCAATCCTGGCCCGATTTACTCTTTCCTGTGTAGGATATTCATTCAAGTTCTTCAATCACTTTCATTATCTCCTTTTGAAACATGTATCCACCCAAAGCTTTGCCACTTAAGACACCCTACAGATAATTTAAACCGAGTATGTAAAAAAGCTGATCTCATGTATTATCATACTTTTTCTAAGGTCTCATAGTGATACTACCTTTGTCAATGTATAAGACAGAAACTAGAGTCTTCTACTGAACCAGCATTCATCCTTATTCTACAACTGCAAATTTTTCATCCTAAATTCTTTTCAGTCTCAAATTTCCTGGATTTTTGTTGTCGCTATTTTATTTCATGCTACCATCATTTCTTCTGAATTACTGTAAGACCCCTCTCACTGGTCTTTTTTTCTTTTCCTTTCTTTTCTTTTCCCTTTGGTCTTGCTCCTGTGCACATATCTCCATACTGCAAATGGCCTTGTTGAAATACAAATTCAATTGCATTGCTTCATAGGTTAAACTCATGGTTCATCATTGCCTTTGGATAATGTTTTTTTTTTTTCTTTTCCTTTGCATGGCATACAAGCCATGCATGTACCTTCCGACACATCCATTAGATTCTTGCCTCAGTCATTCAAATATGTTAGAATTACTCAAAACGGTCTTTTTTTGGCTGTAGACCTAGCTTCAGATTACTTACTTTGCCAATGTTTTTATTTTTTTATTTTTATTTTTATTATTTTTTTTGCTTCATGTCTTCAGGTCTCAGTTTAGAGATTACATTCTTTGAGGTAAGTCCTTGATCTTTCAACACTGCATTCCTTATTCAAATTAAGTTGGTGATGTCTTCCAAAGGTTCCTATAGACAGTCCATAATAGCATTTATTACATTTTACTTTCTTATTCATGTGTCAGTTTTGCCTACTATATATAATCTCTTTAAAGATTGCACAGTAGGATGGTGCTTAATAATTTTGTGAAATAATGGAATAATTGTCATAGTTGATTAATGATCTGTCAGTGCCCTGACAAATGTAGAGCTGGAATTTAGATTTTTAGTATGTAGACAAACCTATGCATTGTGGAGGATACTACATTCCTTTACATAATCAACTTAATCATTATGATAGAAACTTCACCTCTGAAAGTCATAACTAGTTTGGGATAAAAATTGACAACCAAAGAAGGCAAATTAAAAAACAAAATAGAAAACTACTCCATCATATAAGGCTACTTTATAAAATGTCCACAGTGTATGAAATCCTAGAGGAAAGCAGTTCAGCTTTAAGAAGTTCACTGAAAGAAATGCAGTCTTTTTTGAAATTAATGGAAATATTCTTTTCTTCATGAAAAACAAAATAAGTGTTCATTAAACCCATATGCTTCAAATAAATGTTTTCTAAATTTTCAGTATAGCATAAATATCCTACACAGAGGGAGATTAAGATTCAATTATCATTTGGGACACACACAAAAAGCTAATTATTTATATTTTAAATACATATGGCAACTTTCCCATGAGTATTTTCTTTTCCCTTAATGGCCTTTCTTAGTAATATAATAAAAACGTATTCTTGGTTTCATAGATAGAGATGAGTTCATCTCTTTACCAAAAGCTTTTGGAGGACATAGTTGCATGATGAGCAAAATACTATGTGCAATGGAAATATTTTTGGTAACGTTGATAAATGGCTGATTCTACATATCTCATGCTGGAAATGCTAAAAATATGTTTCCATTTTAAAGTATAAGTGGTCTGTACATGTTTATTAAAGGAATTATTGCATCATACTTCACAAATAAAGCACAAATAAAATTGGAATTTGGCATAAATGTTATACTAACAGAATTTTAAATTCATTAACATCTGCATAAATACTTGTTGATAGGGTGTTTATGGCTTCTTCCTTAACCAATCCAATCTGTTGTTGTAAAGTAGACAGCATTGGCATGAAACCAGTAACTCTAAGATCCATTTGTGTGCGACAAGCAACATTCCTATTCTTTTAAAATATATTTAAATATATATGTAATTGATCACTAAGGAAAATGACTTCATGAATAAAGGATTGTTGTTGCCAAACGTTAAAAACAGAAATTTTGGGAATAGAGCCAAAGCTGTATGTAAGGGTCAAAGGCTAACTGCAGTACTGATCACTCCTTTACATATTTCACTATATTTTATGGGAGGGAAGCTAAAAAAAAAGTACTAGAATGAAAAATACTTGGTAGTTTCTGACATTTAAATTAATTTTCAAAATTCGTCTGTTTGGGGGTTGGGTGGTACCTAAAGTAGACGAATGACCTTTAGGAAAGCAAAGGAAAAGTCTTTTGTATTCAACTCATATATATAATTCTACCCGAAATGATATGTTTTGCCATTTGTATTGGTCAGTTGAATTTAATCTCCTCAATAACCTTATAGTGGAGTACCAAACACTACATAAAGAGTGGTTCTTTAGTTTCTTCTGTGAGAACCACGTTAAGTCAAGAGAATTGCAGGTTGTTAAAGTCATATTGTCATGTGTATTAGTCATATTAATGTATAATGTGTCTCCAAGTTTGCTGTTAACTAGGGGCAGGACTAGGGTTAAGTGAAGTGGGGCAAATGAAATACTTTACAAAATTTACACAAAATTTAAGGGGTGACAAAAATCTCAGGAATCAGGCGAATAATATTTGAATGTAATATTTTAAAATAAAAGTTCATGCAAAAATCCATGATAAACACAATATAAAAGTTTTAAGTGACAGGATCAGTAAAGTGCTATGCCAAGCTGTATTAGAACCTGAGGTAAGGGAAATATCAGTAATACTGATCCTTCACAGTCAAGGCATTGGTAGATTTACTTTTTCCTAAATAATAATAAGTGTTAATAGGATATTATTTTTAGAACTACCCAGTAGCCATTGTCTAAGATTGTTTTCTACATTTCCAATCACTCTGACCACTACTTAATTTTTTCACTAGAAAAGCCTCTGGAATTGTGACATATGAGAAATTAATTATAGGATAAATTAATTCAGTCTATATAGGAGAGTCTACACCTTAGTCATCTATCTGTTTAGGATCTATTTTGCACGTAATTAGTTGGCTTTTTTACTTACTGTGTAATTTTGAGCAAATTATCTATCTTCTCTCTACATCGTTTTTTTTCTCTTAAAATGTCTAGAATAATTCCAAACCCCAGAACACATATAATGCCTAACATATAGTAAGAATTTTTTTAAAGATTTTATTTATTCATGAGAGACAGCGAAAGGCAGAGACATAGACAGAGGGAGAAGCAGGCTCCTTGTGGGGAGCCTGATACTGGACTCGATCCCAACCCCGGGATCACAACCTGAGCCTAAGGCAGATACTCAACCACTGAGTCACCCAGGCGCCCCTATAGTAAGGATTTAATAAGTATAGCCATTTTGCTATTTTTAAAATTAAATGAGCTCTATTATGCATAGCTTTAATGCTATCTCAGTTGCCTTGGACCAAGACTTAGCTATCCTGGAGGTGAGACTATCTGTAGGACTATCTGTAGGAATCTCTAAACACAGGCCAAGATCAAGGTTCCAGGGGGTCACTGGAAAGATCCCAAGATTAACCACAAAACTAGACAGAACAATTTTCTGGGAGAGTCCAGGAAGTCTTCATTCAAAGAATTCTAAATCTATAACAGGTATTTTAAAAAATGTATTTTATTTCATAATATATGAGGATTTCTGTGTGTCTTTAATAAAGAAAAGTTAATTTCCAAAAGATAACAAGGATACAGAGTCCTAATTGATTTCAAGTTATTTCAAATAATTTTTAGCAATTGCTCAGTAATAACCATGAAGGAGGTTCCATTGACATGATTCTCTCCTGTTTCACTCTCTCAATTTAATTACTCTTGGAAAATATTCCCCTATCCAATCTAGACTCCCTCAGGGAGTGTTAATATAGTAGGTCATCCAAACTAGGGCCCACCCAATAGAATGGAGAGGCTGATGATGTAAGTAGGTTGGCTTTCAAAATAACATGATCATAGTGCCCATATAAGTATTACTGCCACCTGTGTTTTGTTTGTTTGTTTGTATAGTTGGACTTCAGGTTCTTGCTATATTTAAAAGCTTTTGCTCTGGTAAAAAGACATCTCTAATTCTACTCATTTATGTATATTTATTAATTGAGGGCCAAGTATACGGGTGATTTCCTTTATTAATTTTATTTCAAAAGAAGTTAGTAAGTGGTATTATATTGATACACTAATGATAGAGGCTTGATGGATCCAATTAAACATTTTTGGTATTATTGCAATCATTGTTTTTATAGCAACAAGACAACAATACTTATCACACGTTTATACATTCATAATACATTTCCCATTGACTATTAATTTTCTGCCTCTGATGATTTCTCTGTCAAGAATACAGATATACTTCTGTCACAGACCCGGCTGGTATCACATAAAATACTGAATATATATTAAAATATTGTTTGTGTTATAAAACCAATAGTAAGCATAAATAATTTTCTTTCACAGTTTTTTTAGGAGGGTGGGGAAGGGCAGAGGAAGAGGGAGACTCAAGCCGGCTCCACACCCAGCATGGAGCCCAACTCCAGGCTTGATTTCACAAACTGAGACCATGACCTGAGCTGAAATCAAGAGTCTTTGCTTAACAGACTGTGCCACCCAGGTGACCTTCTTTCATAATTTGACAAACATATTAGAGATCAATAAACCTGGTCCCAAACTTATTGTTTTCCATGGGTAATCATTTAAATGAGTATTCCTATAGATTGAAGATTTTAGAGTTTTCTAAGTGTATACTTCATTAATGCAGACTTTTTCATTATATTTTGTTTAGAAAGATTTTAATCTTATGTAGCAGAAGTTCATTTGTAAATGATTCAGGGCCTCCATTCATTGATTTCACTTTTAATTGAAAAGATAGGTAAAAGTATTATTGAACTACTTATACTCTAGTGAGGAAAAAAGTAAAGATAGGCATTACCAGTCTTCCCTACAAAATTAATTTTGGCTTTAAACTAATTATATAAATGATTTGGGGAAGTTTTTTTTTTTTTTTGGAGGCAAAGTAAGGGATGGGGTTTGAAACTGGATGGGACTTTAATTGGTCAAGTCACTTTGCTTATCAGAGACAATTTTGTCATTCATCAACATTAGAAAGGAAAGAAATATATGGAACACTTTATGAATTTGCATGTCATCCTTGTTCAAGGCCATGCTAATTTTCTCTATATATTTCAATTTTAGTATATGTTTTGCCAGGTGAGCACTAAAAGCTCTTTTTATCATTTTTATTTTGTTGTGATATATACAATGTATACAAAATGTTGCATATAGCAGGTGTTTAAATTTCAAGATTTATAAGATTATATATTACATAATTTATGCATAAATTGTTTAAAATTATATAAATAAGAATATAAATATACATTCCATGTGACCTCTGATCATTAAAAAAAATAGAACACTGCTTGTATATGAGAAGTCCTGCTCCAAAATCTCTTCTTTTAGGGATAACCACTATGCTAAAGTTTATGACTTTCTTGGTTTCCTTTATAATTTTTACTACCAATATATTTAGCAAGCTTTGCTTGCTACAATTCTGAAGGTATTCTTTTCTTTTAAGATTTTCAAATTTATTTATTCATGAGAGGCAGAGAGAGAGAGAGAGAAAGAGAGAGAGGCAGAGACACGGGAAGAGGGAGAAGCAGGCTCCATGCAGGGAGCCTGATGTGGGACTTGATCCTGGGACTCCAGGATCACACCCTGGGCCGAAGGCAGGTACTAAACTGCTGAGCCACCCAGGGATCCCCTGTAGGTATTCTTTTTTGTTCATTTGTTCAATATTGTTTGTGAGATTCATCTATGTTGCTGTGTATAGATGCAGTTCATTACTTTCCAACACCATACTATATTCTACTGTATGATGTATTACAGTTTATCTATTCTATTGTTGGACACATGGGCTGTTTCCAACTTTGGACTATTAAGAAAAACACAACTCTGACTATCCTTGTATAAGTTCCCGTAGGGCAAGCATTTAGGAATGTAATTGAAGGATCATATGAAATGTGTATCTTCAAGCCCACCACATGTAAAAGTGCTTTCCAAATGGTTGTACCAAATTGTATTTCAATCAGCAAAATATAAGTCTTATTGGCTATTTATTTTCTCACACTTAGTTTTGTTAGTTTTTTTTTTTTACTTTGCAGATTTAATTTGTATTTCTCTGCTATAAAATAGATTAAATCTTTTTATATGTTCACAAATTATGTGGATTTCTTCTTTTGTGAAAAATATGTTAAAGCTTCTTGTTTATTTTGCCTATTAGGCTATTTGACTTTAAGGAATTATTTATATATCCTGGATATGAGAACTTTGTTGGTTATATGTTTGGCAAATACCTTCTCCATCTCTGTGGATTATTATTTCACTACTATTATGACATTTTTGGATTTAGATATATTCTTAATTTTAATGGAAATATATATATCAAGATGACCAGTACTTTTAAAGAAATAATTCCATATCCAATGTTATATTCTTTCACATTGTCTTCCGTTTTATGCTTTTGCTTCTTACATTTAGGTCTTTAATGTGAATATAATAATTTTTTAAGTATAGATAATGGTTTAAGTAAGATTTATTGAAAGTCTACCAATTTCCCACTGATTTAGAATACTGTCTTACAATATCAATTAAGCATATATGCATGGGCCTCCATTAGTTGTCATTTTCTATACTATTTTACTTTATCTACCCTATCTGATCCTAGAATTACTACCATCCCATCCTATCTCATCTCATCCATCCCATTCCATCCATACCATTCAATACCATACCACACCACAATATATCCACTGTCTCATTTGTGTCAGCTCTATAATATGTTTATTAATAATAGATTATGGCATTTGACAAGTTCTCCCAATTTATTCATCCTTGTTGAGTGTCTTCTGGCTATTTGCAGATTTTGATTTTCTATACAAATTTTAGATTCTGCTTGTCAGTGCCCAGAAACACCTCTTGTTTCATTGAGATTTCATAGTATCCACTGCTAATTTTGGAACAATTTAAATCTTTGAAATTTAGTCTTTCAATTCATAAATTTATTTATAGTTTTTCTTTAACATTCTTGATAGTGTTTTACAATTTCCCTGATAAAGTCTTGCACATTTTTTTGTAGACACACTCTTTGGTACATGATTTTAAAAATACTTTCACATCTATATCCATTCATCAGAAAATGGACATTTAGGAGAGAGGGAAATAAGCCATAAGTGAGTCTCAGTGGCAGAACAAACTGAGGTGGGTGGGAAATGGATATTATAGGCGGCACTTGTGATGAGCACTGAGTATTGTATGTAAGTGATGATTCACTGAATTTTACCCCAGAAACCAATATCACACTGTATATTAACTAACAAAATTAAAATTAAAAAAAAAAAAAACTATCACAGGTCTAATTTTTTTTCCTTCTTTGTTTCTTGCCTCTAATGTTAGGTTTAAGATGAAAGTTAAGGTTAATTTTGGTATCATATTTTTCTAGGAAATGATCATCTAAATTTTCAAATGTACTTCCATAGGGTTTTTCACAATATTCTCTTACTATATACAGTTTTAGTCTGTATATTTTGTCATTCTGCCTCATTTTCATTTCTGATACTGGTTATTCATGCTTTCTCTTTGGTTTTCATAATCAGACTTGCCAGGAATCCAAAAAATTTCCTTCAAAAACTTATCTTTATTGATGAATTATTTTACTTTAACATTTTTCATTAGCTATTTCTTTTATATACAATCATAGTTTTATTACTCAGTTGTTTTTAAAAATATTTATGAGGGGTCCCGGGGTGGCGCAGCGGTTTGGCGCCTGCCTTTGGCCCAGGGCACGATCCTGGAGACCCGGGATCGAATCCCACGTCGGGCTCCCGGTGCATGGAGCCTGCTTCTCCCTCTGCCTGTGTCTCTGCCTCTCTCTCTCTCTCTCTCTCTCTCTCTGTGACTATCATAAATAAATAAAAATTAAAATAAAATAAAATAGGGATCCCTGGATGGCGCAGCGGTTTGGCGCCTGCCTTTGGCCCAGGGCGCGATCCTGGAGACCCGGGATCTAATCCCACATCGGGCTCCCGGTGCATGGAGCCTGCTTCTCCCTCTGCCTGTGTCTCTGCCTCTCTCTCTCTCTGTGACTATCATAAATAAATAAATAAATACCTTAAAAAAATTAAAAAAAAATAAAATAAAATATTTTTGACTCACGAATTTTTCAGATGTTTCCTAATTTCCAAGAAAATAAAGATTATCTAGTTATCTTCATTTATCATTCATTTATAGTTTATTAGCATTATGTTCAGAAAACCTACTGCACATGACTTCACTCCTCAAGTAGTTTTTGAAATCTGATTTAAGACTAGGATAAGTTAAAGTTTTGGAAATGTCTTATGTGTGCTTGAAGGTCATGTGCATCCCCTGGTCATTGTTCTATATGCGTCCTTTAAGCAAATGTTATTAAATTGATTTATTGAACCATGTCCTTATTGAGTTTTTGAGTGCCTGTCCTATAAATTACTAAGAAAAATATAATAAAGTTCTCAATATAATTTGGAATTTTTGACTTCTCTTTGGTACTTCCTTAATCTTTGTCTTATATTACTTAAAAAATATAACATTCCATTTTTAGAGCATTTTTAGGTTTAAAACAAAATTTGAAGATAGAGAGATTTCTCTACATACTCTCTTCCTTTACATTTTTAAAGTCTCTCCCATTATTGGCATACTTCCACTCCCCACCACAGTGGTACATTGTTACAATCTATGAGTTGTCTTCTCATTCTCTTTACATTGTCTTCAGCAGAACACAAATTTTTAAGTTTATTGAGGTTCAACTTACTAATTATTTCTTTCATGCATTGTGCCACTGGTGTTGTGTCTAAAAAGTCATAGCTATGCCCAAGGTCACCTAGATCTAGATTTCCTTCTATGTTATAGTTGAGTTTAGGATTTTGCATTTTACATTTAGCTTTGTGATCCATTTTGAATTAAATTTTGTGAGTTGGGGATCCCTGGGTGGCGCAGCGGTTTGGCGCCTGCCTTTGGCCCAGGGCGCGATCCTGGAGACCCGGGATCGTCCCACGTCGGGCTCCGGGTGCATGGAGCCTGCTTCTCCCTCTGCCTGTGTCTCTGCCTCTCTCTCTCTCTTTCTGTGTGTGTGTGTGTGTGTGGCTATCATAAATAAAAAAAAATTGTGAGTTGTATACTGTGTGTGTCTATATTAATTTTTCCTCAAATATGTGTCGGTCCACTTGTCCTAGCACCATTTATTGAAAAGATAGTCTTTGCTCTGTTATATTATCTTCTCTCCTTTGTCAAGGATCAGTTGACCATATTTGTGTGGGTCTATTTCTGGGCTGTCTATATTCTGTTCCATCAACCTGTTTGTTTATTCTCTTGCCAATACCACACTGTTTTGGTTACTGTAGGCTTATAGTAAATCTTGAAGAATTGTCAGTCCTCTAAATTTGTCCTTTTCCTTCAATATTGTGTTGGCTACCATGGGTATTTTGCCTCTTTATATAAATTTTAGAATCAGTTTGTTAATATCCACAAAATGACTTGCTGGGATTTCATTTAATCTATAGATCAAATTAAGAAGCACTGAAATCTTGCCAATATTGCATTTTTCTATCCATGAACGTAGAATATTTATAAATTTATTGCATTCTTTATTTCATGAAAGTTTTGTAGCTTTTCTCTTATAGATCTTATACATATTTTGTTAGATTTATACCTAAGCATTTAATTTGGGGGTGGCAATGTAAATGGTTTTGCATTTTTAACTTCAAACTTTACTTGTTCATTACTAATACAAAGAAAAAAGATTGGATCTTGTATATTAACCCTACATCCTGAAACTTTGCTATAATTACTTTAGTTTCAGAAGTTTTCTTGTTGGTTCTTTCAAATTTTCTGTATAGATAATCATATAATCTGAAAACCAAAAAAATTTATATCTTTCTATTCTGTATGCCTTTTGTTTCCTTCTCTTGTATATTACATCATTAGGATTTCCAGTACAAGGTTGAAAAAAAGTGGTCAGAGGCAATACCCTGTTTTGTACCTTATCTTAGTGGGAAAGCTTTGAACTTCTTACCATTTACAATGATGTTAACTGTAGGGTTGTTGTAGAAATTCTTTATCAAAGAAGTTCCCCTCTATTCCTGGTTTATTGAATTTTTATCATGAATGGTGGGTTTTGTGAAATGCTTTTTTTCTTCTATAGATATCATGTGAGTTGACTTTTCTAACCTGTTGATGTGATGGACACACTAATTTTTGACTTCTTTAAAAGATTTTTTATTTATTTGAGAGAGCGAGTGAGAATGAGAGAGCAGGAGCAGGGGAAGGAGGAAGGGCAAAGAGAGAAATGGACTCTCTGATGAGCAGGGAGCCCAATGTGGGGCTCAATCCCAGAACCCCAGGATCATGACCTGAGCCAAAGGCAGATGCTTAACTGATTAAGCTACTGATGTGCCCCATGATTTTTGAATGTTTAATCAGCTTTACATACATGGGATAAATCCCAGTTGTTCATTATGTAATATAATGTGTATAATTCTCTTTATAAGTTGTTGGATTTGATTTGCTAATATTTTGTTGAGTATTTTCTGTATCATGTTATTAAAAGTCTGTAGTTTTCTTTTCTCATATAGTCTTTGTCTGTCTTTAGCATTAGGTTAATTCTGGCCTTACAGAATGAATTAGAAAATATTCCTTCTGTTTCTATCCTTCAAAAGAGATTATAGAGAATTTGTATAATTTATTTCTCAAATGTTTGATAGAATCCACCAAGAACCCTTTTGGGCCTGGCATTTTCCATTTTAGAAGGTGATTATTTTTTTACTCAATTTTATTTAATAGATTTAATTTCTTCCTTAAATCTTTTTTTTTTCTTTTGCTAACTTTTGGTTTAATTTACTCTACTTTTTCAAGTTTACTAAGGTAGAAACTTAGATGACTGATTTTACATCTTTCTTTCTTTATAATACATGCACTTTGGCTATAAATTTCCCTCTAAACACATATTTTTCTGCATATCACACATCTTATAAATAGTGTTTTCATTGAATTCAAAAGTTCCATTAAATTCAAAATATATATATTTTTAATTTCTCATAGTTTAGTAATGCTTTAATTTCCTCCTAAAGGCTGCTTTTTCTTACATTAATATGAGGATGCCAGCTTTCTGGCATCTGGACTATTTTTCCTATCCTTTTGCTTTCAAACATATTGCACCTTTAGAATTTAAGTTTGGCCCTTGAATTAAAAAAAATCTAGAATTTTTATCTGTTATTTAACTATTTACATGTAATATAAGTACCAGTATATTTGAATTTGTATACACACCATACACACACACATACACACACACACACACACACATATATGATTTGAGTGTGTATATTTTGTGCTTTCTATTTGCCTGGATACACTATGATCTTTTCTTTCGTTCTTTTTCTTTTTTTTCTTTTCTTTTCTTTTTCTTTCTTTCTTTCTTTCTTTCTTTCTTTCTTTCTTTCTTTCTTTCTTTCTTTCTTTCTTTCTTTCTTTTCTTCTTTTTTTTAGGGAGAGAGGTGGGGGAAGGGCAGAAGGAGAGAGAGGGAATATTAATCAGGCTCCATGGCCAGAGTAGAGCCTGATGAGGGGCTCAATCTCATGACTCTGAGATCATGACCTGAGCCAAAATCAAGATTTGGATGCTTAACCGACTGAGATACCCAGGCAATCCAATACACACTAGTTTTTTCTTTACTTTCTTGGCTTTGTTTTGGATTGAGTGCTTCTTTTTTTTATTGTTCTGTTTGTTTGTTTGTTTTTCCTTCTAGTGTGGAGATAACATTGTTTGCATGTATTCATTTTAGTTTTTACCCAGGATATCAAAATACATTTGATTAACACAATCTAAAATTAACCAATTTCCTCCTCCTCCTAGGGAATATAAGAATCATAGAATATTTTAACTCAATTTAACTCCATTTTAACTTATATATAAATATTTATCTGATTTTACTTGTGACATTTAATTTTACCAGATGTGATTATTGCTATTCATACTGTCCATTTATGTTTGATTTTAACCACATATTTTCTAATTTTTATTTTTTTCTATCTTCTTGCCACATGGATCTTTCATCTGGGATTTTCTTGTGAAAAGAACTGTCTCTTTAAATAAGTTTCCTTATTAAGTGTCTACTAGTAGCAAACTCAGTTTTTGTCAATATTAAAATGTCTGTGGTGAGATCTGCTGGGAAGATGGAGGAGATGAAGGACCCTAGACTCAACTCCTCCCATGGATACAACTAGATAATACCCATAATCAATGTAAAAACCCAGAAAATCACCCAAAGACTGACAGAACAAACTCCAAAACTAAAGGCAGGAAGAGGCCACATCAAAGAAGGAAGGAAGAGTGAAGACACAGTGAGAACGAAACAGACTTTGGATGTCCCCAGTAGGGAGGGAGTTGGTGGTGTGGAGAAAGATGGAAAACAGGCTCTCAGACTCTCACACCAGGGAGCCAACAAACAGGGAAGACAAATCTCCATAATATTTGCCTTTGAAAGTGAGAGGGGCTGAATTTTGAGAGTTCTTAAAACCAATGGGACTTAAAGCTTTGAATTTTAAAAAATCATTTTGACTCTGTTCTAGGAGAATACAGACAGTCTAACTGAGTGGAGCCTCCACACTTAAAGAGACAGCATGACAAACAGCCCTGAATCCAATCATGAAATGTGCAAAAGACATGAAGAGAAATCTCACAGAGGAAGACATAGACATGGCCAACATGCACATGAGAAAATGCTCTGCATCACTTGCCATCAGGGAAATACCAATCAAAACCACAATGAGATACCACCTCACACCAGTGAGAATGGGGAAAATTAACAAGGAAGGAAACCACGAATGTTGGAGAGGATGCGGAGAAAAGGGAACCCTCTTACACTGTTGGTGGGAATGTGAACTGGTGCAGCCACTCTGGAAAACTGTGTGGAGGTTCCTCAAAGAGTTAAAAATAGACCTGCCCTACGACCCAGCAATTGCACTGCTGGGGATTTACCCCAAAGATACAGATGCAATGAAATGCCGGGACATCTGCACCCCGATGTTTCTAGCAGCAATGTCCACAATAGCCAAACTGTGGAAGGAGCCTCGGTGTCCATCGAAAGATGAATGGATAAAGAAGATGTGGTCTGTGTATACAATGGAATATTACTCAGCTATTAGAAATGACAAATACCCACCATTTGCTTCGACGTGGATGGAACTGGAGGGTATTATACTGAGTGAAGTAAGTCAATCGGAGAAGGACAAACAGTATATGTTCTCATTCATTTGGGAAATATAAATAATAGTGAAAGGGAATATAAGGGAAGGGAGAAGAAATGTGTGGGAAATATCAGAAAGGGAGACAGAACATAAAGACTCCTAACTCTGGGAAACGAACTAGGGGTGGTAGAAGGGGAGGAGGGCGGGGGGTGGGGGTGAATGGGTGACGGGCACTGAGGGGGGCACTTGACGGGATGAGCACTGGGTGTTATTCTGTATGTTGGCAAATTGAACACCAATAAAAAATAAAATTATTATATATATATAAAAAAAAAACCAAACAGCCCTTGCGGTTACAGTGTTGACCCAGCATTTGAAAAAGACCAGGGGCTGATGGGAGGAAGAGTGATTTGCTCATTTCCAAGTGTGGCCCAGAAAGACAAGAATCCTAGGGAGACCCCTCCAGGAACAAAGGAGCTAGCAGGTGTAACATTCCTCCCCAACCCCTCCAGGATAAACAGCAGCTACCTGTGAGAACTGGCATGGTTCCAACACTCAGTACCTAACTTGCATTCCCCTATGCTTAAGTAGATCACCCGTCCCAGTCATGCTCTCCTGAGTCCCAGCGCTGCAGGTCTCTCCTTCAGAAGACCAGTGCAAACCCTGTCAACACCACATAACCCTGACCCACAATGTTGTGCAGGATCTCAGTTCCAGAGGCGGCAGAGGCAGATCTTTCACAGGCAGATGACCACACACCTTGCTGGCCATAAGAGGCAAAATGAGCCACTGCAGGTGACTGGATTAAAGGAAAAAGAGACCAAGATTCAACAGAAGAATACATGCAACACACAAAGGAGACATTCCCTGCAGCTCCAGGCCCTGGTGCAGGGCACTATAGGACCTCTTCTTCCTAAGGGTATTATCAGTAAAAGCAAGAGAAGTAGTGGACTTTCCTAATACACAGAAATAGACACAAAAAATCAGACAAAATGAGAAGACAGGGAAACTTCTCTTGAATGAAAGAACAGTACCAAACCACATCCAGAGACCAAATCAAAATGGATATAAGTAGTATGCCTAATAGAGAACTTAAAGTAATGATTATAAAGATACTCATTGGACTGGAGAGAAGAGTGAATGGCATAAGTGAATACCTTAACACAGAGATTTAAAAAAAGAACCAGAGATGAAAAGCATGCTAAATGAAATTAAAAATATACTTGATGAAATATATAGCAGGCTAGATGAAACAAAGGAATGAACTAATGACCTGGAAGACAGAGTAATGAAAAGTAACAAAGCTGAGCAAAGGAGTGGAAAGAATATTATGCAAATTGAGAATAGTCTTAGGGAACTCAATGACTCCATCAAGTATAATAATATCTGCATTTTTGGGATCTCAGCAGTAGAGAGAGATAAGGGAGTAGAAAATTTTTTTGAAGAAATAATAGTTGAGAATCTTCCTAATCTGGGAAAGGAAACAGATATCCGGATCCTGGAGGCACAGAGATCCCCCAGAAATTCAACCAAAGGAGGGCCACACTAAGACATATAGAAATTAAAATGGCAAAAAGTAGTGATAAAGAAAAAAATGTAAAAGCAGCAAGAAAAAAGAAGACAGTTAAATATAAGGGGAAACCACACGAGGTGAAGGTGATAAGTAGATTTTTCAGTAGAAACTGCTGGCCAGAAGAAAGTGACATGATATATTCAAAGTGCTGAAAGCAAAAAATCTAAGGCAAGAATATTCTATCCAGCAAGTCTATCATTCAGAATAGAAGGAGAGGTAAAGATTTTCTTATGCAAACAAGAACAAGAAGTTCATGACACCTAACAAGAAATGTTAAAGGAGACTCTGAATAGAAAGGAAGACTGTGAGAGTATGAAAAATAAAAAATAAAAATAAAAAGAGCACAGAAGCAGTAAAAATAAGTATTTCTTTAAAAATTAGTCATGGGGGGATCCCTGGGTGACTCAGCGGTTTAGTGTATGCCTTCAGCCCAGGGTGTGATCGATCGAATCCCGCATCGGGCTCCCTTCATGGAGCCTGCTTCTCCCTCTGCCTGTGTCTCTGTCTCTCTTCTCTCATAAATAAATAAAATCTTTTAAAAAAATTAGTCATGGGATTCATAAAATGAACGGGTGCAAAATATGACATCATGTACCTAAAATATGGGTGAGGCAGAGGAATAAAGAATCTTAAGCAATCATCAACTTAATATAGACTACTTCTATATGAAAGAAGATGCTATATGCAAACCTAGTGGTAACCACAAATCAAAAACCAGTAATAGATATGCAAAGAATAAAGAGGAAGGAATCTAAGTATGTCACTAGAGAAACCCAACAAACCATGAAAGAGGGCAAGAGAAGAAAGGAAACAGAAAAATCTATAGAAACAACCACAAAAAGAGTAAAAAGAAAAAAAAAGGCAATACATACACATATCTAGCAATAGTTACTTTGAATGTATATGGACTAAATGCTCTAATCAAAAGACATATGGTGACAGATTAGGGGGAAAATCGACCTATCTACATACTGCCTACAAGAAATTCATTTAGACTGAAAGATATCTGCTGATTGAAAGTGAGGGTATGGAAAAACGTTTATCATGCAAATGGATGCCAAAATAAAGCCAGCATAGCAATACTTATATTGGACAAAATAGACTTACAACAAAGACTGTAACAAGAGACCAAAGGACACGACATAATAATAAAGGGGACAATCCAACAAGAGGATATAACAAGGGTAAATATATATGCACCCACCATGGGAGCACTCAGATACAAAAGAAGGTTAATAGAAACATAAAAAAAGAATTTAAACAAGTACAATAATACTAGGGGACTTTAACACCCCACTTACATTAATGGACAGATCATCCAAATAGAAAAATCAACAAGGAAACAGTGGCTCTGAAAGACACACTGGACCAGATGGATTTAACAGACATATTCAGAACATTCCATCCTAAAACAGCAGAATACACATTCTTTTCAAGGGCACAAGGAATATTCTCCAGAACAGATCACATATCAGGCCAAAAACAAGTTAAATTAAAAAAAATAGAAGTAATACTATGCATCTTTCCTGACCACAATGATATGAAACTAGAAATTAAACACAAGAAAAAATATGTAAAGAGTACAAATACATAGAGGTTAAATAACATTCTATTAAACAATGAATGGGTCAACCAAGTAATCAAAGAAATTAAAAAATTACATGAAAATGAAAACAAAATGGTCCAAAATCTTTGAGATGCAGCAAAAGTGGTTCTAAGTGGGAAGCTTATGGGAGTAGACTACCATACCTACCTCAAACAGCAAGAAAAATCTCAAATAAAAGTTAGTTTAACCTAACTTTACACCTAAAAGAACTAGAAAAAGAAGAAAAACAAAACTCAATTCAGCAAAAGGAAATATTTAATAAAGATTAGAGCAGAAATAAATGATAAAGCAACTAAGAAAAAAAAAAACCCAGTAGAACAGATCAATGAAACCAGGAGCTGGTCCAATGAAAATATCAACAAAATTGATCAACCTCCAGTCAGATTCATCAAAAAGAAAAAAGAGAGAGAGAGAGGGCCCAAATAATCAAAAATTACTAATGAAAGAGAAGAAATAGCAACCAACACCACATAAATACAAACACAATTTAACAAAATATTATAAAAATCTATATGCCAACAAATTGGACAACCTAGAAGAAATGGATAAATTCCTAGAAACATATAACCTACCAAAACTAAGGCAAAAATAAATAGAAAATTTGAACAGACCAATCACTAGCAATGAAATGTAATCAGTTACCAAAACCTCCCAAAAACAACAACAAAAAATCCAGGACCAGATGGCCTCACAGTCAAATTCTACCAAACATTTAAAGTAGAGTTAGTATCCATTCTTCTCAAACTATTCCAAAAGATAGAAGAGGAAAGAAAACCTCCATATTGTATGAAGCCTATGTCACCTGGATACAAAAACCAAATAAAGACACAATAATAAAAAAAGAGTACTACAGGCCAATAGCTCTTATGAATATAGATGCAACAATCCTCAACAAAACATTAACAAACCAAATGCAATAATACATTTAAAAAATTATATGCCACAATCAAGTGGGATTTATTCCCAAGAAGCAAGAGTGGTTCAATATTCATAAATCAATCAATGTAATATGTCACATTAATAAGAGAAAGAATAAAAACTATATGATCACACTTTGCTACTTTATCTGTTTTTTACCACAGACAGGGAACTTTATATTTAGTTTTAAATCTTGTATGATGAGAATAGACATAAATCTTTGCAGTAAACACACATCTCACTTAAGGTTTTCTAAATCCCACAGTCAGTATTTGTAGGATAAATTAAATTACAAAAAAATCACTTGCTGAATATCAGCTACAAGGAGAAGTATAGTCTCTTAAAAGAATCAGTTCCAAATGCTATATTAATAGTGCTTGCTTCAGGAGCACTTATACTAAAATTGGAATGATACAGAGGTTAGCACAAAGACCCTAAATGCTATATTAATAATTCACAAATACTGATTTTAACAACAGTCAAATGTGATTTGACACAAACCACAGCTATGCCATTTTGCCTTACTAATTGATGTGTCCCTCCCCCCAAATTATTTGTTAAGAGAAAATTCTGTAAATCAAACATTTTCTTATCAATTTTTGGGACAGAAGTGAGGTGTAAAGTCATAAGTCCTAATTAATAAAATTTTTGTTATATTGTTATTTTGGAGTTCTCATCATTTCCTCTGAACTGTCTTTATTACCTGTAGTTTCTAGCACTTCTAATTCCTCTGCCCCAACAGAGATTTATAGACTAACATTTAATGGGCCCCCCTAGGTTAATTCCTAGTCCCTTCCTTCTGGGGCTTCCCCTTTCCCTCCACATACACGTAGTATAGAGAGTCCCAGTGGGCATATTTACTAAAGAGTCATAGTTGATGGGACCAGGGGTGGGAAGCATACTCCCCAAAAAGGGTCACATAGGGTAACCCAATCTGTTGGTCTGGGGGAATGGGTAGAGATGAAACTGGAATTGATTCATTCTGTTGCTCTGATGGCTGGAGCATTAACATCTAAATTTGGAATTGTCGGGAATAGTATTTTTAACCCTGTGGCCTGGGAAGCAGAGAAGCAGTCAACAATGAGAGAGAAGAGTAAAGCCAGAGACAAGTGAGAAAGAAATCCTGAGAGAATACAAGGCTCTAACTCTCTTGCTTCCTCCAGTTCAACTGCAGCTCTATTAGCCCTACTCCCATTTTTAATTATGCTAGTTCACAGAGGCTACCATAATTGCAGTCCCCAAATTCCTAGATTCGTATTATTAGGGAGACAATGTCTATATCTCTGATATCCAGGTATCTGTGATTTCTAGCACATAGATTTCTACTCCCTGAACATTAACATTTGAATATAGTTATAGAGACCTGTAATAGAAGAATATAAAATTTTCATCTCTTAGATTACCTGTGATGTAATGAAGCTCCAGTTAGATATGTTGAGTATTTTGTTTAAAGAGATCAAATCTATAACCTACCCAATAACATTCTAGAGCTCTTACCAAGTGTCAGGGCTTCTTCCAAATATGTTAGATGTATTATCTCAGTTAATCCCCACAACCATTCAGTGAAGTAGTACAGTTACAACCAGGGATGAGAAAAGGGAGGCACAGCAAGAGGTTAGCGGCTTGCCCACAAGTAGTAATGCTGGGTCAGGTCAGGCATTCAGACCTGGTGGCCTGACCAAGGCGTTTTTGTGTTTTGGTTTCTTTGGACCAGTAAATTTCTCCCATTTATGTATTTAACTATTTTTAGTTGAAGTATAGTTGACATATCCTATTATATTCATTTCTGATGCATAACATAGTAATTCAGCAATTATACACATTATAAAATGCTCACCATAATAAGTGTAGCTACCATCTATCACCAAAGTTATTACAATCTTATTGATTATATTCCCTATGTTGTACTTTACATCCTCATGACTTTTTATTATATACGAAATTTGTACCTCTTAATCCTTTTCACCCATTTATGCATCTCCCCTTTGGCAACCACTAGTCCGTTCTCTGTATTTATGAGTCTGTTTCTGTTTTGTTTGTTTGTTCATTTGTTTTTCAGATTCATATATAGATGAAATTATTTAGTATTTGTCTTTCTCTTTCTGACCTATTTAGCTTAGCATGATGCCCTTTAGGTCCAGCAAGATTTCATGAATGAAATAATGAATGGCAAGATTGCACATTTTTATGAGTAATACAAAACATACACTCAAAATGGATTAAAGAGTTAAATGAGAGACCTGAAACCATAAAAATCCTTGAAGAGAGCACAGGCAGTAATCTCTCTGACATCAGCTATAGCAACATTTTTTAGATATATCTTGTAAGGCAAGGGAAATAGAAGCAAAAATAAGCTATTGGGACTACATCAAAATAAAAAGTTTCTGTACAGTGAAGGAAACAACAAAACCAAAAGGCAACCTACTAAATGGGAGATGATATTTGCAAGTGACATATCTGATAAAGTGCTAGTATCCAAAATATATAAAGAATGGATACAACTCAATACCCAAAACCCAAATAATTCAATTAAAAATAGGCAGAAGGCATGAACTGACATATCTCCGAAGAAGACATATAGTTGGCCAATAGAGACATGAAAAGATGCTCAACATCACTTATCATCAGGGAAACACAAATCAAAACTACAATGTATATCACTTCACACTTGTCAGAATGCCTAAAATCAAAAACACAAGAGACAGGAAGTGTTAGCAAGAAGGTGGAGAAAAAAGGAACCTTTTTGCACTGTTGGTGGGAATGCAAATTGGTGCAGCCATTGTGGAAAACAGTATGGAGGTACTTCAAAAAATTAAAAATAGAACCACCATATGAACCCATTGGAATCACATTACTTGAGTATTTACTCCCAAAATACAAAAACTCTAAATCAAAGGGACACATGCACCCTAGGTTTATTGCAGCATTATTTACAATAGCCAAACTGTGGAAGCATCCCAAGTGTTCATCGATGGATGAATGGGTAAAGAAAATGTTGTACACACATACAATGGACTATTATTCAGCTATAGAAAAGAATGGAATCTTGCCATTTGCAACAACATAGATGCAGCTAGAGAGGATAATACCAAATGAGATAGATCAGTCAGAGAAAGACAAAATACCATATGATCTCACTCACATATGTGATTTAAGAAACAAAACACATGAGCAAAGGACAAGAGAGAGAGACAGAGAGAGAAACCAAGAAACAGACTCTTAACTACAGAGAACAAATTGATGGTGACTAGAGGGTAGGTGGTTGGGGGGATGAGGGAAATAGGAGATGGGGATTAAAGAACATACTTATGATGGAAAAAAATGAAATGAAAAATAAGTAAAAATATACAAAAAAGCCTTGAAAACAGTAAACAGAAAAGTCAATATTTACACTTGTACCTAAAAAAAAAAAAAAAAAAAGGAAAGAAAGAAAATGTCTATATTTTGTTCCTATTCTGGTGAATACCAGTTTGACAGTGACTTCCATTCAGCGACTTTCATTCACTTTCAGACAAGTGAAGTTCCCCGACCCTCTTCTGCTTTCTCTCGTTGGTTTTAAGGCATCAGGGGTCAATCTAACTGAAACTTCATTGATCACATGTGTCCTCTTTTTCTCAGTAAGACATTTTCTTTTCTGCTGTATAAAGTTCTACTTGGATGAGTAGCTCTGGATTTTTAAAAATTTATCCTGCTTATGATTCAATTTCTTGAATTGTAATGTTTGTTATCCAGCTGAGAACATTTTCAGTCATTATTTTCCTGGATATGGCCATTGCCTCATTCTCTCTTGCTTCTCTCCTTCTGGAATTCTATTTAGACATAATTAAACCTTCTCTTTCTCTCTTTATATTTTTATTTCCTAATTTTTTCATTTATTGGCTTCTCTCCTCTAGATTCTAGATATTTTCTCACATTTTTCCAAGTTCATTATTTCTTCAGCTTTGATCTGCAGTTCAACCCATATTATAGATTTTAATCTCAAATATTTTATTTTTCATTTCCAAAATTTATGTCCAGTTTTATCAAACTGGCTCCCTTGCAGATATTTCCAAGACAGTTTTTACTCCTTAAAGTAAGCATATTTATCTTATAATAATTGTCTAATAGAATTAATATAAAATTATTTGTATATTTTTTGTGATTTCTATTGTTTTTATTGGTTTGAATCATGGTGTCTTATTTTATTATAGATAAAAATATATTTTTCCAGGGATGATATCTTCTCAAGTCTGTCATGTATGTAGAGGTACTATCAGATTGGAATCATGTTCCAATAAATTCATATGTGTGATTGTTTTTAAATTATAGTCTTTATATATATAGCATATATATATTAAAATATAAATTATATAATAAAAATGTATAGTCTTTTTATATATATAAAATTATCTATTTCCCCACATGTAAATTCTATACCATTTTTTTTAGTCCTCTAATTCTTTCACTTTCTTCTATCTAAATTTATTCCAATATCATAAAACTCATATAAAACTTATTTGCCCAATGGTGGTTTTGTACTTTAAGTTTTAACAATTTTTTATCTTCTGTTTTCTGTGTAAGAATACTAGCCATAGATGGCTTTCCATGTATTTCACTAAGTTGGAAAAATAGATTATTAAAAAACATTGCCTATCTTTTCTGAATGATGCAAATTTAACATAGGTTGGTGTGATGGAGAGAGAATTGAATTACAAATCACTTCAAATCTTGGTTTCATCAATTGTTAAGTGGGAATAATACATGTCTTGCCAATCTGTGAGGCAAACTTATAAAATCATTTGTGTACTTAAATAAGAAACTACTATAATGTTCTTGTTTCTAGTGGATGCAAACCTTAGAAATGGCAATTTCGATTTTTGAGAAAGATCTGTGTGGTTTCAAGACTTTTTTCTCTCTCTGTAATAGAAAATTACATGTTTCCTGGGATAAGGTTTGTTTGGGCTAATTCACATAACACCTCTCTTAAAATCATAGCCACAACCAGGCAAATTTGACACATTAGTACAGTCCTAAAATTTTTAAGGTAGTATTTTTTAACACTATAGTTAATAAGCAAGAAGTACACACTCATGGTTATTGACAGTATTCCACAAAACCAAGCAAGAAGATGGAATAAAGTTCGGAATCACAATTCATTTTTTTTTTTTTCTTAAATTGTGGTATTAGTTTTCTATGTCAAGAACTCTGAGGATTTTTGAGGTTTGGTCATAGTTTCAGGTAGAAGGCTAACCTGACACTGTTTCATAAATGTTGGCAGAAGAGACAAGACTCCTAGGTCCAGGAAAAAGGCTTTATTATTCAGAGCATAGCAAGCAGCGTGAGTGTTGGCATATTTGTGGTGGTTCCCTTTGCCCCTCAATTTCCACAAGCGTGAAATGAAGGAAGTCCAGGTAGATGCTAAGCTCACGGTAGGCTTTTGTCTCAGCTGAGACATCCTAAGCTTAAGGAGCTCAAGTTATCTTATCAGTTACAAATTAGCCGGTTGTTGTACTGATGAGAAAAAGCTACCTGGACAGCAAGCAAATCTGCCCTTTGCTTCAGAGGAGACACCATCTTTATCTTGTATGGCTGTTTGGTATATAAACATTTTTGAAAAGACAGTCTGGAACCAACGAGTAGTTTAGTGCCACACTTCCGGGACATTCAGAAGTGCAGGAGAACTTTCCCAGAACACTACCACTGGTCAGTTTTGAATGTGAAGCCAATAAAGCCCCTTTTTTCCTTCTATTAGAATTCAGACTGAAGTAACCCCACAAAAAATAGTTAATCTAACCAAAATATTATGTCCTATTAATGTTTATGATTTTTAGCGTTCAATTTGTAAAATTTTTCTCTTTATAAAACTGTTTTCCTAATTTGAAAAGGAAACAAATAAATAAGCCAAGCCATTTACATTTAAGTTTAGGAGAAAACAAAAAAAGGAAAAGAAAAAATCAACAAGTTCTACCATCTTCAGGTTGAAATATGCTATTTTATCATTTTTTGGAGGACAGAAACATAAGTATCTGAAAACTATTTGAGTTTTTCAGTGAGTATAGATATGAGAAGTATGCTTTAAATAATCAGAAATTTACATATTCTCCAAATGTGTAAAAAAAAAAACTATTATTCAGAAAGTATTCCCATAATAAAAGTACAGTGTTACAGAATACTGTGATTTTTTTTTTACCAATTCCTACATCATCTTTATGGCCAGCATGCTTATTGTGCTTTTCCATAATTTAATATCTGAATAGATTTAGTAGAGATTTACAAATTCCTCTGAGACCAGATATGGAAAACTTTATTTCAAAATTATTCCTTATTTTCCAAAAGTTATCCACAAGAGAAAAGGAAATTCCGTGTTATTTATTACAGCTGGTATATTAAGAACATTTTAAAATGTCATTCATTTCCATATTCAGAAATATGACATTAAGAAGTATTTTGTGGGAAAATATGGCTTCCTGATGAAATGGAAACACTGTGGGCTTTGGAGTCACCCAGATGTAGGTTCAAATTCATATTATTCTTACATAAGCTCAAAACTTCAGCTTCATTTTCCAAAAAAAAAAAAGAAAAAGAGAGAGGGGGGATAATTATGTTTTTCTCATGAGGATGTTGTGAACATGCAATGAAATACATAAAGTCACTAGATAGTATTCTGGTTGTTCAACAAATAGCATTCTTTTCTCCTTTCTCCTGAGGCAGCTATTCCAAAATATGAAGACTAAATCTTAGACATTAATTCCTTGGGTATAGAGAGTTACTAGGGCTCCTTATGATATTGTCTAATTACTAGTCTAAGGATAGGGAATTGGTCTTTATATATTTAATTAGCTCTACTGAAAGATAAACTCACAAATGAAAATGCAGTTGTTTCATAATAAAGAGAAAACAATCACTTTCTTTCTTCCAAATAAGAAAACTGAGATCAGAAAAGTTGTGATTTACCCAGGATACATCAGCTGTTAGCTGATGCTTCTTCTAAGTCTAACTTGTGCCCTTTTCCTTGTATTGTGACTACTCAGACAATTGCTGAGCTTCAAGTTCTTTGAGATCACAGCTGAGTATGTTCCACATTCACAGAGGTCAAGAACACTCATTCATATATTCTTTTGAGTTGTGGAGCCAGAAGACAGAATTTCTTAACTCTCTACAGAAAAATGCAGGTACTTTAGGTCATGTGAGTCTTGAGTAAATCTCAGGTTTATGACATCAGGTAACAATTCAAAATAGGGGTGCTTGGGTGGCACAGTCGGTTAAGCATCCCAGTGACTCTTGATTTCGGCTCAGGCCATGATCTCAGGGTCCTGAGATTGATCCCCAAGTCAGGTTCTGGGCTTGGCACAGAGCCTGCTTAAGATTCTTGTTTTCCCTCTCCCTTCCTCCCTTTCTCCTTCTCTAAAAACAAAAAACAAAAAAACAAACAAAAACAAAAAATAAAAAAACCCAAACAAAATAGAATATGCTGGCTTTGGAATTTAATAGATAAATGTACAGATAATGCATAAGAACAGTACACCAGGTCCAATAATTTTTTTCTTCAGTTAATCTAATTTTATGTTTAATCTACTTATTTACATAAATTATAGTTAATTTTTATGATTTTATCAGTCATATTTCATCCAGAATTTCCAGTTTTTTTGAAGCTCCCTAATTTTACCAATATTTTATTGATTCATTATATTTTCAAATCCATTTTCAGGTATAGAAGTGCCAAATATTTTATGTACTTCATCAAATTAAAGGTGACTATTTTTATTTACATTCTTTGGATATCTGATAAATCTACTACCTGCATAGTTCAAATGGACAAATTTTGTAGTTTGTTTTTTTCTGTTGATTCTCGCTCTAGTAACTTATTACCCAAGGTGTTTAGTGATTTTGTTATTGTTTTAGTTTATGTCCTTTAGACCTATATTAATGAAAATTTTTAGAGGTCTGAGTTTAAACTATCCAACTCAGAAAGATTTCTGACTGTTTCCGCCAGAAGCAGGGTACATTCCTGCTCACCTGGGGTAAGATAAGGGTACATTCTTCCTTACCCTGAAAAGATAACATTTAAGCAATTACTTGCTACACCTATACATTTGTATTTTCTTCCTTTTTATAATTTTTAGCTTTTTATCTTTTATAAAAATTGTATAAATATATATTATTAACGTGTACAATCTGATGATTTAATACACATATATGAAGTGAAATGATTACTACAGGCAAGTTAATTAACATATCATATTGTCGCATAGTTCTTTTGTGTGTGTGGGTGTTGAAAGCACCTGAAATCTACTCTCTTGGCAAATTTTCAGTATTCGATACAGCATTATCAACTATAGTTATCACACTGTACATTAGATCTGTAAACTTATTCATCCTTATATTCATGTTTTCTTGTCATTTCTGACTTCTGAGGAATTCTCTACCTTTATTACCACCTTAAAATTTATTTCAAAACACTTTGGAGAATTGATGCTACTTAACTGCAAGACTTACTATAAAGCTACAGTAACCAAGACAGTGTGGTATTGGTAAAAGAACAGGCAAATAGATCAATGGAACAAAACAGACTCCACAAAATATAGACAACTGGTCTATGATAAAAGAAAAAAAGCAATACAAAGGAGAAAAAAATAAGTCTTTTCATCTATTTGTACTAAGGCAACTGGACATCCACATGAATGAGACAGAGAGAGAAAGAGAAGGAGGGTGAGAGAGAGACAGAGACAGAGAATCTTAACACAGACCCCACATTTCCATAAAAATTAACTAAAAATGTGTCATAGACCTAAATGCAAAATGCAAAATTAAAAAAAATATTCTAGAAGATAACAGAGTAAAACATTTAGGTGATCTTGGGTTTGGGTGATGACTGTGCAGATAAAAAAATAATGCAGAGAATGAAGAGTTTAAAAATGTCTGCTTTGTGGAAGGCACTGTCAAAGGCATGAGAAGACAAGCCTCATACTGGGAGAAGATATTTGCAAAAGACACATCTGATAAAGGACGATTAACTGAAATATAAAAAGAATTCCTAAAGCTTGAGAACAACCTGATTTTAAAAATGGGTATAAATTTAAAACATTGTGATACCACTATATTCCTATCAGAATTGCCAAAATCCCCAACACTGACAACACCAAACACTGGTGAGAATGTGGGGTAACAGAACCCTTACTCATCGCTGACAAGAATGTAAAATGGCAGACACTTTGGGTAGACAGCTTGGCTGTTTCTTTCAAAACTAAAGACATTCCTACCACATAATCCAGCAATCACTCTCTTTGGCATTTACTCCAGAAGTTGAAAGCTTATGTCTATTCAAAACCTGTACATGGTTGTTTACAGCAGTTTTATTGATAATCGCCAGAACTTGGAAGCAACCAAGATGCCCTTTAGTAGGTGGATGGCATGCATTCTATTTGTTTCCAACTATGTGACATTCTGGAGAAGCCAACACTATAAAATAAAAAGATCAGTAGTTCTTAAGGCAGGGGGATAAAGAGGTGGAACACAGAGAGTTTTAAGAGCAGTGTATCTGTCCTGTGGGGCATCATAATGATGGATACATGTAAAAATACAGGGTTTTTTTTGTTGTTTGTTTGTTTGTTTCTACATTTCCTGCTATCTTTCTGAAGCTCCATAGTATTGGAAAGACATACTTTTAAAATTCTCAATGACATGAAATCATAATCCATATAATTGTGTTATTTTGCTTTTCAGTATTTTTTTCAGTCTTCAATTATTCCTACTTTATCTTTTCTCATCTGCTATTTTTAGCATCTATCTAAAAATAGATCTTTACCCCAACTATCTTTACCCATCTTTACCTCAACTATCTCTATTCTCTGTTTTTCTCAGTGTTAATATTATGGCAAGAATACTGACAAAAGGGAATCCCTGCCTTCGGCCCAGGGCGTGATCCTGGAGTCCCAGGATCAAGTCCACATCAGGCTGGCTCCCTGCATGGAGCCTGCTTCTCTCTCTGCCTGTGTCTCTGCCTCTCTCTGTGTCTCTCATGAATAAATAAATAAAATAATAAAAAAAAAAGAATACAGACAACATCTCTGGCAACTGAAAGAAGCTGAGGTAGAGCAAATGTCAGAACTGTTAGGAAAGTGTTGATATTCGGCACGTCCCCTCACTCTACCAAATCTAGTCATTTGCTTTTTAACATCATCTGTAGACCCCAAGCTAACTATTCTTAGATATGAGCTACTTCACTAACAGGAAGCATGCCCTGGCATTCCATGGCTGAGGGAAAGCCTTTGAATTAGTTGTCTTTTACCGAGATTTTGCCTATTTTAACTTGAACTTTCCATCTCACAAATTTTGTGCCTGTGCTTGCTTGGATTGGAGTTTCTCCACCTTGTTCTATCTCTATTATTTAGGGTATCAGCTCCAAATAGGTTTGCTGTGCTGAGTCTTATTTCTCCATATATAAAATTGGGGCATCACAGCAATTCCCTTTCCTTAGAGTTGAATCATATTTTTAAGAATGATGTGTACTTAGTATGATAATAACAATTTTTAAGCTTTATGCTATGGAAGAACACTGGCTTTGAACTGGAGGAGAGTACTGGAGAGTCCCTACTATGCAGGCCATTAACCCTATAATTAATGAATATCATAGGCGGGGGATCCTTGGGTGGCTCAGTGGTTTAGCACCTGCCTTCGGCCCAAGGCATGACCCTGGAGTCCTGGGATCGAGTCCCATGTCGGGCTCCCTGCATGGAGCCTGCTTCTCTCTTTGCCTGTGTCTCTGCCTCTCTCTCTCTCTCTGTGTGTCTCTCACGAATAAATAAATTAAAAAAAAAATCATAGGCTTGGGAGAGGATTTCCAGGGAAGAAATTAAAGCAGTAGTGGGTGGCAGTAGTGATAAGAGGCTCAAGGAAGTAGCTATTTACCAATCAGATAAGAATGTATTTCAGTATTTTAACAACTGTTTCCATCATACTCGCTACATCAGTCTCATGTGAGCTATTAAAATGCTCTCCAGATTTTAGAGCACTTTATTATTTCGGAGTATGTGTGATGGTTTGATCTTGATCTTGTGGGAAAATGACAATTGAAGGTATTCATAGCATATGTCAGTCAACACCTGGCTGACAGCAACTTCTACATTTCCGTTTATTATGAGATGCATTCTAAATTCAGAGACTTTAAAAGGTGAAAAAATAGATATGTTGGAATCAATGAAATTCTAAATAAGCTAGTATTTTTATTAGCATACTGTCTGCTATAATATGACATGTAATTTTCATTAAATCAATATTAGATCATTAAATTATCCTACCCATGCTACATGATTTTTTATTAGTACTGTAATATGAACTTGGTACATTTTATGTGAATTGCTTTATTTTTTTTTATTGCCAACTATTGCCAGGCATTATTCTAAGAGTTGAGGATCTAGCAGTGAACTAACAGTCTTGAATTTCAGCATACAGAATAAAGACATTTTAATCACAGTTATTAAACACACACCCCCACATATGATAAGCACTAAGAACGTATCAGTCAGTCCTAGGTCCAATGGGAATATATCAGAAGGGAATTATTCTTCAGTAAAAGCTAATCAGGTACACTTCTTTACATTGTGCTTTGAAAAGCCTGAAAGCTTTTCAAATGCATCTTAGTGGCTGCTATGGGAAGTAGCCAAGAGATCAGACCCACTTCCTAAACCAGAGCAGATGTACTCTTAGCTGTTTTACACACTATATTGAATTCGGGGTAATATTTCATTTGAAGAAAGAAGTTTTCTGCTAAAATATAAAGTTTGAAAACCATAGATCTGGTGGACAAAGCACTAATCTCAGCATGAAAATGTTTAAATTAAATTTCCAACTCTACTGCCCATTTATAATTTGACTTCAAATAACCAAACCACGTCTAAACACATGACTGACAAACAAATGATTCCGAATGATTCTGATCCTAGCTTTCAGTTAAACTGTGAAGAAAGCTATGTAAATTATTCTATTTGGGCTGCTGTGCATGGAACAGCCTTTAGCCCATGCTGTGTTTATAAGAATTCTAAAGCTATCCTGTATCCATTATATGTAGGGATAGTCATGCTTTTCTCTCCTTTAGGAGGCATATAAAAAAATATCACCATAATAATAATGATTACAATATGGTACTGAGAGTTGTGACATGCCCTTCACATTAATTTTCATTTAATCTCTATAATACTCTTGAGTGATGCTCCCCATTATCAAAGTGAAAAACAGGAGGTTCAGAGAATTAGGTAGTTTGCTCATGGTGACAATGGTGAATCTGTAACTTAAAGCCAGTGGTTTCTCTCCTCTAATCCTTATTCTCACTACACTATGCCATGCTACTTCTCTCTATTAATTTTCTCTACCCTAGACATGGTTGGAGGAGGGAGATGGGGGATGAGAAGCCGTGTGTATTTCTTTGAGCTGGACAAAGGTATAGACGTAAAACCAGAACAATAAACCTGCTTGAAACTAAATGAGCATTTGTTCTGAAAACTAATAGATCACACAGACTTATCTGAAAAAAATGTGTTCATTTTGCACATTTCACTAGGTGTGAAACACTCCTTTTAAAGTACTCAGGTGTATATACACAAAATAACAGTTATATATCATAAATGGATAGACAGCATATGTTAACTCGGAATAAAGGGCTGACACGCAGGCAGATCAACCTTCCTGGCTAAGAACCAGGAGTTACGCTTGTTACATAGAACTCTCAAGAGTACCATGCAATCAGAGGTCACAATCGAGGCAACAGAAGCAATGTCACCGTATCAGAGAATGGGCCAATTCAGATCTGCTCCTTGACAGTCACTGAGGTCAAGGCTTGCGGCAAATAATTGTATTAAACAGGAATATTCCCTGCACACTTTTAGAATTGTCATCTGAACAAACAAGTCCAGGTCATCTGTAGGTTAAATCTGAGTTCTTTTTGCTGGTACTTAGAGCTTACTTTCTAGTCTTAATCCCTTACAGTTTTTAAATTTACAACTGTAATTTTCTTTAGATCAAGTAAAAACTTAATTTTTTGTTTTCTGACCTTAACAACAAACCTTCATTTAAATGTATGCATTTGTCATTTAATTCATTTTATTATTTGCTCTCAAATGTAATTTTAAAATTCTGACTATAATGATAATAAATTTAAACTTCATATTGTTAACGTATAAAGTATATTACACTTAACAAGAAAAATAGTCTCATATTCAAACTGAATAATCTTAAATTTTGGCAGTAAATTACCATTTATGTGCCACTGTATGTACCTTATACAAAAGAAAGTAAATTCAGAATAGTAATTTTGGATAAAAGATGCAAAATTTACAAATGGTAATTAACATATAAAAGGTATACTAATAAATAAGTAGCTAAGACATGCATTTAAATCAAATATGGAAAATTAAATACTTATAGAATAGTGTTGCATTCAGATTTATATGAGATACATGGTGTCTAAGTATTAGTTTACATTTTCCAGGAATTTGGAGTTTATGAATTATTAGTATCACTTAAGATGATAATTTGTCCTTAAGAAAGGACGAATCACATTTGCAAATTTACTTTATTTTTAATTTTAGTCCATACTTCTAATTTAATAAATGTTTAAAACATCTTTAGTCAGGCTACCATTTTAGTTATTGCTTTATTTAAATAAAAATCCTTGAGAAATTATTTTTACTATGTTTTACTTCTTTACATATTTTCCACAAATCATGCTTGAAAAATCATACATTCTAGAGCTCTCTTTTTTTTACACAGATTCCAAGAGGTAAGAAAATCAAGGGTTTGATGATTGATTTTATTGTACTTTAATTTGTATTTCATTCTTGAAAATTCTTATATTTAATACTTAAATTATACACACCCCCAAATTTGCACACACATACACACAATTCCACGACATGGTTCCAAATAAAACATACAATGAGCCAAATTATAAAACTGAAAGATTAAAACTGATAATATTTCAACCTTCAACTGAATTAGTGAACCTCAGGTTTTTCATGGCTGTATAATTAGTATATTAACAATAGAAAAGTGTGCTCCTTAAGAGTAATATAACACATTATATTCTAAAAGAAGAGCTAATACTCTTCTCACTGTTTAATCAACCCTATAGCATTTAGTTGCTTCATTTTTAATGATTCTTTCAAATGTGTGAGATCAAAACTGAAAATTTATATTGTTTGATAAACTGTATGATCCCTGTAAGAAGTGTAAATCTCAGCTTAAGTAGCTCAGACCAAGTGTCAATATCGGAGGCTTTTCTCAATATTTATGTTTTAAAAATCATATTTTTAAGTTTAGTTCTAGTATATTTTTAATTCATAAGTTTATTAACTGTACAAGAGGAGAAAGTATCAAATGTATGTTAAACATAAAAGCTGTTATTTTAAGGAAACACTTCTTGACCTCATTAAAATAATTAACATTTCATAACATTATATTTCACATCCAAGTTATGGAAAAGCAAAAAAAAATTATCAAAACAAACTATAGTCAATTACATTTTCAGATCAGCAAAATGCACTTGTAAGAGTCTTCCTTCCCCTAATCCAATTGCCAAAGGCATTTTAGCAGCTCAGATAGGTGAGCAGAAACATTCCTGCCATACTTTCTGAAATGTACTTAGTTTTTTGAAAATCTTTTATGATTTTCTCATTTCTGTAGCTTTAAATCCTAATAAAAACAGAAGATTACACTCATACATACACACATACACACACACTCCACGCATGCAAATCTAATTGGAGTTAATTTTTAACATGACCATTCTCAAACTATCCTGATGAGTTATAGAAGTAATATCATTTGCATTTTATTTACTTAATTGCTTATTTTATAATCTGAATACCTCAAAGGAATAGAAAGTGAAATTGTGCTATGATCTTTTGGAGACGGCTCATGATTTTCCATCCTAAAGGGCAATAAAATCAATGGTTTTGACAGTTTTAAACATGATGAACAAATAGAAGGTAACACATTTTGATTCTCTCATACTTAAGATACGTAATTCCACTTTAAAAGGCAGAGTTTTAGTCAAACTGTCTTCTACTCCTTTAATTCTATGGCATTTGACTTGTTTCTAAAATTATCTGAGTTTCGCACTCTAAGACCTGGGTCACAACCTTATTTAGGGACAGGAAATAGTTATCAGGTCACTGAGTGGTCAAATGAAAAAGGATTTGAAATGCTTCAGCACTTAGGACCCTATTCATTGAAATGATTGACTCCTATGTTGTTTAAAGGTTGACGTTTCTTTACTGGAATTAGTCAACTTATGCCTACATGATTACAGCAATTTTAAGAAAAATCTGTAGAGTATAAACAGAAAGATTATGAGTCTAAGAGTGTACACGAAAAGCCTTATACATCTACAAAAAAGGAATAGTCATTAGGGTATGCACAGATATTTTACTTAAAAACTAATCTGAGGCCAGGGCTAATATAACTCCATTGGCAGGAGGGTGCTGTAAAACTGGGGGTAAACCCAGTAACCTAAGTTACTTTTCTATGTTATTTTTCTTCTAAAGCACACTTAAAACTTGCCATCCAAGTTTGCAGCATAGTTTACTGACATACAGGATCAAATTGTATAATTACTCCTATGTAATTGTGATTAACCCAAGCCTATGATAAGTTTTCCTCTTTTATATTCACCTGATACTACTGCAAATGAACGCAATCTATGACGATGCAAATAGGCAAAATGGGAAGAAGCTGGTTCAAAATGAGTAAATATTACATTTGAGTCATTTAGCACTAGATCAGTTTCCCTATAGTCGATGATCATTACCGGAAATCAAAATTATCATTTTGCATGGTTTCCAAGGCCTTTAGTTGTTAGGGATTTTAGGCAAAGAGAAGATTGTGGCAGGAAAAACATATATTTTAAAAATGCATGAAAAGTGGTAGATGAGAATTAAGCCAAAGGATTGCTTGAGAAACTCACTTTCAAATGCTCAGAAGCTTAAGAATAGGACATTATGAAAACTCTACCAAAGAAAGGTATTCCATATTTACATAACTTTTATATATGATCACTAAAACTGAAGAAGTCGATGTTTTCTTCCACAAATGTTAAAAGAAGCAATCCTATCACTGGCAGACAGAAAGTTGGAGAATTAGGCACAGATTTTATTTTTAAGTTTTATTTTATAATAAGAAACTGGGCTATTAAAACTATGTAACCGAAGCTGGAGTGCGTGCACTGGAAGGCCCCTGCAGTCTTTTACAACTTTTCGGAGGCCTGGGTTGTGAACTGGGTTTGCACTCTGCCAGCAGAGCAGCTCTGACCCATGGAGAGCACTCCTTCAGATCAACACTGCCTCGGGCCTTTCTGCTTTCTCCAAGAAGTCTTACATTTCAGGCATCAAGTTGAATTTCTTCTGGAGATGATTAACCCAAACCCATGACAGATTTTTTCCAAGATATCCAACCCCTTATGTTTATTTTATCCTGGCTCTTTTTTGGATGTACTGGACACAAGTAACTTACTCATTTTACATGTTAAAGGGCTGGTGGAGAGCCATTAATTCCCTTAAAAAATGAGAAAATACTTCACTGCGCTGGGCTCTTATTGTGAGAACTCACATTAAATACATGATTTAAAATTTTAAGAAAGGTGTTTCTCCTCTGCTATAGAATTTTTAAAAGCATTTCATCACATCCCAAGATAGGGATCTTAGACTTTTTGGGAAATGCATTCTCGTGGTGTATTAAAAAACATAATGTTAGAAGGATCAGTTACTGTTTCCATAAGCCCGTTTGTAGGGGGTTTCAACTAACCTAAATCTTGGCACACACAATTTTAGTTAATAGTCAAACAAAAATATATAAAAGGGTCTATTCTCCTTCTTATGTACCAACCTCCGTCACTGTTTCTGTTTCTACATTTTCTTATTATTATGGGTGAGATGAGTTGTAAGAAAATAACTCAGGTGTTTTTACATATTTCTCACAGGAACATATTTTAAACTCAGAGGTGATTGGATGACATTTTTAGAGATGACTATTAGTATTTTTTAAACAAGAACATTTTTCCTTCTTTGAAGAAACAGTGCAAAAGGGTAAGATTTTTATAGATTTTTGTTTTTGGAGAACACACACAAATGTCTTAAGACCTAAGTTTCCAAATGAGATGGCACTGATGATAATTCAAGTTAAAATTAAAATATTTTAAACATTAAAATATTCAAAAGTATAAATTAATAACATATACACATAGCAACAGAAAAACTCACTCAGTAATATATTTAAATATTTACTCTCCTACAATTAATAGAAATATCAAAGAAAAAACACATAAAATTAAACTTAAGGGATAAAGTATCTGTTAAGACAACAATTTAAGGAAAAATGTATAAATTCCAATTTAATATTGCATGCCAAAAATAAGAACTCATTTTATCAGATGGAGGTTTATATATATATACATGTACATATACATGAGAATGCAAACAAGTACAACATGAAATTGGAAAGCAGCTTCAAGGTATATACCCCAGCACAAACACAAATAATTCCATTTAAACATAAGCATGTCATTCATAAGTGGCAATTCTGGGACACCTGCACCTTTGAGCTTGATAAAAACTTTGAGTTTAGCATTTAGGCAGTGATAAAATGTTGGCTCTGTGGTAAATAAGCTTTAATTTCTTAAAATTAAGTCTAAATATTACTTATGATAGCAATTCACCTAATTAATTTGTAAATAGTAGTTGATATGATCTTTTCTCTTTAAATAAGAAAATCTCATATACGTCTTAAGGCACTGATGCAAAGAATGACAGGATATAGTTTAGAAAACTCTAAGGGATAATTTTATTTCTATGTAATATTGATGGCACCTCAAAATTGTCAAAAATTATAAATTTTACAATCACAAGAATTACAGAAAACCAATTCACTGCTTCACCTCAGTAATTCCAAGAGTGTAGGTTTCTTCTATTCTTCTTGAATAAAGTTGCAAAATAATTTTATCTTTACAAAACATATATCAATATCTGAGTCAAAATATTTTATCTCCAAGTGGGGGATAAAAACTAAGTTAATTTTTATAATTAGATTTATTACTGGAATGTTTAAAGATATCAGTTTCTTCTTTAATTCATGCTTCAATGGGCTACTTAAGTTCAAGACCTTATACAGAGTGAAGAAAAGAAATGACAAGAGATAGCATATACATTGGGGGTGGAAGGTTAATGCCAGAAGTGTGACTGATTGATTGACTGACATTACTTTTTAAAGTCTGGATTAAAGCTGCCTATCAAGTTTGTCCAGCTAAAATTTAGAGTAAAATGAATCATTGACCAGAATTTGTGTCTAGTCTATCCACCCAAGTATATGCATTTACCTTCACCTGGAAAATTCCTTTCCACGTAAAAATGATCAGCTAAGCAGAATAATAAATTTCCCCCATACATATACACCATATTTTAAGGTATAATGTTTCAAAATGTATCCAGTTACTATAATCAAATTCTAAATTGTACAAATTTCATTGTAAATGGCTACTGTTCCTGGTAACAACTGCAGTTAAAATGTATTGAGCTTACTATGCATTAGGTACTATTGCCAGCATTTTACACATACTGATCAATTTACTCTCACAGATGTGCATCATTTTACATCATTATGCCAATTTCATAAATAAGGAAAAACACAGAAAGGTTAAGTATATGACAAAATCATATTTCTAGCAAGGGATGGAGTTGGGGTTTAAACCTAGATGGTCCAGTTCCATAGCTATCTTAACCATCAGGTTAGTATCATTTTATAATTAAAATAATGACTTTGAAAACTCCTGTAGGAGGTAGTGAAGCTTTAGGGAAAATGCATGGGATCCCAGAATTCTATTAAACTACTATAAAAATTCTACTAAACTACTATAAAAACTCAACAGAAAATGTAATCATTTAGTTTTCTAGAAACATAAAAACATACCTTGACTTTAACATATTACTCATCTCTATCCTTCCAGAAAATGTTTTAAAAACTATGAAGCTTTAAAATGAAGGGATACTGTTTATAATGATGAAATTTTTCAAGATCCAAAACCTCACAGCTGGTGAAGCTTAAGTCGGAAATGATTAAATGAATTCCAAAGTTCGCTAAATAGATCCAAAGGGTGGCTGAGACAGTGGGACCTAACGCTTGAATATGAACACTGAATGAGTTGTAAGTTTAAGTTGGGAAGAGGCCAATATCTGACTTTGAGTAATAGCAATTGGCAGGAAGAGTGTTTCTGAGAATCCAAAGATATTTTTTTTAAGTCAGAACTGTTTATTAATTCAACAAATACTTATTGAGTGCCTAGTAAAAATGAGTCTAATACTGTTGCTAGGTTTTGGGGATGGGAAGAAACAGAAATATGACTAAGACTGGATCCATGACCTTGGAAAGATTTATAGTCAGGGGAGGAAATAGATAAAAACATATAGTATAGGACAGTATTAAAGAAACATAGGCAAAGGCCTACGGGAGATGGCGTACAGATGAAATGAAGTGTATCTGGGTCGTGAAGGATAAGTAGAAATCTGAAGCTGCAAAGCTGAGAGGAAACATTGGGGATATATAGTGTAGATACAGTTACAGAAATAGTTCAATATGGTTAAAGGATATTTTAGGAAGTGGGGAGATGATACAAGGTGGTGCTGGGAAGGTAGGCTGGAAACTGTATATAAAGAGCATTGTATGCTTAGGATTTTGAAATTTATTCTAATGGAAACAGAAAGGTATTTCAAGATTTTAAACAGAGGTGTGCTGTACACAGAATTATAGTTCAGAAAGACGTTGCAGAACAAACACAGATGACAGCATTTACAATTCTGAAAGATGTGCGGATATTAGAAGGCAGGCTGTTACCATTTTTCAATAGACATTGAAGGCAGTGGCTGATATGGGGTGGTGCTTATATTTAACAAATAAGAGGAACAGAATTAAGTATGATTCTGATTTTTCTAGGTTACGTGAGTGAATCGCTGATGATGCTAACAATGGAGATGGAATAAAAAGAATCAAACAAGTGCACAGAGTGGAATGAATTTAATACACTTCATGTTAGACCTGTTGGGTTTGAAGTGCCTAGAAAACTCAAAAGAGGGAAGGATGGGGACATTTAGTTGTCATTGCCCCTAAATATAAGCTACATGAGAAGATTAGGTAACATCTTGATCGTCTCATTGTGCCGCCACTGGAATAGGTCTGATTTGTACTTTGATGATGTTAGCTTTTGCATGTTTACGTAAGTGTAAGATCTCACAAAGTAAACAGTGGCTATACAAGTAAATAAATATGTGGATTGAATATACAATAAGGTCAGAGACAAAATTCCATGGGATACTGATATTTAAGGGACAGGAATAGGTACAGATGATAACTAAAGGGAGTGGCCAAATAAACAGGAGGTCCAGGAGAGAGTGGGGGATGAAGATGAAAGGGGAGAAGAGAAGTTCCGGGAAAAGAAATCCCTGAAGAAAGGGCAAGTAAAATGAGGGCAGAAAAGAGGTTCTTGAGGTTAGCAATGAAGAGGTAAACACTAGTTGCTGTAAGGAATGTAGTTTGAGAATGATGGGATGCACAGTCTACATGAGATCAATTTCAGGTTGTTTTTTGTTGTTGTTGTTGTTCGTCTCTCACTACACTGGGCTTCCGAAGCAGGAACTGAGTTTTACTTATGCTTCCAGGCTCAGGTACAACGAAAGACAGTGGAAGTTCAAAGACGTTTATTGAAGAAATAAAAAAGGCAGAGTAATTAGAAGTGATTAGACTGCCTGCGAAGGTTGCTGAGGGAAATAGAGAGATGGATGGGGCAGTAGCCTGAAGAGGAGGGTAGCATCACATTGTCAGTGGCAGCCCCGCAGCCTGTGGGATGCTGATTTCAGGAAGTTAGGAGACAGAAGTCTAAGAAACAAAAGACAGGAGATGACTAACCATGCAGAGTATCATGGGATCACGCAAAATAACATCCAAAGCAAGGAAGGACGGTTTAGCCTTGGAAAAGAAATGGGAAACCATTTATTAAGGGAGAGAGCAAGTTGCAGTGAAAGTTTGGAAATTGCTCATGGAAATAAAACTAGTGACCTGCCACATAAGGGGCACTGGGCTAAGCAGTGATTTCATTCCTTCCAACTACTCTGCAGGATAGGTATTACTCTTCTCACTCAACAGATGAGAAGCAAGTTAAACATTCCCAGACCTGTGGTCACTGTTTCTTTGCTTTTTCCCCCTCATCCCTGCATGCCCACTGTGTTTACTCTGGTTCATGCTGGACTGCTGCAGTGACCTTTTAACTGGACTTATCATGTTCACTCTTATTTCCTTTCTATCTGTTACCCACAACACATGTTCCACCACCATTTGAAGAATAAATATGACCATTCCATCTTTTGCTTCCATTGACTGTTGTTCTTGGAATACAGAAAAACCAAATCCTCAACGTGGATGAAAAGGGATAGACTAACATCACTCCATTGCCAATCCCGTTTACTCCTTGTTCTCTGGCCATACCAGCCTTCCTTCAGTTCTCTGAGTGGTATAGGCTGTTCTTGTCTTCAAAGTCTTTCAGTAGGCCCACACCTGGGCCTGGAAGACTTGTTATGTACAACTTCTCTCTTTGCTTAGCTGCTCCTACCTGAACTTCAGATTCAGTGTCATTTCCCTTATCTGATTGGTTTAGATTCATAAAGAGAGCACCCCTTACTTTTCCTCCATAGAACTTTATTCAGTTGTGTCATTATATACTTTTGTGAATATTTATAAATAACCCCTGCTCCCACCTCTGCTGGATAGTGAACTCTATTACTCATGGTCTATAGTTATTTTATTCATCACTGTATCTTCATCTCTTTGCACAATGCCAAGTTCATGGTGGATATTCAGTAAATATATATATTGGTAGATTAAATAGGGAATTAAGGAATTAAGTCTTCTTTCCCACATTCTAAAAGCTAGATCATTCTAGTATCTTCTAAACATTTTTTATTCAATGTATCCAATGACTTATATGGTATATATTATTCGCTCCAGTTGATTAATGAGAAAATTTAGTATAGAAAGGGTAAGTATCTTCACCAAAATTACACAAATTTGGGCTGGGATCCAAACTCAGTTCTATCTAATTCCAAGCTAGTGTATGTGTTTCTACTGGGATGGAGAAAGCAAAAATAGAAACAGATGCATGTAAGACTCAACACAAACAAACAAACAAAACTATGGAAATGATTCGATGCAGAGTTACGAAAAACAAAGCATAAATGTTACTGGTACCCATTTATAAATATTTTAAACTAAACAGAAATTACTATCCTTGTTAGACTTCCTGGTCTAAGTCAATATTCATTTAGATTTACCTACAGTACATATTCATCTTTCTTTGCTCTGCATTTCATCTGGAATCCTTTTCTTATTGCCTAACAAATGCCCATTAGTATTTATTTTGGACTTGGTCTATTGGCGAAGAATTCTGCTTTGCTTATTTAAAAATTCTTGTTTTACCTTAATATGCTTTCATTTATTAGCTTTTTATTAAAAATCAGACCCTTTAGTGGATGTTTTAAAAAATATCTTAATCATTAAGAAAAAGCATCAAGATTATATATGACATGTTTTTAAGAATGGAAAATGGGGGATCCCTGGGTGGCACAACGGTTTGGCGCCTGCCTTTGGCCCAGGGCGCGATCCTGGAGACCCGGGATCCAATCCCACATCGGGCTCCCGGTGCATGGAGCCTGCTTCTCCCTCTGCCTGTGTCTCTACCTCTCTCTCTCTCTCTCTGTGACTATCATAAATAAATACAAATTAAAAAAAAAAAAGAATGAAAAATGGTTATCCTCAACTCTGCCCCTCCCAATCCCCAATTTACACTTCTTTTTTTTAAAGATTTTATTTATTTATTCATGAAAGAGACAGAGAGAGAGAGAGGCAGGGACACAGGCAGAGGGAGAAGCAGGCTCCATGCAGGGAGCCCGATGTGGGACTCGATCCTGGGTCTCCAGGATTACACCCTGGGCTGAAGGCGGCACTAAGCCGTTGAGCCACCTGGGCTGCCCCCCAATTTACACTCTTAAAGGCAACCCTATTCAACCATCTTTCTCATTTCTTTCACTATTGGCCTGCAAGTATCTTGATGTCTTTATTTTAGTATTTTCATATTATCTATTGACTCCACAGTATGAAAGATAAAGACTTAGCACTTTTACAACATTTCTGCCATACACATATATATCTCTTCTTCTCATTTCTTAAAAAACCCTGTGATTCAGTGTTTATCTTTTTTTTAAAGATTGTTTTAATTTATTTATTCATGAGAGACACACAGAGAGAGACAGAGACACAGGCAGAGGAAGAAGCAGGCTCCCTGCAAGGAACCTGATGTGGGACTCAATCCCAGAACCCCAGGATCACGCCCTGAGCCAAAGGCAGACACTCAACCACTGAGCCACCCAGGCATCGTGGTGTTTATCTTTTTATGACATATAAATATCATTTACAGCTTGGCCATATAGGGTACTTGAAAAGAAGCATTAATAGTTTGCTCTATGGTTTTCCCCTAGATGCAGGTAGGTATGAGAATTTGATCTTCATGTCAAGAAAGTGTTAGAATTTAATCTATACAATATGCAAGAACAATGAGAATTCAGTTGTATCAGACCAAACACTTTTACTCATTGTTGATATTGTTTATTGGGCAATAAGCAAGTAGTATGAATGAAATGCAACTGAACCAGAAAATTGGGAACTAGCTATATACCCCTCAGTGGACTAGGTTACTAGTTGACAAGACTACGTGACATTATAAAAGCTGTTGGGATCCTTAGAGCTGATGGCTTCCTTTAGTTGAAGTTGTCCACACACTTACAGCCTCGTCTCTCATGCCCACGTGTTTCCTAAGTGAAGTAGGACTAGGACACCAGATGCTCTGCCCAGGTCGTCACAATGTCCTCTCTCCACTAAGCATGCTTTGTGGTTTCCTCTCCTTTGTCCATCCTTAAAGCTAAGTAAATTTAGGGCCATATAAAGCCTATTGTGTTTCATGAATTCGTGTTCACTTGAACTCTGAACAAACAGCTGCTCATAGAAAAAAGTGGCACAGTCGTTACAGATAACATTTCATGTCTTGTGCAATTTTTTGTTTTCTAATATTTAGTTCTCAATTTTTTTACATTTAATTAGTTTCCCGTGTATGTACTCTCAGTAGTTTCCAAATTCTCTATTAGAAGGCTGCATCTACTATACATCCAGACATTAGTATTCTATACTCATATCTGTAGGTCACTCCAAAACTCTCTTCCTGAATTGTGTATCTCCTTTCAAACATGTTTGAGTACAGAAGACAATCAGGAAGATTTTTTTTTTTCTCAGAGAGATGATTCATGACGTTTTCTTTCATCTTGGGAGTATTCATTCTCTCAACCTCTGTATGATGTCATCCTGGGATCTCTCCTCACCATCACTGTAAATATTCCTTTGTCTCTTTCCTCATTAGATCTCATGTATTCTTTTTTTGTGTTTGACCCCCTTCATTTTTGTGTAGCAGCTCCTCCAGTACTTATCGAGCAAGTTTGCAAGGGAGATAAACTAAGACTTGGCGCATTTTCTATTTTTAAATTTTATTAATAGTTTGTATGTTTACAGAATTCTAGGTTGGAAATAACTTTTTTCTAAGAATGTTGAACATACTGTTCCATTATCTTCTGGATTCTGAGATTAACTTTGGGAATCCAATGCCTTTTAGATAACTGATTCATTGCCTGTGACCTGTTTTCTTTCTGGAGGACTCTTAGGCTCTCATCATCTTCCATCCTTTTATGACATTTTTCAAATACATACCTAACAGATGTTGGCTGGTTTTTTTTTGTTGTTGTTTGTTTGCTTTTTGTTTTTTGTTTTAAGATTCTATTTATTTATTCAGGAGAGACACAGAGAGAGAGAGGCAGAGACATAGGCAGAGGGAGAAGCAGGCTCCTCGCAGGGAGCCCAGCCCGATGTGGGACTCGATCCCCAGGCCCCGGGATCATGCCCTGAGCCGCCAAAGGCAGACGCTCAACCACTGAGCCACTCTTTAGTCCCCCAAACAGATGAGTTTATTTTCATTCCTTCTTCTAACATTCAATGGGCTCTCTTGATCTAGAAACTGGTATCCTTTAGTTTGGGGAATTTTTTTGGAATGATTTCTCTGATCATTTCTTTCAACCTACTTGTTGTTGAATGTTGTCTCTTTTTGGATTCCCTATTATTTATCAAGGGTTGGACCTCTTGGAATAAGTCTCATCTCTACATTTTCTCTCATGTTTCACATCACTTTGTATTTTTGCTCCAGTTTCTGGGAAATTTCTTTAACACTATCTTCTAACACTATCTTCTAATCTTCTGCCAAGTTTTCATTTCTGATATCATGTTTTTATTTTCAAAAAGATATTTTTGGTTCTCTAACCTCTCTTTCTTATTATAGCATCTCACTCTTATTTCATGCATGCAATCTTTTCTTATGTCAATGATGATATTCGTGATCTATTTGAAGAATTTTTTCACCTACTATAGCGTCTGTTCTGCTGATCCAGTGTCTGTTCAAGTTGATTATTACATTTGTCAGTTTCTTTCTCTATCTTTCATGTTTTAAATTTGCTTCAGATCCTCATTTGTGTGCTTTTATTTTATTTTTTAAAAGATTTTGTTTATTTATTTGAGAGAGGTTGTGAGATAGAGTGAGCATGAGCAGAGGAGGGGCAGAGGGAGAAACAGACTCCCTGCCCAGCAGGGAGCCAGACGTGGGACTCGATCCCAGGACTCTGGGCCAAAGGCAGACGCTTAACTAATGGAGCCACCCAGGTGTCTTGTGTGCTTATATTTTAGAGTAGGAGTCTGTAAAGTTGACAGGAAACTCTACACTAGTGAATGAGGCCTCTTTTGAAAGTTTCACTTTTAAGATGACTTATTTCAGTTCTATATTGGAAATACCTGATGTCAATATTTAAATGTTTCCTCTTGGACCAATAAGAATCTCCAGAAACACTCTTATAATATCTTTCCTGGAGGTTGGAGGTATGGCGCAATGGAATGAATGCTTGCATCTCCCTAAACTGCCTATGTTGAAACTCTAACTCCCTAAGTGGTGGTATTAAGAGTGAGGTCTTGTTAGGTAATTCGGGTTAATTTAAGTCACGAGGATGGAGCCCTCATGATGGGATTGGTGGCTATAAGAAGAAGAAAGAGATCTCTTCTCTCCACATTCAAGAGCCAAGGGAAAGCCACGTGTGTATATAATAAGAAAGTGACCATATGTAAGCCAGAAAGAGAGCTCTAAGGAAGTATATCAGCTAGTGTCTTGATTTTGGACTTTCCAACCTCCAGAACTTTAAGAAATGAACTTCTGTTTTTTAAGCCACCCAGTGTATGGTATTTTCTCATGGCCACTTGAACTGACTAAAAAATATGATTGTCAGAATTCTGAGAGATGAGCAGGAGAAAGGGTTGCGGCTTTAGCATGTAGACTTACATTTATTCTTAGTTTTAGCAAGGTGTCAAGGATGTTCCTGAGTCATAGATTCTGTGACTATCTAAAAAAAAAAATCCTTTATCCTATCTAAAAAAAATTAAAGAATTTTGCACAGGTAACCCAGATCTCTTCATACTACTTCCATTGGGACTGATGCCATCAATTCCTAAAACTTTGAAAGTTTGAAATAGTTCTCATATTTCATTGCTGGTTTAAGCTTTTGTTTTCTATTACTCATATATTTGTGTTCTAGCCTAAAAAATTATGTTGCTGTTGCCCCTTCTTTATATTCCTATATTTGTTAGTATGTGTCTTAAAAAAGTCTTCACAGTTTTAGTGAGGGCTTTCAGATCCATTATCTTAGCTAGGAGGCCTTATATTATCATTTAATTCTCAAAATATCATGAGAAGTTAAATCTGGTATTCCCAGTTATAGATGAGAAAACAAAGATATGAATCACACAGCTACTGAGTATCTACACAATTCAAACTTGAAATCTACTGTTAATGTCATCTCATGTAGCCTTCTTTAGATAGAAGACTCTGTTCTTGATGATGAACTTTCTAAGGTATTGTAATAATTATCTGAAACCTTGATAGGATTATTGGCAATCTTGAAAATAAATTTTCCTATGTAGCAAGTGGGTGGGCATCTAATATAGGTGGGAAGAGAGATTTTTTTTCATGGAGCAAGGGACAACACAGAATTTTTTTAAAAAGGCTGCCGTAGGCTTCTTCTCCCAGAACCATTATCTTTTCCCTCTTCCTTTGTGAAGTTTAGCTCTGGAATCCAGGTGTTTTTCTCCTTCTTCCTTGTGGCTAAACAGAGAAGCAGCAGGTAGGGAGCCTGGATGGCATGAGTGCCTTACTTTCGTTTTTTGAAAATGAAAATTTTGCTGGGTACAGACTTTCATGGTGGAACCTATTTTTTTCAGTACTTTAAAGATACCATTACATGTGTATTAGTTAGCTTGGGCTGCCATAACAAAATACCACAGACTGGATGCTTCAATAACAGAAATTTATTTTCTCATGATTCTGGAGGCTGGAAGTCTGAGATCAGAGTGCTAGCAAGTTTAGTCTCGAAGATGCCTTTCCTTAACTTGCAGATGGCCATCTCACTGTGTCCTGACATGGACTTTTCTCCGTGAGCATATACTCTTGATGTCTCTTCCTCTTCTGATAAGTATACCAGTCCTATTAGATTAGGGACCCACTCATTAGACCTCCTTTAATCTTAATTATCTCCTTAAAAGTTTTATCTCCAAGTATAATCAGAGGTTTGGGTCTTTCAACCTGTGAATTTGGGGAGGGGCACACTACATAACAATTGTCTTATGGATTTCAGGATTTCTATTTAGAAGCCAGCTTCATTATTCATCATTATGGCTCCTTTGAATAATAATAAACTTTTTTTTTCTGGCTCTTTAAAAAAAAAAGTGTTCTCTCTCTCTCTCTCTTAAGCAATTTTACCATCATGTGCTGCAGTGTGGTTTTCCTTGTATGTATATATGTTCTGTGGTTTATGGAGTTTCTTAAATCCATAACTTGAAGTTTTTCATCACTTTCAGTAAATTCTCAACCATTAACTTTTCAGATATTACTCCTACACCCTTCTCTCTCGCCACTTCTTGGATTATAATTATGTATGTGTGAGACATTTTGCTGTATCTCGCATGTCTCTTTTCTGTATTTTCCATTCTCTTTTATTTCATGCTTCAATTTAGATATTTTTTTCAGATCTTTTCTCCTGTCTAGTAGTGCTTTCCTCAGTTTTGATTAATCTGTAGTTAAATCTATCCATTGAGTTCTTAATTTCAGTTGTTGTGCTTTTAAGTTATAGATTTTCCTTTTGGATATTTTTAGGTTTAGTATCTATTAAAATTCTCCATTTCTGTTATATCCTTAAAGTTATTGTGTATATTTCTTTAAAAATATCCATTATCTGAAATCTCATTGGCTCTATTTTTGTCTATTTTTTCTCATGGTATTCAATGATGTTTCATCTCCTTCTATGCCTATTTTTTTAATTGTGTGCCAAATGCTGCCTAGGAAAAAAATGTAGAGATAATATGAAGCTTGAGTTGATGTTATCTATTCTTGGAGATGGTTTATGTTTGTTTCTGGCAAGAGGCTAGTAGAAAGTCATTTTATAATTCACCTACACTGGTGACATTATCAAAAGCTTTGCTCGTCTACTCAGTCTTTGTATTTCCTTCTTGATTTATAATTCTCTACTTCCTTGTTAATTCCCCAATGACTTCAATTAGATCCTTTAAAAATAATTTTTCTAAGTTTTAAAGCTGTTCTCTGAGGAGAATTGGTTTGAAGTACAAAGACTCCTATTACCAGAAGTGGAAGTCCTCTTGTATTTTTTAATGGAAAATGTAAAATCTACATGTAAATGTAGAAATGTAAATAATATAAAGTAAAGAAAATGTAAAGCCTACATATCATGGTTCATTTCAAGAACTCTAAGAGTTCTGAAATCCCTTCCCATTTTTTTCCCTTCCCATTTTTATTATTTATTTTTTAAATCTATTTTTATTATTTATTTTTTCTTTAAAAAATATTTTTATTGGAGTTCGATTTTCCAACATATAGTATAACTCCCAGTGCTCATCCTGTCAACTGCCCCCTCAGTGCCCATCACCCAGTCACCCCATACCCTCACCCACCTCCCCTTCCACTACCCCTTGTTTGTTTCTCAGAGTTAGAAGTCTCTCATGTTTTGTCACCCTCTCTAATTTTTCCCACTCATTTTCTCTCCTATCTCCTATGATCCCTTTCACTATTTTTTATATTCCCCATATGAGTGAAATCATATAATGATTGTCCTTCTACAATTGACTTACTTCACTCAGCGTAATACCCTCCAAGCAGCTCCATCCATGTCAAAGCAAATGGTGTGTATTTGTCATTTCTAATGGCTGAGTAATATTCCATTGTGTGTGTGTGTGTGTGTGTGTGTATCTTCCTTATCCATTTATCTTTCTATGGACACTGAGGCTCCTCCCACAGTTTGGCTATTGTGGACATTGCTGCTATAAGCATTGGGGTGCAGATGTCTTGGCTTTTCACTGCATCTGTATCTTTGGGGTAAACTCAACACAGTACTAGAAGCCTTAGCCTCGGCAACCAGACAACAAAAAGAAATAAAAGGCATTCAAACTGGCAAAGAAGTCAAACTCTCCCTCTTTGCAGATGAGATGATACTGTACATAGAAAACCCAAAAGACTCCACCCCAAGATTGCTAGAACTCATACAGCAATTCAGCAGTGCGGCAGGATACAAAATCAATGCCCAGAAATCAGTGGCATTACTATACACTAAAAATGAGACTGAAGAAAGAGAAATTAAAGAATCAATCCCACTTACAATTGCACCCAAAAGCATAAGATACCTAGGAATAAACCTAACTAAAGAGGTAAAGGATCTATACCTTGAAACTACAGAACACTTCTGAAAGAAATTGAGGAAGACACAAAGAGATGGAAAAATATTCCATGCTCATGGATTGAAAGAATTAATATTGTGAAAATGTCTATGCTACCCGGGGCAATGTACACATTCAATGCAATCCCTATCAAAATACCATGGACTTTCTTCACAGAGTTGGAACAAATAATCTTAAGATTTGTGTGGAATCCAAAAGACCCCAAATAGCCAGGGGAATATTGAAAAAGAAAACCAAATCCAGGGGCCTCACAATGCTGGATTTCAAGTTGTACTACAAACCCATTTTTAGTTTTTTAAGGATTTTATTTATCTTAGATAGAGAGTGAGCCTGTGAATGCATGCACGCAGGATGGGAGGGGGGCATGGAGGACAAGCAGATTCCCTGCTGAGCATGAGTAGGACCTGGGGCTCCATCTTATCACCCTGCGATCATGATCTGAGCAGAAATCAAGAGTTTGAGGCTTAACTGACTAAGCCACCCAGGTAACTTTCCCATTTTTTAAATCATATATGCACCATATATACATGTATACACACATGACACGTATTAAAACCATAGTATTAAAGAACTTTCATTAAGTTGTTAGGAGTTAATATTACAGATGAAATTTCTGCAATTTTTGCATGCAAACGGCCAAAATGACCTGTGATTTGAGTATGACCAGATTTTTTCTTTTTTCTTTTTTTTTTTAAAGTGTATATATATATAAATATGTAAATCATATATACAGAAGATGTATACACACACACTATAGAATACCGAATGTTCTCTTTTGGTTGAATTTGGGGGGAAAGCAGAAAAATAAAACTATTTACATAAAGAAGTTTGGATAAAGAAGAGTTTAAGCAGCTCCTCTCTGACCTGGGATTACCATTTCCTGAATCCACCTTATCCACAGATAATTAAAAAAAATAGTTTGTTTCATTCTTTACTGGATAGGATTCCTAATCAGATTTTTTTTCTGTAGAAAATTAAAATGATTCTGAACCTTATATTTAAAAATAGCAAGATAGGGATCCCTGGGTGGCTCAGCGGTTTGGCGCCTGCCTTTGGCCCAGGGCGCGATCCCGGAGACCCGGGATCGAGTCCCACATCGGGCTCCTGGTGCATGGAGCCTGCTTCTCCCTCTGCCTGTGTCTCTGCCTCTCTCTCTTTCTGTGACTATCATAAATAAATAAATATTTTTAAAAAAATAGCAAGATAGCATCTAAAATATATTTAGAGAGTTTTAATTATAAGCATGTCACATACACATATTTTCTTTCTTTTTTTTTAAATTTTATTTATTTATGATAGTCATCATAGAGAGAGAGAGAGAGAGGCAGAGACACAGGCAGAGGGAGAAGCAGGCTCCATGCACCGGGAGCCCGACGTGGGATTCGATCCCGGGTCTCCAGGATCGCGCCCTGGGCTAAAGGCAGGCGCCAAACCGCTGCGCCACCCAGGGATCCCTTTCTTTCTTATTCAATATTTATCGAGTACTAAATATATACCTGGCTCTACTCTAAGTGCTAAAGATATAACTGAATAAGATCTGTCTGACAAGAACCATGTCAGACAGAACTTATGAAGTCCCTTCATGAAACTTACATTCTCTTAGTGGAAAAATAACATATAAGATAACATATAGCAGTTTATTTTGTTTAAGATTTTATTTATTTATTTGAGAGAGAGAGGTGGAGAGGGAGAAACAGACCCCCCGTTGAGCAGAGAGCCTGACACAGGGCTCCATGCCAGGACCTTGAGATCAGGGCCTGAACCAAAGGCAGACGCTTAACTAACTGCCCCATAAGTAACAATTTAAATTAATAAATAGGACAATAGCATATAAATACCATGAATGGAGCAGGTGCTGTGTGATTGAGTAACCAAGTAGAGAGGAAAAGGCTACTTAGGCTGTGTTATAAGAGAAGGCTCTCTCATGGGACTAGAAACACAAACTAAACAATGAGAGAATATTTGTGCAAAGTGTGGAGGGCAGAGTTTCCAGGCAAAACAATGAAGTACAAAAGCCTCAAGGCAAAAACATTTCTTATCATATGAGGAACTGAGAAGGGATCTGACATTTACAGTCAGGTGGGCCATGATATGGAGGATAGCTTTTGTTCTAAGAGCAATGAGAGGTCATGGAAAGATTTTAGATATTTAGTTATATAAAAAGCTACCATATTAAATTTTTTAAAAGAGGTTAAAATATAGCTCTTGATCTTCCATTATCTCTAAGTTGGGCTTCCCACCTACTTTTTAATTTTATTTATTTTTGCTGTTGACTTTCTCCAAGTCCTTTTTTATTGGTCAATGAAAGAAAAAAAATGTTCATACAAAAACTAGAGAAGATTTTGCTAATTGGTCTTTAATTCTTTGTAAGTGCAGGCAGATCTTCACTTTTCTAATAAGAAAAAGTTTTGTTTCCTACCTCAAAATGTTGTTGTGAGGATTTCATTACTTGTTATAGATAAAATACATTGAACAATGCCTCATACAAGTGGCGGCAAGCAAGAGTAAAGAGACTATTATATTACATTTTATCATATGATGGATAAAATTTTATTCAAGGTGCTGTGGGAAGCACAGTGAGCAGTGTTCCAAACTAGAATCAAAAAAGTTTTCTTAAAAGATTAATGTCTGAAATGACAGGTATTAGCTAAGTGAAGAGATCTCCTGCAATGCATAGAATGGTGAATCTACTTCATCATAGGAAGCAGTATATTCAAAGACATTATATAAGCATCTTGAAGCTCCATCTGTATTTGAAACTATTTAAAGGTATTGTCTTTTGTGTTTTTATTCACCAAGAAAGTTTATGAAGCATCAATATGCATTAGGTATTATCGTAAGGGCCATTAATACTACGGAGATACATAGAGCTTAAAATTTAGCAGGAAAAGAGTAATTCAAAGTATAGTTGTTACAAACTGAGATACTGATGGACAGATCACATTTTATGAATATTCATACCCTTGTCTACTTTGACTAATATTGAGTTTTGTTCAGTAGAAATAAGATTGCAAATCAATGACTTTAGAGCATGACTTCAGGTATTTTTTGGCTGCTTGCATTTATTTTACCAGTCCTTAATATTTAATCGCATTGGTGCTATTAGCAATTCCTCTATGCAGCATTGGAAATACAAGACCTACTTTAACACAATCTACATCATGTGACTCTGTGCCCTAAGCTGGTATTAAAAGGAAGAAAGCTGGAGAAGAAAATGCTTGTAATCATACAATAAAGAATACCACAAAGGAAGATGGTTTGATTAGAAATGCTCTGTAGAAAAAAAATCATAAAAGTTAAACATCTTTTGAGTCTTCAATGCTCAAAAATTTAATACAAAAATATTTTAACATCTATGATGTAAAAGGACATATGGTATGTGTAAATCTTCAGTTTTATAAGAGGAGAAATAGAAAGCATGCTAGTGATGACAGCACCAGACTGAGAATTAAGAAAACCTGACATTAAAATCAAGTAAAATGTCCCAGGGAATGGAAGAACTAAGACAAAACTTGCCTCTCTGAGAAGGTTGTTGGGCCAAATCCAATTTTTTTTCCCCCTGGCTTGTCTAGCTTCCTTCCTTGGCTAAAGCCAAAAGTCTGAATTTGGCATTAGTTTAGAAGTAGCAAATCTTAAAATTTCAGCAGATTAGGGCAAGAAAGTCATTTAATTTATGCATAAATATGAAGAGTAAATGAAGCAAAAATATAGTGTCAGCTTTTGAACTGTGTGGAGATGTTCTCATCTATCTGAAAATTAAAATAGGTGATTGAAAGTGAGTTTACCCTTAGAGCTAATAGATTTGGTCCTTAGCAATGTAAGGTAATAATAATAATAATAATAATAATAATAATAATAATAATATTGAAGTAAGGTAGGAGCTAATTACAAGGCACAAATCAGATATTCATCGCTGTGTTGGTACCAAATTGTTTCTTAATTTATATCAGTGCAAGCTATGAGAAAGTAATAAAGAACAAAATTGATTATCAGTTTCCCAGAGTTTTACCTAACCTATTAATTAGTCTTTTTTTTTTTTTCTTAAATATTTAGTTCTAAGTTGTACATACATTTTAGGGTTATCCAAGAACTGTCACTCTTCAATGTCTGCATTTTGTTTGATTTTTGCTAGCATTGTTTTGATGAAGAAATTATCTCCATTCCCTTTCAGCCACTTACTCTCTGTATGACCTCGGGCAGATCACTTATCAAACTCTCAAAATCAGTTTCCTCATGTTGACAGTTACAATACCTTCCTTCAGAGTTTTTGAGAAGATTGAGTCAGAGAATTTAAAACTCTTAGCACTGCACCCAGCAAGAAGTACAATAAATACTACCAACTGCAAACAAGGGAAAAAAAATAAAGCTATACTTTTAAAATGACTGCTGCCAATGATTACAAGTTTCGAGGGTTTAACTATGTATTCATACTGTGGGTTTCCAGCATTTCACAAGTAGGAACTCATGTAATCCCCAGCAACTAGGTACTATTAGTATCCAATTTTACATGTGAAAAATAATTCTAAGCAGGTCAGTTAAATAATGTCCCCAAGGCCACACAGCCAATAAATGGAATCAAGATTCAGTCTGGGTTAGACTAACTCAGGAATCTAGACTTAGATCCATTATGCTAGGCTTCTTTTCATACCAGTGATAGCTATAGAAGAGTAATGTCAGGGTTCTAAATTGAGCATTTCAACATAAAAAAGGAAACATGGTGGGAGATCTTTGAGGTAATAATCAGGAACGTGTTTCAAATTCTAACGCAAAATCAGATATTGAAAGCAAAGGAGGAATTATGGGTGATACAGGATAACCAAAACAGTTATCTAACATTAAATAAATTATGAATAACAAATCAAGTAAGCCAATGCTGAACCTGTAAAGTCCTCAGACTACTGATACCTAACACACAGCACAGCATATGTATGAGGTTATACTGGGAGCAGATGTGGTCAAAGGTTTCCCAGCCTTCATTAGGCTAAAGCTCAAAATCTGGCAGTTAGACATAAATTGTCAACATTTAGTGAACGTTGTAAAATAGAAAGATATTCATAGAACTAGAAGAAACAATCCTAAAATGTGTATGGCACCATAAAAAAAAAACGCAAAACAAAACAAAACAAAAAACAAAAACAAAAACCAAACAGCCAAAATAATCTTGTAAAGGAAACAAAGCTGGAGGCATCACAATTCTGGACTTGGAGTGATATTACAAAGCTGGTAGTCATCAAGACAGTATGGTACTGGCACAAAAACAGAACAGACACATGGATCAATGGAACAGAAAAGAAAACCCAGAAATGGACCACAACTATTCAGTCAATTAATCTTTGACAAAGCAGGAAAGAACAGCCAATGGGAAAAAGTCTCTTCAACAAACACGTTGGGAAAACTGGCCAGCAATACGCAGAAGAATGAAACCGGACCACTTTTTTTTACACCATGCACAAAAATAAATTCACAATGGATGAAAGACCTAAATTCAAGACAGAAAATCATCAAAATCCTAAAGGAGAACATAGGCAGCAACCTCTTTAACATTGGCTGTAGCAACTTCTTACTAGACATGTGTCAGGAGGCAAGAGGAACAAAAGCAAAAATAAACTATTAGGACTTCATCAAAATAAAAAGCTTCTGCACAGTGAAGGAAACAATCAACAAAACTAAAAGGCAACCCCCTCCCACAAAAAAAAAAAAAAAAAAAAAAAAAAAAAAAAAAAAAACAACCTAAAAGGCAACCTACAGAATGGGAGAAGATATTTGCAAATGACATATCAGATAAAGGGTTAGTATCCAAAATCTATACTGGGCACCTGGTGGCTCAATGGGTTAGGAGTCTGCCTTTAGCTCAGGTCCTGATCCCAAGGTCATAGGGTTGAGCTCTGTATGGTGTGATACATGGAGCCCCATGGTGTTGGGCTCCAGCTCATCAGGGAGGTCTGTTTCTCCCTCTCTGTCTGCCCCTCACCAAGGCTCATGCATATGCTCTTACTTTCAAATACAACCTTAAAAAAATCTATAAAAAACTTAACAACCTCAACACGTAAAAAACAAATAATCCAGTTAAGAAATGGGCAGAAGAAATGATTAGACATTTTTCCAAAAAAGACAACCAAATGGCCAACAGACACATGAAAAGATGGTCACTATCACTCATTATCAAGGAAATACAAATCAAAACCATGATGAGGGACACCTGGGTGGCTCAGCAGTTAAGCGTCTGCCTTCAGCCCAGGGCGTGATCCTGGAGACCCTGGATCGAGTCCCACACCAGGCTCCCTGCATGGAGCCTGCTTCTCCCTCTGCCTGTGTCTCTGCCTCTCTCTCTGTGTCTCTCATGAATAAATAAATAAAATCTTAAAAAAAAACGAAAAACAAAACAGCAATGAGATACCTCATCTCACATCTGCCAGATGTTGGTAAGGATGGGGAAAAAGGGGAATCCTCTTATACTGTTGGCAGGATTGCAAACTGGTACAGCTACTGTGGAAAACAGTACAGAGGTTCCTCAGAAAGTTAAAAATAGAACTACCCTAAGACCCAGCAATTATACTACTAGGTATTTATCCAAAGGATACAAAAATACCGATTCGAAGGGACACATGGACCCCAATCAATATCTTTAGCAGTTATTATCAACAATAGCCAAATTGTGAAAAGAGCCCAAAAGTCCATTGACTGATGAATGGATAAAGAAGATATCCATTCTAAGGTATTCATTCAAAGAGGATGTGGTATATATACAATGGCATATTACTCAGTCATCAGAAAAAAAAATGAATTCTTAGCATTTGCAACATTGTAGATGGAGCTAGAATGTAATACACTAAGCAAAACAAGTCAGTCAGAGAAAGACAAATAGCATATGATTTCACTCATATGTGGAATTTAAGAAGCAAAACAGATGAACATAGGGAAAGGGGGAAAAGTTAGGGAAGCAAACCATAAGAGACTCTTAACTATAGAGAACAAAACTGAGAGTTGCTGGTGGGGAGTGGGTGGGGGGGGGTGGCCTAGATGAGTGATGGGTTTTAAGGAGGGCACTTGTGATGAGCACTGAGTGTTACATGTAAGTGATGAATCACTAAATTCTATTCCTGAAACCAATATTCCACTACTAACTAACTAGAGTTAAAAACCTGAAACAAAACAAAAGAAAGATATTTTGTAAAACATGGACTATTAAAAGGGAATAATTCTTTACCTTATATCATTTAATATAATTTGGTATTTCATTAAATATTCATTAAATTTAACAACATTTCTTTGCCTAATAGAGGATATGCACCATCCTCTTTGTCCTGCTAGTGACATTCAGAAAAAAGCAGCAATAGTAATAAAAGAATTTTAGTACAATTTATAAGAGAAATCTTGGAAACCCCCATAAATAATATTACAAAGTAAAGAAGAAAATATTTTAAATTCAACTTTAAAAAAATCAGACAATATTATTATAAAATAAGTGGAAATTAGAGAAATAGTCAAATCATATCATCTAATTCCAACAAAACCAAGGAAATAATACAACAGTGCTGGCATGCCATTGTGCTGAGATGCTGTTACATATAGAATCATTCAGCCTAAACCTACAATGAAGTTTAATTCTGGTCTCCCTCACTTTTGGTGGAGTAAGATGCCCAACTATTAATTTTATTTGGATTTTTTAGAGGAAGAGTTCTTCCAATATTCTACAATGAGATTGTATAACTGCAAAAATTTTTTAAAGATTTTATCTATTCATGAGAGACACAGAGAGAGAGAGGCAGAGCCATAGATAGAGGGAGAAGCAGGCTCCATGCAGGGAGCCTGAGGTGGGACTTGATCCCCAGACCCGGGATCACGCCCTAAGCTGAAGGCAGATGCTCAATGCGAGCCACCCAGGTGACCCTAACTGCAAATATATTGAAATTAATTGACATGTACTCTTAAATCTGGTATGTTTTATATAATTCATGTATCTCAAAAGACCTGATTTTAAAATGTGCCCTCTACTGGGAAACTGGGGTGAGTCAGGCTACTAATGTGGAAGTCTACGGGTCTTCCTGGCCAGTTACAAAACAGTGTGAGTCTAGGAGGCTTGTGAGGCCAGCAGCAGGTGAGGACACCACAGGATTCAACCTGGCCAACAAGCCAACAATGATCAAATTAACTTTGCCTCACTCTTTTCCTCTTAAAAACAAAAAAAAAAAAAAAAAAGAAGACAGGAATAAACATACTGGCTGAAGAAAAAACGTTTTTCAATGTACAACTGTTTTTGCCAAACCCATTTCTTCAAAACAAAAATAAAAACAAACCCACCAACCCTGAAAATACCTATCAGTCACTAGAGTATCTGGTACACACATAGTGACCATTAAGTGAAATGAATGAAATGTAAATGTACTTGAGGTTGCAGGGGAAAAAGGAAACTAAACCAAACACAATTCATATAGGGGAAAGTAAACAAAAACATATAACTTCATATCATGAAGCACAGAAATGTTTCATGTTCTACAGGCCACTCTATTTCTACTGCTAATTAAACTATTCCTAGTATATTTTATATTAGTACACAAATCCATAAATATACCATATAAGCATATATACTATTCTAGATGACAACATGTCTTCACATTTCACAGAACAAGAGATAATGCAGTAGAACATGCTCGGACAGATTTCTCCCTTCTAATGCTGAGATGCATGCTAATTTAAAGGGCAAAAATGCCCCCTTTATCTTTCTTACTAGGCAATGTCTTTGTAAAGTAACAATCCTTCTATTTAATAGGTAATATCTCTGGTATTGTTATTGATTTCAGCAGACTTCTGACTCTTACAGTGAATTGGTGAAATTAACATTGTAATAAGATAATTAAGTGATTAGAACCCAAGCTTTATTTTCTATTGAAAACATATTTTAATTGTATTAAAATACTACTTGATAAGACTTTTTTTTTTTAATACTGTTTTTTGACACCTTCAATGGCTACCAAATTTTTAAAATGTTTTTCTCTGGAAAATTTTTAATATTAAAAAAATTGACTGATAGAGTAAACCTCCATATACCATCATCTATTGATCCAACAATTTCAATACTTTGCTATGCTGGTTTTACCTATCTTCTTATGTATATATTTATTACTATATGCCTTAAAGAAAATTCTATACCCCATGTCTTCCATTGCTACATATTTAAAAGGCATCTCTAGAAAATTATAAAACTGACGTTAGTCAAATTTTTCTTTAGTTTGAGACATTACTAAGTAGAAATGTAAATCAAAGTATCTATTTGCAATCATACTAAAATAATGTTTAAAATTTAAGATTTTATTTAAAAGACAAAGTATTTAAAATTCTAAGTGGCCCACTTCCATTCAAATATATTTTTTCCTATTATAAGTTATCATCCAAAAGTATAGACATAATTATGAACATTTAACTATTAAAGAAAAAGCAATGGCAAACTTATAAGTCATGTTTGTTTCTCTATTATATTTAAATATTTGTTTGATAATATAAGTCCATAATTCTTCCAAATGCTTAAATAAGAAATATAATCTGCCCTTTAAATGTATAAATCCTTTACCCCAAAATGAGTAGGGCAAGCTTCACATATAGTAAAATATTTAAAATTCCAGAGTTTAACTTATAATATGTAATGCAATTTGTGTATACTGGCAGTAAAGTAAATATGTTAGAATATCATTTCCATGTGGGTTCACTTCCATTGATATAGGCTAATATTATCTATCAGTCAGTGTAAAATTTAAGCAAAATTAGTTATATCAATGAAACAGCTTTATAAGACTTTTACATAAAAATATATGAAATTTAAAGTTATAGAAGCACTGATACAAATACTATACTACTGTGCCAATGATTCAACACACTATATTGGTATTTTAGCTCTAAGAACCACATTTCGACTTTTATTTAATTATATTTCATATATGATTTTTTTACATGTGTACTTTACGACTACTGAGGATTTTAAAATTTTATTTTAAATACAATTTTCCATCTTCATCTTTATTCCCTACTAATCCTTCTATTTATTTTTTAAACTTTTTATTTTAATTCGTTAGTTAATATATACTGTTATATTAGTTTCAGGTATACAATATAGTGATTCAACAATTCCATACTCCATTTTTATCTTTTTTGGCTTTCTATGTATCTGTGATTAAACCATACCTTCAAAGTAATCATCTCTTCTGGGCTGTGCCATCTTTGGTGATTTTGCAACAGAAGTTTCATTTTCATTATCTTTGAATAATGCTAGGCAAACAATGGGATATAGACAAAAAAGACAATAAGACAAAAGTTAAGCTCTGGCTCATTCCTTCTCTGAAGTGGCTATATTTTTTTACAATAGTATTTAAAAATACCACTCTATAAGGCACTGTGAAACTGGTAATGACATATTTTTGAAAGTTTCATAATATGAAATGGTAACAAATCATTTATATATCTTTGGTTATCTGATTAATACTTAATACATAATACAAAGCACAGAAATACTAATAATGTGAAAAAATTACATTAAAATTTTCTAGTTATGGTATCATCTCTTTATTTGAGGAATTGCCTTACTATTTATTATTTTAGCTCCTTTCTTATATTCTCAATATTTCTGCTGGAATAAAGTAAAATTTCCACAATAGCATGGTTAGGTAAAAGGCATTATTATAGGAAAAACCATAGGCCCTACTATTCTCTCTTTTGCATATGAGGACTGGGATATAGGAGATGTAAGCAATACAACTGATAGGATGAGAGATAGAAAAAAGATCATTTTATTCATTGTACAGATAAATGAATGGTTTCTCTTTTATCTTCATGTATGAGATATCAAAAAAATTATAAAAATTCTATATTCACTTTATAGCCAAGAGCATTGTAAATCTATTCATTTTACAAAATAAACAGGATGGTTGTAAACACAGAGCCCTATAATTTATTGGTAATGGGGGATTTGTGCAGTTGTAATTTTTGCTTGTTGAAGAACTGTAAGAGAAAAAATAACGATGTAAGTAAGAAGGGTAGAATAAAGAGTGGAAAATTACGCATTTAAAGTAGGTTAACATAAAGCCACAAGTAAAGGCAGGATACATTTTCTTAATATCTTACATCATCTTGTAAAAAGAGACTAAGAATCTTTGATTAATTGCTAATGCAATGTATAATTGAATATTCCAAATGGAAAAGTAGGATTTTAATAGTGTAACGCCCAAATTATATATTTTAATTAAATGCTAAGGTAGTATATTTTTTAGAATGTTAATTAGAAAAACAGAATAGTAGTTGCAGAATTATTTTTCAAGCATGTGGAAACTAAAGATTTCCATTAATCTAGCAATAATTTATTCTTTTAAGCATGATTTACATGGTTCACAGAGATGACATTTCTCAAGATTAAGGAGATATTAGTCAATATTTGGGCGTATCTCATAATTAGGTGTGACCTAAGGTATTAGGGAGTTGGGTACTTCTATATGAATTCAACATGAATTATCAATAAGAATAACAATTTTTTAAAAACCTTGTGTATATATATTTAATACAATATATATTATACATCATCTAAGCCATTTAGAGAAAAATATACTGACACATCAAAAGGAGCATTAGTCAGGGAAGACAGGTTACCATGGGCTTCTTATTTTGTATGATACTTTATAGCAACTGATCTTTCTAAACATTCTCCTGCTCTTTTTGCTTTTCTATTTGATCTATGTATTTCCTGTGCAAAAACATTACAATTCGACAGACTTGAGTGAGACCCAAGCCCCAACTTTTACTAGTTGTATGACTCTGGAGAAATTGCTATTACTCTCTGCCCTTCCCCTGTCTGTCCAAGAGAAATAATATTGACTGTGAAATACTACAGTGAGAAATAATGAAATAATGTGTGTAAAGCATTGAGACTCATGTCTACATCAGTGTAGGTGCTCAACAAATGGCAGCTAGTAAATATATAATAACAACATAAATAACAATAAAATATCCAACTTGGAAATTGTATTGTTGGAGAAGATTTTAAATCCTCCATAGAGGATTATCAAGATTAAGTAATACATATAAATTATTTAGAAGAGTTGTCTAGCTCAATTTACTCAAAAAGATAATTTTATTCATAAGGGCACATAAAGAATACTATATTTTCAATATCCTTTTATTCTAAAACATTATGATGTTTTAGAATAAACCTTAATTTATTTAAATCTTACACTCATGTAAACTGCAAAGAGATAATGATAAGAGGCAAGAAACATAGTAATTGTAGATGGGGAAAAAAAATCACTTGAGTTTGATGTCCCTGGAAACATCACTGTGAAATAAGATACTACTCCTACCCTCAAAAAATACGAAGTCAAGTAGGAAAGCCAAGGTACAAGTTTATTGTAAAGAGTAAAGCTTATGATAGCTTTTTCTTGCACTATAAAATCAGCTTTGTACATTGAAATCTACTCCTTTGAGATCATCAGTGGCAGGTCTATGTTGCTGTTTTTAAAGTCTTTTATTTCCCAGTATTTAAAATCTTTTATTTCCCAGTATGACTTGTCAATGTCTGGGAAATAGGTTTCAAATACATTTTAATAAAATATTTAAAGAAACCCATAAGGAATCTGAGTTTCTATTATGCATGTAGCTCTGTACTTCATTATTTCATTTAAGTAACACAATTTTATTTGGACATTAGAATATCCTTAAAATTATTTAATCCCCTCTATAATCCTTTTCCAGTTTCTATAGTTCTAATCTTAGCTCACTAATTGATAATCTTGTTAACTTCATACTTGAAACCCTGCTTATTATCAATTTTACATATACAAGTACATATAAGTACAGCAGTACTGTAAAATATGTTTTAAGGCTAAATGACTGCTATATCTCTATTTTATTTATTTTATTTTATTTATTTTTAGGAGGGCAAGGGCAGAAGGAGAGGGAGAGAGGGAATCTTAAGCAGGCTCCATGCGCAGTGTGGAGCTCAACATGAAGCTTGATCTCACAACCCTGAGATCATGACCTGAGCTGAAATCAGAAGTTGGATGCTTAACCAACTGAGCTACCTAGGTGCCCCTGTATTTCATCATTTATAAGGAGTATTATTTACTAATTTAAATTTGCCCTCCCAAATAGAAACATATATTTAAATGACTGTATTATACACATCCAGTCATACACATACACACAGTCAAATGTATTCAGTGACTTTTATCTAATTTATTGCTGACTCAGTTAATAGTTATTTATTGAACATCTACCATATGCCAGACATGGTATTAGGTTCTGGGAATTCAGTAGGGAATAAAGAGAGTCTCGGCCCTCCAGGATTTCACAATTCAAATAGACTTTATTATTGTCTTGTTGAGAGCACACAACAAAGGAACATTTGATCAAATTCCTTATAAATTCTTTTTGGAAATCACTGAAGTAAAATAAATCATCAACAAACTTCGTTTTGTCACACTTTTGCCTATATATTTTTCCCTTTCGATCCTTTACATTCATTCCTTAGTTACCTTATCATTTTGCAACCTGATCTCTTTGCTATAGCCCATGAAGTGCTCAATTCACATTAAAAAGTTAGCCTAGAGGACACCTGAGTGGCTCAGTGGTTGAGCATCTGCCTTTGGCTCAGGGCTTGATCCCAGAGTCCTGGGATGGAGTCCCACATTGGACTCCCTGCAGGGAGCCTGCTTCTCCCTCTGCCTGTGTCTCTGCCTCTCTCTCTGTCTCTCATGAATAAATAAATAAAATCTTTTTAAAAAAGCCTATTTTCTACCTGCTTAATTCTTGACTATAACTAAATGTTACCAACGCAATCTCAAGCTATTTTCACTATTGAAATAAAATCAGCAAGTATTTATTGAATGCTTAATATGTACTTGACAGTATCCAAGGTCTTAGAAACAACTGCAAGATGATTCTTACATCTTACTGTGGCCCTACCTTTATAACTAAATTAACCTTGTTTGCTTCATCCTACTCTTTCTTCACTCTATGAAATTTTGAGATGTGACATGCATTAAGTACGATAGATGTTGGAAAACCACATTATGTTTATGTCCTTATGTTCTTAGCGCTTAAACTTATCATTTGCTCTTTTTTATTTATATATATATTTTTAATCATTTGCTCTCTACACAAACCCCTATACTCAGAATCCATCCTCTCTAAGGCATGCTCTGCATCAACAGCAAGCACTTACTCTCTTCCCCGATCCTGCTCAATCTTGCTACCAATTATGCTCAGTACTTTTGGGTTATTGACTTAGGTTTTCAATAAATCAGCAACTCTCATCTTGCACATGATGCTCTCCAACTGCAGTTATAAACCCTAAACTTCCCTAGGTATCTGCTAAATTCCAACACAGATCACATTGTGCCATGAAAAATTCTAAATCTACTTTTGTGCATAAGACAACAATAAAAAATAAAGACAAACAAAACCTCCTGTTATGTTCTTATTAACCAATAACTTACTAGGTATAACAATAATCAGAACCGAAACTCAAACTGAGTAAATATAACTCCTCAAAATTTTAGATTTCATCTTATGGCTTTCAACCAATTCCCCTTTCCATTTCCCATCCTATTCTGCTTTTTCTATTTAAAGCAGATGGCCTCATTTATCCCAAAAGAAGTCATCATTACTGAGTCTCTCCTGAGGGTTGCCTGTACTGTATATTTCCTTGGCCTCTTCCTTCTTTACTAATCAGCAAACTCAGTGGTATTCTTCCTCTATTGGCAACTTTCTTTAAATTATTAACTCCATGCCTTTTGCCCTATTTTAACTCTCACCTTAAATCAGATATTGTAGACTCATATCCCTTGGTTAATAAACACATGTACAATATACAAACAAGAAGTATATGCGTTTGCTACTGAGCAACTTGTGCTAAGGATTTTCATGGTAGAAATTTGAGTTAAAAGCTTCTATAACCTGTGCACTTATGCCTTACCTCTTTGAGGATTACTGCTTTGTTTAGACTGGAGGATGTAATTGATTCCATTTAATTAAAAGTTTTTATTCTTTGTTGCTCCACCTACCACCTTCCCTACCTCCACAGAGATGGCTAGTTTCCAGCAGTTTTATGGACAATGTTGCCCTCTGGTGGCTTAAGATTTTCAAGTTGGCAGGTTATCCATGTAAGATAAAAGATCAATCGATCAATTGATCTCCATGTATATTTGAAAATTAATAGTAAGTGTTCAGGTGTTTAACAGAATTTAAGGATCTAAAATATAATTTTAATTTATTAGTAAATAAAAGCTTAAAATTATGGCCATGATTTTAGGCAGATTTAAATAAGTTAATAGCTTATCACAGACTGATTGAATTGTAAACTGGAAAGGTACTAGAAGGTTCTTTTTCTATAAGGAGAAAACCAGAGGCACAGAATCTTTTTTTTTTTTTTTTGAGGCACAGAATCTTAATGATTCATTCACAAAGTGATATAAGTGGTACATTATTAACTTAGTAGAAGATTAAAGTATCATAGTTGGAGAGGATCCCAGTGACCTTCTTTGTCATGACTTCATCCTTAATCTTACCTTGAATATTTCTATTCTGAATATCTGTTGTGAGGGGGCAGTAGAGAAAAAGAATGAGGAGAATTTAAAGGTTTTACATTTCAGAAATCAAATTTTAAAGAAAAAATTGCTTTTATTTAATGAATGTAATAATATTTTGATTAAACAAAAGCAAAATAAAAGCTTAACAGAGATATAAGACCTCCTACAGTAGTAAGAATGCAATTTGGTTTGCAATTATGTAATTGGTGTAATGACCACCATAAAAAATTATACAATTGCCATTTTGGATTTTTACCTAACAGACCACACTTAATGACTACTGTCAAGTGTTAAATTTAAGAGGTGGTTGCTAACTTGTATGTCTGACTGTCCTTTTACATTTTTTACCCTACCATGCCACCTTGTGACAGATAAAAACAGGCTTAATTTTTGCCTGATGATAATTATATCAAATTTTTGACCATTAAAACAAAGGTTTTTATGTATGACTATAGATTCCTTATTAAAACTTTTGCCAAAAATATTATTTACTGTGCTGATTTATTAAAAATGAATTCAACAACAACAAAAATTCCTTAGTTATAAGAATTAGCTAGAAAGACCTACATATTTCCAGAGACAGATTTTAACAAGATAAATTTTATTTTAGGTTCACTATCAGAAACTACTGAAACATTGCAAATATCTTTAAAAAATAGATTTTAAACATAAATAGATAATAATTATTTGTTAAACATTGGCTGAATCGGTACTTAAGCCTCTTCTGGTATTTGAACTTCCTGTAGGAGCCTCAGAAACTTACTGCTCTCAAAACAGCTATTAAAAAAAATTTGTTGATTTATTGAAGATGAATAAAAATATACATCAAAGCAATAAAAATAGTTTATCAAACCACCCTGACTTACTGTACTGGATTCTACTTCCCCAGGACTGAAAGAAAGTCTCACTATTAGGAAGAGTCTGGAGTCACTAACCCATAGTACTCCATTCACTGAGTTCTGATGAACTTCATAGGAGTTTACAACTCAGGAGTGTGGGAGGCACAAAGCAAGTTGAACGGAGTGCATATTTATATTTTCTTTAAAAGTGCTTAAAATTTCAATCTTTCAAAGCTGATAAACTTTTAGTATACAACAAAAAATACTACAGCTATCTCAAAAAGGTAAAAGGGGTCACTAATTTAATACTAAAAAAGGAAAGTTGAACACTTGTGAATATAGAAATAAATCATCAGAAATTTACCAATAAAGTGCTGTACCAGGAAATATCAGCTATTCCTTGGATACCAATGGTAGTTTGGTTATTTTTATTTTAAAAAATATGTATATACAAAATTAGAGTTCTACTATGGAATTAAGGATTTAAAATAATAAATGGGAAAATTAATTAAGAAAAAATAATCTTCTGACTCCTTTGTATACTTATATAAGCTAGAACTATAAGATAGATATAGATTCTTTGCTTTTCTCAGGACTAATGGCACTCTTATAAAAACATTTCACTGACGTTAAAATCATTATTAAAGAAGCTGATGAACAAGAAAAACTCAAAACAGCATATAAAAAGAGGTCACATTACTTATTTTAAACCAATGAGTTCATGAGTAAATATTTATAAAGTTGTAACTAAATGCTAAGTTATATACAATATGCAAATAATTTTGAGTAGTTTTAAGTATAGATATAAAGTCATAATATTCTGCTATTTCTTGCCTATAAACCACTCCACTATTATGTAATGATACTAAAACGATTAGAGGTATCCACAGAAAGAAATTACTTAAAGAATCAAGTGGGGTAGAAGAAAGGATGCCTCTGAACATTTCCCAAGTTCTGCATAATGGTGAAGATATAAGTTGTATTTCTTTTTCAGTGTCAAGTTGTGAAGACCTCATAGCTAATATTCATGAAACTAACAAATTTATAATTTGTTGAATAATCAATTTAAAAACACACAAAAGAATAAGCACATGAAGCAGACATTCTTTAGAATCAACATCTTCCAAAATATACTAACTTAGAAACAAATTACAGCATAATTCTCAGTGCACAATAGACAGAACAATCAATAACAAAGTAGTAAGAGGAGAAAGTGAAAATAGCATTTAAGCTTGTAACAAATCATTTAACATAATAACATAATTTTCGCTGTTACCTTATTTCAGTTTTCAGGATTATTACCTTAGACATATCTGTGCATTTCATTTCTGTTCTTATTAAATATTATTAAATATGATTTGGTCTTTTAATATTTTAAAATAATTTATTTTCAATATCAGACACACAATTATCCAAAGGGCATTCATCACCCACCTAATTTTTTCCTTAATTTCTTTGATTTCATCTTCTGTGCTCTCTTCAACATTTGCTGAGCAGTAGCAATATCCTTAAAACCCCTATTAAAAGATTAAATTTAATAAAGACAACACAAATATTGAGACCATATTTACTTATGCATGTAAACATACATATCTGAATATTATACTAAAACAAATTTAGATTCCCATGTAAGAATCTGTAATTTAAGATATACAGTTTCTTATAAACTAAAAATTCCTAAAGTCTTGAAAAACATCCTGAATATTTAAAAATCTCTCGATTTCTTAATATTTTAGTGTAATATAGACCACATACCATTCTTTTGAAATTTTTTCTTCTTTTTTAGTTTTTAGCAAGCTCTTTCTGCTGGTCTTTGATTCAGGTGTCCGGGAGAAAGTCCTATTTTCTGATCTGGCAATAGAAAAAAACTACACTAACTGAATCAACATACATCTATCAGCACTTTTTAAAACTACAAGCTGTTTATGTTGTCTCATACTTGGAAATAAAATCCATTTAAGTTACAGAAAAACTTTATCTTGAAAAGTAATAAAAGTCTGCCATTAATTTAAAATGTTTACATTTCAATTACTTGAAGCATATTTCAATCCTTTTGTCGAAAGAAATGCAGCACTGGAATTTTTATTCTAATCCTTATCTCTACCTATATAGTAATATTTAAAAGATCACTTTTACAACAATTAATGACATTATTTCACTGACACTTAACTTTTGTCGTTGCTTTAATGAAGCTACCTCACACATTTTATTTTATTGAAAACCCCATAAAGTCTATACATTTATAACACTAAATGCTTTTCCATCCTCTAAACAAGTAAATTTGTACCTAATTTTCATCATTTTATTACTTTTTAAGGTGTAATATTCTCATCATGGGTTGATCCTCTAAAAGAGTAGTTTAGCTTACCTGCTATTGAACTGTGCATGTTCTGATGAAAACAAATTTTCATTCTCATTACATAGCCATGCTTGAGCTGGATGACTTGGTACATTCAGTGAAGTTTCATCATATTTTAAGGTTTCAGAGAACTTATCAGGAAAATAATGTATATTAAGTATAAAATAAATTGAAAAATTCTAGCATTTATATCATATTACTTTCCATGCATATTACTGAGTAGCCTCCCCAGGGAAACACATATAACTGAAAATTATAATAAAATTAAATTTATTAATACACATCTAAATGTCTTTATTGTAGTGGTGAGGGATATGCTTTCTGGTATTGTTTGCATATACAGAATGATTAATTGCAAAAATCTTAAAAAATATCAGAAAACAAAAACTTCAAAGATTATCAAATAAATAACAGATATTGCAGCCCATTGACCTCCGACTGAGAATCTTCAGCTGTTGCCCTCTTAATGCATATTTTTGTATTTTTAAAGTGCTGTCAACTAGTGATTTTAGTCTGCTGCCAAATATGCAGCTGAAGTGTATCACTTTTTTTTGCTACTGTGAAATAAAGTGTTGAAAGAAATCCAAAATAAAGAAAAAAATTAGGAGCAAATGAAAGAAAAGCTATATGAAAAATTACATCTGGGGATGAGGAGGAAGTCAGAGGCTTCTAAAAGTAATTGTGTTTTTCAAGTCAATAAATTGCATTATTAATCACTGCAGCCCAGCATAACCTTAAAAAATGAGCAAAGATGGAGCACTAAGAGATTTCCATGACATGTTACCTTTGGCCGATGCAGCTGGTTTGGGAGAAGCAGTGTTTGTGAAGGGAAGCGGGTGGAATCTAAAGCTAGCCATTCTTTCTCTAAGGCAGCCTGCACAAATAATAAACATTAATGTACATAATTCAGTTTGCATAACTTTTACAAAGAATCTCTTAAATTGCCTTTTATACTATGAATGTTAAGAGAATATATCAGAATTTTCATTTACAGGAAAGTGTGCTACTTGCTATTGTGAGATGTCTTACATCTGTTTAATGCAAACATTGTAAAAAAAATAGGAGACTTTTCATCCCTAAGTGGGATAAAGTGAGAATTTGAGTCCTCAAGTGTTCCAAAAAATAAGAGGTGCAGATTGTTCAATGTATTTAACTGTTTGATAACCATGATTCTGTGTCAACTCAAGATGTAGCTGAGGGAAATAATTTTTTATTTCTTTATAATGCAAATTTTTTTTTCTACCAAACATCATTATTGAAAATTTATGGTACTTTAACACATTATTCTCATAAACCCTATCTATAAGACAGCTTTTAATTTTTTCAAAAATTTCACAAACTTTCTGAATAGATGGAAAAATGAATTTTGTGGCAACATAAAAATCATGGATCCTAATAATATAGGCTCTAATTCAAGTGTGCAAATAATAAAAAAAAATAAACTTTGAAACGACACTACTATAAATCCCTTCACTCTTTATCTTTAAAACATCCTTATTCCATTTACATAATTACCAAATTTATTTTATCTTTTGATATGGAACTATACCAAGAATGTTATTATTACATCATTTAGGATATAATTATCTAATTTTTTTTTGCCTGGATTTTCTAATATGGTGTAGAATAATCCTCTGTGGTTCATAATGTTTTTGAATCTTTCAAAAAAAGATCAGCATGCTTATGAATTTGATTTTTAAAAGGTTCTAAAATAATTAAACATGTTATTTTTATTTTTTTAAGATTTATTTTTTATTTTATTTATTCTTTTAGATTTTATTTATTTATTTTATTTATTTAAGAGACAGTGAGTGCACACATGAGCAGGGGGAGGGAAATCTGCTTTCCCTGGAGCATGACCCAGGGCTTGATCCCAGGACCCCAGGATCATGAACTGAGCCAAAGGCAGATGCTTAACAGACTGAGCCACCCAGGCACCGTTTTTCAAAGATTTATTTATTTATGAGAGAGAGAGAGAGATAGAGAGAGAGAGAGCACGAGGGGAGGGGCAGAGGGAAATCTCAAGCTGATTCCACACTAAGCAGGAGCCCGATATGGGGCTCAATCTCATGACCCTGAGATCATGACCTGAGACAAAACCAAGAGTTGGACACTTAACCAATTGTGTCATCTAGGTGCCCCAATAATTACACATTTATGATTTATAAACAGGAATGATTCTATTCTGAGGAGAACTAAATACAATTTCCACTTATACAATTCCAGTGTTTCTTGACTATATCTTGAAAGATCATTGGGAAAGAAAGACTAAGACATCCTGACTATAGGTTAGCAGTGTAATGACAGACTTTTACTTCTAGAACTTAGTCTTAGAATACCTATTTAAATTCATGTTATTTGAATATATGCAAATAAGTTACCTCTACTCAGCTGTTTGATAGGTACATTGTCCATTTTTTTCTAGGCAGACATTATTAACATATATATCACAGTTATATATCAGTTATATATGTTTTAAGAATACATATTTGGTTTAAAAAGTGCTATTTGATGCAAATAGGATTCAGGGCTCAGATTTTTTAATTCCTTCTTTTGTATGACAAGTAAAGAAAAATCCAGTTCTACCCCCAGGAAGGATCAAGGCCCTTGGCATATCAGCAGCTATCATCAAATTTGTATTCTTACTCTGGTGAAAACTATTAAAGTGAAGAGAAATATGTGAAAATACGGAGACAATATGATAAAAAGCAATGTGCCAGAGGATTCTGGGAAGATGGTGGAGTAGGAAGAACTGGGAACCTGTCTTCCAACCTAGAAAATGATTACACTGGCAAAATCCATCTGTTAAAACTGTTTTGGAACTCTGGAGTTTATGGAAGGCTAATAACTTCCAGGGGAAAACTTAGATGGTAAATAGTGGTTAGTTTTAGTCAATTTCAGCTTTTAGTCCAGGAGCAGCTATTCCCTATCCCCAGACCCTGAGGTAGGCAGCTATTCATGTGTTTTAGGAGTAGCTTGCACATAGCTTGTGGAGTCAGCATATACAATGAGAATTCTGTCCTCCAAATAATGTGATTTGTGCATTGATCATTGATTACTTTTTATCACAGAGGTGCAAAGAGGTAGGGGTCCTTGTACTTCCCCTACTGTTGCAAGCCTCTGCTCTACTAGCTAAGTGATTTCCAGGGGATTCAATGGGCTAGTGTCCTTCCCCACCCATTCATTTTTCTCTTTTTCATCTTTTGGAAGCCAGATATCAGACTAAGATGCTCATTTAAAAAAAAAGGCTAGACTATTCAAAAGCATTAGCATAAATGTGGGAAATTAGAAAGTCAACATATATATCCAGGGAAAGGCACAGGCTCAGAAAAGACCTGATAGGACCTTAAATTTATAACTCAGCTGATCCTCAGCATAGAGACAGTCTACAATAATATAAAAACAAAAACAATAAAAGAAAAACAAAATCCCAGCAAACCCTGGGAAAGAGAATCTAATTTCTAGAATTACTATAATTTCTACATTCAATGTCCAACTGTAAATTTAAATAGTAATATGCCATCCAAAGAAACAGAAAATTTTATGGCTGATTCAAAGGAAAAAATAAATAAATCAACCAAAACTATCCCTAAAAAAATACCTGATGGCAGATTTACTAGACAAAGATTTTTTTTTTTTTTAAAGATTTTATTTATGTCTCATGAGAGACGGAGAGAGAGAGAGGGGCAGAGACATAGGCAGAGGAAGAAGCAGCCTCCATGCAGGGAGCCTGACATGGGGCTCAATCCCAATCATGGCCTGAGCCAAAGGTAGAACTGTCAACTACTGATCCACCCAGGCATCCTGACAAAGATTCCTAAATAATTGTTTTGAAGACACACAAATAACTAAAAGGAGAAAAAAGGATGTATAAACAAAATGGAAATATCAATAAAGAGATAGCAAGTCTAAAGAGAAATCAAGAAGAAATTTTGAAGCTGAGAAGTACAGTAGCTGAAATGAAATATTCACTAGCGGGGTTCACTAGAGAGATCTGTCTCTGAGTTGACAGATAAAAGAATTAGTGAACTTGAAGAAAGGACAATGGAAATTATCTGAGTCTGAGGAATAGAAAAAAAGAAGATTAAAGAAAAGTGAATAGAACCTAAGGGACCTGTGATGCAGTATCAAGCAGGCCAACATCTGTATTACGGAAGTTATAGAAGGAGCAGAGAGAAAGAAAGAAGCAAAGAGCATATCTGAAGAAATAATGGCTGAAATTTTCCCAACTTCAATGACAGATCTGAATATAAACATCCAAGAAACTTAATGAATTTGAAATACAAAGAACTCAGAGACCCAAACCGAGACCCATAATCAAACTTTCAAAAGCCAAAGTGAGAAACTTGAAAGAAGCCAATGAGAAGCAAATTGTCACATACAATGAATCCTCATAAGACATTAGCAGATTTCTTATCAGAAACTCTGAAGTCCTGAAGGCAGTGAGCTGATATATTCAAAGTGCAGCAAGTTAAAAAAAAAAAAAAAAAAACTGGGCAGTCCCAATGGCCCAGCGGTTTGGCACCGCCTTCAGGCCTGGGTATGATCCTGGAGACCCGGGATGGAGTCCCACCTCTTCCCTCTCTGCCTATGTCTTTGCGTCTCTCTCATGAATAAATGAATAATTTTTTTAAAAAAAATCTTGGTTTACTGTGTTTTTCGTTTTGTTTTGTTTTTCTTTTTTAAAAGATTTTATTTATTTATTCATGACAGAAACACACAGAGAGAGAGGCAAAGACACAGGCAGAGGGAGAAGCAGGCTCCATGCAGGGAGCCTGATTCAGGACTTGATCCCAGGACCCCGGGACCACGATGTGAGCCAAAGGCAGATGCTCAACCACTGGACCACTTAGGTGCCCCAAACAAGATTCTTATATTGTCGAAACCGTCCTTCAAAATCAAGAGAAAAATTAAAACAGTCTCAGATCAACAAAAGCTGAGAGAGTTTATTACCTCTAGATCTGCCCTGAAAGAAATGTTAAAGGGAGTCCTGCAGGTTGAAATGAAGAGACTAGATAGCAGTTTGAAGTCATGAAAAAAACCAAAGATCTCAGTAAAGATAAATACACGGGAAATTCTAAAAGCTAGTATTATTGTAATGGCAGTTTGTAACTCTACTTTTTGTCTCCTACATGATTTAAGGAGACTAATACATAAAAATAATTATTAGTTTAAAAGCTAGTATTATTGGGATCCCTGGGTGGCGCAGCGGTTCGGTGCCTGCCTTTGGCCCAGGGCGCGATCCTGGAGATCCGGGATCGAATCCCACGTCGGGCTCCCGGTGCATGGAGCCTGCTTCTCCCTCTGCCTGTGTCTCTGCCTCTCTCTCTCTCTCTCTCTCTGTGTGACTATCATAAATAAATAAAAATTTAAAAAAAAGCTAGTATTATTGTAACTTTGGCTTATAACTCCATATTTAATTTCCTACATAATTTAAGATACTAATGCATTTAAAGGAATTATTGGTTTATGTTTATAAAGAGGTAATTTTGTGATATCAACAACTGAAAGAGATAGAGATGGAGCTGTAAAAGAGCAAGTTTTGGGATACTATTCAAGTTAGAGGGTATAAATTCAAACTGGAGTGTTATAACTCCAGTGGGATTGAGGAGTTATTGTTTAATAACTATATAGTTTCAGTTTTTACAGGATGAAGAAAGTTCTGGATATAGATTACATGGTGGTGATGGTTAACACAACTTTATGAATGTATTTAATACCACTGAATGTACACTTAAAAATTAAGATGGTAAATTTTATGTGTATCTTGCTACAATAAAAAAAATTGGAAGAAAATTTAAAGAATAATGTGCCACTTGAGGACTGATTATGGAAAGGGTCAGTATTGGTAGACAAGGAGAGTTATTTATACACTGTTGTATAAACACACATACAAGAGACACAGACATGCACACATTTTTTTCTTTTTTTTTAATTTTTAATTTTTTCTTTTAAACACCTGCCAACCACCTCCTATTTTATATTCTCTAGAACTCCAGCTATTTTCTTTCTACAGAAGGACAAAGACTCAGAAAGAGTGATTTCTTTGCCATATCATATACATGTTAATGAAGTCTCTTTCTCAAAGAAGTTATACCAAGTCTGGGAAAAATTTAGTCTTTAAATTGACATCTAGAAATGCAGAAAACTTTGAAAATAGTTTTTTTAATGCAAGGTCACAGACTTTCATAAGATTCCAGAACCACTATCTCAGAAATTTCTAGAAACATAGAGAAGGCTTAGTATAAAATGCTAAAGATACTTTTAGTAATTATACAATCACAACCAAAAAATGTTACTAAGACTACTGATTTATGTGAGTTCAAGCTTATTAATATCAAGTATATTTGGCAGTACTTTGAATGTTGGAAAAAATCTCAAAATGTCAGGAGGAATTGGCCAAGATTATAAATATACTACTGTTTTAAAAATGTATATTAATATATCATGCTTACCACTGGACATTTATACAAATTATAGTTATTGCTTAAGAAAACCTTCTGTTCAGATATTCTTTAACTTACAACTGAGGATCTGGAAAGCTTTCTGCTTATTAGAAGACTACTACAAATTTACTTACATATTAAAAATGAACTTGAACTTATAAATCTGTAACTTTGTGTTCACAATATAACATTTGATCAGATATATACGTATTTGGCTTTTGATCAGAGAAGAAATCATTATTCTACAATCTAACTTTGAGAGTCTAGAATATAAGGCTATCAGGAAGAAGGGCTACAAATAACATTCGTGTTTATTTGGGTGTATATATGTAAAATTTTTCAGGCCATCTATCTGATTTTATTTGATGCATGAAACTAGGATCAGACTTGTCCTAAGACACAAGTCAGTTAGAATTGAACAAGTCCTAGAAATGCTACAAGTCATGACTTGATGTTGTTCCTCCTCCATTCACTATCCCCTCCCCACCCCAACACTTCCCTCCTCTTCTGCCCAAGTTGCCTCTTACTATCCCCAGTATAGTTCTTTCTAATACTTCCTGATAACTTTTGGAGCATCTTAGAATCCTTAGAGTTTGGAATCTTGGCATGTTATGAATCTCAAATCTCACTTTCTAAATCTTCTTCTCCCGGGCACCTAGGTGGCTCAGTCAATTAAGCATCTGACTTTGGCTCAAGTCATGATATCAGGGTCCTGGGATCAACCCCATATCAGGCTCTGTGCTCATCAGGGAGTCTGCTTGAGATTTTCTCTTCCTTTCCCTCTGCCTCTCCCCTGGTTTGTGCTCTCTCTGTCAAATAAATAAATAAAATCTTAGAAATAAATAAAAATAAATAAATAAATAAACCCTCTCCTTCATCCCCAATGCAAAAGCATGGTGGCTCATAGTTTTGGAGATTGCTGTTATATGCCATATGTACCTCTTTCTATCAAACAAAATGTAACTTTAGTCTTTTCCTTTGTCTATAATTTAGATAGCACTTGTTTATTTTCCAACAATGTACTGGAATATGTTATACTCTTGAAGTTAATTTGAGATTTGAGGTAGGGATCAAACATGAACTCCAGAGCTAAAAGTTGCCCAGCTTGACACATTTGCCTCCTTCTCAAAAATTATTCCTGCTAACTTACTGAATTTTACTTGGGTCTGAGACAAAAACAAATCCAAATTTGACTGTTGTGGTTGGTTTTCTAGATAGTTTTATATTAGCTTTTCTCATTTTCTCTAGATTTAGGGACTCATAAGAGGACTTGTAATGTTTAAATTTAAAGATATTTTTCTTTTTTTTACATGTTGGCTTCTAACCAGTATTAGGTAACAGAGAAAATAAACCTTGTTAAGTTAAATCAACTAAATTACTTTATAATTTAAAATTTAAAAAATCACACTAAAATTACACTGTAATTTAAAAGCTGCAAAATAAAAGTGCCACTGTAGATCACTATGCCATATTAGACTTAATATATCTATTATTGAAATATTTATTTGTTATTACAGATACTATACGGGGAATATATTTATTTGTTATTACAGATATTATATGGGAAATATTTCCCCCTAAAGGAAATTGAGACCTAGGTTTATTAAAACTTCTGGTAAAATAATTCTTTTAAAAAGGTCACTTTACTCTGTGGATTCAAGGCCCAAAAAATGTTTTATTCATCACTGTTTCTGAGGTTCATTATGAGTAATATAAAATAGATGTTTAATGTTGGGAGACAATACCCCAAGGGTCTCCGTTTCTGCATGTCTTGTGACAGCTTTCTTTCCAGACTATCTATTCAAGGATCTTTATATAGCTAACACCCTGGGAAGATAGTGAGTGTTTTACTCTGTGCTAGAGGGCACTATGCTACCCCAGACTCATGGGGTATGAGCCACATTCATTCAACTGATGGAGTTTAGACAGGATTCACAGTGGAGGAGGCACTAAAGTTATTTTTTTTAAAGATTTTATTTATTTACTCATGAGACACACACACACACACACACACACACACACATATACACACACACAGAGGGGCAGAGACACAGGCAGAGGGAGAAGCAGGCTCCATGCAGGGAGCACGATGTGGGACTTGATCCTAGGATTTCGGGATCATGCTCAGTGATGAAGGCAGGTGCTAAACTGTTAAGCCACCTGGGCTGCCCAAGTTATTTTGTTAATAGGGCTCTTTAGGCTAATCCAATATGTTTTTGTTGCTGCTTGTATATCTGAATTGTAGAGTAGAAACTGATGTGTTACATGTTTTACTTTTCTACTCCGTAAGTGCCATAAGGGCTTATCTCGATAGGGAGGAATTGTAGGTAGAGAAGTGTAAGTGTGACAAACTCTTGTTAATTTGACACCTGTTGGATGACCAATGGGTCAGGATTTAGTTTGAGTACTTCTACTCTCTAAAGTTTTAGAAATGTGAGCTCAAAGTCATGTATTAAATTTCCCTTCATTTGTTTCCCAGTTCCATGTAGAATATGTGTAGGAAAGAAACCTAGAATCAAAGGGCAATAGGAACTCCTGGAGTCCTAAAAGCCAAGAAGAAACTTCTTCAGTCACTTTATGCCGTGGAAAAAGGTATTAGAATTGAGGGAAAAGCAAGGTGAGGATGACCTGGTAAACACGCCACTTTTTGTTAAGACACTATATTAGCTTAACCTCCAAGAGAAACCAGAAATATCATCAGCCCTATTAGGGCTTTATTAAAGCTTGAAAACAAGCCTCAAAAGAATCTCTGCCCATGTGCTATCTGCCTGCAAAATTAAAATTAAATTCTCTTTAGAAAAAGAAAACATCTTTCAGGGTCTTTACATTTTTTCCATATATGTCTGAAACTTAATCAAAGGTTAAATGCTAAAAAAGAGAATTGGTTTCCTCAAAATGCAAGAGATATACAGTCAATAGAAATAAACCTACAAGTGATCCATATGTTGCAATTAACTGAAAAAGTCTTGAAAATATAGGAAATGATAAAAAACTTCAGCATAACCAGAATTTACAATAAATAATCAAGTAAATATTCTAGGTCTAAAAATGCAATAACTAAAATTAGGAATTCAAAATATAGGCTAAAATGATTATATAGCTCAAGAGAAATGATTAGTAAACTACAAGATAGGTCAGTAGAAAACATTCATATTAAAACAGAGAAGCAAAAAAAGAATAATTCAAAAGAGAGTCTAAGCGACACATATAAAATGGTGACAAATTCTAAATGTATATTTTGGGAACCATTTTACCTCAAAGAAGAGAAATAATAAAACAGACTATATGTGTGAAATAACTGGTCAAGAAATTTCCAAGATTGATGAAAGACATAAATCACAGATTCAAGAAGCTATATGACCTCTTTACTACAAGCAGAGTAAATACAAATAAAATCATAGCAATGCTGAAAAACAGAGAAAATGAACCTTAAAAGTAGTCTTGGAAAAAAAAATAAAAGTAGTCTTGGGAATGGGAGTGGGAGGATATCTTTAGAGAAGGAAAATACACAACTTATTACTGACTTTTCAACAGAGTCCATGAAAGTCAGAAGCTAATGAAATAGCATCTTTAAATACCAAAACTTTACCTAGAATTCAATACCTAGAGAAAATATCTTTCAAAATGTAAAGTAAGAGAACAGTTCAACCAATAAAACAACTCACCTGAAGTTAAATAATTACTAAAGAAAATCCTTCAGGGGAAGGAAAATAAAACCAGATGGAAGCATGTTAATCCAAGAAGAAATGAAGCATATAGAAAAACATAACCACAAACTAACAAGCTAATGAAGGAGGGAAAGAGAAAAACAAACAAAAAACCTGATTCATATAAGAGAAGGTAATAAAAAATGAAAAAAGGACTATAGAACACATAGGACAAAGATGGTATTTATAAACCTACTTATATATTAAAATAAAATAATCTGAATATGTCAATGAAAAATGTCAGAATAGAATATAAAAATAAACAAAATCCAGTTATATGCTCTTATAAGAGTCACACTTTAAATATAAAACACAGAAATGTTGAATGGGAATGGTTAGAAAAATATATACTACTATAAAATTACCATCAAAAGAAAGCTGTAGTTATGAAAATACTGGAGGAAGTGGCCACTAAGGCATTTAGTTAAAGAGGGAAACTAGATTTTGATGTCAAGGTTATGCTGGCTTTGAACATTTAATTGTGAAGTGTTTCCCCTATTTTTGTTTTCTGGAAGAGTTTGATGTGAAATTGATTTTTTTTGTTTCTTGTAAGTGTGTCTCAACATATAATCTATTTGGGGAAATGTTCCATGTGTACTTGAAAGGAGTGTTAAGTATGTTGCTATTAAGGTCTCAGTTACTTCAGGCTTATTTATTGTTTTTTGTTTTTTGTTTTAAATTGGGCAACCCAGGTGGCTCAGTGGTTTAGCGCTGCCTTCAGCCCAGGGCCTGATCCTGGGGACCTGGGATCGAGTCCCACATCAGGTTCCCTGCATGGAGCCTGCTTCTCCCTCTGCCTGTGTCTGCCTCTCTCTCTCTCTCTCTGTGTGTCTCTCATGAATAAATAAAATATTTTTAAAAAAATCTCCTTAGTCCTTAGTGATTTTGAGGGGAGGGATTCTATCAGTTATTGTCAGAAAAATAATAGTATCTCCTACTATGATTGTGGGTTTTTTAAAATGAGCTTTAGTTCTGTCAAATTTTGCCTTGTACTTTGAATCTATTATTAGGACGTACATATTTTGTATAGTTAAGACATTATATCATTGACCCTTTCATTATAATAAGATTTCCTTTAACTTTAATTATTCTCAGATGACATGATTGTATATACAGAATACAAAAGACTTTAAAGATAGCCTACTAAAACTAATAAACTTTCAACAAAGTGGCTGAATATGAGGTCAATATACAAAAATAAATACATTATCAGAAAATATCAATTACCTAGAAATAAATCTAACCAAAAATGTACAAGACCACCACAAAGAAAACTACAGAGCATTGTGGACAGAAATTTTAAATGGCTTACACAAATGGTAGGACAGTCTATGTTCATGGATTTAAAAAATTCATAGTCTAAAAATTCATTCATTCATTCTATGTTCATTTGATCCAAGGGAACATGACCCTCTCCTCATACTATACACAAAAATTAATTCCAGATGCATCTGGACTTAAATGCTGAAAGTTAATAAAGTTTCTAGAATATCTTAATAATCTAAGAGTAAGCAAAGATTTCTTACAGGTCACAAAAATTAAAAAGTTTTTAATTTGTGTTAGAAACATTCTGTTCATTAAAATTAATGAGAAAGATAGTGGAAAGGTAAACTCCAGAGGTTAAGCAGGATATTTTCAAGGGAAAACAGAGTGGTATTCAGAATATATAAAGAACTTCTACAAGTCAATAAGAAAAAAAAAATACACAACTCAATGGAAAAATATGCAAACACTTGATCATGTCATAAAACTGACTAAATGGCCAGGAGGCACACTAAAAGGTATTCAACATTATTAATTATGACAGAAATGCAAATTAAAACAATAAGATACCACTACAAACTTACTGGAATGGAAGAAAAAGACATGAAAATACAAAGTCCTGGTGAAGATTAAGCTTCTCTGAAATCCTCATATTTTGCTGATAGGACTGATATAATCAATTTAGAATAACATTATGCACTATCTACTAAACCTAGATAAAAGTTAAGGCTCAGAAATCCTATTCCTAAAAGAAGGTGAATATGCATGTCAAAAGACATGCACAAGAATGTTCATAGTGTTTAAGCATAATAGGTAATACTAGAAATAACAACAGATATCTTCCCATAGTAGAATATACTTTTAAAAGGTGGTATATTGTAAATAATAGAATAAAAAGGTATTTTCAAAAGAGTGGTGTATATACAATGACATTCAACAACATAGATAAATCTCACAGACATACTATTAAGTGAAAGAAGAGTACATACTACATTATTCCACTTTTAGGAAGTTCAAATATGAGAGAAAACTAATCTCTAACAATGGAGATATGACTACTACAGAGGCATGAGGAAGTCTGGGGGTGTTCATATGTTCTACATCTTCATCTGAATGCTGTTTATGTGTTTGTAACTGCCTGAAGAGGAGAAAGCAAAGAGAGGTAAACCAGAATGTGAAAGGCAAATGCTCTATACAATAAAACGGTGCTCAATTTGGTTGAGGCATATGGAACCCACAGAAAACTAGTGGTATAGATGACTGTATAATGTGCTACCTTACTATGGAATTCCTAAATAACAATTTAAAGAGGGTGGTCTCATTTTTCTAGGCAACAAAAAACTATAAAATAAAGTTAAGCAGAGCATAAATAGGCTCAGAGTTATATTTAATGAAGTATAACTGATAAAACATTATATAAATCTAGTCAGAGAGCACCCAGAAACTCTTGTAAATATTCCATGACCACGTTTACACACTATACACACTATAGAGTAGATAAGATATTAAGAAATTAGAAGTATACCTTTTCAAGTGTTGTTTTAAAAAAATCTATAACATAGCATTAAGAGGATAAAAATCTTAGAAATGGATTTAGCTCCAAAATAGTATGCTAAAAAAATTTTAAGACCAGTATTTATATTTTGTAGTTGGTACTTACTTCATCAAATGTAAAATCCTCTAAGTTTATTTCTTCATATTCTTCTTCAGATTCTTCATTCTTAATAGCCTCTAAAGCTGTTGTCAGTTTCTTTCTCAAAAGAAAGCCCTTCCAAACTGCCTAAACAAAAATTTAAAGCATGTTATACAAGGTTATAGATCACACTACAAACCAGATTCTCTGTGTTATCCCATTAGGAAGATAAAACATCTAAGACCTTAGTTTAATGGCTCAATAATCTGTTTTTTGAACTTTATGTGACACTTAAAACTGTAAGATAAATTAAACAACTGCATATGTCTAAAGTTCTGAATCTCAGGAGACTTTTCTTGTGGTAAGCAGAAAAGAATCTTTAAAACTCCCTCAACTGCACATGTAGGTCAACCAATCAATTATCTGACAATTCCACCAGGACCCGTTCTAAACTAAAAGAAAGAGATACAAAGGAAAACCAATTTTTCTAATTTTCAAATAATTATGTATAAAATAAACTAACACATTTAGGAAAATTTCAATGTATACAAATGGCCATATTAGAGAAGTACTATCCTGGCCCATAACTATTAACTAATTTCATTTTAAAATAAACTAAGTACATAAAATAGAATTAAAATCATTCAGATTCCTCAGTAATGTTGGAGTAGAGAAAGCTTTCCTAACCATTACTCCAAGAACACAGCAGCTTTTAGAGACTAAGAAGTAGTGAGTGAGCTCCAGGATAGAATAAGTATAAAAAAATAAGTATGTATTGCATGCTACCATTTATCTATGAAAGACTGTATATAAATATATAATAAACATATAAATTACATAAACTTATCTATATTTAAATATATATGTGGCTGTTAATATTTAAAAGGTAAAAGTATAACTTATGAAATTACATTTAAAAATTATTAAGTATAGAGGCAGAAAATAGGATAGAAGATTCAGCAACAGAGGCCAGACTTCTCTGAATATACTTTTCTTAGATTTTACTTTGGAATTGTGCAAACCTATGCAAATGCTTAAGATAATTATAAAACAAACAAATATTAAATAAAAAGGAATTCCTGAAGAAATAAAAAAATATGTTTTCATGCTATGGGCATACGCACACACAGAAGTTATTTAAAGTGACTTTAAAATAGATTTGTTTGACTATATTCTTAGTGAAATATACTCAAAAGACAAATTTAATTACAAAAGATAACTTAAATGTTTTCATAAATCATATTGTTAGTAACAATAATATTGGTATTGCTATTACAGAAAACATATATCTTGAGAAGTGGAATATATAGACAATAGCCAGACTATATATGACAATAGAAGTCACCCACAACCTCATAAGCAACCAACTTAGAAAGCCAAACCACAACCTCAGCAGCAATTAGCCAAAAATGATCAAGACTTGGTCAATCCATGACTGTCTGCCTCCCTTTTTTTGTTCCTACTTCTAACTCAGGACCAACCAGAGATCACCAAATATGCTTCCCAACCAATCACAGAATATGCTCTACTTCTAGCTGCCCACTTTCTATCTTCCCCATTCCAAAACCTTCAGTTAGACCATACCTGGAGACCTCTCTCTCTCTCTCTCTCTCTCTCTGTCTCTCCACTCTAAAGATTTCCTATTCCCTTTCCTGCCATTGAGCCTATGCTAAAGGCAAGTGATGGTAGCTGACTTCCTTGCTACAGTACTCTCTGAATAAATAGCATAGCTTGTGTTGTTTTCTCATTTGCATGATCTTTGTTAATTTCCACTATGTATGTGCACATGTACACACACACACGCATACACACAGAAGGGGGAGTGAAAAGGGGAAGAAAAAAAAAGAACAATTATATTAATGTCATTCGTTGGAACCAAAACTTTCCATAGAAGAAAAGAAATACAAATATAAAATCAAGTAAGTAAAAATCCTGAAGTCCTAAATTTAATTTTATAATATCAGTATGAACCTATGATACATTTTTTCTTTAATATATGTATTTGTAAACTCACTACAATGAAAAATTTATAAAAAACAATGACCATGCCAGTAACAACAATACTCCTAATACCCCTAATGCATACCTAAAATCCAGACTGGTTTCTAAGTATTATTCCCACTAAAGGAATCAAAGATCTTTGGAGCAATGACTGAGCCAGGCCTGGGGCAAAATGTATACAAAATGAACCCAAAACATCATAGCACATTGAAAAGCAAGGGAAATTTTAAAAAACACTGAATTGTGTCACAAAAGCCTAACTGAAGCTATCTTGGCAAATAAGGGACAATTTGAGCACCAATAAGAATAAGACTGCAATGGAATTAAATATATCATATATTTTTAAAGTTTATGTGTACATCACTATAGAACGTATCATGGTGACCTCTGAAGGATGCTAAGAAACCTCATTAATCTAAAAATTGGTAAAAAAAAAAAAAGTCATAAAAAAATTAACCTGCCCTTCCAGGATAAACTGTACCTCAAGGTAACTAAATAGTCAAGTAAACAACGTTTCTCTTACTGACATATTTTATTTAATAAATGAAGAAATTATTTGTAGAGTACCAATATTTTGCAAACTATTAATACAAGAATTGATCTAGGCAATGATTATCAGTGGTCACTAATATTCCAAAAAGAGAGGCAACTAGATATTATGTACTTCCTCACTGTAATACACACCACCACTTAAGAAATATTCTTGATAAAAAGTCAAATGCAAATCATATCAAATTTTAAAACCTACCATCAACTTACAGAAAATAAGGGAGCAAGAAATATGTAAGTGATACAATGGGAATGCATCTGGCAAAATTCAGAAAGTAGAAAACTACAGGACAAAAGACCTGGTTTCCTTAGTAAATAAACTGCAAAGAAAAAAGAGAGGAGGTTGCTATATATTTAAAAGACTTAACATTTAAACTGAAGGCAGAATGACGACCTTACTTATATTTTGATCAAGAAAAATCTGTAAATGAACATTTGTAAAACAGCAAAGAAATTTGAATATTGATTTGATATTTGGTGATAATGAAAAATAATTTTCAATTTTTAGTTTGGTAATACTTAAAACAATAGGTCTTACAGAAATTCAGACTGAGATATTTATAAAAGAAAGATATCTGGGATGTGTTTCAAATTATCTAGTTATGAGTGGAAAGAGGTAGGTTGGTTATAGAAGATATCAAGGTGACGTGCAGAACTAGGGAAAAGAAGGTCTAAAGAGAACTCTTTAATTCAGGCCTTCAATGACAAGGATTGGCTCGGTGTGGTTCACAATGGATCCAGCCCCATTCATCAGGGATAGGACTTCTACAAAGCTCTAAAATACAATACACAGTGTGTGTCTTTCTGGTGTGAAACAGATATTTCCCCCCTGAAATCTACCATGGGGCCAGCGATTCAAGTTCCAGCCATCTCTATCCAGTATATGAGAAATAATGGTAACATATAAAATGTTCGGATTCTTCTTCTAAGCTTATCTCTTTCTGTCAAGGTTTCAACTTTTCCCCCGTAAACTAATCCCCATCTACGATTAATTCATCATTCATTTCTCACAAATTAATTTCCTGGGTTGGCAATTCTGCTTATATTTTAATTATTTATTTATTTATTTATTTATTTATTTATTTATTTATTTATTTATGATAGTCACACAGAGAGAGAGAGAGAGAGGCAGAGACATAGGCAGAGGGAGAAGCAGGCTCCATGCACCGGGAGCCCGACATGGGATTCGATCCCGGGTCTCCAGGACTGGGCCAAAGGCAGGTGCCAAACCGCTGCGCCACCCATGGATCCCTCTAGGTTCTTTTATATCCACTATCCTACCTAGAATTCCATTCTCTTACATATTTACAATGGACCCTATCTATCTCTCAAGGTATATCCTATGTCCTTTATATTAGTTGGGGAAAGCTAAGTACTATAACAAAAATATTCAAAGATGTGTAATAACTCAAAAAACAATAGCTTATTTCTTAATCACCTAACAAACACTGAGAAACTGACAAAGACAATGAGGCAGCACTTTAACATAAAGTGTTTCAGGTACCCAGACTTTGCTGACCCTACATTCCAAGAATGCCTCAGGAGCTGTCTTCATTTCAGCCAACCAGAAAGGGAAAAGAATATGAAGGAATGTCCGTGGCAGACATGGAAGTGGTATGGAAGTGGTGCATGTATCTTTCATTCACATTGTATTGGCTAGAACTCAGAAAAAGGGCCATGCTAAAGTGCAAGGGAAGGTGGGATATCTAGAGTGGCTGTATGGTTGGAAGAGGAGGAGAATGTAAGGTTTGGTGAACAGAGAGCAGTCTCTACAACATCCATCGTAAAATTTCCATTTTGCCCCTTCTAAAGCCCAGGTTCTTTCTACTATATCATGCTCTGCTCTCCAGGATGGTTAGGCAGTACTAGAATTCAAATTTTAATATGAATAGTTTAAGAAACTCGGTGCTTGTACTCAGCAGACAAGAAAATAAAACTGAAATGACTTCGATGATTTTAAGTACCATGATGTACAACAAAAGAGACTTGTTCTAAGTAACAGAGAAAGGCTGGATTACGCTTACTTTTGTCACAGATACACAGAAGCTCAACCAAAAACATTCAGCAGAGATGTCAGTCACTGAACTAGATTGTTTCACAAAGCAGTGAACTTCTCCTTACTGAAGAGAATGAAGCAAAAGTTTAATATCCATGTACCATTAATGCTGGAAAAATATTGCTCATCAACTGATAACAGGAGGGAGTTTGGTCTGCATGATCTATTTATTCCTCATGTAGCAGAGCAATATTTTGAGATAGTAACTGGAGTTTTTTCTTTTCAGTTTCCTTGAATCCATTGCTCTACCTCGACTCCCACCACCATTCAGGCATTAATAACATTTTTGCCTGTGTATTGCCTTTAGGAGTACAGTTGAGACAAGTAAGTCAGCTGAAATACTGAATATATTCATTAGAACCATAGCAAAGATAAATTTGAAAACTATGGGTTTAATAGGGAAAGTCAGCAACTTAATTTTAAGGCTAATCTTCCAGTTGCTTCTGGCAATGCCTTGGAGGCATCCTTGACTTCTCATTATCTCTCCTATCCCACATCCCCCATGAACTGATATTATAGCTCTACCTTCAAAGGGTGTATACCTCAAAATAAACCAACATATATTCTGGAATATGATTTTCTTACCACTTGTACTGCAACACTCTGATCCTTGCCACCATCACCCATTGTCTGCATTAGTATAATAGCTCCTAACTGATCTTTCTGCTTCAACTTCTGCCTTCTTACAGTATACAACATGAACTTGACCATGTGAGTCCACTGTTCAGAGTCCTGTAATATCTTTCTATATCATTCAGGGTAAGAACCAAAGTCATTTTTTAAAGATTTTATTTATTCATTCATGAGAGACACATACACACACAGAGAGAGAGAGAGAGAGGGGCAGAGACCCAGGCAGAGGGAGAAGCAGGCTCCATGCAGGGAGCCTGACATGGGACCCGATCCCGGGACTCCAGGATCACGCCTTGGGCCAAAGGCAGGTGCCAACCCGCTGAGCCACCCAGGGATCCCCAAGAACCAAAGTCTTTACCATGACTTATGATTTGTAAGTGTTACCCTTCTGCCCTCCATCACTGTCCAGTTATACTGGCTTCTTGCTGCTCTTGGAACACTGCAGTTTGCTCCTAAATCAGATCTTCTACTGCCTGGAATGTTCTTCCCCCAGATACCCAATGGCTTAATCTCTCACTGCAATGTCACCTTTCCTGGTCTTCCACCTCTATCATATCTGAAATGATAAACTTTTCCTTGATACTCCTATCCTGCTTTTCCTGTTTCACGTTTCCTTTTAATACTTACCACTATCTAATGTACTTATATACTAACCCTTCATCCCAACAGAATATGAACTAGTAAGATTTTTGTGTCAAGAAGTATTTATTGAATGAATGAATAAAGGGAAACAATTTTTGGTTACTATCTTCCATTTCAGGCACAGTACCATGAATTTCTACAGACCTTATTTTATGTGTTTATTTAGTTTATATTATATTTATATATTTGTTTACTTCTGTCTCTTCCATCAGAATGTAAACTCCAGGAGGGCAGAGAACTTGTATGGTTTGGTTTGTTTATAGTTAGAGGTCCTGAGCCCAGAATAGTGCTTGACAAGTAGTAGGTTCTAAAAAATTTTTGACAAATAAATAAATAGAAAGATGATTGTGACACTGAACTTCATTTCAAAATCTGATCTTGGTGAGGCTGAATCAAGTCTATTCACTATCTACTTTCTGAATGTTTAATCTGAATGTGTATTTGAACGACTTTAACAATTATTTTAGATTTTTAAACATGCTTCTAAAAAGACCTGTGGATTAGACCAAATGAGAGTTACTATGGCTAATCAAATGTTAGCAAATGTGGGAAATGACATATCTGAGCAGAAGCTTTAAATATGATTGTGTGGGTCAGTCTGGCCCTTGGTCATGAGAACAATATTTCCAAATTGTAGACACTCATATAGGCAACCTGCGGCCTACATATCACCTGAGTAAGAAATAAATCCAGCAGTTGTAAATCACTAAGACTTGGGGGTTGTCTGTTATACAGAATAACCCAGTGAAAGATGACAAATACATCTCTCAGGACTATTTCACCACAAGATTACAACTAACCTGAATAAGAATAGCAGCCTTTTTCCTCTGTTCTTGGATAGTCACAGTATTTTCTCTTTTTTCTTTCTTTAAAATAGTTTTATTCTTGATGACGTTAAAATTTGGCTGGGACGCCAGGGGTCCCACTGCAGCAGCAGTATGCAGCCTTGTAGAGAAATGAATAGGTCTGCGCACGATGTAACCACGCCAGTATGACTGGATTACTATAGCCGCCATTCTATTAAGAAAAGAAAACATGTTTGGTACCCATAAAAACACAGTTGTAGATGAGAGGTCCTCATAAACTAGTTTTGTAAACATGAAGTGCATAAAGTATTAATTAATAGTAAGAATGTCTTTTACTTAACTATAGGCACATCGGTAAAAATAGTGTGGAAAACCTTCAGATCTGAAAGACAGAAATCGGCCAGTAACTTAGAGAGGGACGTGAGGACAAGGGGGGGTTTTGCTTGTTTCTTTTAAGGAAGGAAATAATATCAAGATTTTGTATGATAACGGAGTACGTTGATCAAGTAGAAAGGGGGTAAGTGATGATGTTGATAAAAGGGGGCAAGTAGAGGAGCCGATGCTGAGTTGGCAAGGGAGGATGTGATCCTGTTCACAGTGGAGACACTAGACTTGGGAGAAGAGGGAGCCCCCCTCCCTTCACTGTAAGAGAAAGGACCCATCAGGTCCACTTCCCTCCCTGCCCATAACAAATACTTATTTTTTTATTGGAGTTCAATTTGCCAACATATAGCATATCACCCAGTGCTCATCCCGTCAAGTGCCCCCCTCAGTGCCCGTCACCAGTCACCCCAAGCCCCCTGCCCACCTCCCCTTCCACAACCCCTTGTTCATTTCCCAGAGTTAGGTGTCTCTCATCATAACAAATACTTAAGTCATACTCTTACAAGCCCAGTAGTGAAGTCTAATTTCTTCCCAGCCTGTATCTATTTGCCAATTTCAGGCGCTGAATCAACCAATGCTGCATTTTCTCCATATTCCCTTAGGCTGCCCAGCAACAGTAGCAAAATTTGAATAGCAATGTATGCTGATAGTGAGTAGGTTATCGATATGCTTAATCTCTTAATTCTTCCTAATTGGATTATATTTTCCTTTCTCCAGATAGATTATTTAAGGAATATTATCAAGGTACAGAATATAGTCAAAATGCTAATTATTCTGTCTTAATTTCTCTTCAGATTCCAGAGTACAGTTTAAAAGGCATATAATGTTGGCAAATTGAATTTAAATAAAAAATAAAAATAAATAAAAAAATTAAAAAGGCATATAAAGAAGTGGTTCTTGCATATACTCCTTCCCCTGTATTTTTTAAAAGTTTTCAATAATTTTATAATTGTTGGGAATTAAAATGAAATTTTCTCTTTCCTCATACTAGTAAGTTTAAGGCAAAGTAGCATTGAGTGATAAACTCTGCCAGACATGGCCATAATTTTTTTTTTCTCATAGCAATATACTTATTGGAAATTAGAAAGGACTGATGTAAACATTTTTATTGTTATTTTCCTTTATTGTCATGACTATTGCTATCATCATCGTAATGCTCAAAGCCTATAGAAGTCTTCAATCTATTTTGCTATGAATAGAAAGTTACAGCTAATGGATAATGCTTCTGGCCTAAAGTACTTGATAAACTATCATTGATAAGCTACTTGAACTCCAAATGCTTAGAAAAAATAATCACATTCCAACAAATTATTTCCTCCTCATAGTGTAAATTTTGCTATGGGTTTAATTTGCATTCGGTTGTCCAATCATCAGTTTATTCCTTCATCTTCTGAACAGAAACAAGTTAGGAAATTTTAAAGTACTCTAATAGGTATTTTGGGTGATAAATAATATGAAAATTGGTAAAAAGTGAAAGGCTTGTAAGAAAACTCATAAGAAAACTCAGGGACAGCATCTTATATCTCTCTATAAATGCATACAAGTTTCACTGACTGTAACCTGCACATTTCTTCTCAACCAGTCATTGAATGAATGAATTCCTCAGCCCACTATCATCAAAATCTCCTAAGGGATACGACAACAAGAAAAGGTAGATGAGGGATATTTTCCTCAGTTACACTAACATGAGGACTGCTCTTTTACATTGAATGAAGTGAAAGCAGGTAAAGAAGAGGACTTCTGGGCTTCCTGAATGTAGGGTGTTCTCCATGTTAAGAAGAACATCTCCTGTTATAACTATTATCATCATCATCATCATCATCACCATCAACTTTTTTGGTTTTTAGCAAAAATCATAATGCTAAGAATAAGAACACGTGTAAATCATGTTTATGGAACACCTATACAACTGACAGTGAATCTTCCAAAATCGCTGAATGGTAAGGCTCAGCAAGTGGGTACATTTTCTTTTCCTGTTTTTCTTTCGGTCTTTGGTTTGTCTATATTTTCAGTGCTTCATTCTTCGTTTTATCATCACTTAGTTATTCTACTGATCATGGATAAGAAGTTCTAAATGTTGTTTATATGAAATTGCAATAGGCAGTGTGTGGAGTATTGGAGTTGATGGGGTTCAGAATATGCCACTCTGAAATGTGCCACGTTGGCACACTGAATATTTTAAGCTGCAGGAATTTGAGAAATGTCATGTCCAGGAAGGACTTTTTGACCGCCCCCAGAAAAAGCCATAAGACCCTCCTGTGAAAGGTATCTTCCCTATATCCCAAGAAAAGAACTATTCTTATCTGAAGATGAAGGGATGACAAGAAGACTCTGAAAAACAGGCCTTGATAAATTTCCTAGGTTACTATGCTTAGCTCATACTCTTTCCCCTGATCATATTTTCCATGACCTTCTACTTTTCATGAAACCTAATATAAAAATGCTTAGGTTTAACTATTTCTTTAGGTCTTTATTTCTTTATGAAGACTCCCATGTCATGTAAAATTTATATTAAATACATTTCTAAGCTTTTCTTTTCTTTTCTTTTCTTTTTTAGAAATTTAAAGTGAAGGGTTTTCCCTGTTTTTTTTTTTTTTTAAATTTTTTTTTTTTATTTATGATAGTCACAGAGAGAGAGAGAGAGGCACAGAGACACAGGCAGAGGGAGAAGCAGGCTCCATGCACCGGGAGCCCGACGTGGGATTCGATCCCGGGTCTCCAGGATCGCGCCCTGGGCCAAAGGCAGGCGCCAAACCGCTGCGCCACCCAGGGATCCCTAAGCTTTTCTTTTTTAATCTAACTTTTGTTACAGGGATTTCAGCTGAGAATTTAGAAGGGTAGAAATAAAAGCTATTTTTTTCCTTCCCTACAGAGCAAAAGCGATTGATTAAATAAATTGATGAAATATAAATTAGGAAGTGTTAGAGCCACTTTCAATAAAATTTAATTTTTTTTTCATTAGGGAATACATATTAGTGTCAGCATATCAAACTTTTTAACATAGCTTTTGGAAAAGAAGTCGCCATTCACACTGACAACTTCTAAAAGAATAAAGACCAGGAAAAATAAGAATAGCTATTGTGATACTCTGCATTCTGCCCTATTCAGCACCTGTTATTACAGGAGAAGCTGAATTTCACCATTTTTAATTTTGTTGGCTTGACACTGAGGATAAAAGTAAAAAAAAAAAAAAGAAAAAAATTAACAAGCCAAAGTAGAAAGTAATCTTTGATTGTTGAATAAAAAATTAAAGCCATTAGCTTTTTAATTTTTTTTAAGATTTATTTATTTTATTTGAGAAAGAGAGCATGTGAGCATGGAGAGAAACAGAGAGAGAGAGAGAGAGAGAGAGAGAGAGAGAGAATCCTCCAGTAGTCTCCTTACTGAGCAGGGAGCCTGATGCAAGGCTAGATCCCAGGACCCCAAGATCACGACCTGAAGCAAAATCAAGAGTAGGATGCTCAACTGACTGAGCTACCCAGGCACCTACCATATGTTTTTTAAAAATATTTCATAGTTGGGTGAACCATAAAAAGAGGGTACTTGTTGTGATGAGCACTGGGTGTTGTACATAAGTGATGAATCACTAAATCCTACACCTGAAACTAATATTATGCTGTATGTTAACTAACTGGAATTTAAATAAAAGTTGAAAGAATAAATAAAAGTACTTAATAGTTAGAAGGGGTTTATGTGGTTAATCTTAAGAATATTGCCATATTTTATAGATTGTTATACCAAAGAAAATTATAGAACATACATTCAAATTTTTGCATAGATGCTTATTAAATAGTTTCTAAATCAATAAAAAAATAAATGGCACATGAAAAGGTATGTTTTAAAAAATAAATTACCTGATTATTCAGCATTTTCTCTATATTATTTTTAGAATAGCAAGGTGTTTTATTTCTTCTTAAAAATTCACTTTAATTGTTTAAAGATTTGAAGAAAAAATAATTTTACATGTACTTATTTTCAATTAAACATTAGTCAATTAAATCAGAGCCTACCAAAATTCAATAAAATTAATCTGTACTATAATTAATAATTTGTACACATCATAAAAACATAATTCAGGGAATTACTTTAAAAAACAATAGTGATATAAATCTTTTACCAAATTATCACTTGGTAACATTGACTGAAACTATCCATAAAAAATAAAGTATATACAACTGTATAAAAATGATCTATAAATCTTACACTTTTTTATGATGTTCAATATTTTGGCAATTCCTCAGCAGAGAACTTGTCATTATTGTTTCCATGAATGGTATTCTTTTTATGGGGATACTGTTTGATTTGCTGTCTTCTTTCTGTTGGTCTACTATTTCTTCCTGATTTCGTCCTTCTGTATCTTCATGTAAGGAGTTGGTTAATGTGGAATGACTGGAATCAGAGTTCATCCATTTCTCAGAAGTATCTGGTAAGCCCAGTTTATATATGTCTGCACAAGAGTGGAGAACTCTATTTTGCAATATGCTATCATTATTTGTAAGGGCCAAATGATTTTGCTGGGCTTCTGATTCTTCTCTTTGGGTGATACTTACATTCCCATGTTCATGTGAATATCGATATTCATTACTAAGTGTCATTAATTTCTTAAAATACTGGCAGAGATTTTCTGCAGCATCCAGTGTGACAAAATTCCTAAACAAATAATGAAGACGTTTAATAATAAGAATTAAATCAGCAAAAGTTAAAATTTGTAAAAGTTTTGGAAATTTCCCTTGTATGGTTGGCATGAAAATTAAGCCTTTCTACAACATTTATTAAAAATTTTATTTCTTGTTGTTTATATAGAAGTTTATCTCATTTCTAACAAAATTTGAAAATATTTGTTTAGCTAATTTAGATCCATCAATCCAGACAAAATGTCTGGAAGTTTTAGAACCATTTTTATTCTAGGTATTTTTGGTACAATTGAATGAGAAAAATCCATGCTTTTACTACCATAAACATGAGAAATCATGGCTGCCTAAATTTGGAGAAGTTATTTATGAAACAAAGTTAAAAGTACTTTCTACATTGACTCTTGCCATGCAAAATATTTGTATTGGACTTTTAAACAAAGAACTTATATTATGGGAAAGTTTGCATTCCCCTTTTTCTCTGGAAAAAGAATCCATTGCAAAGAGAATTCAAATGCTTTAAGGCATAAATGGTGATTCTCTTGAACAACGTCGAATTTCTCTCTTATTGAGGTTATGGCTTATGTAATTAATCAAACTTTCTGTTTGCCAGATTTGAGGATCTCAATAGCAAATGTAAAGGACTTTGTATCTGTATGAACCTTTTTCTTGGCTACATTTTATTTATCTTCCCCTATTTGTTTTATTTTTTAAGAATTTATTTACTTCAAATGTGTATTTTCTGATTGTATTTAATATATAGCCACAATGTCTTATTTTTTTTCCTGAAACATGCAGGATGTAAATAAATATAAAGCCTTTAACCATACCATACAAAATGAAGCTATATTTCCTAAAATATAGAGATAAACAGTGCTGTGTTCACAAAGGTATTATTAGCCATTAGCCTAGGCTCCTCCAATATATTTTTGATATTTTATATTTCATTCATTTTGGTGACTACTAATGGCAGAAAAGGTTCAGTTCAATATTGGAATTTTAAGTGTTTATGATTGGTGTTAAATTCAACACCATTTATTATTAATATAAAATATAGTCTATTTTCCATTATCAATGCCAAAATGAAACAAGCTGCAAAAAGAAGAGATTATACAGAGAAATTGAGAAATCTACATTTCAATATGAGGGATATCAGGGTCACCTTTATATACAAAAATTGTATATTATCACACATATGCAAAGAGATACAAGTTTAGTTTTTCACAAAGATAAGTATAAATAACCTTAGTATTTCTTAAAAGTAAACATTAATTATCTATAACAATTGGAATTATTTTTAAAGTTCTGAGATTTGTTTTTAATCTGAATAGACTATATTCAAAAACATTTAAATAGAAAACAAATCTTATATAGATGTGCATGTATGAATATGCAAAGAACAATAATTTATGATTATAATTTAATGATTAACTTTAGGAATTTTACATATTACAGTTATAATTCAGTCAAAATGGAAAATCATCATAAGTGAAAAATGAAATCGTTTTCCTTTTTCATTTGTGTTTTCTGGAGCAATGCAAATTAGAAAATACAGTTTTAGAAAGATTGATTATAATTCATTCATACTAACACACTCTGAAGTTGGGATGGGGAATGGGAAGTTCTCTTTCTTTTATAACTTAGCATCTGTTCTTCTGAATATGTATATGTGTTGACTGCTTTTCTCTACTGTGGTCTCCTAAATTTAATATATAAATATAACACATGTACAATAAAACTTAATACAGAATAAAGGTCATATGTATTATAAAACTTGCCTTATTCCATTGTAACTGTTTGTTTCATTTTCTCTTATATTAATCTGTGAATTGAGTATAAAGTGTAATACTTAGCTTATTTGTGTGTCTTGCCGACAATAACTGTCAAATAAATTTGAGTGATTAATTGAATGACTTACTGAATAGATTATTGTCTTGAAGCTATCCTCATGATTTCATTTATTTTATCTAATATTTTAGCATTTAAGTTATATCTTAAATTATGTTTTTTAAGGAAGAATATCCCTGAAACACATAATCCTACTCCAAAAAAGTAACATTTCATTAATCAGAGTATTTCTTAATGATTACATAATTTGCGTTAATTCTCTAAATTATGACAAGGGGAAGAGAACAGTCTTACCCTCTCCCAGTAATATAGCTTTCAGTTAGTGAGCTGAATTCTTGAATCTGAGACTGACAAAATACCACAAAACGTGCTAATTCAGGTTGATAGTATTCTTCAGTGTGCCATTCTGAATAAGGGTTTAGTATTTCACCATTGAGGATTCTTAGAGCTGGTAACATTTGCAGGAGAGATTGCCTATTGAAAGCAGGAAAAAACTTAATAATCTTGAAAAGGAGAGTTTATATCTAAAATAACCATATACTTTTTACTTAAACAATATAAGTGCAGAGTATATCTCAGAAAATGCCATTATTGATTTTGTAGAGAAAATATCATTAAATTTGTTAAAAAATTTATGGTATCATGTCATATACAAAATTAGGTTTTAGAGACTTGACAAACACTTAATGGTTTTCCTCTATAACACAAGTGGGAAATTTAAGAAGCTGGAAACTTGAGGTGGGAGTAAATAAAAAGCTACACTATATAAAGAATAACATCAGATACATCCTTTTAAAAAGATGATAATATAATTATATTACTAAAATTAGCTGTTTATTTCAGAAATAGAGGTCAATTGATCGTTTCTCTTGATAAAACATACTTAAGAATAGAGCCAAAACAAGACCAGTAAGAGATCACCCTGTTTATCAGGATCTGAAAAATATAAACTTATATTTGTTTCTGAATCTTGCTAAAGATTATAATAATAAAATTTTTGAGGTATGAGCAAAAGTCTGTATCAATTTAAAAGTCTAATGCTGTGAAAAACCAAGCCAGACAGCAAGAGCTGTCCACCAAACCTAGCCATTTAATAAGTACTTCTCAACCTTTCATAGGGGTACTCTGGGATTCTTTTACAAGGCCACTAATGGTCACAGGAGTAAAATGGACTTCTTAAATGAATAAAAACCCTTAGTTAAAAACTAACATTTCCTATAAGGAAAAGTACAAACTGCTAAAAGATATCAAAGAAATAAATAAATAGAGAGGTCTCCAATGAAGATATCTTCAGAGATAAGAAATTCAATATTGTCAAGAAATCAATTCTTCTCAACCTAATCTATAGATTAAATGCATGCAATCCTACTAAAAATACCATCAAGGTATTTTGTGTATGTCAACAGACTGACCTTAAAGTTTATAAAAAGATGGAAAAATCCAAGAATAACCAATTCCATATTGAAAAAGAACAAAATTAGAAGACTAACACTTTTGACTTCAAGATTTACTGTGAACCTCCAGTAATCAAGACAGTATGGTACTGGCAAAAGAACACACAAATAGATCAGTGGAACAGAAGAGAGAGCCCAGAAGTAGATCACCATAAATAGAATAAACTAATCTTTGACAAAGAAGCAAAGGCAATACAATGGAGCACAGGTAAATGATATTAAACAATTAGATAGATATCTACAAGCAAAAATGTGAATCTAGACACAAACTTCACAAAATTTAACTCAAAATGAGTCACAGACCTAAATATAAAATGCAGAATTATAATACTCCTAGAAGATAACACAGGAGAAAATCTAGATGACACTGGATATAATGATGATTTTTTAGATATTACACCTAAGACACAACTCTTGAAAGAAATAACTGATAAGCTGGATTTCATTAAATTTAAAAACTTCTGCTCTGTGAAATGTCAAGAGAAGGTGAAGACAAGCCATAAACTGGGAAAAATATCTGATCAAGGGTTCTTATAAAAATATAAAAAGAAATCTTAAGACTCAACAATAAGAAAATAAACATACTAATTAAAAAATGGGCTGACACCTCACCAAAGAAGGTATACAGATGGCAAGTAAGCATATGAAAGATGTTCAACATTATTTGTCATTAGAGTATTGTAAATTAAAATAACAAGATACTAAACAAATAAATAAACAGTAAGATACAATAATAAGATACTGTTATACATATATTAGAATGTCCAATCCAAAAAGCAGACAATTTCAAATGCTGGTGAAGATGTGAAGAAACAAAAACTCTCTTAAAGAAACAGAAACTCTTGTGAAGAAAAGGAAACTCTCATTCATTGCTGGTGGAAATGCAGAATCAGTGTAGCTACTTTGGAAGGCAGGTTGGTATGTTGCAAAAGTAAGCATACTTTTACTCTAATCCAGCAATGTGCTCCTTGGATTTATCCAAATGAATTAAAAATGATGTCTGCACCAAAATCTCCACACAGATGTTAACAGCAGGTTTATTTGCAATTGCCAAAACCCAGAAACAACCAAAATGTCTTCAGTAGGTAAAGGATAAGTAAACTGTGTTATATCCATACAAAGGAAAATTATTTAGCACTAAAGAAATGAACTATTAAGCCATGAATAGACATGGACAAATCTTAAATGCATATTACTAAGCAAAAACAAAAACAAAAACAAACAAAACCCAATCTGATAGGGCTACATACTGTATGATTCCAACTACATGAAGTTCTTGAAAAAAGGAAAACTATGAAGACAGTAAAAAGATCTATGTTTGCCAAGTATTAAGGTGGAGGATAGGATGAACAGGCAAAGCACACAGCATGTTTAGGGCAGTGAAGCTATTTTATATAAAACTACTACATAATGGATACATGTCATTATACATTTGTCAAAACCCATAGAATACACAATACCAAGAGTAAACCCTAAAGTAAAGTATAGACTTCAGGTGATGTGTTGATGTAGGTTCATCAATCATAATAAGTATACTAATTTGGTGCAGGATGTTGATAGTGGGGAAGGTTGTCCATATGTGGGGACAGTGTGTAGGTGGTATTCTCTATATTTTCTGCTTAATTTTGCTAACATAACCCTCTCTAAAAAATGAAGTTTTTAGGGCAGGCCAGGTGGCTCAGCAGTTTAGCACCACCTTCAGCCCAGGGCCTGATCCTGGAGACCTGGGATTGAGTTTCTCCCTCTGCCTCTCTTTCTCTCTCTGTGTCTCTCATGAATAAATAAAATCTTTTAAAAAATGAAGTTTTTAAATTAAAAAACAAAACAAAACAAAACAAACACAGTTCCTAAAAACTAAATGAAGGATAGCAAGATAAGATTACTAAAATGCAAAAGTTTAAGAAGGAAAACCCCAGTCAGTTATTTCTTCTACCTACATGATATAGTCAGAGTCAATATCTCCATTTATACAAACACAGTTGTAAAGTATAATTTTATATATTTACATAAATACATATAATTTATATTTTATATATTTATGTATAATTTATATATAAATAAAGGAAGTGGGGTCTATTAAGGGACAAATGCCAATGGTCAATAAAGCCATAACACATTGCTACCTATAGTTATGATCTTAATAGTCTTAGGTTTAATAAAAGATAACCACGAGAGGTATAAATACATCTCCTTCAATTAAAACACAGAAAGAAAAGAAGAATCCCACAGTTTTTCATTTATTGGGGACACATGATTAATTTCTCACCCTCACCTCCCTTTACTCTCTGAAAAATAATACCTTTTTTTCTTATAGGTATTTAAGTAAGGAAAGGGAACACAAATAGATTTTGTTCTTCAAGATAATTTTCAGATGTTTTACAATGTTTAAGAATGTAAGCTAGTTAAGAAAACTTGGGTTCATCACTCATTTGACTAAGATCAAATGAAAATTTAGGCCTATGTATTTTAAACTTTCTTAAGGCTTTTTTTAGGCTTGAAGCTACCAATATTTCTCATATCATAAAAAGCCACACTTACCACAAAAGGTTAAATAAGTAGCATATATTTGTTTTTCTGTTTTGATTCATTTTAAGATGTGGTTCAAAAGCAGAATGCTAATTAAGATAATAGCTATTCATCACAGGGGTGATGAAGTAACCAGAGGTAATTACATAGGTACAATATTAAATATAACATAAAATTTTTGACTGAGGCTATCATCAAAGCAAGGAAAGGTTAATCTCTGAAAATGAAGCTGGTAATAATTAAAATATAACAGAGAGATTAACTATCCATATTCTATCCAATCAAATTATTTTTACTTTACTAATGAAGCTACTTTGCATTCTAAATATCCCTCAAAGTATCCAGTCAACTTTTCTTCAAGACATGACTGTAATGTCAAAATAACTTATTTATAGCTATAAAATGACAGATATGAAATAAAGATGATATTTTTTTGAAATGTGATAATAAAGGGCATTAAAAGTTAAAACTGTAAAGGTGTTCATACATCCTAAAAGAGATGCTCTAATCTTATTAATGATCTTCTTTCTTTAGATCATATCTTCTAAAATATAGAAAAGCAAACATAAGGCTTCAATAACGATGAAATTAGCCCCAGATAATATCCAACAGTTCTAATTTTTTGGGGTACCAAACCAATTTCTGTCTGATATCTTGGTGTCCAGAGTGGACCTGACCAGAGAAGGAATGAGGTATGCTAATAGCAGGCTTTGGTCTTTGAATAGTTATATCTTAGAAGGAAAATTAGATAAATCAGATTTTATTATTGTAAATTGGACATCTTAAGAGTTAGGTAAGGCTTATTTGTTTATTTCTATTGTACAGTCATTTCTGGTTAAACAAAACAGTAAGCTGTTGGACCTAAACAACTTTTCAACAGGATCTTGGACCTACAGTGATAGTGCAGATGAAGTAACACTTAAGACCTTGAAGAGCTATCTTTCAGGGCTCATTTTGTCTAATTGAGGAGGTGTCAACAAAAGGAAGAAAATACTCATGCTGTTATCATGAGAGCCACAGCGTCTCATGTCTCTATTTTTTATCTTAGTTACTCTCTAAATCCACAGGGATGGAAATTCAAGGCTAGATCCTTCTATGTGTGTCTTTAACGCTGCGAGGCAGTGTCTCTGAAAAGAATGTTCTTGAACTACTGTTATCAGTAGTACCTGGGATGCTTTTTAATTTTTTTAAATTTTACTTTAATTTATTGCAATATATTATTTTGATCAAAGCATATAAAGAAAATTTGACCTCATACAGATATGGTGTTGGAAAATGGAAGAGTATTATTTTGGGGGCTGGAAGAGAATTTTAGTACCCCTTTCAGATCATTGAAGATAGTCTTTTGTGCCACTACACCAAAACTTAACAAGTAGTAGTTTATTAAAGGTTAATTGCAATGTGGTACCTGAAACCATACTGATGAATATTTTGCACTCCGTTATCTTACAGTCCATTGGTTTATTCCTAATTTTGAACCCATCTTTGATGCATGCATGATTTTGACCCCATAAGCCCCCTGAAAGGGTCCTGGGATCTCGAAGGAGTCTTCATTTTTTTCCTTTTTTTTTCCCCAATTATTGCTTCTTTTTAAAATTTAAGTTCAATTGCTTAACATATAGCGTATTATTAGTTTCAAGGTAGAGTCCAGTGAGTCATCAATCTTATACAACACCCAAAGGTCATTCCAGCACATGCCCTCTTTAATGTCCATCACCCAGTTACACCATCCCCTACCCCCCTCCCCTCTAGTGACCCTCAGTTTGTTTCCTATGATTAAGAGTCTCTTATGGCTTGTCTCCCTCTCTGATCTTGTCTTATTTTTCCCTCCCTTCTGCATGCTCCTTTATTTTGTTTCTTAAATTCCACATATGAGTGAAATCATATAATTGTCTTTCTTTGACTGGCTTATTTTGCTTAGCATAATATCCTCTAGTTCCTTTTTTTTTTTTTTAAATACCCTCTAGTTCCATCCACTCCTTGCCACTGGCAAGATGTCTTTTTCTTTCTTTTCTTTTCTTTCTCTTTTCTTTTCTTTCTTTTCTTTTCTTTCTTTCTTTTCTCTTCCTTCCTTCCTTCCTTCCTTCCTTCCTTCCTTCCTTCCTTCCTTCCTTCCTTCCTTCCTTCCTTCCTTCCTTCCTTCCATGACTGAGTAGTAGATTCAGTTATCCCAAAGACCTCTGTTGGTGGGTTCTGGGGAATTTTCATTTTTAAAACAGAGCCTTTCTTATGTACCTTAAAGAATTAAGAACCACTGCATTGGGAAGAAAATAGACTACAACAGAGTTGTGAGTTGTGATAAAATCAGAGATGTGGGGGGGGGGGGGTGCCTGGGTGGCTTAGGTGGTTAGGGTTAAGCATTTGACTCTTGGCTATCAGGTCATGGTCTGAAACTAAGCCCCTTATCAGGCTCTAGGCTCAGCAGAAGTCCACTTCCCCTCTCCCTTTCCTGCTGCCCCCCTCTTCCCCTGTCTTGTGCATATGCCCACATATGCTTTCTCCTCTTTGTCTCTCAAATAAATCTTTAAAATGTATATATATAAAATAAAATAAATCAGAGATGTTCTGGGTTACACTTAGAAAAACAACTCTGTAGTTCTAATCATTTGGAAATTGTCCTACTTAAAAGCTTGTAGCATGCCCTGTATGTCAGAGAATTTGCTAAAATAAGAGTTACTACAGGCCTGGACAGTTATATTCCAATGATCTATTTACTGATTATCATTACCATTGGTTTTACATAAATGGTATGAAAGATTCTTAGAAAAGTATTCTTGTAACACTGAAGTTACAGAGTGCATATTGAACCAGCTTTCTATTCAGAAAAAACTAGTGACAGGGGCGCTTAGGTAGCTCAGTCACTTAAGCATCTGCCTTCAGCTCATGTTGTGATCCCAGGGTCCTGGGATGGAGCCCCGCCTCTGTCTCCCTGCTCAGCTGTGAGTCTGCTTCTCCTTCTTCCTCTGCCCCTCCCCCTGCTTGTGCGCTCTCTCTCGTTCTCTCTGTCAGATAAGTAAAATCTTAAAAAAAAAAGAATTGATGACAAAATGAAGAGCCATTTTAACTAAATAATTTAATATAATCCTAGAAGTAAAAATAAAAGAATTTGCTTTATCAGATTAATGGAAAGATCAATACCTTACCACCAGCATATTATATTTAATAAAACAGCTCTTTATGCTCTGGACAATGAAAATAATGAAAAATAAATATATGCAAATATAATACAGGATATTAGGTTTGTTTCTAGATATTGCAAGTGGCACTATGTGGAAGTTGTTTGGATGTTAACCAACCAGATTAGCAAGGGGCAAAATGATAATTTTGTCATCAAATACTATATTTTGGATATGGTGATTGATATAGATATCATCATGTACAATAGTGTAGCTACATGTAATAATTATAGACAATGTGGATCTACAGTCTTGAATTTTTACATCAAAAATATTTTGATATTACATACATCACCTTTATATAAAAAGAGTTTCCAAACAGTTGGAGTGAGAATATTTGAAACTTCTTTGGATATAAAAGTTCAGTTTGTTTGGCTTTTTTTTATTTTTTATTTTTTCATTTTTTAAATTTATTTTTATTTTTATTTATTTATTTATTTTGGTGGAGGTACAGGTGCGCCAGTACACTGGGAGCCCCCTTTGGCTTTTAAAGAGTATGACAATATCTTGAAGTTTTGATTTATATGATAAACATCCAGATTAGATTCAGTGTTTTATGTTAAACATTGTTTGTTTGTTTGTTTATTTATTTATTTATTTATTTAAAGGAATGGTTCTCAGATCTGTATAAATTAGCAGTGCAATGAGCTGGCCTTAAGTGCAAATGCAGCCTTATGAGAGTCTATGATGAATATAGTAGATAGTACTGTAACAAGCTGATTCATGTTGGAAATGAAGTATAAGGATACTGTGAGATCTCAGCATTAGTTTTTCCAGCTGGGTTCCTCCGGGCCAAGGGCTGAATCAATATTTCATTTAGTGAAAACTTCCTGGTGAATATTCTGTCGCTTAAGAGGCTCTATTAATCATTAATGAATGAATCACATTCCCAAAGGAGATTCCAAACTGAGTCTGTAGATTAAGTTTTAAAAAGAGGTTTTTTTTTTTTTTTTTTAGCACATCAGTTTTGTTCATGTTATCACTGGCCAGACATGAAAGTAAGAAGCCAATTGGGAAAATCTATAACTAATCCCTTTGTTGGTATCAAGGGGTTATGTAAAGTTCATTGGAACACACTGCTTAAAGTTTGACTTGATCTTTTCATTAACGAATCCATATTTTATAGATTACTAGATTTTAAACCCTTTAGATAACTGAATCTCTTCTTAAAGTTATGAGAGGAGAGCTGTATTAGGCCAACTGATCAAAGTGAAATTTGATAAGCAAAGTTTTCAAGTTGCTATTAATCTAGTCCAGTAAAGTTCATTTAAACATAGAAATTATAACTAAATAAATGTTTATAATATAAATACCGTATTTTTCTTTCAATATTATTTTTAATTAAATATTTTCTTTAAAACTGTAAGATATTATACTTAGTAGTAGAGTAGTGGTAAAATGTGAATATTTATCTTTATATATTTAAATAGATTTATATCAATATTTTTTACTGTGAGCTTATTTTATTCAACAAACTAAGTATTTATTGTTCATGCAAAAAACCATAAGTAAAGATTATTTGGGACACAGGTTTATTTCTAGTTATTGCAACTGGCAACATGGCAGCTATTTGAATGGAAATTTAGATCAGCAAGAGAATCCATGTTTATTTGCACCATGTCTAATTGAAAAACCATGTCCCCTAAAGAGCTTGCTCTGTAAATTGGGCACAACCACCTATTTTTGTTTGTTATCATATATCTGGTCTGTATAGTAACTGAGGAAAATGAAGATATCCACCTAAAAACAACCCATTGGGTATTTTCCTTATAAATAATACCATGTGCCAAGCGGAGCCTTTTGGACACTCCAATTTTCTGTAGTAAGTTTCACTCTAAGTTTTGCTTTCTAAAAATGAGGACCCAAAGGAGTGCCTGGTTAGCTCAGTCAGCTGAGCATTTGACTCTTTATTTCAGCTAAGGTCATGATCAGAGTCCTGAGATCGAGTCCTAAATTAGGTTCTGTGCTCAGTGTGGACTCTGCTTGTCCCTTTTCTTCTGCTCCTCCCCCAGCTCATCTATGTTTTTTTCTCTCTCTCAAATAAATAAATAAATAAATAAACAGATAAATAAATAAATAAAATAATAAAAATGAATAAAAATGAGGACCCCAAACCTAGGGAATAGTGTTTTGAACCTCAGTGTAAGGAGGGACGCCTGGGTGGCTCAGTGGTTGAGTGTCTGCCTTTGGCTCAGGGCATGATCCCGGGGTCTGGGATTGGGGCTTGCATCAATAATAAGATCAATTGTTAATTTATAGGTAATAATACTTTCAATCACTAAAATAAAATTTAAAAAATTCAATAGAAACTCAGAGGGCCTGAAATAAATTTTTTCAACCTTTGACATGTTGTACTGTAAAATTCTATAAGGTATTCCTTCAATAAATAATTTTGGTCATCTATGACATATACATATATATCATATACATATGTATCATATATACACACACAGTTTATTTGGTTACCTAGGAAAATAAAAATATCTATGTAAGAACAACCCATCAGATATTTTCATTATAAATAATATCACCTGGGCAGCCCAGGTGGCTCAGCGGTTTAGCGCTGCCTTCAGCCCAGGGCGTGATCCTGGAGACCTGGGATCAAGTCACACGTCGTGTTCCCTGCATGGAGCCTGCTTCTCCCTCTGCTTGGGTCTGTTCCTCTCTTTCTCTCTCTGTGCCTCTCATGAATAAATAAAAAAATATTAAAAAAAAATATCACCTGCCAAGCAGAGCCTTTTAGACATAATTACTCTTCTTTTTGTAAAGAAGGTAACTCACATTAAAGTCACTCTTCCAGTTCTAAACTAGAAAGATCTGTACAATAATCTGGGACTACTTCCACTACTTAATTTTAGCCACTTTTTAATGCCTGGACCCTCTAATAACATTTAATTTGACCATTTTCCCTAATCTTTTATTACTTCACTGCTGAAAAAAAGTTTCCCAAATCCTATTTTCCTTTTCATACAACTATTCAAAATTTCTCTATAGCTTCTTAAAAATAATGGCTAATATTTATCAACTGTGCTATATGCTAGGCACTAATATAAAATGCTTTTATGGAATAACATATTTAGTCCTCACAAAGACTGCTGGCCTACTCTGATGCTGATGTTCTTCTCTACATGTTCTGGCCTCTTTTGCAATTAGTTTGGCCTTATGACTGATTACAGCCAGTAGAAAATGTGACAAGTGATCAATGCCACTTTTTTTTTTTAAAGATTTATCTATTTATTCATGAGAGACAGAGAGACAGAGACATAAGCAGAGGGAGAAGCAGGCTCCCAGTGAGAGGGCCGATCCTGGATCCCAGGATCATGCCCTGAGCTGAAGGCAGACAGACGCTCAACTGCTGAGCCACCCAGGTGTCTCTCAATGCCACTTTTGAGAGCAGAGTTGTTAAATATCAGTTGTTCATTCCCTGTGGTTTCTTCCCATCTCTCTCACCAGAATCTACTACCTAAAACAGTCATATTATATTGAAGTCATACAACACAGAGCCACAAAATGGAAGTATCCTGAGTCTGAGTCTGCTTACATTAGACAGGCTGAACTCATCACATCAGACTCAATATAAACAAAAAATAAACTTCTATTGTATTAAATGACATAGATTTCTGGGTTTGTTATGTAGTACAACCTATATTACCTTAATGAATAAATCCTGAGGTAACTATTCTTATTATTATATCCATTCTATAGATAAAGACACTGAGACATAGCTAGATTAAGTAACTTGTACAAGGCAAACAGCTGGGAAGTGGTGGAACTAGACATGCACCTGAGCAGTTTACTCACAAGGTCTATACATATATGTAGCATCCTACAGGCTCTCTCCATGACCACTGGATAAAGGAGACCTTTAGCATACGAGGCCCTTTACAATTTGTTAGCAATAGATCATGTGAAACAGTTAAGCATAGTATTTAAATTCCAGGCTTTAGAACTCAAATCCCTTCGTTGACACTCACATCATAACTGGGCAAATTACAAGGAATCCAAGCTTTAGTAAATACCTCTGTAAAATCAGAATGATAATTATAGAACCCAACTCAGAGTTGCTGTGGAGTAATATGTGGATATATCGCCCATTCTCTGACCCACTGTAAGTGTACACACTTGATTTCTTACTTCCTTCCAAAGGTACTATATCCACTTTACATCTAAATAGACCAAAACCTAACCTTGCCTATCATATTTCCTCCTTTTTGTAGATATTTTCTCCATAAGAAATGCTTTTGTTTTTTCCTTTTAACTTGATTTTAAACCTTACCAAACTTTTGAGGTTTAACCCAAAGTTTGCCTCTTCGGGAATGATAGTTTTTCCTGGTCACACTAAATTAAGGTGGGATTTCTAAAGCATATCTGTTGCCTACAGTAGTCATCTGACACTGGTATTAGGTACTGAATCTAACAGTTAAAGAGCACAAACTGAAGCTTGATTACATCAAATTCTGGCTCTTCCACTAGCTAGCTGTGCAACCTTGGGCATGTTATTTAGCCTTTATATGATTGTTCCCCCACCTGTAAAATGGGAATAATAGGTAGCAATTTCATCAGGTATATTGTGAATATTACATGAGAGAACAATGCTGGATTCAAAGTAAACACCATGACAGCATTTGCTATCACTATTAGCTGTCATGGCTATCATTTCTGCATATATTTTATATCCCTATCAAGATTATAAACATGCTTTGAAATCCCGGAGTGCACAGAATTTCCTTTAGAGTGTCTAAAATGTTAGGACATTGGCTGGAGGTAGTAATCATACACTAAATATTTGGTGATGTAATAAGAGCCCATAGTGTGGTTAGCCTTGACATGGAAAATAGTAGATTTCTGAATGTTTACAATGTTCCATGAATTGTTACCAACAAAATGTGTATTATATTCAATTATCATTACTACCCCCATAAAATAGGTACTATTATTATCCTCATTTTACCAGTGAGGATTCAGACACATAGGAAAGTTGTTACTTGTCATATCATACAGTATGGGGCAGGAACAATTTAAAAACACAGTGATTTCCAAACATTAGTGTGCATCAAATCATTCAAAAGGCTTGCTGAAACACCAGTTTACTAAACATCATCCCCTAGTTTCTGATTAAGTGAGTCTGGGCAGTGTCCAAAATTTTGCATTTCTAACAAGTGTCCAAGTGATGGTGAAGTTGCTTGTCTAGGAAAACATCTTTGAAAACCACTTCACTGGGCTGTAGTCTTTCCTCTTTACTAACAGCTTAAATTGCACCTGGAAATAGATGTTTCTAAAGTAGAAATTGACAAGTTCTATTCTAAAACATGTAAAAACATAACAATTTCCTTAAAAAACAGTGTAACTTCAGAAATTTATGTGGAAACTGAGCTTTAAAGAAAATATAAAACTAGATTTTCTAGCAAAGATAATAACTCTTCTGTGATACACAGGCTATCAACAAGTAGCAAATTACACAGTTATTTGACTTGGTATAAAAATGTTATTTATTAACCAAAGATCAATTAACAAATTCATAAAAATCAATATGTGTAGAAAAAGAGTGTCAGAGGTTTGCAATGGGCTCAGACAAGGGAGGGAAAGAGACTACCTCCTAGATATTCTTATGTTGTTTACAAGTGGATATAGTTAGATATAGAAATTTTAAACATCACCAGATTATTGATTCTTCTGTAAGATACATTCCTTTGGAAGTCATCAGAACCAGGATCTTCCTGGCTATGGCCACACATCACAGGAATGTCAAATCACGACAAAGACTCAACTGCTTCTTCCCTAGGATCAGATGTCACAACTTTCTTTTCAATTATACATTCCTCCTTGTCTATATTTGATTCATAAATGTTGTATTTTCACTGTCTAATCAAATTGATAGGATTTACAGATTTGATCCAAAGTCTGAGGATTCTGAAGTAAGTTTTCCCACCTGAATTTCAGTACCTATTTTCCTTTCTCTGTACTTAGTGTGTTGTCAAACTTATCTTGCAAAATTAGGCTATAGGCCCTGTCTAGTCTTAGCTTGTTCTATCTTGATGTGCCCATGACTTGACATGATATAAATGTCAAATGTACAATAAATCATGTTAGACTATCTTACAAATGCATGCTGCTGGACATAAAGAGAGACAAAAGTTTAGGTCAGAATCATCAGCAATATTAGAAAACTAGACATATGCAAAGTCTTTCAGAATTCTGGGATTTAATTCACTTGGACGTGGGTAAATGATTAATGATCTGAGGATGTATGAGAGAAAACCACTTAAGGCCAAAGGCAAGAATTAGGGGGAAGTAAAAGATAGAAAAATTATTGGAACCCATCTAGGGCTGGAAGTAATTCATATCAGCCAAAGTTGAAAGGGTATGTATTTTAGGTACCAGAGAGAAAACTCAGAAATTCGGTGCCATAGCAGTAAAGCTAAACTGGCAATAGACTCAAGATTTCTTTGAGACATCCCTAACAGAACTTAAAAGCAAGCTTTAAAAGCATCTCACCAATTTTAAGTAACTTATTAGCTGCACATCAGAAATAAAATAGATGTTGCCTAAAGAAAAAGAACCAAATTAAGAAATCAACAGCATAAAATTTGAGGTGTCCAGAAAACAATAAAAATTGATCCAGTATGCAAGAATCGGGGACATATGACCCAGAATTGGGGGGATCAACAGAAATAGACCCCCAAATGATACAAATGATGAAACTAGCAGACAAGGATTTTTAAACGGCTATTATAAATATTCTTCATATGTTCAAGAAGATTCAGGAAAACACAAGCATGATTTGGAGAGAAATGGCAAATGTTAAAAAAAAATGAAACTTCTAGAGATGAAAAACATAGTATCTGAACTCTGAACTGATAAAGTCTGGATGGGATTAACATCAAAATAAATGTATAAGAAGAAAATATCAGAGAACTTGAAGATACGGCAATAACTATTTAGAGTGAAGTACAGGCAGAAAAAAAAGTATAAAATACATAAAAGAACAGATCAATAGCAACTTCTAGAATATATCAAGTGATTTAATATTGGTGAAATTGGCATCCTAGTAAGACAAGACAGGAAGGAGGCAGAAAAAAATATGTGAAAAAATAATGGCCAATTTTTTTTTAAATTTTATGGAAACCTCTAATTCATCAGATTCAAGAGATTCAATAGATCTTAAGATGAGTAAATCTATATAGAACCACAGCAAAACACATTATAATAAAATTACTGAAAACCACTTATAAAGAGAAAATATTAGGAGTGCATGACTTAGTTAAGTATGTCTTCAGCTCAGGTCATGATCCCAGGTTCTGGGATTTAGCCCCAAGTGTTGGGCTCCCTGCTCAGCAGGCAGTTTGAGTCTCCCTCTCCATCTCCCTCTCCCTCAGCTCATGCTCTCTCTCGCTCACTCTCTCAAATAAAATACAATCTTTAAAAAAAAGAGAAAAAATATTAGAAGTCTCCTAAGAGAGTGTTGGTAGACTCTTCATCAGATAACAATGAAAGCCATAAAAGAGCGGAGAGATATTTTTAAAGCCTGGGAGAGGCAACTGACTGCAAAGGAGCTTGAGGTAATTTTTAAGGTGATTAAAATGTTTAATATCTTGATTGTGGTTGTTTACACCATATTCATACTCATAAACAAAACTGTGGGATGAAAATTATTTCAAAAAAGCTCATGTAAAAAAATGCTGGTCATTTTGCGGGGGAAATGGTGTTAGCATAATAGGAGAATTCAGGTTAGAAAAACTTATTTAAAGAAGAAAATTCATTCTAAAAAATTACAAAATATTTCTCTTCTATTATATCTAGGTACTGCAATATTTCAAAGAGAAGCATTAATTCATATATGCTTATAATTCATACTTTAACAGACGCCAAATATCTCTTTTAAATGTGTTTTCTAGAAATACAAGCCCCAAGTTAACATCATACAAAAACTGTCATATAATCAACGATATGGATCAAAATAATTATTTTAAATTTGTATTAGTTCATACATGTGCAAAATTATTTGAGGTTGAAGACAGTTTTTAAACTAATATTGCAAAAATTTCTTGTTTTGAATAGCATTTAAATTATTTTTATTGACTTTTCCTAAGCAATTAATATGCACAGAACAATTTTCATCAAATTGTGTTTTCTGCAACTATAATAAAGTATATAATAGGGTGCAACAAGGTTTTTTACCTCCAGTCTATTTCTTGAAGAAGTGGGTTTCCAGTGAGAGACAATTCATGGAGAGAATAGCATGCATCAAACCATCTAATGGCACTTGTAAGATCTATAGAAAATAAACAATAATAATCACTATGAAAGCTAATACATAGAAAAAAATAATCATAAATAAATGACCATTTATTTATTGGTTAGATATTAAGGAAAGCAACAAAATTATTTATTTTGCAGAACACAGTATGCCTTTAAAAAGGGATTATATTAAAAACACAGACTTTGCTGTTAGAATATATATTTCTCCCATTTAGCAGCTTTGTGAACTTCTGCAAACCATGCAATTACTTTGTGATTCAGGCTTGTACCTATCTTATTAGATCAGGGTTAAATGAAGTAATATGTGTAAAGGGCTTAGAACAGTTTGTGCCAGATTGTTAGGAGAAAATCTAAAGAAGTGAAATCTAAAGTAATAAGTGGTAATGTTGAACACATACCTAAATAGAATTACACAGACCTATTTTACTTTCAAAAGTAAGAATAGTAGGATTTATCCAGGTTACATTGCAGAGTTAGTTGTATTGAATTGCTCTCCCACAGAAAACTATCACAAAACTGGACAATACATATGAAGCACTTGTTTTTAAACCTGACTCTAAGAGATGGGAGACATATATGGTAAGTCTACAATCATAGTGGTTTTCTGTCTGAAAGCAGTTTACGACTTCAGAGCAATAGAGACCAAATTAAAAAGCTCTTTTGATGAATGAAGAGACAAAGATGAGAACTAAAGCTGGAATTTATGATGAAAAGTACAAGAAGAAGCTGCTGTTGTGAGGAAGGAACTGGGGGAAGAAGTCTGTGTGAAGATTCACCACAGGTCCATGGACAAGTATGAGGAGTTACATACACAACCTAGCAGAGATCGCCAGCTGTAGGGCTAAAAGCTGAATGACAACAATAAGTTCATGAAGCAGTAAGACATAGGGGTCTCTGCCCAGCCAAAATGAGACCTAACTGTAGCTATTTAGAGATGACATGATATATAGAAAACTCTAAAGACTCAATAAAAAAACTATTAAAACTAATAAACAAATTCACTAAAGTGGCGGATACACAATCAATACACAAAACTCTGTTGGGTTTCTTTACATTAATAATGAGCCATCAGAAAATGAAACTAAGAAAACAAGCCCATAAAGAGATTAAAATACCTAGGAATAAATTTAACAAAAGAGGTGAAAGGCCTGTATATTGAAAACTGCAAGAAACTAATGAAAGGAATTGAGGAAGGCAAATAATGGAAAGAAATGCCATGCACTAGATTGGAAGAATCAATACTGTTAAAATGTCCATACCACCCAAAGCAAATATACAGATCCAATGCAATCCTTATCAAAATTTCAATGGCATTTTTCACTGAAATAGAACAAACAATCCTAAAATTTATATAGACTCACAAAAGACTCTGCAGACCCAAAGCAATCTTGAGAAAGAACAAAGTCGGAGGCATCATGCTCCTCGATTTCAAACTATATTACAAAGCCAGAGTTACTAAAAAACAGACATAGAGATCAATAGATCAGAGACCTCAGAAATAAACCTACGCTTATATGTTTAATCAATTTATGACAAGGGAGCCAAGAATATACAATGAGGAAAGAACAGTCTCTTCAATAAGTGGTGTTGGGAAGTCACATAACAAGAAATGAAAGTTGACCATTGTCTTACACCATACACAGAAATGAACTCAAAATGAAGACTTGAATGTAAGACCTAAAACCATAAGACTCATAGAAGAAAATATAGGTGGTAAACTCCTTGACAAGGGCCTTGATTCTTTTTAATCTAACACCAAAAGATAAAGCAACATAGGCAAAATAAAGAAGTGGAGCCATATCAAATTCAAAGCTTCTGTACAGCAAAGGAAACCATGAACAAAATGAACCCATTGAATGGGATAACATATTTGCAAATCACATGTCTGATAAGGGTCTAATATCCAAAATTTATGAAGAACTCATACAACTCAATAGTAAAAATCTGATCTGATTAAAAAACAGGCAGAAGATCTGAAAAGACACTTTTCTTTTTAAAAAAATATTTATTTATTCATAAAAGCACAGAGAGAGAGGCAGGGACATAAGCAGAGGGAGAGTCAGGCTTCCTGTGAGGAGCCTGGTGCCTGATCCTGATCCCAGGATCACAAGACCATGCCCTGAGCCAAAGGCAGACACTCAACCACTGAGCTACCCAGGTGCCCCTGAATAGACATTTTTCCAAAGAAGACATACAGATGGCCAACAGACACATGAAAGGATGCTCAACATCATTAATCATCAGGGAGATACAACTCAAAATCACAACAGGAAATCACTTCACATCCATTAAAATAGCTATTATAAAAAAAAGTCAAGAAATAATAAGTATGGGCAAGGATGTGGAGAGAAGGCAACCCTCTCACACAGTTGGTGGGAATGTAAACTGGCACAGCCACTATGGAAAACAGTATGGAGGTTTTTCAAAAAATTAAAAATAGAGCAACCTTATGATCTAGCAATTCCACTTCAGGATAATTTATTTAAAGAAAGAAACCTCACTGACTTGAAAAGATGTATGCACCTCCATATTAACTCATTAAGTATTATTTACAATAGCAAAGATATGGATACAACCTATCCATTCTCAACCTGATGTGAGAATGGATAAAATAGCCATGGTATTTAGATGTATAACGGAATATTATGTAGCCATAAAAAGGAATGAAACCTTGCCATTTCTGACAACATGGATGGATCTCAAGGGCATTATGCTAAGTGGAATAAGTCAGAAAAATATAAATGCTATATGATCTCTCTCATGTGTGGGGTGTAAAATAAAAACAAAAACAAAAAACAAGCCCAGAGCTTAGATGAAATGTTTGTTTGTTTAAATAAATTGGAAAAAAACACACAATCCTTTGCAAGATTTATGTTTATCATGTAAATGCCCGTCTAACTCTAGAAGCAAAAGGTAACATTTTAGCACCAAATAGAACTACTTAGAGACTAACATGAGTCTATAGGATTAGAATTTGGAAGAAAAGTTCTAGTTCTAGTTAACATTGTATGTCCTCAGTTATATAGGAATTACCACAGATTCTTGCAACCAGAGAACCTTTGAACTAAAAGTACTCTGTCTCCTTTGCTATGGTACTTGAACTATCTACCTATACTCTCTGGAACTGTGCTATGTATATAACTGTACAGATCTGTTTGAGAGATTTCTTGTTTTGGTTGTTTCAAAGTTTTCCCAATGATCTGCTAACAGAGCACATGATGTGTTAAGCAGATCATAAAGGTGCCCTTGGTAATATGGCTGTTTTTGTTTTCTAATATATTTTCTCATTTTCAAAAATACTACCTCCATCACTTGAGTTGACTGTTGCCTCTTGGAAACTAATTTTGTCCAGAGATAAAAGCAAAGGCCTTGAGGAAAAATGTATTTGGGACCTAGCAGCCTGATCTGTGAAGACCAGGAGGCCAAGGCAACTGCCAGGGAATAATAGGAAGGAGATGTGGATATAACAGAAGCCAAGATCAGAGAGGAATCTGTTATTCAAATGCTTGTGTATGCACTGAATATCTCTAGGGTGCATTGACCAGCTAGTAACTTTGGCTGCTGCTGGGGAAACAAGGCTAAGGACACTTTTTTCTCCTTTCTCCTGAATTCCTTTTTGAACCTTTAGAATCTTGATCCATGTGCTGCTTTCCCAAAATTTTCAATTAAATGCACCATCTCATAAAACTTACTAAACATATAAAGAAATAGGAAAGTATGATCTATCATTTAGATTAGTTAATAGAGAAAACATGTTAATAGAAACTCATCCCAAAGTAAGTCAAAGGTAAATCAAATATTTTGACAGACACCAAATAATTCAATGATGAAAAAAAACTTGTTCAACAAATGCTGCTGGAATAACTGGATATCCATATTAAAATCTGAACTCATCCTCTACTTCATGCCATTCACAAAAAATAATTTGATATAGGCCATTGACAGACCTAAAGGTAAAAACTAAAAGTACAAAATTTCTCTAAGAAAAAAAAATTTTCTCTAAGAACCAAGAAAATATATAAAATCATCTTCTCAAATTAAAAGGCGGAAAAATATTACACAGGACACAGAACAAAACTATTAAAAATAATAAATTTCATCAAAATTTAAACTTCCACTCATCTGAAAATACCATTAATAAAATTCATGGTTAAAGAAAAGACCGGGAGAAAATATCACAAAAAATTACATCCAGACCATATAAAGAACTTATACATATCAATAAGAAAAAGGAAAATAACTGATAAAAATGGTAAGACATTTGAATAGACACAAAAGAATGTACAAAAATCATCAATAAATAAGAATGTAAAAAGGCTTAATATCATCATTCATAAGGGAAATGTAAACTAAAACCACAATGAGATAATGCAAATGAAATATTAAACATTCTCCAGATACTAAACATCCTCTAGAATCCTCCCTATCATAGAAGGAAAGAGACATTCTTATCAAAAGTATAGGAAGTAGAAGGCAAGAGAAATATATACCAACTTGCAAAAAAAATTACACGTTGCATTATTTGCTTCTAATTCTGTCTTATGACAATTTCTTAGGCCTACAGGGAATTTTTTCCTCCTCTACCTCTTATTGTATAGATAATGTTATTTGTAAGTACCATTAATACATCTATCCAAAACAACTCTCTAACACATTTGGTAAAGACATTCAAAACCCCATTATATACTTTAAAAAAATTATATATTGTTCTAAACTTACCAGAAAGACAATTGTTGCTGACATCTAGTTTTTCCAAGGAAACAAAATGAAAAAGTGGTATGATTTTTGTCAAGCTGAAACAAAGAAATAAAATTCATAAAAATTTTAAATTGGAATGTTCTTATTATTGATGTAATTATGTAATAATGTATTTCTATAATTCAAATATATGGTGACATGCAATCAAATATAGTTATAGATACAGTTGTATGTGTATAAAATATAATATTAACAGTACTAATTAAAAATGTAGTAATTATAAAATTCCAAGTATTTATTCTATAATGGAAGATTTATATTCATTTCTAAAGAGAAACTGCCATGGATTGTCAATTTCAATGACAAATATAACAGAGTTTAATATGTACTTGCTTTTGCTATTTAAATAGAAATAAGGGGATTTTTTTTGTTGTTATTGTTTTTGTTTTGTTTTGGTGTAAGGTCAAATTTACAGAGAATTTATATTATCTACATAATTTTTCCTGGCTCAAACACATAACTTAAACCATTAAGAGGTAAAAATATAAAAAAAAATTTTCACTTCTGACAGCACAACAAATTAGAGTTACTAGTTTTGTTTTTAATTAAAACATTGTTTTTGTTTTCCAGATTGAAAGTATTATAAGTATTCTAACTATCCAAAATTACACTAAGAATATTTCTTTTTTTTTTTTAATTTTTTTATTTATTTATGATAGTCACAGAGAGAGAGAGAGAGAGGCACAGAGACATAGGCAGAGGGAGAAGCAGGCTCCATGCACCGGGAGCCTGATGTGGGATTCGATCCCGGGTCTCCAGGATCGCGCCCTGGGCCAAAGGCAGGCGCCAAACCGCTGCGCCACCCAGGGATCCCACACTAAGAATATTTCTAAGTTTGAAATATGCTTCTAAGGAACATAATAATAGAACATTATAAATATATAAAATAAGCTTAAGTTTGGCAAAATTATGTAATATTAAAATTAATACATATTATTAATGCTTACATATTCAAATGAAATTTCCTCCTGCTCTTAAAAGTTTCTATTATTTTCTAAGATATAATTGTTGTTAAGGACTCCAAAACAAGCATGGGATATAAGTGATATTCAAAATAGTCACATCATTGGAAACAAAACCCATGAAGGGAAAATTAATTTAGTTTGATTTGCATTTCCAACTAAGACAAATCTACACTTATTCTGTAATATAATATCATATTACCATAGCTATTTGGAAATGAAAATTAAACCAGCTCTTCCAAATCTTTAAACAACAACAGAAAAATTCCTTTGCTTCAAATATGATCTCATTACAAACACAAATCTCCTGAACCAAACCCCCCTATAAATGTTGGAAATCCACACAGTTCAAAATATGCCTCAACTAACAGAATATTTCTAGTACAAAAGAAAAAAAAAAGGCATGCATTTATTTCTATTTCTTTTGCTTTCTTGTTTTTTATACTGTCCTTCCAGTTGTCCTGGCACACATTTTTACATCTTTATTTCTACCATCTCCCTGTCATGAAAAAAAAAATCTATTATTCTAGGGTCAGACGCTTATAGAATAATACTGTGACTGGGAAGCCTCATGGGGTTTGGCACAAAACTAACCCTTGTCCTAACCTTGACTCCTTTCTTGTACTATCCTGTTCTGCATTAGCAGAGAGACAGAAGATACTACAGATGAAAAAACAGACTAAATAATGAGGCTGGAAATAGTTCTGACTGTAGCTAAACCTAAATACAATAGTATTACTTATATCAAACCTACACAACACGACTTCTTAAATATAATTCCTAGGATGAAAAAAAATCCAAAGTAATAAAGGAAAAAGTAATAAAATATTGGCCATTGCATTTATATATACTTCATTATCTGTACATACATTCCTAAATAGTAAAATTTACTGAAATATTTAATGTACACTGAGAGGGAAGGAAGGAAGGAAGGAAGGAAGGAAGGAAGGAAGGAAGGAAGGAAGGAAGGAAGGAAGGAAGGAAAACTTAAAACTTTGTTGATGCCTAATTAATGGATTCAAGTTCTAGTTTGATGATTTTCTTACTCAGGCATGTTTTGGATCATTATTATTATTACAAATAGAAATTTAAGTTCTTTAATATAATTCTAATAAATATATTTATCAACAAGAAAATTCTTGTTTTGTAGCTTTAACTAATTTATAATTCTAAATCTTTGTCCTTCTACTAAAAGGGTTTGAAAGATAAACGGACGAGTTTTCCCATTTTTTCAGACTCTTTCATATTTTTAAAAAGTAAGTTACATGGCAAAGTATAGGTAACATATATGTTATATGAAGGCATCCAGTAAAATAACCAATGACATCTTAGAATTAAAAATAAAATAATTTTTTCTCAAAAATTATGCAAGCAAAGAAATATTTGGCTCGACAGAATATTTTTATAATATTAAAATTTTATCTTTTCAGATAACCATGCTTTTAGAATCATTTTTTTTTCTTTTTAAAAAAATTTAATTAAGAAAACTGGCTATTCATTCACCTTTATGACTATTCATTAGGATGGTAGAAACCTAATAGTACAATTCTTTTTTTAAACCTCTAGAACTTTTCCTTTTACTGACATTCTGTGTATATTTTTTCCAAGAAAATTCAAACCAGAAAGACAAAGGACATTAGTGAAAACCTAATACCATTTGACCTTGTCACATTAGCCCTGGGCATAAAAAAGATATAAATTTCAAAGACGACAAAAAGCAAATGATTTGTACAATGAGCAGCCAATGGGTAATAGTTTCCACTTTCTGCTCCTACTTAGAGTCTCACTAGAAGTAGAAAGACATGAGCCGAGAGTCTTCCAGTTAGGACTCCACTGAATCAAACTTAAAACAGTCATATGTCCTAATGAAAATTTAAAACAGAAGTCAAGATGAAACATGTATTTCAAACAATTGTACTAAGTATCATTCTTTATTGTATTTCATTTGTTGGAGAAAAAAAACATATGGACACATAATTTCTTCCTTGTGGTGAAAATATTTATCAAAAATTAAAAGAAAAATATATATAATTTAAAAGACATACCAATCACAAATCCAAATATCACATTTATAAAACCCTTCTGAGGCCTGCAAAATGTATTGACATTTATCCTCCTTTTGGATCACCACTGGAATCCCATCAAATAGGAAAGATAGGTAGGTATTAGTATTCCTTTCACACAGAGGAAAAAAAAAAAAAAAAGAACAGGCTTGGGTAATAAGAAGAGAGTTGCTCAAGGTCAACTGATAGGTAAATTGTAGGCTCAGAATTCATACCCAGATGTGCTGATCCTGAGTTTTACCAAAACTGATATAGTTCTGAAAAAGTCAATGTACATGTAAAAGCTTAATGTAAGATAGATAATTCCTATAGTTAATGGAAGTAGCCTATTATGAAAAATTCTAAGGATTTTATACTATGATTTTAGGAAATAATTTTATTATTCTCTATGTCCATTTCTATCAATTGCATTTCCCTGATATCCTTCGGTCTTTCCCTTTTGTTCTTTCAGAAATGATAGAAGGTTAATGTGCAAGAACTTTGAGAGATTGCAAAGAATACATTCAAATATAAGTGACAGTATTATTAAAAAGTAAAAAAAGCATGCATTATATAACAAAGTACTTTTTTATACAGTTAAGTTCAAAAGATTATTTTATTCTTGAGGGTTTTAAAAATAATTTTTAGAAAAGATTTATTGCTTTATTTGGAAGAGCAAGAGAGTGGACAGGGTAGGGAAAGGGGCAGAGGGAGAGAGAGGCTCTAGCAGACTCTGTGCTGAGCAAGGAGCCCCATGCAGGCTCCTCGGTTGATCTCAAGATACTGAGATAACAACCTGAGCTGAAACCAAGAGTTGGATGCTTAACCAATTGCACTAACAAGGCACCCCTTCTTAAGAGTTTTTTTTTTTTTAATGATGAGGACATATATTACTCAGTTCTATGTCCCCCAAAATAGCAAACACCATCTCAACATTCAAATTTTATAAGGTTAAGCAAACAAATTTATAAATAAGGATTATTTGGATAAAGCACTCCAATTATTATTATCAAACCTAACAAATGTCTAGTAATCTAGTATATAATTCCTAGTCATATCAGATTGATATGGAAAATAAGTTATACCAGATTGATAGGGCAAAAGTCCATCAGTTAGTATTAATTTTAACTTTTAAAAGTGGATGATTTCTTTGATAGTTTAAATTGTCCAAAGAAATTAAAGGCATTATTTCTCAAAAAATGTTATTGACTTGAATATTTTCTAATCTCTTTTAATGTTATTTTGCTCATTAATGTGGTTTGAGATCCACTTCCATAAAACGTATGAGGTATGTCAATTACTGAGTGATTTATTTCATATGCACAAAGCACAGCTGAGCATTCTATTGACATTGTGTTTCTTACCTGGAAAATATTGTGAGAAGATCTACCAAGTTTGTAGATGCCCCAAATGATTTAAACAGTGTTATCTGATAGAACTTGCTCTATAATAAATGCCACTTTAAAACCAAATCAACTTTCATGTATTAGATCTGATTAAAATAATTTGAGGGAATTTTTGAACACAGATTCAGTTTTTGCTTTGTCAAATGCTGGAATAGTTTTAACAGGTGGAAGTAAAATCATTTGGGACATATACACTCAAAGGATCAGCACCATTGTGCAGAGAATGTGAAAAAATGTTATGGTTCTTTCAGGAAAAAATATATATTAAAACTGGGTTGTACTTGTTCACTTGTTCTGCAAGAGTTGTGTAACTCAAAAAAAGTAATTTCTTGTTAAACGTGGTTTCTTTCCTCTACTCAATGTGCCTTTGATGAACAAATTAATCATATTAAAGTGAATAGGTCTCAATGAAATATTAAGCAGAGGGAGACATACACATATTGTGCTCCTGTTTTGGTTTTAGACAGTTATTCTCTGCAAAGATCCAGATGTTTGGTGGTTTCAAATGGATCTTCTGTGTCAGGTACCCATCTCGATTTAATGTTAAGGTATTTTTTTAAGTGTTACTTTATATCCTTAGGGAAATCAAATTTAAATCAATCTTAACAGTTACAAAAAGACATGCAAGTTGAGAGCAGATTAAAAATCATTCTTCCAGGACTTAATAAGTACCACTTGAGAGAATGAGACATCCTTCTGAATTAAATTAACTTCCTCCTGCATTTTCTAAGGACTATATTCTTTACAAATATAAACAAATCTGCTCTAGGAGATTTCTACAAGTATGTCTTTGAGAAGAAACAAAACGGGTAGTATAAGTAACAATTAAAATGCTACTAAAAAAGTTAAATTTCTAATTTATATACTAATTTGTGATGCACTTTCACTGTATTGCTGGTAAAAATTAACATTTCTACGTGTTATAAACATCATGCATTTACTTTAAGCAATCATTCAATGCATTTAGTGCTTATGATGCAGTTTGTTTTTACCTGTTTTGAGAGAGAGTCAGGTTTTGTAGTAAAGGCAACCAATATGAAGAAAGCTCTTCCACGGTTGAAATGCTGTTATCATCCAAGTGCAATTCTCTTAGTAGGACATGATTCTCCAAGGATGGAAGCTATATTTAAATTTGGGTCATTAGCTTATATTTAGTAAACTATTTTTCTCATTCAATAAAATTTAAAAGCATAAAATCTAAAACTAACAAGAGGTATATTCTGTTAAACTACATAAGTCAAAGTATAATGAGAATTTTAGTATCAATAAAATTTCTAAGAATTAAATTCACAATTAGAAATTTTTAAATAAAAGTTACTTTATGATAAATTTTATTTATGTATTTATTTATTTATTTATTTATTTATTTATTTATATTTATTTATTTATTTATTTATTTATGATAGTCACACACAGAGAGAGAGGCAGAGACATAGACAGAGGGAGAAGCAGGCTCCATGCACCGGGAGCCTGACGTGGGATTCGATCCTGGGTCTCCAGGATCGCGCCCTGGGCCAAAGGCAGCTGCTAAACCGCTGCACCACCCAGGGATCCCTATGATAAATTTTATTTATTTATTTATTTTTTTTCCTATGATAAATTTTAACTAGAATTTCATAACCGATACATTCGGCCCCACTTATATACTGAAATATAACTGAAAAGTTATGATATATTTTAGTGTTCTGAAAAACTTAGGTTAAATTAGATTTCTTTACAAAATATTCTATGTTGAATATTTTTTAAATAGAAGTATGTAACAGTTTTAAGTAAACTGGAAATCACATATAGATGGCAAGCAAAAACAAAGAAAAATTAATCAAAATTGCTTTTAAAATGTGCAGTTGATTTTTCTATCAAAAGAAAAATGCTGCATTAATCACAGAAGCCAATAATTCAAATAAATTACCTCAGTTAGATAATTTCCCTGTAACTTCAGCACTTGAAGCAATCCACAGTTTTCAATACCTTCAACTTTAGTAAGATGATTATGTGAGCAATCCAGGTATACAATGGTAGGAGTATCACAAAGACCTTTTGTACTAATTAGCCGATTGTGGTCCACAATTAGTTGCTGAAGATTTTTCAAAGATTCTAAACCACCTGGAAGAAAAATTTTCCAAAATCACTAGTATCATACATTCTTCCAGATACTAAAAATTCTGAAAAATTGCACTTTTATATCTCCCAATATTTCTAATCACAAGTGAAGATTTAGCCCATATTCCTGTGAAATTTTGTGTAAGTATAAAATGTATTATTTTTTAATTTGTATATACAAGATATTTTGTTGAGTGACATTGTTATATACCAATTGAAAACTGAACAAAATACTAAAAGTATTTGGGCATTGAATGTTTTATTTTCAAATGACAAGGAACAAGGGAGGGCTTGTGGGATTTTTTTTTTTTTGTATTTGTATTTGTATTTGTTTTTAAAAATCATTCTCAACTCAGTTTCAGAGTTTTTGAAGTTTGAATCCTTAGGTTTGAATATTTAACACTGGAATGCCATTATCCTACCACTGAGATAGCTATCTTGGATTCCCATGTGAAGTAGGTGCAACCATATCAACAACAATGAAATATCAGCATATTCTTCAGGTATTTCAAGATTGTCACAAGTATCCTTTTTGCCCAGATAAAGTTAAAACAAATATGATACTATTTAAAAAATAACAGAGGAATCTTAGACAATAGCTCCGCACTCATAAGGAAAACACTGAGAAGGCTGTTCAGATAAGCCATCAGGAATTAGCACTGGGAAGAAATGCTGAGGAAGTCTGTTAATGTTTCATGGAAGATATTAAAAATCTAGAAATGTTACTTGGACTGAATATTGGACTAGGTATTAGATATGATCTCTCTAGGTACCATCCTATTATATGAAATAGGCAGTTGTAAAAAATAGAAATATGATTTAAGGTCTAAAGTAAGTATTGGTAAGCAGAATGTCTTCAGTAAGTATTGTACATATGGGAGTCATTGAGGCTAGACCTTGGAGAAAGAATAAAGCTTCATTGTGATTTTCTTGTCAAGCCCCAAAATATTTCATTCAATTAAATATTGGAATAGACATGAGTTTTTTGACCAAAAAAAGGTTATTTGATAATAAACTGAAAGATAATCTTGAAAGAAATGTAATTATGTATAAAAATAATATCTGGAACTTATGTAGTAAATGTATCCTGGAGAAATTTAAAGCATTAACTCAAGGTTTGCTCTTGTGATTATATATTGTAATTTATAGAAGGAAAGGGCACACAGGCTGCTTGTATCAAAATGGAGAAATAAAATAAGATTCCCATGAAAATTTAATTCCACATCACATTTTAAAATGTAGATAATGTAATAGAATTGAGTGTATTATACAAATATTTCATAGAGGTATATTTAAAGAAAAACTGTATTTCAAAATTGCAGTGTTTCTAATAGTTTGAGTCAAAAAACAACATTATGGATGATTATTTCTTATAAAAAGGAACACATTTTTATGCTAAAGAGTAAATTTTCTTCTAATGATAAATTATATATTATCTAGGATAACAAGGGCAAATCGTAGAAGACCCACAGAAGAAGAAAGAGACTTAAATTTAAATTTAGGCAGTAGTTTTAGATTTTTATTTTATTTTTTAAAAATATTTTATTTATTCATGAGAAACACAGAAAAAGAGGCAGAGACATAGGCAGAGGGAGAAGCAGGCTCCATGCAGGGAGCCCAATGCGGGACTCGATCCCAGGACCCCAGGATCACCCTCTGAGCCGAAGGCAGACATTCAACTGCTGAGCCACTCAGGCATCCTATTTTTACATTTTTAAGTTCTTATCTAGGATTAATGTACTAGTATTTTCCTGTAATGTAAAATAGCAAGTATAACTTAGAAAACATTGTCATCTGATATTGAGTGAATTGTTCTGCCTTATAAGATAGTTGACTATGTTTAAATAATAGGCCAATTATACAACATGAATTCTAAGGTGTTAAAATAGTATTTACATATAATAATAAATATATATTAGCTAAAATGTAATTTAAAGATTGCTGAAAAAGAAAATATTTTGGAATTTAATATGTCTTATGATCATACCTAATGAACATCAATTAGCCCACTGAAGCAGTTTAAAGGCCTTCAAGGCAGAGGAAATGCTAATGAAAATTTGTAGTTGTGTAAAATAAAATGTCCTTTTTCAAATATTTAAACATCTTAAGCAATCTACTTCCATAAGCTTAATATTTTTAAAAGTCATGAACATTGCCTTTAAGTTTTTCAGAGCTATTCAGAAATAGAATCTTCTATTAACTCATTTAGAGTTGGGAATGCATTTGTGAAACTTCTCAAAGGTCACGAACTAGAGAAACAAGAATGAAACATCAAGTCACACACTGAGGAAAGCTAAAGGATTTGGCATAAGAAGCTCAAAGAAAATAGCAGATAAAGCAGCAGAGCAATTGGGAGAGAACAAGAGGAAAAGGCAGGCAAACAATTCTGTGACGATGGCAGTGGTTAGTAAAAATAAAATAAAGCAATTTACATTTTACAATTACCAAAGGCATTTTTATTTACACTAAATTATATATGGCCAACAGAGTGCCAAGATATATGAAGAGGCCACTGCCTTAGCAGTCATGAAGTAGCTGAAGACTTTTGTTAGAGGCAACACACAGGATGGAGGCCACAGTGCAGTAGAAGTGGGGACAAGGGATGTAGACTACATTTTAAATATTTGATTATGGAGAGAAGATCCTCTACAGTCCTTAAAATGGCCCACAAAACTCTATCTTGAACTCATCCTCTACTACTGTCCCCTTCTCTTAGTTCATCCTAGCATGTTAACCTCATTGCTGTCCCTCAGATATGCCACACACACACTTCTACTTTAGGGCAGTCTGTCTATGTAAAATCCAGTAGCAGTGTGTGACATGTTAGGCTAGGAAGAATTAAGGAAACCTTATCAGCTAATTTCAAATATTAAGACACCATTATTTTCAGCCAATATACAGAGAAGGTATAATTACTTTACTCAACAGGTTTCAATTCGGTAGAATTACCATGATTTCAAGTCTCGGATATTGAAGAATATTTGACAAAGCATTTCTTCTTCTAGGAATCCATTACATAATAAAACACATAACTCTAAAATAAAATGTAGAGAGATTCCTTTCTGTATTATTTAAAACAAAGAAATGGAGACAAATTAAATATCAGTAAGGGACTAGTTAAATTATGAGCATCTATAAAATGAACACACATAATCTTTAATATGAAGTAGTCTGACATTGAGGGATGTTCATAATCTATTACTGTGTATAAAACCTAATTTATATACATAGGCTTTTAGCTATTGAGAGAGTCCGAATACAAATCTACACATCTATAATTGTATTATATAGAACAAAATCTTGTTTGATTCATAAAGAACTGTAAACAGTAGTCACTCTTACAAAATAAGAAAGAGAAGGGGTAAACAGGATGTTTTATTGCTAATATTATATAACTCTATTTAAAAAATTAAATGAGAATGTGCTTCTTGCATAATATATATTTAAAAACAATCTATTTTGAAAAAAATCAGAACAAGTTTTGAATACAAGTGCTATTTTGTATTTTATCCTGACTACCACCACTACCAACAATGATTGTTGACCTGAAGAAAAACTTGGGAAAACCTGATACTGCTATTCATCAAAAGGGTTTGTTATACAGTCAAAGCAAAGGAACTCTCTAAAGAGATAAGAGATTAGACGGCATATCTCTTAGGTTTTAAGAAGAAAGTTTTAAAGGAAATTCAGTGAAATAGTAAACAGAGACGGTAAAATCTCTAAAACACTGACCTAAATATAAAAGTGAGGGAGAATGTGCATTTATATATATATATTAATTTATTTATATTTATATATAAATTTATATATATAAATTTTATATACATATATAAAACATATACATATATACATACATATATAAAATTTATATATATATAAAATGGACGTCTGGGTGGCTCAGCGGTTGAGCATCTGCGTTTGGCTCAGGGCATGATCCCAGGATCCAGGATCGAGTCCCACATCGGGTTCCCTGCAGGGAGCCTGCTTCTCCCTCTGCCTATGTCTCTACCTCTGTGTTTCTCATGAATAAATAAAATTTTTTAAAAAAATAAATATATAAATTAAAATTATATATAAAATTAAATATAATCTAAAATATATATTATATAATCTAAAAATTAGCTTAATGACAAAAAAAGGCATTCAAAAAATAATTGGAACTGAGGGCTGTCAACAAATGAATGAGCTTGGAAGTATATCTTTCAGACTCATTGAGCCTTGAGATGATAATAGTCCTGGTTGACAGCTTGACTGCAACCTCTTAAGAGATCCTGAGGCACAACCACCCAGTTAAGCCACTCCCAGATTCCTGATCCACAGATAATATTTAAAAAATAAATGTTTGTGGTTTTAAACTGCTGTTTTAGGGTACTAGCTTCACAACAATATATAACTAATACAGTAAGGATTCTATTCTGAGGAAAATATGAGAAAGAAAAAAAATGCTGAAAATGTTTGGGGCTATAGAAGGATATTCAAAGAAATCTAATGTAACAAGAATTCAAAGATATTAAAACAACAGATGTGGGTAAACAAATGGACCAAAATAACACCATGACAGAACTAATAAATAATTTAGAAACAACATTGTACAGAACAGAGAGTTGAAGTTTTAATTGCTCACAGAAAGATCATCACACTGAGAATAAAATATGAAGAAAGCCAAAAATAAAGACATAGATTAAATTAATTAAATGATAATAGACATGAAAGATAAACTCAATCAAAATATGGATCATCCATGACAAATAGACTCAAATAGATTCCAAAACAAATTTATGTGGATTTATTGACTATTAGATGTTTCTTGGTTGAGTTACTGATCAAGAACAAGGAAAATGGTACTCAGGTATCCACACAGAACTCAGTCATGAGGAGAGAAAATCAAATTAGCCTCTAACTTGCAATAGCAGCAGACAATATCATGTATACAGTCAAGCAATGTCACAAAAGTACCAAGTGAAAGTGTTACCTAAAAATAGAATGCACAGCTTTATTCTCATTCAAGAAGGCAACTGACAGATATTCTCAAAAGTGAAAGAATTCAGGGATTACAGGGTCCATCTTCCTTTGAAAAATAAGATTAAAAAGAGCTAATGAACTAGGTAATCCAGACAAGCAGAGAATAAAAGGAACAGTTGTAAAAAGGAACTGGTACTGACCCCTTGTCATATAGAGCTAATGCCACTAAAGGATATAGACACAGAGTCATAAATCCTGTTGTGAATAATAAAAATGGTGAGGGGAAAAGAAGACTGGAACAAGTATAAATATTCTAATTTATTTTATTTTCTTAAGGGGGACTTACTATTGTCTAAAATACATGAAATCAAAAGCACATGTTTTATAATTTACTAAACAACAAAGAAGATATAACGGACAAAACCGGAAGGGGGAGATGGAAGTGTAAATGAGATAATTTTATCATGTCTAGCCAGGAAGCTAGAGGAAGCCAGTCTAAAATTTTGAAGTGAAAACATTTTCATGTAATCTCTTGCTCTATTGTTCAACAATGCTTTTGAGTTTTTAAGTATGTCCCATCTTAGTAAACTGTTTGTAGAAAAATGGACTGAAAAGGAATATTCCCAGCCAGTAATTCACATAGGGATGATTTTTTTATTCATAAAATTATTTTATATATATATTAATATATTTCAACAATTGCTTACTTCATAAATTATGGTACTTTTCAAAAATTCAAATTTGTGTTCAACTTCAGTAGTGGTTAAAGTTATATCTGCGTCATCTCAAAAGCAGCACTACAATGTTAACTGTTTCTTTAATATTAATATAAATTACATGTCTAGAGCTCATCTCTTTATGTGTACTATAATAATGACAGGTATTATTAAACTTTTTCTAGTGCTTAAATAAACTTTGCTTAATTAATTACCTAAACTTTTTTAAATTAAACTTTACCCCAAGTACACTTATTTATTTAGGAAAAGTAAGCATGATTGGCTGAAGAGTTACCATGTTCACTTCAAGTGATTTCTATTTTGATTACTTTATCCTTTCATATAAATGCCTCCTCTGTATAGAAGGACATTTTGTTCACCTTTTGATATTAGTTATTCCTCAAAGATTTTTGGATTTCTATGTAGATGTGAATTATGTTTATTATAGTTTTATTTTCCTAATAGTGGCATAGTGAAAAAAAATTTTGTAATTTTTTGAAATAAGAGGCATAGAGTATCCTATATATTAACATATATAAGTCATTTATATTCTCATTTCTACTAAAAATATCAAAAATCTATTTTTTCAAAAATAGCTTGACTTGTAATATAAATTCATCAGAGACTCATTCTACTAGTTTTGGCCCTGTGTTATGTTGTGTCCACATGGAAATAGAAAAATAATATAGACAGAATCTCTGCTCAAATATCTCTTACTTGGTCAATTCAACTACAACTTTTTAAAAATTATAATGTAAAAATGCTAACTATATCATGAAGTGAATAAATTACAAAACAATATTATCATTATTATAGTAGTGATTATTTAAATGGCAGAAAGCAATCTGAAAAGACACAGCAATTATACAAGAAAATAAAGTAAAAGACATCCAAACTGGAAAAGGAAATAAAACTACCACCATTTGCAGAACACAGTATCATAGAGAGAACCCTAATGACTCTACCAAACTGTTAGAACTAACAAATAAATGAGTAAAGTTAGCAGGATACAAAATCAATATATAGAAATATGTGGCATTTCTATATACTAACAATGAAATATCAGAAAGAAAAATTAAGAAAATAATCCCATTTATACTTACATTAAAAAATAAAATAAAATACCAAAGAATAAATTTAATCAAGGAGGTGAAAGATCTATATATTAAAAACTACAGGACACTAATAAAAGGAATTGATGAAGGCACAAATAAATGGAAAAATATTCTGTACTTAGAATGTCCATGTCCAGATCAATCCACATATCCAATGCAATCCCTTAAAAATTCCAAAGGCATTTTTCACAGAAATATGACAAATAATTCTAAAATTTGTATGGATCCACAAATGACCCAGAATGCAATTTCAAGAAAAAAACAAAATTGGAGACTATCACACACTATCAATTTCAAGAAAAAACAAAATTGGAGACTATCACACACTATCATACAACTCATTAGCAAAAATCCAATCTGATTAAATAAGGGGCAAAAGATCTGAATAGACATTTTTCCAAAGAATACATCAGATGGCCAACAGGCATATGAAAAGATGCTCAACATCATTAACCATTAACCATCAGGGGGATACAACTCAAAATCACAAGAGTATATCACTTCACATCTGTTAAAATAACTATTATCAGAAAGACAAAAAATAACAAGTGTTGGCAAGGATGTGGAGAGAAGAGAACCCTCTCACACAGTTGGTGGGAATGTAAACTGGCACAGCCACTATGGAAAACAGTATGGAGGTTCTTCAAAAAATTAAAAATAGAGCAACCTTGTGATCTAGCAATTACACTTCAGGATAATTTATTTAAAGAAAAAAACCCACTGACTTGAAAAGATATATGTACCTCCATGTTCATTCATTACAGCATTATTTACAATAGCAAAGATATGGATACAACCTAAGTGCCCGCTGATGAGACAATGGATAAAATAATCATGGTATTTAGATGTATAATGGAATATTATGCAGCCACAAAAAGGAATGAAACCTTGCCATTTGTGACAACATGGATGGATCTCAAGGGCATTATGTTAAATGGAATAAGTCAGAAAAAGATAAATGCCATATGATCTCTCTCATATGTGGGATCAAAAAAAAACTAAACAAACAAACCAAAACACAACTCATACATGCAGAGAACAGTTAAATGGTTATCAGAGAGAAAGGAGGTGGGAGGGCAAATTGGGTAAAGGAGGCCAATTGTATAATAATGAATGATAACTAGATGTACTATTGTGATCACTTTTAGTGTATGTATACAAAAATCAAATTATGTCGTATCCCTGAAACAAACATATATCAATTTTATCTCAAAAAATAAAATATTAGGGATCCCTGGGTGGCACAGCAGTTTGGCGCCTGCCTTTGGCCCAGGGCGCGATCCTGGAGACCCGGGATCGAATCCCACGTTGGGCTCCTGGTGCATGGAGCCTGCTTCTCCTTCTGCCTGTGTCTCTGCCTCTCTCTCTCTCTCTCTCTCTCTCTGTGTGTGACTATCATAAATAAATAAAAAAAATTTAAAAAAAAAGAAAATATTAAAACACACATACACACACAAAGGAAAGTTTTAAAAAGTGTGTGAATCTAAATGATATCTATATTATAAAATAATACTGTCTTAAGCTATTCCAAATACACACACACACACATACACACACACACACACTAAAATTCATGACAATAATAGCATATTAAGTTGGGAGTAAATTAAGTTTAAATTTTCTAAGACTCTAGAACTGCTTTGAAAAAGTACCAAATAAATTTAGATTTGGTAAATCAAGAAGGCATGCTGTATCTATAGCAAACCAAAAGAAGAGTAAAATAATATATAACTGGTAAGAGAAAGGGAAAATGAAATAGTTTAAAACCTCAACTATACCAGAAAGAGGCAAGAAAAGAGAAAAAACAGAACAGGTAAAACAAATAGAATCAAATAGTAATACAGTAGATTTAAACTCATATATTAATAATTGCACTTATTAATTAATTAGTTATTAGAGACCAAAGGCTAGAAACAAAGCTAAAATTTGTCAGGCAGCCTAGATAACAGAAGCAAACAATAACAGAAGCAACACAGTTTCACATGACATAAAAGAGACATACCAAAAATAGAATATGTAGAAATATTGTAAGTAAGAGGATAGAAAAAGATATCTTATGTACACACTAAACCAATGATTCTCAAAGTGTGGTCCAGTGACCAACCTCCTACAGACACTTTTAAAGGTTCCACGGAGTCAAAACTATTTCATAATAATTCTAAAATGTTATTTGCCTTATTCACTCTCATTTGCGCAAGAGCTTATAATGCAGTTTTCCAGAGGCTACATGAGGTGTGATATTGTAGCAAATTGAATGCAGAAGGAAATACGGAAATCCATCTGTCTTGTGTTAAGCTAGACATTAAAGAGATTTGCAAATATGTGTAACAATAACCCTCTTCTCACCATAACTTTTGGTTAAAAACTACATTTATTATTTATAAAACTATTAATAGAAAAGCTTTATTATCCTAAGCTCTGAATGAATTGATAAATAAAAACAAAAATCTTCTCATTTTTTTTCTTTATAGTAAACACTGATAGATATAACCTGCATAAATGAAAGCTGTTTGAGGCGGGTACCCAGTAATTTTTACAAGCATAAAAGCCTCCTGTGTCTAAAAGAAAGCTAGTTTGGTATATCAGACACAGAGACAAAGGGAGAAAGCTTTACTACAGATGAAAAGGGACATCTAAAGGTGATAAAATTGGTCAATTTAAAAGAAATGTATAATAATGATAAATTTATATAAAACAAATATCATGGCCTCAAGAACAGTTAAAATAAAAAAATAGGCTCTAAGAACAAAGATCTACAACCTGCAATCATCATGGGAATCATGTATATAGCCTTTTCTCTATGACTATGCTAATAACACGGTCAGTAGAGCATGTTGATTGCAGGCAGTACAGCATCATAAAAAATGAATAGACTCTGAGGCAGGCAGTCCATGAATTTCAGGCCCATTTCAAAACTGGCTGTGTGAATATAAACAAGTTGCTTAACTTCTCTGGGCCTTTGTTCCTTTATTTGTGGAGTGAAGGTGTTTTTGTGTTACTGGGAGGATTTAAAACAATCTTTTAAAGTAGCTTGTACAACACTGTCACATATTGGGCACTAAAAATGATAACTACTATTGTTTCTTAACAATTATCCTCAATGAAAAGTAGTTTAAAAACTCTCAACTGTTGTGACCAAATCAGGCTTCAAAGAGATTGTTTGAGCTAAACGTTGAAGAAGAAATAGGATATTAATACACACTTTTGAAACCCTATATACAATTGATTAAGCAGGTAATTTGATCCAGGCAATGCATTTGGCTCAAAAGAGGGAATCTAGATGGAAGGAAGTTAGAGAAGTTGCCACCCTTCGTCTTTTAATATTACAAATTCTTTACTATCAAATGAAGGATAGTAACAGCGAAATAAACTTAGAGCAAGTCTTACCTTAGAATACCATTACTTTCTCAACAATTCAAAGAAAATGATTCTCTCCCAGTCAACATTTCTGTTTCGTCCACTCTCCATCCCAAACAAAACAAAACAGTAGCCACAAAAATATTTAAGAGTTTCTTGCAAATGATGTAAATATAACAAATATAAAGTATCACTTAAATATTCTTGAGTCCACTGCTTCAATATATTTTTTATTAACTCTTTAAAAGTTTCCAACATCCCACAAAATAGAACTGAAGCCAAGTGTGTTTATCCATCAAAGAGCCCTTGCCCATGGCAAAATTAGCATTTGGCTATACTTGCTACAAATATCTATTTCAAAGAATTCCTCCCACAGAAATGAGCTAATGGTCTAATAAAACATTCCTGCCACAGGGGGGGAAAATTTCTTCTATAAGGAACAGCAAAACTAAAGATGTTAAATTAGGCTGGAGGTTTTCACTAAATAAGTGTTTGGTAAACGTCTACTTCCTTTAGCTGCTCAATGATTGCTATGTTTGACAATTACATACAAATATGCTGAGTTGCACTCAAGATTTTTAATTTCAATGCAAAAGTTCTTCAGATCATACATATTGTGTGGAAACAGGAATGAGAAGAATTGGATTCTAGCCCCACCTCTGGTAGGAGTTTGATGAAAATTACGTGGGTCTATTTTTTCATCCGTAAACTTAAGAAGCCTAAGTTAGCAGATTTGTAAAATCCCTTTTAGCTTTGTACTGGGCATTGTTGCATATCAAAACTAAAGAGTAAACCAGCACCACCTAGTGGAATACAAGAAATTCACCAAGTATACAATAGTGAAAAGCATTTCTACAAGGAAAATAATCCAGAGCTTTATTTTACATTACTTCATTATTTTTTTCTAATGTTGCAAAGACAACATTGAGCAACAAGAATTAACCAGGAACATTTCTCCTAGAAGCTAAGACAGTAATCAAGCTAATATGAAAATGTGGCATTATTTCAATATCTTTCATACTTATAATATTAGTGTCACTTTTCCAGAAAGCAGTATTATCTGAAAATAAAGCATCAGGAGAAAAAAAGACTCTACTTCTAGAGAAGTAGAAAATAGAAGTCTACTTCTATTTACAATGATATTTCCTAGGAATGTATCACTTGAAATTTATTTATTAACAAATTAATTCCTGGCATTGAAGAAACATGTTTTTCCAGATTAAAGTTTTCTTCACACAGCAGAGATAGAAGCTTCAAAAATGAGAAAACAAAAATAATTATTTGCTCTTACACATTAACATCATACTTATTTTCATTTTTACTCAATATTCAATAAATGAAATACAATTTATTTCATTTTATTTCTGTGTAATAATCTAGATAATCTTGGTGAAAGTCAGGATACTCCTTTGTTTTGCTTATTGCTGCATCCTCAGCAATATTCTAGTACCATGTTCTAGTGCCTAGGAAAGTGCTTACACATAGAAGGTGCTCAACAAATTTGCTCATTAAGAAATGTATTAATCAATAAATCTTAAAATCATTACATTCTCAACATAGTATTAATATACTCTAATAAAATACTAATAATCTTAAATGTTAAATAGATATTTATTAGAGAGGAAGTGGAATGAGGCAATTAAAAAATTAGATACTATGGATAGACTGCTGAGTTTCAAATCCTGACTTTATCATTTAGTAACTGTGTGATCTCAGATAATATATTAACCTTTCTGTGCCTCAACTATTACCTGAGGAGGGTAAAAATTAACAGTAACTAACTCCTAGCATTTATATAGAAAGTAAATGAGTTAAATGTATACAGCACATAAAAATGTTTAAAGAAGTTATCTATTACTATATTTATTATATTAAGTTGCATTTTTTTCTGTAACTAAAATTTATAAAACAATTTTGTCATATGGCATGAATTTTTTCAAATTAATTTATTTTCAGAATATTTCCCTTAGAAAAATCAATGAAGTCCAACATAAAAATGGAAGAAACAAAGAAAACTAGATTATAAATTATAAATCACCTATTTTTCATTTGCTTTGGCTATTCATTTAAAAACTAAGTCAAAAATACAACCTCAAAATATGAAAAATTTCCCACAGATATTCAACATCTATTCAAGGAATGTTTTTCCATATTACTTCTGGAAAACAAAATGTTTTACCAATTTTACCTGAGGCTTATTTATGGGAAATTTCAAGCAAAAAAAGCATGAAATATCATAATGATATCATAACCTTAAAAGTTAAACTGGAAATCACCAAAATTAAATCGAGTTACAAAAGATAGTACAGGAAAAAAAAAAATCAACTTCCAGGGGAAAAAACAAAACAAAACATTTTAGATTAATAAAAAGTATAATAAAATCTGTTGTCTGATTAAAATAAATCCATATTTAAAATTGTCAATTAAAGTGAGCTTAATAAATTTAAACAATTATTTTGACATTCAAAATATTCAAGAATAGCTCCAGATCAAATCAAAGTATTCTATAATCAAAAACTTGCTACCCAAATAGAACAAATTATAGAAAATAACATTAAAATATTATATGGTAGTCTTTACACTAGCCACAGCTCACAATATGTTTAAACATTAATGGCAATAACAAAAATACGTTATTAACTTTATAACTTTCAATTTATAGAATTACATTTTAAGTTGTTATTTTTAAAAAGTATACTTTACATTGTTTCTATTTCTATAAGCAGTTACATTAGAATGGAAAACACTTAGCATAAATAATTTCAAATGAATTGCCTTAAACAGATTGATACAGTTCTTATTCTCATTCACTTACACGTAATGAAATTCAAAGAAAAATGCACATTAATGTTTTCTAATAAAAAAGTAATTAAAGCTAACATTACACATTTAACTACTGTAATAACTACAGCTTAATAAGAATTAGGAACAAATTTAACTTGAAACTACAAACATATAATACGTGGTATGGCTTCCAATTTTATTTCACCTCCTTAAGAAATATTGTAGCATGGAATAGTAACCTATTAACTTATAAACACAAATATATCTTTGTGCCCCTTCATAAGAGTTCTTAGCATCAATACATCATTGAAAGACAAAATCTATGCTTTCCCCTAAGCTCAACCAGAATCTCTGTAAGTAGTTCCTGAAGATGAAAAACAGACTCCAAACGGTCTTCAGAAAATCTACTTTTTCATGTATACTCTTCTCACACTCAATAAATACAGTGTTTTCATTGTACCCAACAGACAGCAAAGATGTCTTTTACCTTGTTTGCTCTGTACTACATAAAGATACCTCAAGCACATCAATTAATACTATGGCAGTTTCCACATAAATCTTGCAGATATCCTATCCCAGGAAATCCACTGGTTACAAGAAATCCCATACAGCCCTGCTGGCAATGAAAATGAAGTGAATGGGAGTTAAAGCATTTCTTCTTACAAACAGCCTTTTTCTTTTTTTTAAAGCTTGCCTCAGTGTATGCCAATATAGCAACATACATTATCAATGCACTTGCCTTCATTCCAACAACAAAATTATTTCTGTGTTTTTTAAACTAAAATTTTAAGATAAAAAATTGTATCAAAAGTATCACTATTTCCATATGGGAGAAAATATGAGTAGTCCCAAAAGCAAGCAGCACAGGCAAATAAACACATTAAAGAATATTATACATTATATTTTCAAAAGTGTGCCTTGAAATGTCTGTAAAAGCTTGCTTTGTGTAAACAACTATTTTTCCCATATTAAAAAAAGATCAGAGATGACAGTAACTGCCTTGATCCAACTCTCCTCATATCTCCTTTAGAAATTCATAATGAGCAACAAATAAATAAAAATACTCCAATCTATCCTTCCAGTGTAAATAAGAGATGAAGAAATTACAAGTTGAATTTTTTCTAAATAGGGTAATAACTATCCATGACCAACACAATCCAGGCTACTGGTACAGAGGGAATCCTACACAAACTGGATGGGTAAGTAATAAATGGAGATGCTCCAGTGATAGAAGAACCCATGTATTATCAACAAGGCCTCTTTCCAGAAAGTGAAAGCATCATCCCAAGTGGGATGACAGTACTAACAGCAAGAATGAAAGTTGAATTACAAATACAAATGGCCATGTTCTATATGAAACAAAAACATTTAAAATTGGATCAAATAATAAAACCCAAGTCTATGCTGTATACAAGTATACGCCTAAAACCAAGTGTTTCTAAAGTGTCATTTTTTTAAATGACTATATAGGCAAATATAAACAAAAAGAAAATGCTGGCAGACAAGGTAGGATTTAGTCTCAGAATGGTAAAGAGACAAAGAACCATACATTTCAAGGCTAAAATTCACAATAAAGATAACACAGCTAAGAATATCTACAAAACAGCATGGAGCAACATTCAAAAATGGAAACAAAAGGATATACAAAAAGAAATAGGCTGATTAATAATAAATAAATTTGTACTAGCTCAGGTCAAGTCTATGGTAGGTCAAGTAAATATAGATCTAAAACAAATGATCCCTAAGGTAGGTCATAAAGATAAAAATAAAAACTCTATATTCCAATTAAAAACACAATGACCTCTTTTCAAGTACACATGAAACATTCCTGAAAATTGACCATATATTAGAAAATCACAATAAGTTGCCAAAAGCAGAAATGGCACACAGGTAATTCTCTCATTATAATGCAATAAACTAAAAACAATAAGAACAACAACACAAAATGGTCTTACCATACATAAATTTTAAATCTTAGCTACAAGGCAAAATATGTCATAAAATTGTAGAACTGACAAAAATACAGAAATACAAGCAGTGCTCGCAGAAAAATTCATAGACTTAAGTATTCATGTCAACAATAGTGAGAAGGAATAAAAAATAACTGAATTAAAATATTTAACTCAGAAATAGAAAAGAACAAAACAAGAAAAGATAAGTGGAGGAAACTAGGATTAACGTGTATTAGTGGTAGGAGTGAAAAATGTTGCCCATAAAATGTTCCTGGCACTATCTTCCTAAATTACAGATGTCCTTCGTGCTGGCAATACATATTGCAGAAAATTAATCTAAAGATATAACTGATAAAGTATGGAAAATGTAAGTATCAGAGTAGTTATTACAGCAAATGTGGAAGACTGGGAACCACCCAATGTCCATCAACCAGGAACCAGTGGAATAAAACCTGGTCCATCCACAAAACTGAAGACTATGAAACCATGGGAAACGAATTCTCTGAACTCCATAACATGTTAAGTGAAAAAAAAGCAAGATAAAGGACAGTACTTAAAATATTCTATATTTTTTGAAAGGATTAGTATATATACATATATACTAGTATATATGTGTTTATTTCTATGTACATGCATACACATAGGGGATACACATATTATTATATACACATATAGATGTTACGTATGCATATATACAAAAACATCTATATATATAAAAGTAAGGCAGCCCCAGTGGCTCAGCGGTTTAGCGCCACCTTCGGCCCAGAGTGTGGTCCTGGAGTCCTGGGATCGAGTCCCGCGTCGGGCTCCCTGCACGGAGCCTGCTCTTCCCTCTGCCTGTGTCTCTTCCTGTCTCTCTCTCTCTCTCTGTCTCTCATGAATAAGTAAATAAAATCTTTAAAAAATAAAAATAAAAAGTACATCAGATTGAGGAGGGCATGTGATGTGTTGAGCACTGGGTGTTATATGCAACTGATAAATCATTGAACACTACATCTAAAATGAATGATGTAGTATATGTCAGCTATTCAAATTTAAATAGAAGAAAAAATAAAATAGGGGCGCCTGGTGGCTCAGCGGTTGAGCGTCTGCCTTTGGCTCAGAGCGTGATCCTGGAGTCCCAGGATCGAGTCCCACATTGGGCTTCCTGCATGAAGCCCACTTCTCCCTCTGCCTATGTCTCTGCCTCTCTATGTGCTTCTCATCAATAAATAAAGAAATCTTTTAAAAAAAGAAAAGAAAAGTATATCAGAGAACAAAGTGATAAGGGCATGGATGAAAGATCAATCTCTTTGAGTAATGCCCTTTTCAATGCAGTTCGGTTTTGAAACATATATCTGTTTTACATACCAAAAATAAAATTTAATCAAATGGGAAAAATGAACTTACTTCCACTACTGCATTTCCTCCCATCCCACTACCTGAAATTTCACTCTAGACCTTATTTCCTAATGATTTGAGGATGTAGGAGGTGGAACGGATAGTGCCTTTTGGGATCCAAAGATTTAAACTATTAGTATTGTACCAGAGTAAGATTTTTATCTAGTTCCTGATTTTTATCTAGTTTTTTAAGCAATCCTTGATTATTCATTAGCCATTTATTTAAGCCCCTATCAAGTCCCTTGAGAATCTCACAAGTGTAAATAAAAAATAACAGAGAGCTTTAAGCCAGGTAGTAAAAAATATGAAATTTTCATTTTAGAATTATCACACTACTAACAATATAAAAGTAAGTTGGAGTTTCAGGAGGAAGAAAAGGAAAATTGGATAGTAAAACGTGAAAGCATGAACAGAACACTTTCACAAAATTTGACAGCAAAGAGTAAGAGAGATGGGACAATAGAAGTAGAAAGTGTTTGACATAAGACAGCTTATAAATGATAGAATAAAATATCAGTATAAAAATAGTCACAAAACTGACAATTATGTTTCTAGAAAATGAAAGGAATGGCCCTAAATAAGAAAAGACTTTTTCACTGCTGAATTATATGGATTATAAAGATGAGGGTAGAAACAGATATAGATAAATAGGGATATAGATGTACAAATGGAGAGATGGAAAACATTAAGGAGATTCAAACCGATGAATTCTTTCTTTCATGTGGTGGTTGCTTTATCTAAAAAAGGAAAGGTTAATACAAGCAGTGTACATAGGCAAGGAAAGGAGTAATGACAGGGATTTTTAGGAAACAGTTATGACAGCTGCTAAGTACAGAAAGTCTAGGATCCATAAAAATATGATGGCATCAAACCAGGGTATTATATTCCCCAGTAGAGCTCAAATCACTACTGGTTAGAAAAAAAGGAATAGGTAAATGATTATACTAATTTAAGAAGCCACTGATAACTGGCCATTTGCCAGTGGTAGAAGCATATTTCCTTTATATATTAAAAATAATCCCATTTCCTTCATGCATTTGGATAAAAGCTTAAATAAGCATGGCATAAATAAAATAAGCAAATTAGTAATGGCAGTATATTTTTGAAAAGGAATAAATGAAACAAGATGTAATAATGAAAAATAAATGTCAATATATTCAAATTCCCTTGTTCTTACCAATTCGAGTGATTTTATTATGTGAGAGTTCAAGATTTTGGATATTAGTGCAGCCATCGAAACCATGAAAAGAAGTCAGTTGATTTTTATTAAGAAGAACAACACAGAGATTTTCCAAATTTTCACAACTGATAGTCTCAATACGGTTTTCCTAAAACAAAAAACAAATGTTAAGTAGCTTTATTTCAATGGCTTATTAATGGAACATGAAAGCTTACAAAAAAGAGGAAGGATAAATATGATCTCCAAGTAAATAACCCGATGTCTAACTTTTAAGACAAAAAGGCAGAGTGTTATACTATCTAGATGAAAAATATTAAGTAACCTAATAAATAACCAACTGATTTAATATTTCTTAATCTTTTGAATACAGAAAATACAGAGGATCATGTTACAAAATATTTCAAACAATCTAAATGAACAAAACTGAACATGAGGTCATAGTTCTTTTAAAACTGTTAAAGAAAAAACGCTGAAAAAGCTGAAATCCTACTTCCCCTCCTCAGTCCCTTTTGCTCCCTTCCTCTCCAAAGAACACCAATACTGGGGATTAGATATGTTATCTCATGAATAGGTTTACACTTGTCCTACACATACACATCTTTGCAATACATAATATTGGTTTCAGTGTCAAGATCGTGTGTCTAGGATATAACAGCTATTTTATTTTTTAAGACCTGAGAAAAATAAATGGGCTTTTAAGAATCTTAAGTGTGTAGTCCCACAGATTTGCTCTCAAAAATATTTATAAGTATAGCCTTTGTCTAATGGAAGGAACCTACTGAGAAGCATAAGAAATGCACAAAGTTTTAAAAGAAAATCATGCTCATGGAAACACTGACTGTGTGAACTGAAAAGAATATAAGTCAAGTGAAAAGAAGCTTTTAGCCCCCCACTCCCACCCCACTCCATCTTCTATGGGAAAGAAACAGGCTCAGAAAAATTCTCAGCTGCAAATAGCACTGCTTATGGAAAAAAGAAGTATGCCTTGAGAATGTCAAAACCCCAGTGGGCAGAACCAAGAGTCATAGAAAACCATTTTCATGGAGCAGAACTGAACCCTTATTAAGGAAATGATGATATGTGCTCAGCTATGGAATAGGGATGCTATGGGCTTCTTGTTTTCTTTCATTTCGAATGAGAATAGCTATTGTAATTAATCAAGCCTATCTCACCACTATATATCAGTGTGTGTGGGGGGGGACAGGAAGAGAGGAGGTAACTTTTCATTTTATCTCACAGATCTGTGGGTTGAAAGAACTCTATCTGAGCAGATCATCTCTACTTGGATCTGATTTAGATGAGAAAACTTGGCACGTTAAGTCTAAGCTTGATGCCACAAGATGATGAAACTCTGGGATCTCTGGGACATGAATGTATTTTGAATGTGGGAAGGATGTGACTTCTAGGGGCCAGGGGGTGGACTATGGTAGATTGTTACTTGGATAGGACCCAATAAACCTCACAACCCAATATTCACACATCTGCTCAGTCCCCTCCCATAGAAATTCAGGCTTGGCCAATAGAATGAATAATAGCTAGCATGGTGTCAGCAAATGCTTAATAAACACTTGCATACTGGAGCTTATCTTTTTAGAATGCTCACTCTTGGGATTGGGCCACTCTAGAGAAGCCCCCAAATGGAAGACACACACACACACACACACACACACACACACACACACACGGAGAGAAAGAGAGATTGAAATCCCAAATTCCCAAGGCACCAGACAAATAAGAAAGGCATTTTGGACATTCTAGCCCCTGCTTCAAATTACACAAGAGACCCCGTCAACAAAACATGAAGCAGAACACCCAGACAAGCCTGGCCTCAGTTCACGGCCAGCCCACAGAACCATGAGCAAATAAAATAGTAGTTGTTTTAATTTACTAAGTAATGTCATTTGTCATACAGCAAAAAGTAAAAAAGCACAATAGCTATATCATCTGCAAATACAGATAAGTGATTTTCCTAATTATCTTTCCTCGATAGTTTTCACAAATTTTCTTTGACCCTTAATATCTTTAGATATCAGAACCTGAGTTACAAGTTATTATAGTAAATATTTCTTCAAAATTGTCATTGCTGAAATATAAACATAAATCTATTTTCTATTTTATAATAGGATAAATAATGAGAACAGAGGACATACCTGGGCATCAATGTGCTTCAGTTTTTTACAGTTACTCAGGCTGTGCAAAGAAATTAATCCACAGCGTTGAAGAGACAGAAACTGAAGATTTGGACACTCTGCTAGTGTGGAGAGACTACAACCTGGCAAATCTTGAAATGTAACTGTTGTAACCTAGAATATTCAGAAAATTGGAGTACATAACATTATCTAACAATAATAAATATAAACTATATTATATTAGCCTTGCAAAATTGCTTTTAAACACTCCTCAAAAAAACTAATGATATGTATTGAAAATCTCATTTGTTAACAATGCACTTTCAATTAAGCTATCTGGGCCTCCTTTGTCCTCACATAAAAAGGAAAAATATTGTAATCATCCATGACCAATTCAAGTTCAAAAGTCATATGCATAAAAGCAATAATAATATCATCTATTAGTTCACTCCCTGATTTTTCACTAAATTCACTTTCTGAGTGAATTATTTTGGCACTATTTTCAAGACTGTACTACATAGATGTTTAAGATCTATATTTGACAGTATCTCCTAGGGGTACTGCCACAATAGATCAGGGGATAGATTTTGGGTCCAACCTGCCATGCTTCAACTAGAATGGCTCAACTATCTTCCACAAACAAAGTTTGAGAAGTTATAGAATCTGTAATAAATATGACCATGCAATAATAATTAAACCATGTAATAAAAATAGCTATTACATGTCTGCTGAATCATAAAGTTATGAATTATTCCTTACTGTTGAATAGTGTAATATACACTATATTACAGGGCAATAGAATCTATGATACAACATAGTGTGAACGATATTTTTTTTCTGTATTTTCAAACATTTTGAAGACCACACATTTATGAGATTTCTTAATAATCTCTTAAGTATTAATTTCTTAATACTTTACAAAGCTTTTTCCTTAAAGAATTATTCTATCATTTTGGTTTTAGTTTTTTAACTAAAGAAAATTCAGTATCAAAGAATGTACTCAACTTTATGGTATGTATACTAAGGACTACATTTACAGTGCACAAGAATATGTCGGACAACAGGAATATTTTCAGGATTACTGAAAGTACTCTACTTATTAAACCCAAGAGCTCTCGCATAAAAAAAATGACAGAAAAATAAATATAGTATGTTGGTTCTTCAGTATAATTGAGTCCATGCACTGAAATGACTATATATGTTAAATCATTTTATAGTAAGAATACTTTCATATTGTCATATCAAAAATCCTAAGGCCAGGTTTCTCATGTACTGAAAAAACAAGTTTAATATTATTAGCTTTATAGAAATAGTATATATCATCCTGAAAACAGAAATTTAAAAAATGTTCTATTGAAATTGAAAGCATTATTGCTTCAGAAAAAGCTAGAAAAAGTATGAGAGTTTTAAGTACAGTAACTCCTCTTTGTATGGTACATTTCCTGTGCATTAAATGAAACCAAAAGTTTTAAATTTACATATTTATGTAAGTGAATGGGAAGACCATATGTTCATGAAGATATAAAGAAGGGATTAAGTCCACTCGTTGCTTTAAGTAGCAAAACTAATAATATTTTTCAAACTTCAGGTGAATAAGTTTCTCATTTCATAATTAAGTCAGGAATTTCTCAGTTATTCATTGAAACAAATTTATATTTTATGGTTTTTCAGAAAGAAAAATATTCATCCATTTGTGTCGAGAAAACCACTGTGTCTTACCCATTTTATTTGTCCACAAAGAGAACTTATAAATTCTGTAACTGGGAAGCTAGCTGTATACTAAAAAGTGAACACACTATTTAGAACTAAGCACTTAAAAATAAAAAACTCCACAACTGCAGCTTTATAGTAAGAAATATTCCTCTGCCTTCTAATTTATGTTATCCTGCCTGATGTAATCATATGCTGCTTACAATCACCTACGTAAACTGTTAGGCTCTAGTTTTTATGATGTGGTAATTTCTCTAGTTTAGTTTAATTACAAAATAGGGGGGCAGCCTGGGTGGCTCAGTGGTTTAGCACCGCCTTCAGCCCAGGGCGTGATCCTGGAGACCTGGGATCGAGTCCCGCGTCGGGCTCCCTGAATGGAGCCTGCTTCTCCCTCTGCCTGTGTCTCTGCCTCTCTCTCTCTATCTCTCATGAATAAATAAATAAAATCTTAAAAAAATAATTATAATATAGGAGTGATACCTCATTGATGATATCTACTTTTGAATATGAGGCATTTCATAATATTTCCTCCTCCCTTTTATGGATTATTTTTAAAATTTCCTTATGATATGGTAATTTATTATTTATCCTACCCTAGGTTTTTCCAAATATATGAGATCAAAATAAATTTTAATATTAATCATTATTGATACATGTATGGCAATAATCATATAAATAAAACTGCTTTATATTCCAAATATTAAGGTCAATATAGAATTAGTACTCATAGGTGTTCATCACTGCATGGTCAGCCTGAAAAAGAGTAACTAGAGCATAGCAGCTGTTCACTGAGTATTTCAGAAATAAATGAATGAAATATTTTTTGCTGTGGCAAAAAAATATAGCATTCATGATTTCTTTCCTTAATAAAGAGTAATATAAAGATATTTCAAAAACTAATATTTTCAGGCTCTCATAACTTGAAAATGAATTGTTCTACCTACAGAACTTATGACTCACTCATTATATTTTAATAAAAGATAACAAATCAATTTTCTACATTCCCCTAAATTCTTGACAGATCCTGATACATAAAATGACCTAAAATAGGTATATAATTGTAGAGATTTCACTTTCAATTATTCTAGAATTCAACACGTCTACTTATGGTAGACTGTAATTACAGAAATAGTGAAAGCAGTGACTCTTCTTGGTTTTGCTTTTTGCAGAACAACTGTTCAGTGATAAAAACTTAAATCTCTTTAATCTGAATAAATAATATCATTTTAAAAATCAGGTGCAAAGAGACTGAATCTGAGATATGATTACTGGATTAAATGAAGCAGAATTTAACTTCTGGTAGCTCATGTACCATTACAACACCAGTTTATTACAGTTAGCTTTGTATAAGGGACATGACATTCCATCTAAAAGTTCATCAACAGCTAAAATGTTCATGCCATGTTATAAAGCCATATAAAAAATCCTTTTAGTTTAGTACTTGTTTTTATGATTAAAGTACATTATCATTAGTAGTAAGATACCAAATATAGAAATGAATTAGAACACTAAAACTAGAAAAAAACCTATATGTTAGTTATCAATAATCTTTGCTTCAGGTCCAAGTTTGACAATAACTATTATATATAGTAGGAGCCCTAGACTATATTCTTCATACATGTTATTTTAAAACACAACAATCCTATCCAGGAGATACTACTCTTCCCAGTTTAAAGAAGGCTCAGAAAGGTCACGCACCGCACCCAAGGTCATACAGCCAGTAAATGGCGGAAATAAAATCAGGACCCTGATCTTACTTGATATAGGGCTTGTTAGCACTTTATTGAATTCTATTCGAATAATTTTACATTAATTTCCTTTTTTAATACATTATATCTAAACTGTGTAGCTAGCAGTAATATGGACATAAGATTAACATTCAGTTGGACTTACTTATTCATCTATTTATCCATCCTCCCACTCATCTACCTCACAGTCAAGTCATGAAAACTGCTATTGCCTAACAATATGTAAAGAAGTATAGAAAATAGGCAGGCCCGATTTCATGTGCTGAAGGCTGAAAGTGAGAGATTAATATAAGCAAAATGAATTCATCACTGGGTGAAATTCTAGAGGAGTAAACTTTTATCTTCTAAAGGTCTTCTCTAGAAAGGCTTTCCAAAGATAGCAAGTGGGTGATCAAGATCAAGATCAAGATCAAGATATGAAGCTAAGAGATTAGAAAATCAAAGAAGAGATTCATAGGTTAGTAGCAGTAGCGAATAAAGACACCAGCATAAACCACCTCCCAGAGTCATTACAAGAGGGCATTTATAACACTTCTGCATTTAGAGGCACATTCATAAATATTTTTCAACTTTATACTGTATACTTGATGCTTCAAAGAAAAATTAAATATTTGAAATTGTTGCTTGAGCAGTGGTCAAGAGAATTACAATGTCCTTTACATTTCTAATCCTATTAATCCATGGCTGGGCACCACCAGCATTGTCTAGGGGCCCTGCAAAAAGGCAGAACATCGGTGTGCCTGGGTGGCTCAGCTGGTGAAGCAATTGCCTTCAGCTCAGGTCATGATCTCAGGGTCCTGGGATGGAGCTCTGCATGGAGTCCTGCATCAGATCTGCAATAAGCAGAAAGTCTGCTTCTCTCTGCTCATTCTCATTCTCTCTCTCCTTTCTCATATAAAGAAGTAAAATCTTAAAAAAAAAAAAAAAAAAGCAGAACATCGAGACTGGTTACCAGACCCAATGAATCAGAATTAGCATTTTAACAAATTCTCAGGTGATCTGTATGCACAATACAGTTTCAGAGGACCTGCTCTAAGAAGCAAAAGGAGTAATCCTTACTTTATATATATTGACAAGAGTTTCACAAAAGGAACATAGTGGATAGGAGAAGAAACACCAAGGAGACAGGTGCACACATCTTAACTTCCTTGGTGCTCTTCTCATTGAACAGAGCAGATGAAAGAGAAGACACTGCAATTTTTCTACTTTCAGTTTACTTTAGAAATAAGTACATGATAGGCATGAAGTTGTCACTCGTTCCTAACTCAAACAGATATACATAAGAAAAATTACCCAAAATAAAAGTAGCTAAAGTTATCAATTCAGAAAGGCTGCACCAACATCTTAAGGAAGTAGAAAAATGAATGATTCCAGAGATAACCTAGCCAAAGAAAATATTAATAGAAGAGCTAACGAGAGACTCTCTATGTACTTCTACAGATCTGATGGATATGAAAAATACGTTGTCTAGGAAAGAAAGGAAATTCAGGGATGCCTGGGTAGCTCAGTGGTTGAGTGTCTGCCTTTGGCTCAGGTTGTGATCCCGGAATCCTGGGATCGAGTCCCACATCAGGCTCACTGGAAGGAGCCTGCTTCTCCCTCTGCCTGTGTCTCTGCCTCTTTCTCTGTGTCTCTCATTAATAAATAAATAAAATCCTTAAAAAGAGAGAGAGAGAGAGAGAGAGAGAGAGGAACTTCAAAGTAGTTCTTGTTCCTTAGACTGCTTTTTCACACCCCAAGATCTTTTTAAAGCCCACTATCTTATTATCCTTTTAGAGCACACCCTGAAATTTTATTTACAGCAATTATCAAAATCTGTAGTAATGTATTTATCAGTACATTTATTGGTTTAAAGCCACTTTGTGGGCAGCAGCCCCAGTGGCTCAGCAGTTTAGTGCCACCTTCAGCCCAGGGTCTGATCCTGGAGACCTGGGATCAAGTCCCACATCGGGCTCCCTGCATGGAGCCTGCTTCTCCCTCTGCCTGTGTCTCTGCCTCTCTCTCGCTCTCTCTCTCTCTGTCTCTCATTAATAAATAAATAAAATCTTTAAAAAAAAAGCCTTTTGTATATCAAAGTCAGCTCCATAATGTCAAGGACTGAGGTTTCTTTCTGTCTCTTTAGTCCAACAACAAATATTGATCAATCATATTGGACAGATAAATATTTGCTGAGTGAATACATTTAAAAATCCACATATATTAACATGAATGTTTCTTTTCCTAGGCATCTGTCTGTATCAAAAAACTAAATAAATTCTATTGAATACATTTCAGTTTCAGGACCTAGCCAGATACATGTATTTTAATCATTTAAGTCCTTTCTAGTATCATGCTACTTGAGATATTCTCTCCTGTTCTTCTACACATGTATTAGTTTCTTTTTTATTAAGATTTTATTTGAGAGAGAGAATGAGAGGGCATGAGTCGGGGGAGGGGCGAAGGGAGAGGGACAAACAGGGAGCCTAGTTAACTGGAGGTTCAATCCTAGGACACTGAGATCATGACCTGAACCCAAGACAGACACTTAACAGGCTGAGCCACCCAGCGCCCGTTAGTTTCTATCTTAATTTTAGTTGAAAATATAGGCTTTATAAACATAAACAATTCATAGCAGTTGGTGATTATTATTTCATATTTCAGGCCTATATGCACTGTGTTTATATAGCACATGACTAACTATGTTTCCACATAGAAATTCTAGAGTCTTCTATGGTAAGCCCTTCTTTCACAGCCCTTGTCAGGTACAGAGAAATCCATTACATTCCAAAAGGTGCCAGTAGGTGGTATTGTGCCCAAGACTATAGCAAATTAACTGAATGTCAATTTAGGAATTTCCTACTCTAATTCAACACTAAATTCCCAGATGTCTCCACTCTTAGAAGCTTAATAATGGCTACAGGACCCTTGAACATGGCTTCAAGATATAAATCAAAGCTTTTTGTAGTGCTACACTGAGGGAGAAAATACCTTGAATAATTTTAATCAAGGAGATCTTTTAAATACATCCCCTCTCAAATGGGGCAATAATTCATCAGCAATTTCAGCAATTAAGACCCAAAATTCCTGGATACAAAATATGTCCTCTACTGATATTTTTTCTACTGATATTTTTTATGAAAGAATAATTTTTTAAAGATTTTATTTACTTGAGAGAGAGAGAGAGAGAGAGCACGAGCAGGGGGCGGGACAGAGGGAGAAGCAGGTACCACTGAGAAGGGAGCCAGATGCGGACCCTGGGTTCATGACCTGAGTCGAAGGCAGGCACTAAAGGGACTGAGACACCCAGGTGCCCCCTACTGATATTTTTAGTTATATTTTAGAGAACCAATTGTAATTAAATATGAAAAAATATTATAAAGTTATAAAGTACCTGCTGTAGAGTATTCCAAGGGCCACATCGAAGAATTTCTAGTGTATTCAAAGGAGGCATCATGTTGACTGGGCATTTTACAGGTCTCTTCATTTTAACAATTTTCTTTTGTTGATTTTGTTTGAAAATTTCAAACCAAGGTTTAAATGATTTTATCCAAGCTAGCCTCTTTTCTTCAATAGAAGATAGAAGTGTTGGCTTTGGTAAAGAAGAGGTCACAATACTTTCACATTCACCTTTATTTTCATCACATTCTTTGGAGGTTTCTTTAGGTTGAGACTTAAGAGAGTTTATTCCTTTAAAAACTAAGGAGTTTTTTGCATTACAACTACCCATGTCTTCACAAAGAGCATTTCTATCTAAAATATAATCTTGCTCGTTTATTTTGCCTTCTATATTTATCATGGAATCACTACTGTTAAAAATCACAGCACTATTCAGAGTATTGCCTTTTGGGTTCTTCTCAGTTTCTTTGGATTTTAAGTCAATTTCTTTTTCTTGTATTACCTTTTCTCCTATAATTTCAGGATTTTCTAATTTTAGTGATTGTTGCTTCATTGAAATCACTGGAATATTATTCTCTTCATATAACGTTCCATTCTCTTCTGATATCTCTTCTTTTTCTTTTTGTATCTTACTCTGTTGACTATCTTTGATTATTTTTTGTGCTTCAATGTTTTTCACCTTGTTAATTTCTTGATTATATCCTAATATTACTATGTGGGTGTCTTGTCTCATATTCTCATTTATGGCAGGTTTCACATTTGCCCCTTTTTGTGCTTGAGACTTTAATTCCTGCAGCTGAAACCGTTCTTTCACATTTTCTTTTAGATCTGGGTTTTCCAATTCAGTTTTTTTGTCTATATTTTCACATTTTCTTTCTTCCTTGACAATTTTTTCGGAGCATTGTTGTTTTGCCAAGTTCTCATTTTTTACTTCAATTTCTACCAAAATTGCCTGGTTTGTAGTAGAATCTTTTGACTGCATTTGTATTGATTCTTTTAATACAAGCTGCCTACCTACATCTTCTCTTTTATCTGATTTTTCAAGTAGCCGGAGGCAAACATCTTCCCACTTCTTTGACTTTTCATCCTCTACCATTTTGGCAATATCATCTTTATTCTTTGATGTATCTTCAACAGTTAAACTTTTGATATTATATTCACCTTTCTTTAATGCTCTACTTATTATTGCCTGTTTGCTTGCATCTTCTCTTAATCTTAATATTTCTTTGTTTAGCAGTTGCTCTTTTTCTCTTCTCATGATGTTCTTTTTTTCTTCATATTCTTTTTCTCTCCTCCTCCTCTCCTCCTGCTTCTGCTTTTTTATCTCTTCTTCTATCTTTTGTTCCTCCTCCAATCTTTTTCGTTTTTCCTCTTCCATCTGTCGTATTTTTGCTTCCTTTTCTTTCCACTCTTGTGCTTTCCTTTTCTTACTTTCTATTCGTTCTTTTATGAGGGGAGCATATTTTTGGAAGGCCAAAAATGCTTTATATTTAGCTTGGATTGTTACAGCTGCATTATGCTGCAGTTTTAATAAGCGCATTTTTTCTTTTTCTTGTAGATCTTTAAATCTTGTTCTTTCTTCTTCCATTTGTAAATGCAAGTTTTTAATAAATTCCTAAAGTAAATAAAGGGGAAAGGAGAGGAAATGAGTAGGAAATATCAATGAGGGAGAAAGAACATGAGAGACTCCTAATTGGGAAACGAACAAGGGGTAGTGGAAAGGGAGTTGGGAGGAAGGTGGGGATGACTGGGTGACGGACACTGAGGGGGGCACTTGACGGGATGAGCACTGGGTGTTATGCTATATGTTGGCAAATTGAACTCCAATAAAAAATATACTAAAATAAACAAACTCCTAAAGTAAGATAAATAGTCAGCATAAAGATATTATTACAATTACATCTAAAATATAGGCTACAAACAAGTAATAAAATTGAATCAAGATGAAGCTACTATAAAATTCACTTCAAAGAAGTAAAGCTATTTCTTTTAAAGTATATTAATCTTTTAAAATATTTGAGAGTTTTGATCATGTTAATAAGTTGATATTCTAATATTATAGCTATAGTAAGCCACTCAGATGTAAATTGAGGAATTCCTTGAAGATAGAAAAAAAGCAAGAGAAACCACAAGCCAAAATTTGTGTAGGAGAAAAGGACTTCAAACTTTCTGAGATAGGAGGTCTGATAAAGGAGACTCCCAGAGCCAGCACAGAGACTGCAAAAGCAATAGACTTGGTGACATTTATGATACCATGAAGGCAAGGTAAAACATACATATGAGCAATATGAAGAACTAGCTTAGTCACACATTTTATCCTTTCTCAACTATTAAGAGAGCTGATAAGCATATATTGCATTAAATTAGATCATTTGGAGTTAGGTGAGAAAAAAATCATTATCACTAGAGTCCTAAAATAAAAGTAAACAGATCAATAAAATTCAGCAAGAAAAAATAAAATAAAATTCAGCAAGTATTTGAGGAAAACCTTAAAAAACTGTAGAATTATAATTTTATATAAGCATATTCACTCACTAAACCAGTTTATTTTAATTTTAGGACATTGTATTTCAAAGAGAATTTCTGATTATAATTTTTAAAGCTTTAATAAATTAAATCCTATATAAGGTAGGCAATATTATTTTAAAATGTCCATTTCAGGGGCACCTGGGTGGCTCAATGGTTGAGCATCTGCCTTTGGCTCAGGTTATAATCCTGAGGTCCTGGGATCAAGTCCTGCATCAGGCTCCACACAGGTAGCCTGTTTCTCCCTCTGCCTGTCTTTGCCGTTCTCTGTCTCTCATGAATAAATAAAATCTTTTAAAAAATGTCCATTTCAAGTATAATAATTTATTTCAAAAAAGAATGATTATTGTAATGATCAAGAACAAGAAATAGATACCTCATGTTGTTTAAATTTCTCTTTCCATATTTTCTCTTCTTTATTGAGTTCATCATTCATCTTCTCCTGTTCTTGCTGAACATATGGTAATATTAAGTTATTATATTCAAATATCAAATAACATTATGTTCTTTATATTCAATTCTTACAACTTATATTTGTAAAAACATATTTAAAGTTAATAACTCACCCAATGATTCTCTGTTTTTAGTACTGGGATAACAACTTTAATCTCAATATAAAGTATCACATAAATGATATCTAGTGTTCCCATTTTGAGCACATAAAGATGTTTGCAACCTGGGAATGTTATTTGAGAATGTTTATTCACATAATAAAATGCATTGGCTAGATATGCTGTTGGCAATGCAAAAATTACAAATAATATTTGCGAGATGAGTTTTGCATTACAATTTTTCTTTCCACGCCATCCCAATTTAACTCACATAATCCAACATTTCAGTGGATAATGATTTTCTTGATTAGTATCTATTTTGCTAAGGATCTGCAGAATAAACAAGATCCTTTCCTCTAAAATTTTACCTTTCATATGGGAACTCTATTGCAAGTTTGCATATTACCTCAAATTTAGCAGGGTAAATTTATCACAAGAGAAGACTATCAAGGATCACAGTAGAAAAGGTACTATAACTAGAAGATCATGAAAAGCTGCACATAGAAGATTGTATTGAAGGCATTTATTAAATGTTTTCAACTAGGAAAATGATTGTAGCTCTGTTTTTAGGAAAATTAAATGCATACATTAGAGTTAAAGACAGAAAGCCAAGGAGTCCTAAAGAGATCAATGAGGTAGGTATTAGACAAGCCCATGTAAGAATCAAGGAGGGCTTTCTGTAGATAGAGTGGCCTGAGGACAGATACAAAGACAACGTCAATCTGAAACTGCTACAAATAGCCAACTGTCTGAAATAAAGGAAATGGGAATATTTCTTTGGATATAATCTTTTTTTTAAAAGATTTTATTTATTTATTCATGAAAGATATATATAGAGAGAAGCAGAGACACAAGCAGACACAAGCAGAGACACAAGCACAAGCAGAGAAGCAGGCTCCACGCAGGGAGCCCGACGTGGGACTCGATCCCGGGACTCCAGGATCGCGCCCTGGGCCGAAGGCAGGCGCTAAACCGCTGAGCCACCCAGGGATCCCCTGGACATAATCTTATAGGATGAGAATTAAGCAGAGAAATAAGTCCTTCTGACAGCACTATGGTGAGTGAGTTTGTGGAATACAAGACCAAAAGTAGAGAGATCAACTAGAGACTTTAGTGAGTAAGCCAAGCTAGGACATGCTGAACTACAGAATAACAGTAAACAGGTGAGTGTATGAGAAGATGGATAATATAACTATTAGAGGGAAGAGCTGAAGATGGTCTTTATCTTTCTACCTTTCTAGTGTAGCTCATCAAAATAACAAGTACCAAAGGAGAAGCACAATTTAGAAAGACAATGCCCTCAGTTCTAGACACATTAATTTCTGAGTGTCAAGAACTTATAGGAGAGTTATGTAGTTCATTTTTTGTTATAAATATATATTTGTTTCTGAACAGCTATGGTTGTAACTATTATCGAGAAAGTATATGAAGAAAAAAGGACAAAGAAAGAAATCCTTAATAGTACCATATTTAAGAAGAGAGAGAGACAGAGACAGAGAAGGCTAGAATGGATATAAAGGAGGAACTGCCAAACATAGAAGCAGAGAATCAAGGTGGTGTATTCACAGAGAAGTCAAGGAAAAGAGAAATGGTTAACAATCAAATTCTTATTGGCATAAAATGCTACAGAGGACACTATAAAAACTGAAAAAGAATATGTGAGTATGGAAACTTATAAATCACTGGTTATTTTTGTCAAGAGAAGTTTCATTTAGTCAAATGGTGGTGATATATACCTAGTAGGTTTGGGATTCAACGAGAGATGAAGACATAATGTAGCAAAAATTACCCTTTAGGAGGCCTATGATAAGTAGAGCTAAGAAGCAGCTAAAGTAAGACTTTGAACAAAGGTAATCTCAATGATTTTTCTTTTGTTTTGTTTCTAGGATGGGAAAACTGAATTTGCTTATAAACAACAAGAGGAAGTTGACAGGAGTGTTTCAGCATACAAACTAAAACAATCAAAAAAGTAGGGGTAAACTGAAAAATAATAGAATATGGAGCAGAATGGGGAAAGCCAACCTTTAGCAGAAGAAACCTTTCCTACTGAGTGTGGAACAAGGATAAGAAAAAAAAGCAAAGTGAATACAGAGGTTGGTGCAAACTAGATAGAGGATTAAGAAGAAGTTCGCAATTGATGCAAAAATGTTATGTGATCACTTGCCAATAATGAGGAGGGAGAAGTTAGGTAGAACTCTTTAGGAAAGAAATTTACAATAACTATTTGGGAGAATGGAACAGGAAGCTAACAAAGGACACAGAAAAGAACTATTAAAAGTAAGTAAATTACAAATTTACAATCCATCTTTATAAAATTATGGCATGATCCCATTGGTAATGTTTTAAGCCCCAAGGCATGACAAAGCATACATTTAAGATTTCATTAAAGTATTTTAAACTATAATTTTATGATAAAGCACAAATTACTTAGTTCAGAAACTAAGAATTCTTTGAAGGTGGGGCCCAGGTGTTAGATCTCTTTTGTCATCTAAGCACATAGCTGAATGCTTTGTCATTGAGGTAGTCCATGTTTTTGTTTGTTTGTTTTAAAGCAATTAAAAATGGTAGTTTAGGTAAACAGAATTTAAAAGTCAGATGTTTTCTTAGCCTGAAAACACCACTACTAATCAATAGCAATGATGCATTTAAACATAAGATGGCACTACTACAATAACCTATATTATATTAAAGCCAGTCTAGAGTAAAGCTTCTGACTTTTGGAAATAACCACTTAATCTGGTCTGTGGAAAGGAAAATATAACAAAAGGAAAGCTAATGATCTATAGTTCACACTACTAGAAAAAGCCACAGGCAAACTAGGTCTAATGTATATTGCTTATATATATAATCAGGAAATGAAATGTACTCAACATGGACAGTGAGAATACATTAGACTGCCTCTGTGATCACATGTCAATGTTCTCTATATGCAACACTCAAAATTAGTAAATGTGGGTAATATGTAAGACCGAGAAGTCACTCCTGCTTGTTATCTACACATTCTAAGGATCCTGATGGCCATAAAGTGAGGTCCTAAAAATCCACCAGTTTCTCAATATACCACTACCATGATCTAGAGATGTGGACCACCTGGGGTAGGTTTAAGAGGCAACAAAAACAAAAACAAAAACTCCTTTATACCAAAAAATTTCTAGTCCCAGGAATTTGCTCAATTATGGGAGCAAGGCACAGAGCATTAACTACATGGGTGAACTGCTACAACCAATTATGTTTTATGTAATTGCTATACATTAGACCACATAGCAAGGACACTTCATGATCTAGAAAATTCTGTTGCATTCTTATATGATTAGAAGAGTATGAAAAAGCAACAGTTCATGTGTAAATATCAGCCTTTCTAGGACAATCTTCGTAATTTCATTGACCCTAGGGGCCCTGGAGATCCAAAGAAGCATCTGAAATTTCAATGAATTTTAATAAGTTTTTAAATAAATTAATTTAATTAATTTAAATAAATTTATAAAATTAAATTTAAATAAATTTTTGAATTCCAATAAATTCAATGAAAACTAATCAGGAAGTCCATAGAAATAGTTACTACAGTCAATTGCTGCAATTATCAGGAGAACTTGGGATGCCTGGGTGGCTTAGCGGTTAAGTGCCTGCCTTTGGCCCAGGGTGTGTTCCTGGAGTCCCGGGATCAAGTCCCACATCAGGCTCCCTGCATGAAGCCTGCTTCTCCCTCTGCCTCTGTCTCCGATTCTTTGTGTCTCTCATGAATAAATAAATAAAATCTTTAAAAAGCGGGCGGCGGGGGGGGGGGGGCAGCCCCGGTGGCTCAGCAAGCAGTTTAGCGCAACCTTCAGCCTAGGGCCTGATCCTGGAGATCAGGGATCAAGTCCCACATCGGGCTCCCTGCATGGAGCCTGCTTCTCCTGCCTGTGTCTCTGCCTCTCTCTCTCTTTCCTATCTCTCTCTCTCTCTCTGTCTCTCCATGAATAAATGAATAAAATCTTAAAAAAGGGAGTAAACCCCATAGAATAGAGCTCAATCCATACCATAATCTAAAAGCATCAGTACTATTCAGAAGTAGTTACCAATTCAAAAAGTGTATTAAAAAAGCCCAGATATCCATTGACAGATGAATGTGTGTATATACATATATGTATATATTGTATATTGCATATACTGTATATATTATATATTGTGTATATTGTGTATAACATACATATATATGTGTGTGTGTATATATATATATACATACAATGGAATATTACTAAACCTTCAAAAGAATGAAATCTTGTCATTTGCAACAACATGGATGGAACTAGAGGGTACTATGCTGAGCAAAATAAGTGGGTCAGAGAAAAATATATTATTTCACTTATATATGGAATTTAAGAAACAAAACAGATGAACACAGAGGAAGGAAAGGAAAAATAAAATAAGATGGAAACAGAGAGGGAAGCAAATCATAAGAAACTCTTAACTACAGGAAACCAACGGAGGGTTGCTGGAGGGGAAGTGGGTGGGGATGGGGTAATTGGGTGATGGGCGTTATGGAGGACACTTGAAGTCATGAGCACTGGGTATTATATGCAACTGATGAATCACTAAATTCTACCTCTGAAACTAATAATACAATGTATGTTAACTAAACCAAATTTAAAGTAAAAAAATTTTTAAAGAAAAAATGTATAAAAAACAAAAAAAATTTAAAATACCCTTTACCTTCTGAATATTCTCTAATTTCTTCTTTTCAACTTCAAATTGTTTCATCCAGCAATGTCTCTTTTCTTCTTCTTCTTGAAATTGCGTTTCTTCTCTATCTCTTTGAGCTTTGAGAGTTTCTTTCTCCTGGTCTTCCAGTTCTTTCTGCTTGTCTTGCCATGCCTCAAAAGACTGCCTACATCTTTCTTCCACTTCACAGTATCCAAAATTTATATCAGCATCATCTGTATTCATGAAGAGAAATATTATTATTCTTTTTTTTTAATTCATAGAGACACAGAGAGAGAGAGAGAGAGAGAGAGAGAGAGAGAGAGACAGGCAGAGGGAGAAGCAGGCAGAGGGAGAAGCAGGCTCCATACAAAGAGCCTGACGTGGGACTCGATCCCAGGTCTCCAGGATCACGCCCTGGGCTGAAGATGGCACTAAACCACTGAGCCACCAGGGCTGCCCAAATATTATTATTCTTAAAAGCAAATCTCTCCAGATGCCTGGGTGGCTCAGTCTGCCTTTAGCCCAGGGCATGACCCCTGGAGTTCCGGGATTGAGTCCCCTATCGGGCTTCCTGCATGGAGCCTGCTTCTCTCTCTGCCTGTGTCTCTGCCTCTCTCTCTCTCTCTCTGTGTCTCTTATGAATAAATAAACAAAATCTTATTTAAAAAAAACTCTCAAAAGTGACCTAATATAAAGTATAAAAGTAATTTTGAAATGAAGAAATAAGGGCAATGTATTACGAAAGTAAAAATGATAATATGCAAAAAAAATACATGTTTGAATACACATAAAAATTCTGTTGCAGTCATATGCAGGGAAGTTCTATTGTAGTCATATACAAGGAAGTTCGTCAATAAAGAAATCACAACTTGACTTAAACTATACCACAAAATTTAATAAAAAACGTGTGTGTGTGTGTGTGTGTGTGTGTGTGTGTGTTGTAGCTAAGGGAATATAGTTAAAGGATACTTAAAAATACAAGGCTGGGAGCACCTGGGTGGCTCAGTCAGTTAAGTATCTAATTCTTTTTTTTTTTTTTTTAAGTATCTAATTCTTGATTCTTTTTTTTTTTTTAATTTTTATTTATTTTATGATAGTCACAGAGAGAGAGAGAGAGAGGCAGAGACATAGGCAGAGGGAGAAGCAGGCTCCATGCACCGGGAGCCCGATGTGGGATTCGATCCCGGGTCTCCGGGATCGTGCCCTGAGCCTAAGGCAGGCACCAAACCACTACACCACCCAGGGATCCCCTAATTCTTGATTCTTGGTTTTGGCTCAGGTTATGATCTCAATGTCCTGGGATGATACCCCACCTCAGGCTCTCCGCTTGGCAGGGAGTCTGCTTCTTTCCCTCTCTCTCTGCCCCTCCCCCTGCTCTCTCTCTCTCTCTCTCTCTCTTTCTCTAAAATAAATAAGTAAATCTAAAAAAAAAAAAAAAAAAATCCAAGGCTGGGCATATATGTTTCAGCCATCTCTCTATATATACATATTGATTTTAAATTTAAATAATTTTAAAAATATTTGAACCCAGTTAATGTAGGAGGCATAAAAAACTATGAAAATATGAAGTTAAACAAGGCATAAAGGCATAGTAATTTTCAAATATCATGATTATATTTTTCTAAATGCTAAAAGAAAACTGTCCAAATTTTTTTCAGATAACTATGGTCAATCACATAAAAATAATCAAAAATATCATTGAGCAGTTTGGCTCACCTGGCAAAACATGTTCATCCATAGGCAAATCATAAGAACCAGGCTCTGGAATAGAATCAGGACTACCACAATGGATTTTACTCCTCAGAAATTCTTCTTTTTCTATTTCAGATAACATCTAAGAGGTTAAAAGAGTACCAATAATTAAGAAAGAGTAAAGAAAGAGTAAAGCAATCATTTAAAAATATGTCAAGTTTATGTACACATATCTAAACTTTTATTTACTTTGAATCTCTCTCAAATACAACTCTATAGCACACCAAAAGTATTATTCCCATAAGATTATTTTTTTACCATCCTTGTCTTTCAGAAAAACAATGATTTTCTAATCACTCTCTGATATTTATCTGTAGTATTCAAATATACTACTTAAAAATCTAAAATGACTAAGTATGAGAATAAAAGGTACAGCATTAGGACATAGTCAATGATACTGTAATAGCCTTGTATGGTGACAGATGGTAGCAACACTTCTAGTGAGCATAGCATGATGTATAGAGATGTTTTATTACCATGCTGTATACCTGAAGCTAATGTAAAATTGTGTCAACTATATTCAAATAAAAACAAAACAAAAAAAAGCTTGAAAATCATTTCGAAGTGTCTATACTAATGTTTGTGTTCTTCCTAATACATTTCCATATTTCTTAATGATCTAATAAGTGATTGCTCTATATATAAATAGCTAATACCTATGTTTAAAAAGAGAATTATTCTCTAATTTAACCTGAATTATGCAAAAGTCATAATGTTGATGAATACTTTTCCAAGACTTCTACCTAATTCTAGTTGGAAAGATAGAGGATCTCTATTTCAATGAAGTAGCAATATGATCATTCAAAATTAATATTTCAAATCTGTTACCAAAAAAGAGAGTAAGAGACATATATATACATATATATATTTGTGTGTATATACACATATATATTTATATGCAATTTTCAAATTATGTTAAACATCTTAGGAAGCAGGAGTTATGTAAAATTAGAGATAGTTGGTAAAATGAGAAGTAAAATGAGTCCAAGATGATGAACCTGTAGAAGAAATTTCTCAAATATATTTCTGGAGGTTTTAACCAAAAATGCTAGGCTCTCCTTTACTCTTACTTCTATAGGAGTATTTATATTTAATTTCTTTAAACTAACAAGATGTTCTATTTGAAAATTTCCATGGGATATTTAAAGTCTACTAGGAACATAGTAGATTCCTAAGCAGGGTAATAAACATTATATTCATTGTTTCCCTTGGAGATTTTAGGGGAAAATATCACATAATATAGTCCTACTGTTTTATCTACATGCATTTTAAATTTCCAAGTACTGATGATTCAGATCACTATTTCTAATATTTTTTAAATTGAAATTTGAGTTGTTACATATTACATGTCAGAGTAAACCATAAAGCCAAAAGTGATTTGCTTAAAAATAATTAATTTTTAAATTTTTTAATTGGTTAATTTTATCTTTTTTTTTTTAAAGATTCATTTATTTATTTGAGAGAGAGAGAGAGAGAGAATGGGAGTGCACACACCAGGAGGAGGGGCAAAGGGAGAAAGAATATTAAGCAAACTCCATGCTGACATGGGGCTCCATCCCAGGTCTGAGATCATGACCTGGGCCAAAACCAAGAGTCACTGAGTCAGACGCTTAAAGGACTCTGCTACCCAGCCGTCCCAATCAGTGAACTGTCATCCTTCAAAAGAGGCAAAGGTAAATTTCTAACTATAATATTCAGTACTTTCAGTCAAAAATTGATCATATACCTTTATTAACTGTTCCGGATTTTCTTTATGTTCAGTTGATAATTCTATCCTTAAGTGCATGTGATTATTAGGAACTCTATAACTATAGTCTAGAGGGGAAAAAAATGTTATAGCTTTAAATATTAGAGTAGGGTAAAACATATTAAAATCTCAAATTCTTTCATTATACTTTAATCTCAAATTCTATTATAGTATATTCTTGGTGAGTGACTCAAAACAATAGGAAAATAATGAAAAATAAAGAACAGAGAAAACCTGTAATCTTTGTTCTAAAAATAAAAGTGACAAATTTATAAAGCACTCTCTTGATCATCTTTCATATTCTAGACTGAAGTTGATACTGCAGTGACACCTGGATTAGAAATCAATAAAGGTTCAATTCTACTGCCACAAACTAGCAATAAACACAGTTTAATAAAAGTATGTTTATTTTAAAAGATTATAATTACTAACATGAATGAAGTGAGCTTTCATTCCTGATTTTATGAGTTTTTGTTGAATTTTATTGTCTTTTTATCCTCTGTGCAGATGCAGTTATTTTTTTTCCGTATTTAACCAATGTGCTCTTTCATGGTAATCTTCATTAACAGTAAACTGTTGTTCACGGATGACTATCTTGCTGGTAACTAACTACTCACACCTATTTTTTCAGACATTACAGATTTTCTTCTTCAACACCTATTCACAGTTTCACCAGCCTGCTTTCCCATGTGAGGGGTTGAAAAGCAAAAATAACATTCTCCAGATTCCTTTGAAACTAGGTTTCTAAGGGTGATTTAGGTTCTGCCAATTGGAATTCCAATCCACTAAAGACTTCAGATAACCATGTCCCTATTCAACATCTAACTGTGAATGCATACAGAAATTCAAGCAAGCATTGCCTAGCTAAGCTCAGGCAACCCACAGAACCATAATAATATGGTTATTTTAAACCACTCAGTTTGTTTTTCAGCAATAAATAACCAAAACTTCTACCTTTACCAATAAAACAAACACACAAACATCCCCAAAACCCTTTTGCTTAAATCAGCTAAAATAGTTTCTGTCTACAACTAAGAGCCCTAACCAATATATCTACATTTGTAAGTGAAATTAGCCTCTGGTTACTTTTGTGTGTATGCTATGCTTGTACAGATTTATATTTGTATTTGAAATATGCAAATTTTTATAAATGAAATAGTATATAAACTGCAGATTTGTTTATCCTTTATGGATTGTAAGAATTCAACTGTAAAACCATACTCATTTCTTTTTTTCCTTTTCTTAAAACTCATACTAATTTCTAAGGACATTTGAGAAGGAAACTTTTTCCACTTTCTTGCAAGATTATTGATTTAATCATGTTTCCCACTTTTTTGAAGCAATTTTGATAATTATAATTTTCTTTGAAAAATATTCTATTGAGACTAACAAACTTATTTGACCAGAACTATACAGGAGATTTCACAATCTCTAAACCACTGCTAGACTCATAGTTATATAACTTTTCATGTAACTAATTTTTTACAATGTGTTTCGTTTTATTTTTTCTTAATTAGGCTATATAATTGCCAATATATCTATAATATATTTTCATTGTATAAACTTTAATATATACAAAATCCCCTATAACTCAACTACAGATAATCACTGCCAAAACTTGAAGCATCTACATAAAGTAAGTCTCTATATATCCATTCACACAAGTGCTCAGAACAAAAATCTTGGAGTCAATTTCCTCTCCTCATTTTGTGTCAATCCATCCTTTTGGATCTTTTGGTTCTTTTTACTTTAAAAATGGTTTCTAGAATATGCCTATTTTTCATCATTTCCACTCCAATCACTCTCATCTCTAACCATACTATTACAACAGTCTTGTAGTAGACTCTTGCTACCTCAGGTTATCTTTTTTATGTAATCACTAGAATAATTGCCTTAAAAATGTGTCAGATATCATCACTCCTTATGCAAAAACCTTCACATACACAGAGTAGAATTCAAAATCCAGATCATGATCTATAAAAGCTCTATATGATCTGAGCCCCAGATGATCTGTGCCTTGGCCTTCACAGAGCCTTCTTTCTGGAACACTGGCTTTCTAGATATCCATGTGGCTCATCTTCTCATTTGCTGAGACATCCATGTGGTTTTCCTTCTTAGTCATTGCTCAGATATCACCTCCTGAGAGAGGACTTCCCTGACTTACCCTATCTAAAACAGCAACCTCCAATCTCTATCCCCTATCTTAATTTTTTTCCTTCATGGATGTAATCATTATTAAAATATTACATATTTATTTGTTTATAGTCTATCTCTCCACACTGGATAAATAGAATAGGAAAGCAGACTTTTGCCTATTTTGTTCTCTGTTATATTCTCAGTGGCTGAAACAGGTCCTTTTTTTTTTTTTTTCTCTTTTATTTTATTTTATTTTTTTTAATTTATTTTTTATTGGTGTTCAATTTACTAACATACAGAATAACCCCCAGTGCCCGTCACCCATTCACTCCCACCCCCCGCCCTCCTCCCCTTCTACCACCCCTAGTTCGTTTCCCAGAGTTAGCAGTCTTTATGTTCTGTCTCCCTTTCTGATATTTCCCACACATTTCTTCTCCCTTCCCTTATATTCCCTTTCGCTATTATTTATATTCCCCAAATGAATGAGAACATATAATGTTTGTCCTTCTCCGACTGACTTACTTCACTCAGCATAATACCCTCCAGTTCCATCCACGTTGAAGCAAATGGTGGGTATTTGTCATTTCTAATAGCTGAAACAGGTCCTTTCACACAATAATATTTGTTGAATGAATGCCTATGAATACCCACATTGTAATATGTACCCATATTTGCATAAATGAAACTGATTTTTATAATAACTTTAAATGCTATATCATGAATATTTTTATTTCATTAAATATTATCTAAGCCATCTTTTCTAATGAATGTTGTTGGACACACTGAGAACCGTTGAACATTTAGGCTGCTGTGATTTTTAATTATAAATCAAGCCATGATTAATTCTAATTAAATCTTTGATCATTCTATTATTCTTAGAATAATTCCAAGAAGTAAATTTGCTCAGTTGAAGCAAATAAAAATTGTTAGTTTTCTGGGCACCCCAGGTGGCTCAGCGGTTTAGCGCTGCCTTCAGCCCAGGGCATGATCCTGGAGACCTGGGACCGAGTCCCACATCAGGCTCCCTGCATGGAGCCTGCTTCTCCTTCTGCCAGTGTTTCTGCCTCTCTGTCTCTCTTTCTCTCTGTCTGTCTCTCATGAATAAATAAAATCTTTTAAAAATTGTTAGTTTTCTGGTGTAAATTATGTTTTTCTCAAAAAATGTATAAACTAATACTTCTAAAATATTCCTGTCACTAATTTCCTTGTCCTTAATGCAAAGTAAGGATGACTCTTGAACAACATGAGGGTTATGAGTGACAACTCCCCACGTAGTCAAAAATCTGCATATAACTTTTGATTGCCCAAAACATGTCTACTAATAGCCTGTTGTAGACCAGAGGCTTACTAATAACAAACAGTCTATTAATATATTTTATATATGTATTATATACTGTATTCTTACAATAAGGAAAGTTAGAGAAATAAAAATGTTAAGAAAATCACACAAAAGAGAAAATCTATTTACAATACTGTACTAAAAAAATCTGCACATAAATTACCTGTGCAGTTCAAACCAACTGTGTTGTTCAAGAATCAACTGATTAGGGCTGGTAAAACAAACTGTTGGTGGCTAGTATTTATTGGACATGTAAAGAAAGTTGTACGGAAAATAAAATACATGGATTATAATAAATTTAACAATCCAGTATATTATAGATATTATAGTTGGGAGAACTGCACATACATGTATATAACAGCAGATAATAAAAACTTCAAGCAGTATAATTTTCTAAGTTATAAATTATTCATGCTTACAAAAAACTTATCTGTCAAACAGATAAAAACTATACTTACTTAAAATATCAGTATCTTCCAAGTCCTGAAGAATGAGCTCTTCAACAGTTTTACTCTTATTCTTTATGATGTTAATGCAGTGAAGAACTGACTCAGGTAATTCATCCAAATCCTAAAATTTAAAAAAAATAAAACAAACTGTTAAGTTATTAAAACCATATATCAAAAATTTGATAAAAGTTTTGATACACCAAAACTTTGAGCAAACGTGTAAATGAGTTCAAACAAGTATATTTGATTAAAATATGCTTTTCATTTTCAGATGATTATGAAATACATCCATGATTCTATTGGATTTCATATGCAAATGAAGAATTACAGAATTTTTTGTCTCACTTGAATTAGCTATGGATAAGAAGACATAATAATGTAAAAATTTTAACCTTCCAAAAGTAATATATAGGTTATTGTAGTCCTAATTAAAAGTCAAAGTATAACTACCTTTTGAAACTTAGCAAGTGAGGATTTTTTGGGAAAATGCTTTGTGAAAAAAAAAAAAAAAAGAAAATGCTTTGTGGAGGTTTTGAAAAAGTAAAACAAGGAATCTGACATATTTGATACTTAATAAAAAACTACAAAACAGCAAAAATTAACAGAATGGAAAAGAATAGACAGCCTTGGATAGATTATATGAATAAACAACTGAACATATACAAAAGATAAGACGAATCAATTAAGAGGTAGATTATATGCCAAGTGACATTAATAATATTAACTAAATATGAGCAGGAAAATTTCTATTTTCTATTTAGATCTATGTTTATAACATAAAACATATGAAAATAAATTCCCATTAGTTTAAGGATTTTGATATAAAAGAATGAATCTATGAATACATTTTCTAAGCACATAAACATTGAGGGAAATACACAAACGAAAAAATAATAGATTTGATTTCCAATAAATAACTACTTCTATAGGTCTACAGATTTCATAATAATTTTGCTTTCCATATATATCTAATAGCATTGGAAAGCTCATGATTTAAGTTTAAAAAAACCAGGATACAAATAAATAATTCTATGTATAATATAATCCCAATTTTGCAAAGAAATGAACATATATACATGACTTCTATCTTCTTTTTATAAAGATTTATTTATTTATTCATGAGAGACACAGACAGAGAGGCAGAGACATAGGCAGAGGGAGAAGTAGACTCTCCAGAGAGAGCCTGATGAGGGACTCATCTTGGATCTCGGGATCACACCTTGAGCAGAAAGCAGACACTCAACTGCTGAGCCACCTAGGCATCAATGTACTTCTATCTTCAATGTACTTTATATATTTAAATATCTAATAATATGCATTTTAAAAAAGTGATCCTAAGGTTAAAAAATGAGATAACTATGAAAAATGCACTGAGAAAAGTTTAATTTTTCTCCTGCAAAGTTTATTCCAGTTAAAAGGTTCTTGAAAGCTCAGCATTTAACACTTACTGTATCACTATTATCACTCTGGGTGTCTGATTTTGAATCACTATCAACATCATCTTTTTCTAATGAAGAAATGCTGATTTTATCCAATTCAGCTTCTATTTCTTCTTTGAGCTTTTTATCATCATCATCATTTTCCATCATCCTTCATAATAAACAAAGAACCATTTTAAGAAAATTGAAGAGGCTAAAATGAATAAAATCTATGGGTTTTTAGAAGTGTGATACCAATCTGACACATTCTGTGTAAATATGTTTTCACCTAGGACATTTTTATCATATCTTAGTTGTACCATATATTAAAGAACATTGTTTTTTCTCTCCATTAACTTATTATGTCTCTAAGTTTGACTATAAAATGATCAACTCTAATAATACTCTCTCAATTCTCTAAGGGGAAATTCACATTGAATGGCCTGTCTTAGCTTCCTGAACCAAGAAATGTCATAGTAAAATTCATCCTCGTGGAATAATTGCTTCTGAACAGCTTGAATATTCAGATTAGAAACCTCATAAGAAAAAAAAAAGAATACTCATTAGGGAACAACCTAAGTCTATACATGGGGCAACATATTGGTTAGTTTCAACTCATTAGCTCAAGTTGTCAATTTTACTATAGATAGCCACATGTGTTTAGCAACAATATATTGTAATAATGGATAATATATGGCTTATAAGATCACTATTTATATTATTTAAATCTTTAATGTTTGTGATAGGTATCAATCAAGCAGTACATTACAGAATATCTTTACATAATCATTACCATCATCAACTGGCTTCTATGTATTGAGCACCTGTGACAAGCCAGGCACTAGAAGACACTTTGTAAGATTGATAATCATCAGAGAAAATTAACAGATATAACGTCATTATAGTCATTGTATTGAAAAGAAAACCAAAATTTGTAGTGTCTACTTAACTGCATGTAGTCATTATGCTAATAAGTAATGGGGACAGGGCCCTACTTGAGAGATCCTGCACCCAAAGCCAGTGCTCTCCCCACTTTGAAATGATCTCTAAACTTAGTCAAGCTCTTGATCTGCCCGGCAATCCTTTAGAATATTCCCTGATCCAATAGTCTTCAAATTGCAGATGGTAACTCATAGTGGATTAAGAAATTAATTCAGTGGCATTTCATCATAAACTTTTAATGATGGAATAGGATAGGGAAGATTGGGTCAGAAAAGAAACTATAAATGTACCATATATGTTAAAGATAAAAAAATTCATTCTAAAAATGCTTTTGTTTCAATTGTAAGTGGGCATATATGTACTCATGTGTGCATGGGCTGCAGTGTAATGTGTAAACTGGTTTCTTTTAATGTGGGTCTTGGTTTAAGAAAACAAATTTGAAAATCACTGCACTTGTCAATTCTTATTTTCCAGACTATTCCAAACTTTCATTCTTTCAAGTCCCTGACCTTTCCAGTACTATCTTCTTGATTCTTCTTTCCTTCCTACCTGCCTGCCTGCCTTCCTTTCTCTTTTCCTTCTTTCATTCATCTCAAAATCAACTTTTTGGGAGCCAATCAGATATATTAACATCAGTGCTGGGTGCTATATTAATTAAATAAGACAAGTAGCCTGTGTTCATAGTTTATAGTCTAGTTAACAAAGAAAATGAGATACCCTCATTTTCCTATTTCTTTTCCCAAAATCTTGTCATATTCATTTTACTTGGAAAGGCACCCCTCCCTAATAAGTGTAATTTTCTGCCTATTCTCTGAATCTGACAATTTTTCACCATTAAACTGTGCTCTACCCACTATTCTTGCTGTTTACCCCCTGCCATACATCTTTTTATCCTACTTGTCTCTCTTCTCCATGTAAACACAATCAGTTCACTCCCATCCAAAAAAAAAGAAAAAAAGAAAAAAAAAAAGAAAAGAAAAACACCTGTGCCTGTCTTTCCTCTAGTTGTATGTATCACATCTTTCTTTCACATACAAATAATGGACTGATTTCCTTGTATTGCCTACACTCTTGGACATTTATCCCAGAGAAATGAAAATTGATGTTCATGCTAAAAGTTGTACATGAATATTCACAACAGGTTTATTCATGATGGTCTCAAACTGGAGACAACCAAAATGCCCCTAAGTAGGTGAATGGTTAAACCAATTCTAGTACATCCATACCATGTCATACTACTCATCAATAAAAGGAATGGATATTGATGTGTGTCACAACTCCAACAAATCTCCATGAATCTCTGGGGAACTATGTTGAGAAAAAGCCCAAACCAAAAGGTAATATGTTAAATGACATTCATATGACTTTTTTGAAATGATAAAATGACAAAATTTTATAAGTGGAGGACCGATTAGTGTATTCCAGGAGTCAGAGGTGGATGGAGTTGGAGGAAGGTGGTCATGGTAATAAAAGGGTAACATGAAAGAGTCTTGTAGCATTGGAGCTGCTCAGTATCTTGACTGTAGTAGTAGATAAGTGACGATATTCAGATGATAAAAATTGTATATAATATGTACAAATGAGTACAAGTAAAACTGAGGAAATCTAAATAAGATTAGCAACAAGATGTTACCATTGGGAGATACTGGGCAGGGTGCAACCGATATTGCTGCATTGTTTCTTAAAACTATGTGTTAATCTACAATCATTTCAATAAAAAAAATTTAATTGAAAAATCCCACATACTCACTAAAGAAAGTTAAATAGATTATGGTGGATTCATGGAATGGAATACTATACAAGTCCTTTTAAAAATGGGGATATTTGCTGTGCTCCTGTGGAAAGGTAGAAAAGAAGAAATAATTGAAAAAAACAGCACATGGTAGAAAACTATTCAGGGTAACGTCTCTTTTGTGTAACTACACACACACACACACACACACACACACACACACACACTCTCTCTTTTTAAACATAGAAACGTTCTGGGAGAAGTTGGGAAACTTTTAATTTTAATTTCATACCTTTATGCGGAGTGATTTAAAACAAAACCGTGAATATGTACTACTCTTGTCATCCTAAAAACTAGTTTTAAAACAAATTTTATGGAAAATAAATAAACAAATAAAACAAATTTTACCCATATCTTCCTCCTGCAAAGGAAAACAAAGCCAGAAACAGAACCAGTGTTAAGATGCTATCCTGTTATTAAACTTACTTAAGGTGCAATTCAAAAGATCTGCTAGGTGGAAATCAGATATATATATATGTAGCTATAGAGCAGAATGCGAGGGACACAAACTTTATGGAGAAAGAAAGGCAGGAGAATAAAGGTAATGGATAAAGGTAATAAAGGTAAAAGTCATTTCCATCGTGTCTCTCTCTGCTCTTCAAATGGCCCTGTCCAACCACATGTCCAACCACATATGTGATCTCAATCTTTCGAGTAGCAATTTGTTTAAAAAAGAGTAACGGGTGAAATTAGCTTTCATAATATATTTACTATTATAATACTATATCAAAAAAATATAATAATGATAAATGTATACTATTTTAAAAGGATACTTTTGACCCCATATACCCAAAATATCATTGCATCGCGCAGTCAGCATCAAAGTCATTAATTATGAAGATCGAGGCAAAGAGACTATGGTCTCGCATCCTATGCACTAATTCTTCAAAATGGGACGCGCGCTTGACGCCCGCAGCAGCTTTGGAGCTGGAGCCGCTGCATGTGCAGGCCTCGGCGGCCCCCTGGCGGCCACAGGCCGCGGAGGTCACTGCCGCCCGGGAAATCCCCCGCCGCACGCGCGCTGCGGGAGACTTCAAGGGGACGGAGTAATAAATAAAGCTGCCCAAAGTGGGAAGTCTTGAGGAGCTCGCCTTGCAAACTGTAGCTCTCCAAGCTCTAAACATAAGGGAAGCAAATTACTTGAGAGGGTGACTATGAACCATAAAAGGGAGGCGGCGGCGGCGGAGGGGGGGGTAGGAGGAGGGGGAAGAGGGGAGTGGAGGGAGGGACGAAAGGAACCATCACTTAGGGAGGGGGCAACAACGGCCGCCACCGGAGGCTCCCCAGACCGCCGGGGGGGGGGCTCCAAGTTTTGGGGAAGCTAACTAACGCCTGCCAAACCGAAGCAGCCCAGGGATCCGCGGCGCCCCGCCCGCTGGCCCGAAGGCCTGGCCTGGGCAGACACGGGCTCGGTCCGGGCCCCCCGCGCCTCCAAGCCCAGCCCCGAGGGGCCCCGGCTCACCCACCAGCCGCCGAACCCAAGGCTCGGTTGGAAGACGGCGCCCAGACGCTGCAAACAAACCGTAACCACGGCAACAGCCAATCCCAGGGCAGAGGGGCGGCTCCCTTCTGACCGGTGCCCCAGTAGGACAAACTACCTCCGCTCCAAAGTGCCCCGAACGCCGCAGCTCAGGAGCTGCCCTGAGAAGCTTGACCTTTTTTTTTCCCAGGTTATACTTTGATGTTCAAATGCTTTGGGAAAGGATTTAATAAGAACGGCATGTTGCTAGCGTTGCCCAAGTCGAGGTAGGCTGACCTTTTTTTTTTTTTTTCTGATCTATTATATTTGTTACAACTAAGTAATAAGTTAGTATTACTTAGTAACTGATTCGGAAGAAGGCACAACTAATTGTGAGTTATTACAACTTGCAACTAGGTCCAGTTCAGTTGCCCACGTAAACACTTCGTTCCACCAAACTTTAAGCTTGAACAGTGACTTGCGGGACGGGAAGTTAATAGTTTGCAAGGGAAACCAATAAATGGTTTGCTTTCAGTGACAGCTGTTTATTTTTTATTTTTTTATTTTTATTTATGTATTTATTTATTTATTTATTTATTTATTTTTAGCTGTTTATTTTTTAAAAGACAAATGAATTGACTATCACCCTATGCCTGTGAAAAACCTCCCAAGTGTATGGGGTAAGAATTTTTAAAAATTATTATTATTATTTGGATTTTTAAAAATGTTTTTCTAAAATATGTTTTATGGTAAAATATTGACAGTAACACCTACTGGTTTAATATAAAATTTGAATATATATTATATTTGATATAGAAGTTAATATATTTAATGTATAAGAATATATATTATATTTGATATATAAGAATATATTATATTTGATATATATTTGAATATAATTATATTTGATATTTTTAAATTTTTTTTCTAAAATATGTTTTATGGTAAAATATTGACAGTAACACCTACTGGTTTAATATAAAATTTGAATATGTATTATATTTGATATAGAAGTTAATATATTTAATGTATAAGAATATATATTATATTTGCTATATAAGAATATATTATATTTGATATATTTGAATATAATTATATTTGATATATAAGTATATATCATGCTCTTTAATTTTGACTTAAAAATTCATCTGAGTTCCTTCTTTTGTGGTACAAAATGTGAAATCTATTTTAGTTAATAACAGGTATTTCTTACTCTTAATTTTTTTTCAAGTTTGCAAAGTGTGAAATTCCAGGAGGAAGTTGCTAAGCATAATAGTAACAGATATCTGACATACAATAGAGTAAAAACAAACATTTCGATTGAGCCTTTGAAAGAAAATATACTATTTCCTGGTAACAATTAACATTGCATCAACGTAAGAATTAATAATAGTGAGAAATAAGTAGAGCTTTGATATTAAAAAAAAAAAACACATGTTAGTGCCTCACTCAAAGACAATGGTTTTTTAAAATAAACGACTTCTGGTTTCAAATTTAATTAAAATTTAGGATATTTTCATTATCAAAGCCCATGCTGAAGTGCCATCTTTTTTCTTTTTTTTAGTTTAGTTTTGTTGCAAATGTATAGACTATTCAAATTCTTCATTTAAAATGCTCAGGCTGGGGAGGGTGCTTGAAACTTCAGACGGAATAAAAGCGGCCCTCCCCTTAAAAAAAAAAAAAATGCTCAGGCTCAAAAAAAAATAATAAAATAAAATAAAATGCTCAGGCTCGGGGCTCCTGGGTGACTCAGTCAGTTGAGGGCCCAACTCTTAGTTTTGGCTTAGGTCATCATCTTAGGGTCATGATCTCAGGCTGGGGCCCCCATGTGGGAGTCCCCCCTCCCCCGCTCAGCAAGGAGTTTGCTTGAGATTCTTCTCTCCCTCTCCATCTTCCCCTCCCCCTCAAATAAATAAATCAATCTTAAAAAAATAAAATGCTCAGCCAAAAAAATAAATAAGTAAATATTATGTTGAAATTCACACATAAAATTCTTAAGATTAATTTTATTTATAATTATGAAACTCTACAGCTTTTTTCTATAGTGTCAAAACTCTGTAGGCATCAATGAGTAATAAATTAACTTCCAGAACTAATTTTAAACAGCTATTTTAGTATTCAGCTTTTTTTGAACACAGTCTAAATTACTTTTTTTCCTTAAATCTTACCTTGTCAAACAAATTGATAGCAAAAAAGAAAAATTTTTAAAGTTCTAAAGACAATCTATGGTGCATGTTACTACATCTCTTATATTCTTATGTTATTTTTTACTTGGGAGGAAAACTGACAACTCTATCAATTAGTCATAACTTAGCTATCACTAATTAATATTACCAATTAAAGAACAAAATACAACAGTTACCTCAAAGTTATAGATTATAAGTCTATTTAACTTGAAACTGTTAACTGTGCAGCATGTAGCATAGATTTACTTAATTGAAATCTTCTAGAAATTATAACCTAAAATTAAGTATGTTAGTTTTCCATAACGTTTTAACAGAGTAGGGTTTTATTCTTTTTATTAAGTAGTTTAGTGAATTTTTTATCTTATTTTGAAAATTATCTGCAGGTCTGGTTGGTTTATAGCCTATTGACCTAACACAATATATTTTCCTTAGAGAGCATGTAAAATTTATTGAAGACTTACATGAAAGGGTGAAAGATAACTATATGTTCCTCTGACATCTGAGAAGAATAGGATTTCTTTGAAAATGTTTGTTGAGTAGTGAGATTACTTTAACTTAAAAACATTGTTCAACAGTTGTCTTATAAAGGAGTAATATAATTTAAATATCCCAGAGTATCATAGTGAAGCTCAAATAGCTGCCTAGCTATTTGTTTTATTTTCTTGAGGATGACTATTGCATAATAATATTTTTAATAGGTGACCTATAGTGTCGGGTTCTTAGACTTCTGCTTCTCTTTTGCCATTTAAAGCCTGTCCCAAACTCTCAAGGTCCTTCTCCAACCCTCTTTGTGCCTCTGCAGCTGACATAAGGACCAATTTGAGTCCATCACTTTCCTACCATTCCCATCCCATTTCCCAAGCTCATGTGCACTTCTCTTGTATAAGATTACTGTACTATCACAAGATTAATAGGTAATATTTAGCCAGGTACTGGACTGAGTGCATTCCAAACATGATCTTTTCTAATTTGATTTCCACAATGATGACAGAAGTATGGTTCTCCATTACCTGTAAAAGAATAAAAGCAAATCCTTAGCAAAGCATACTTGATCTTTCACAATCTTTACTGAGTCTACTTCTCTCTAGTCTTATTTTTCATCTCTTGCCATTTTGACCCACACTCCCATGCCCTTCACTACAAAGCTTGTGAACACAGTATTCCATGTGTTGTGAAATCTTATGTCTACCCCATTTCTGTCTGACTAGGACCTTCTTAAGCAACCTTCAAGGACTATGTCAAATTCGTCTTCTCTGAAACTTCTCAGTTCCCCCTATTTCTTGTTCCCACACCCCCAATACATAATTCAGAGTGGGCAACAGATTTTAATATTTGACTCCTTGACAGGCTATTTATTCATTTTTGTGTCTCCATTATCCTGGCACTAAGAAGGAATTTAAAAACGATAACAAAAAGTAATTTGGCTATTATTTAACTAGTGAAAATGGCACCTGTGGATAGTTGAATCATTATAAATTGTCCTTTCCTACATTATTTGTACTATCAAAAAATATCTCTTTTATTGGACCATTAATTACCTAATCAGGAAATGAACAAAAGAAATGCCACACCAGGACCTTATTTGATTAAGTTAAAAACAAATTCTTTGTCTATAGCAAAAACAACAAACCAAAACAAAACATAGTTTCCACACTACAAATATTTAAATAGGAACTGAATGAACTTACTGTGTATCTTTGTGTTAGCACGTCTTTTATTTTCAGTGATGTTGTTTCCAGTAAGTGGTACTTGTGATGGGAAAGATCAGCACATGACCATCTCCTCTTCTGGTTCTGTGCAAATATGGCTATGGACTTCCTTGACTTGTTGCTTAGACACCCTGTTTGTTGTGTTCCAACTCTTTAACCTGAATCCTTCCAATGGTCCGAATGTTTGTATTACCTCAAAATCCACATGATGGAATCTTTATACTCTATGTGATGGTATTAGAAGATGGGACCTTGGGATCCCTGGGTGGCGCAGCGGTTTAGCGCCTGCCTTTGGCCCAGGGCGCGATCCTGGAGACGCGGGATCGAATCCCACGTCGGGCTCCCGGTGCATGGAGCCTGCTTCTCCCTCGGCCTGTGTCTCTGCCTCTCTCTCCCTCTCTGTGTGTGACTATCATAAATAAATAAAAGTTAAAAAAAAAAAAGAAGATGGGACCTTTAGGGGGTGATTAGGCCATTAGGGGGATACCTCCTGCATAGGATTAGTGCTCTTATAAATGAGATCCCACAGAGCTCCTTACCACCTTTCACCATAGGAAGATATGGGAAGAAGTTTGAAGCTTGGAAGAAGGCTCTTACCCATGCATGCAGGCACCTTGATTTCAGACTTCTAGCCTCCAGAACTGTAAGATATAAATTTCTGTTGTTTATAAGCATCCTAATCTGTGGTATTTTGGTATAGCAGCCAAACGGACTAAAACACTGATGTTTTGAAGTTACCATGAACAGTCTTCTTACCAAGTAGGCTGACTTTGAGAGTATTGAGTTCTTACCCCTTTGACCTCTATATCATACAACACTATTTTAGAAAATTATTTATTGATTTCCATGAGATCGTGCTTTGACTACATCCTCATTTCATAGAAGTCTGCATTAGAAAATTAAAATTCCTAATTATGTCATTCTTTACTATAAAACACTTGCTCACTTTTTTTTAGTCGATCCCCTCCCTTTCATTCATTTCCATGACATGAGCTCCTTGTGGATTTCCAAATTTGCATAACCTATGCTATCTGTTTAGCAGCACTCCATTTCCAGTGCTTAACCACAAAGATATCTTTTGCCAATTTAAATTCACTTATTAAACATGAAATATGTAGGGTTTTTTTTCATTTTTCCCCAAATTTTCTATTGCTAGTGATCACCATTTTTTTTAATTTTTCTATTCCTAAAGGAATCCTTCTGATTATGCTTGATTCTTTCTTTTCCAAATTAAGGCATATTGAAACTGCATCCAAGTGCTCTTTTTCTTCCTCTAATTATCTCTTACAATACCCTTTCCTAACTGTTGGGCATTTTGTTTGGTTCTTCTCACCCTAGTTCACTTCTTTCCTTCATCTTGGGCACATAGTTGATTCCACCTCTGGCTGAGACCTGCCATCTGATTTAGTATGTGCCAATGGAATATGAGCTGAAGGGAAGCATGCAACTTTCACCTTACTTGCTTAAAAGATGCTGGCCCGAGTTTACTCATCTCCCTTTCCTTTCTGGTGGCTATACAGGATGACACCATGAGGAAATTTGGGAGCCAGATATGGAATAGGCTGAAACAAGTCCCTAAGATGATCTAGAAGAGAACCAATTACCTACCTTGGATGGAAAGAGAAATAAGCTTCAGTTTATGTTTGCATTTGGATCCTTTGATAAAGCATGTTATCCCTGATTCTAACATGCTAATTATTGCCAAATCAACAGTCAAGTCTACGCCTCACAGTACTTCACACCAGAGTCATGGCAGTGTTCTTGTTCATGAGTCTACTTTTTCTTACTCATTCACAGAGGCCTAGGACGTTGGCCCTGAGAACTTGTGTAGGCTATAGAAGAGGATCACAACATTCTTATAGGCAGAAGTAAATAGAATTGAAGCCAGAATTAAGTATCTCTAGCATCTTAGGGAGAAACTGAAATAAAAATAAGGCAGTCTTTCTAATTAATTGTTCCATCCAAACAGGCCAGACACTGGAGGAATCTAAGAATAAGACTGGAGGGCAGAGCCTGGAGAAACCAAATGGCAGTAGGAGACTTCAAAGCAGAGAGTAGAAGCCTAGAGAGACTCCTTCTTCAGCTAGTAAGGAGAACCATGGCATTTTAGGGAGGAATGTGGCCTTGGGTCAGAGTGGAGAGGGAAGTGCATTGACTAGCCTCAGCATCTCTTATTTCTCCACTTTCCAGAGCATCCTTCAGTTCAACAAACAGATCTTTCCAGCTAGAGACAAATAGCTTCAAATTAGTCTTATTAAATCTGTTTTCGTCATGTCAGTTATGCATTGCATGATTAAAACACTATAAACTACAATACTTTGTAAAATATGGTACCGGCTAGAACTGAAACATTGTAGGAAGAGATAAAATCCAGAAACATGCTCAGGAGAGTTAAAAACCTTCATATCTCATAAAGCACCCCAAAACCAATGATGTAAGTGTTGATTTTCCCATAAAAGTTTTAAGAACTAAATTAAATAATTTTTAATTAACACAACCTTAAGTTGGTGTGTTTCCTTCCATTGTATACCAAACTAAATTACTCACTAGTTAAATAATCTAAATCATCTCCTTAGTCATTCATTCAACAAATATCTATTGAGTAGCTCTCTGTGTGCTACACTCTGGGATTATAATGGCACACAGCTCTACTCTCTCCACTAATAGAGCCCAGAGTCTATAAGGAAAGAAAAGACAAGTGAAGAGAAAATAGAGGAGCAACAAAATGAGGTTAAGCAAAGGATTCCAAGGTGAGACCTCAATGAGGAGTCGACATTATTATTCTGGAAAAAGAGGAGGGACAGTCAGAGGTGAAGGAAAGCTTTCCAGCAAAGAGAACAAGGCATGTGAAGACTAGAAACAAAGTAAAATATTTAACTTTCTGAAAACTGCAGGAAGTTTAGTAAAGCGGCTACTGGCATATTATTCAAATGGCTTCTTGGTCTCAGCTGCCTACTGCAGATAGAGAAGACAGGCCCAGTTTCAAGATATCTTCAACATGTCCTTATATTCGGGAGGGAGAAGGGGAATGTTATATTGACAACTGCTATCGGAGGAAAAATGTGCCACAAAAAAAAAAAAAAAAAAAGACATGAGTAGGCAGGATTATTTAAAGTTGTAACTGTGGTGACTATTTATAGTAAAAATTGTGGTTATCTTTTCAGAAACACCAATATCTGGAGAGAAAAAGAATGTCAAGAAAAAACAAAACATTAATTTTTAAATACTTTCTTAATCTCATTAATGGAGCGTTCTTGGTAAGAGTCTTTATTTTGTAAAGAAAATTTAATGCATTTTTATTGGCAGTCACCAAGAATATAAGCACTGATGGTCTTTCCTGTAGGTTCTTGGACTTCTACTCATGGGATTTGGTGCATGGCTGTTATTAGATAGAAATAATTTTTTCACAGCTTTGGGTATGTATCTATTTTTCTTTTGCTCTCTAAGTGAAGCGAGGCATTCCATTTTAAATAATTGCATACGTGGTTTATTCAGCAGGTGGCAGTATTTCTCCAAAATTCATTTATATTGTTCAAGAATGGAAGATTGTGGATTGTTCTAATACACTCTGGATGAAAAAAAATAAAAAAGATAATGGAGATCAACATAGTGCTTAAGTTAAATCATTTCTTTTTTTTTAATTTATTTTTTATTGGTGTTCAATTTACTAACATACAGAATAACCCCCAGTGCCCGTCACCCATTCACTCCCACCCCCCGCCCTCCTCCCCTTCCACCACCCCTAGTTCGTTTCCCAGAGTTAGCAGTCTTTATGTTCTGTCTCCCTTTCTGATATTTCCCACACATTTCTTCTCCCTTCCCTTATATTCCCTTTCACTGTTATTTATATTCCCCAAATGAATGAGAACATATAATGTTTGTCCTTCTCCGACTGACTTACTTCACTCAGCATAATACCCTCCAGTTCCATCCACGTTGAAGCAAATGGTGGGTATTTGTCATTTCTAATAGCTGAGGAATATTCCATTGTATACATAAACCACATCTTCTTTATCCATTCCTCTTTCGTTGGACACCGAGGCTCCTTCCACAGTTTGGCTATCGTGGCCATTGCTGCTATAAACATCGGGGTGTAGGTGTCCCGGCGTTTCATTGCATTTGTATCTTTGGGGTAAATCCCCAACAGTGCAATTGCTGGGTCTAGGGCAGGTCTATTTTTAACTCTTTGAGGAACCTCCACACAGTTTTCCAGAGTGGCTGCACCAGTTCACATTCCCACCAACAGTGTATGAGGGTTCCCTTTTCTCCGCATCCTCTCCAACATTTGTTGTTTCCTGTCTTGTTAATTTGCCCCATTCTCACTGGTGTGAGGTGGTATCTCATTGTGGTTTTGATTTGTATTTCCCTGATGGCAAGTGATGCAGAGCATTTTCTCATATGCATGTTGTCCATGTGTATGTCTTCCTCTGTGAGATTTCTCTTCATGTCTTTTGCCCATTTCATGATTGGATTGTTTGTTTCTTTGGTGTTGAGTTTAAGAAGTTCTTTATAGATCTTGGAAACTAGCCCTTTATCTGATACGTCATTTGCAAATATCTTCTCCCATTCTGTAGGTTGTCTTTTAGTTTTGTTGACTGTATCCTTTGCTGTGCAAAAGCTTCTTATCTTGATAAAGTCCCAATAGTTCATTTTTGCTTTTGTTTCTTTTGCCTTCGTGGATGTATCTTGCAAGAAGTTACTATGGCCGAGTTCAAAAAGGGTGTTGCCTGTGTTCTTCTCTAGGATTTTGGTGGAATCTTGTCTCACATTTAGATCTTTCATCCATTTTGAGTTTATCTTTGTGTATGGTGAAAGAGAGTGGTCTAGTTTCATTCTTCTGCATGTGGATGTCTAATTTTCCCAGCACCATTTATTGAAGAGACTGTCTTTCTTCCAATGGATAGTCTTTCCTCCTTTATCGAATATTAGTTGCCTATAAAGTTCAGGGTCCACTTCTGGATTCTCTATTCTGTTCCACTGATCTATGTGTCTGTTTTTGTGCCAGTACCACACTGTCTTGATGACCACAGCTTTGTAGTACAACCTGAAATCTGGCATTGTGATGCCCCCAGATATGGTTTTCTTTTTTAAAATTCCCCTGGCTATTCGGGGTCTTTTCTGATTCCACACAAATCTTAAAATAATTTGTTCTAACTCTAGACTCAAGTTAAATCATTTCTTTTAAAACTTAATTACTCTCACCGTTACGTTTTACAAAAAAAAAAATAAAATTATCCTAATATAAATGAAATAGTTGGATGCATTTAACTGAATTAAAAAACCCTTTGTTTTACCATTTTGTAGTATGCCTTGGTCACTATGGACTGAAGTTTAATAGACGAAGTGTTGTTTTCATATACATATCCTTGGTGGTAGGGAAGGAAGCCACATTTCAAGTGCTCGGTAGCCATATGTGGCTATTGGGTATTAGCTATGTAATTAGGCAATGCAGATTTAGTTTATTTCCACTACTCAGTAAGTTCTATTAGACAGCATCATTAAATATATGACACAAGGCATGCATACTTTAGAAGCTACATTTCTTAGTGGACTTCAAGGAAGAAAAAAATACATTTGCAGGAAAACAAAAGCTAAATAAAAAGGTTTCATAGGTAATGAAGTGCTACAAAATATTGAGTAATTTAGTTAAACTTTCAGCTACATTTGAAGTGTCTGATCTTTATTCTCTTCTCTTTCTATACGTTGATTATGGGAAAGTGTCCATGATGTCTGAGTGCATTAGTGGTTTGCTCAGAGTACATGGGTGTGTGGCGATCATATGACAGCCTTTCTTTCCTTTTCTTCCCCAGAAGAATGGCAATAATAGCTTCCAGTTATTTAATGTTGACTATGTGCCAGCACTGGGCTTAGCACTTCCCATATAGTATCTAATTTAATAGTGTCGTAGTTAGGGTAGAGCAAAAGTCATTTTCTTTTTTTCTTTCCCTCCATTATAGAATTGAAAGATAATTCTCACTAACCTTAATATACTTGCTTGTGGGGGCGGGGGGATGGAGACCCTAAACAGATAATCCGAAACTTATTCTTTAAGTTTTAGGGGTTTTTTAAATTATGTATTTAAACATTAAGTGAAATCTCAGTTAAGGTTTTAAGGCATGGGCCTGAAAATAACCAGTTTGTGGCAAGAAACTGGTTGGTTCCTCCTCTCTCTTTTATCTGCAACTTTCAGTGAACCTACTTCTTAAAAATGACTCTGCCTTTACCTCTCCATTTGTAAGAACCACCATGACACCTAAGGGTCCCACCTTCCTCCGCTTGTGTTCTGACCTCCTTTCTCAGTTATCTTCCAAATGTCACTAAAATAATCTAAGATGATCATCTAGCCACATAATATTAAACACTTTTTTTCTGGCTCCCCACTGCAATCTTTTATTCACATGGCAAATATTTATAGAGCCCATTCTACATGTTAGACACAATCCCGTGAGCTGAGGATGCTGTACTGTGCAAGGAAGACAAATGTGTCCTCAGGGAGCTTAATTCCAGTAAGGAAGACTGGATAAGAGTACACAAAGTGGGCATGATTTGGCCCCTGTAATCCTGCCCACTTTCACCTGCTTCAAACCCTAAAGTGCCAGCAAAGCTGAGTGTCCAACACACACCATGCTCTTCTGTGTCTCAGAACGCCTCTATCATTCCAGCCAAGATATTTTCAATTTCCATCATTTAAAGCCCAAGCACAGTACTGCCTTCTCCAGCAATCTTGCCTCCCTAAACTCTCCACCCTCCTCCCCCTACTGGATTAGGTGCTCTTGTACCTAGTGATGTGTTGGTAGACGTTTAACAACTGGTTCTGGGATACAAAGTCTAGATTTATGGTATTTACCTATTTCTGTGGTTTAAATACGTAATGCCACAGTGGCTGATTTCACAGTGCCAACATGAATTGAGTTGGCTTACAGATTTTTTGAAAATGTAACAGCGTTTATGAGCCAGAACAAACTGGCTCCAGCACACCACTGTTCTCCCATAAAATCTAGGCATATTTAATTTATTTTCTCCTTCTTTTTTTTTTTTAACAAATATTTGTTAGGAACTCAGTGTTCTACACTCTGTATCATAACACTAAGCATTTAACAGTCTGTTGACTATGTAAATATATGTGGTCTCTAGCACAGAGAGCTCAGTCTAGATGGAGAGAGAATAAAATATAGTTTTAATCAGGTCATTTTACCAATAAACTCAGAGTTTCATATAAGAGAAACATAACCCACACATATTAGACACTCAAAATTTTTATGAATAAATTCATAAATGTTTTGGATGTTCATTAAGCATAGAAGAGTTTACCTCAGGAAAAAAAAATTCTGCTTTCATAGAAGACAATGAAGATAAGGTGAAGGTAAAGAGATCTTCTGAAATGAAAACATTTTCTATCATGTAATTAAAGGAAGAAAAGTTGTTGCCAAGACTAAATAAGAGGGTGCCAGAATGAAGTTTTTAAAAAAGGGACACACTTGGGGCACCTGGGTGGCTCAGTGGTTGAGCGGCTGACTTTGGCTCAGGACGTGATCCTGGAGTTCCGAGATCGAGTCCCGCATCGGGCTCCTGGTGAGGAGCCTGCTTCTCCCTCTGCCTGTGTCTCTGCCTCTCCCCCTGTGTCTCTCATTAATAAATAAATAAAATCTTTTAAAAAAAGAGAGAGATACCCACACACAGAGTCCTACTGGTTTGGCAACAACTGCTGAGGGAAATCTTGGATTACTGCCTACATTATTAAATAGAATATAAACATCACTTAATAATAATTTATTTTGTGGTTTCCACAGATGAAGATAATCATTCAATAGTATATGTTTTTCAAATTTTGATTGGAACTGGATCTGCTATTGTTCTTCTTTGCCTCTTGGGTTATTTGGGAATTCACAATGAAATCAGGTGGCTCCTACTTCTGGTATGTATTTCATTTTAGTAGCCTGAATGAATTCGTATCTTCGATTTTGAGTGTCTATGCCACACAAATGAGCAATACTGATGTACTCCACCATAACATCGCAGTATGGTGTGCCCTAGGGAAGAAGGTAAATGAAGCACTTCTCCTCAAAAAACTTCTAGGTAGAATGTTCTTAGTGAGTTTTTCATGGATCAAATCTGGACCTCTGCACCTACACACTTAGATATTACTTTTCGACACAGAGTCAATAGGAACCCATATCCTAGGGTTGCCTAGGATAACCAAACTTAACCAAACTTAAGAATCTAAAGACTGAAATCCAAATAAACTGTTAATGTCAATAAGCAATGTAGGTTAGCAAGGAAAAGAAAACATGTCCAGGACTCAGCAATTTTCTCCCTGTGGGAATGCCGTGTGGGAAGCTAACTTAAAAGTGAAGTCACAATTTATTATTGAACAAAGAGAAATATAACTGCTGAGAGGACCAGACGCTGGCATCTGGCTTGCACACTATGTCTTCCTAGCCATATAACATGAAAAGGTAAATTATAATTAGAAATATAGGCCTAATATGAACCATTTACCAGGCCTGTAGTAAGTATAGATCACAATGCGCAGACTCAGATGAAATATAGCTTTTTAACATTTTCTTTTTTTTTTTTTCTGTGTGTCATGAAACACACAGAGACACATAGAGAGAGGCAGAGACATAGGCAGAGGGAGAAGCAGGCTCTCCACGGGAAAGCTGATGTGATGTGGGACTTGATCCCAAGATCCCAGGATCACACCCTGAGCTGAAGGCAGATGCTCAACCACTGAGCCACCCAGGTGTCCTGGTAACTTTATTATTTGAATATTCCCTCTGGCAGAGGCTCTTTGGGCAAAGCTGGAAGCCACACTTCCTTTTCCCTCTGGGGTCTTAGCACTCACTGGAGTGATGCCAGGAAGCCCAATGCTAGACTCTGCTGCTCTGGGAGTGTTCAGGCCTCCAGGATCTGTCTCAGACTCTTGTTAGTCTAAAAAGAGATCTTACTTTCTCTTCTCAACTCCTACCTTTCTCTTGTTCCAGAACATTTAGCATAATTTTTTCATTGAGCTTCTAATTTTGGATCTGGAAACCAGGACAGAAATGGCTTATAGGAAAATTTTTATTTTCTCCTTGCCATAAATTTCCCTTTAGGCAAAAGAAGCACAGAGCCTGATACTGGTATAAAATGGGAGATGAGTAAGGAAAGGAGAAACTAGAGGGAGAAAAACAGCTTCTAAGCTTCTGCCTTATGGGATTCAAGTATGAATGGACGATGACTGAGCATAAGACCCCATCACAAGGAATGTACATAATACCAGGACCTGAAGCTAAGACACCACACTCTTGTCTGGACGCTCAGATGAAGGGCACTGCTACTTTTGCAATCAGGCCACTTTTTCTATTCTTCTCTGAATTTACCAATACTTTTCTGATGGATACATTTTTCCTTTAACCATGTTAATTCACATAGTCAAGTTATGGGCAAATTTTATAGGTCTAAGCACTATTCTTTGTCTTAAAGGTGATTTTGCAGACCCCTACTCCAATTGAATAGATATTAGTCTTGCAGTTTAACTCTTCAGGGTGGTTTATTGTGGTCTTTTAAATTATATATATATATATATAATTATATATATATATATTTTTTTTTGAGTGAGAGCATGAGTGGGATGGGGCGAGACAGAGAGAGAGAGAAGCAGACTCCCCACTGAGCAGGGAACTGGACATTAGGGCAGGGTAGGGGGGTGGGGAAAGGGAACTATCACTTCCTCTGTGTACTTTAAGATTGTATATTTCTTATGATATGCCTTGTCCCATCATTGAAGCATCTAAAATACATATTAGAAACACAGTTGCCATCTCTGTTTTTCTTTTGTTTCAGTACACAGCACTGTTAATGTGGGCCTTTGGTGTTCAGGTTGTGTTTTCAGCATTCATCATCATAAAAAAAAAGGAGGTATGGAAAGATCACCTTTTTACTTGAAATCTAAAGAAAACTGTATATCTTAAATTATTGAGACCTATGAGCCTATATTAAGAGAAAAGGTAAAAGTCTTTGGAAGTGGGGGAGATTTGTTGAAGTACTACAGAATTCTATAAGGAAAGGACCAAGGGTCAGAATGGAAAGATGGGCTAGAGAAATTTGTCTTCAACTCAGCGGAAGATTGAGAATGTTGTAAATAACAAAGAACATGGGGAAAGAGGAGGTGATACTGAGTATAGGGAATCCAAAACTGGTCCCAGCCAACTGTAGCTACCACGAGTGACTCAATTCTATTTTTCTATGTCGACTGACTATATATATATTCTACTTCTTTAGTCTTGTACAAATTTGAAATTTTGTGATTTTATTTAAATGAGATGAACCAGGGATCCTGGGTGGCTTAGTTGGTTAAGCATCCAACTCTTGGTTTAAGTTCAGATTATGATCATAGGTCCTGAGATCAAGCCCCACATTGGGCTCCCCGCTGAATAAAGAGTCCGCTTGAAGATTCTTTCCCTCTGCCCCTCCCTGCACAATCCCTCAAATAAATTAAAAAGTCTTTAAAATAACAATAAATAAATGCATAAATAAGTACATAAATAAGTGAGATGAACTGAATAATTCCTGTATTTTGCACAGGTATGGTCATGAGTGATATAATTAATCACAATAAGATTTATATCTATCAAATTAAGTGAAAAATAATATATTACCTGAAAAAAAACCTTTTGGAAACAAAGCTTACCCAGTAAGGTCAATGATTACTTTCAATTTTTAAAGAAATGTCATTGTTTCAGTGTAGTCACAGTCTGTCTTTTTCTAAAAAAATATTTTATTTATTTATTTATGAAAGACAGAGAGAGAGAGAGAGAGAGGCAGAAGGAGAAGCCCCTGCAGGGAGCCTGATGCAGGACTTGATCCCAGGACCTGAGATCACACCCTGAGCCAAAGGCAGACACTCAACCGCTGAGCCACCCAGGCATCCCACAGTCTGTCTTCTTGTGTCATGGGAGATTGTCCTGTAGTGAAAGAGCCTGGACTTGAAGTCCTAGAGATCTACAGATGACTAGTGCTCAGCAAGCTACTTCACAGCCAAAAGCCTATGTCTTCATCTGTACAATATGGTTCCTACTTTGCTCCTGTATAGAGTGACATCAACTGACGACTTAAACAGTTTCTTTTATAGACTAGCTACTTCATTTGCTCTCCTTTGCTTGGCATCTATCCTGGATATCTAACCACCCAGGACTTACTGTTAATGATCTGACATTTAGCACTAAAATTTCTGTGTATGTGTGTGTGTGTGTGTGTGTGTGTGTGTCAATACAGAGTGTGAGTTCTATAAAACTATGCTTATGACAAAGCACTTCATCCCAGCTTATCAGCCTCTCACTTGAGGATCTGATGATAGAACTTGAATATAACACTTCAGGATCTTTAGCGCATAAATTTAGTTTATCAGTGTTGTTCATACTCACTTAAGAGTTATTCACATACTCATCTCTACTTAATTTAAGAAACAGAATGACTGTTTGAGAATAATTACCATGTGCCAGAGACTGTGATAAGCACTCTATAGGTATTATAGTTTTGATCCTCACAACTCCCAGAGATGCATTGGTTGGTCCTACTTTCTAGAGCAGGAAACTGAGGATTTGCGAGAAGAGATACTTGCTAAAATATATCATGACCAAATGATAGAGCCTGAATTCAAACACTTATTTACTGAACCTAGAGCTAACAGCTTTGTTCACATTGATTTTTCTTCTACATTCATATTTAATTAAGCTCTTAGGAGCCTCTAAATCTTTTATGGCACTTACAGCATCCAACAATGTGGGAGGTGCACTAGGGCTTTAAAGGATGTCAGAATAAATAAGTGTGAGGGAATTTCATTTATATAGCAGTCACAGAGATTATATATGAAACTCTTAGGTACTAAGATGTGATTTATATGCACTCTGGATCTCCCAAATAATGCTTTAAAATATTTTATTTATTTGAGAGAGGAGAGAGACGGGGAGAGAGAGAGAGAGAGAGAGAGAGAGAGCATGAGTGGGGAGAGGAGCACCGGGAGAGGGAGAAGCAGGCTCCCTGCTAAGCAGGGAGCTCTATGCCCCAGGGTCATGACCAGAGCCCAAGGCAGATGCTAAACCAACTGAGTCGCCGAGGTGTCCCACTCACTAAATAATGCTTTAGAAGGTAAATAAGAACATAAATCTGCCCCTTCCCCACAATATAAAATGGAAAAACATTTTCTATTCTAAATAAAAATTGACTTAGAGAAAAAGTTAAATAAATAACTTAGAAATTTAGATAACACTTTGCATTATTCTAATCTTCTTAAATGGATTAGAGCATAGATATATAAGTTAACTACATAAGAGTTTAACTTGTACACATGGTTCAATTGTTGTAGTATTTCCACCAGTAATTTCATTTTCATTATTCAAAGACAGCATAATACAATGAGAAACCAGTAGCCTAGAGTTCAAATGATCATATTGAGAAGTCCCAGTTCTTCATCGTCATTCATGTAAACAAAGCAAATAACTAAATTATCTGAGTATCTAGCTCTTTGTTCATAGTACTATCTGTTCTTTTTACCTTTAACTTTAGCTATGAAAGTCATATAAACTTTTAAATATGTAAGTAAGTTACTATTAAAATCTACCTCTGCAATATCTATATTTTGAAATAGTAGTTTCCTCCCAGACTTTCAAATCTGATTGTTTTTGTTACAGTATTTTGAAAGGATAATTTTTCAATGAAAGTCATAATTCTTGTATAAATATACAGTAGGCACAGGTCAACGATTTTATTTAGGATCTTGATTAATGTAGGAACCGGTAAGAAATCAAAACCAGTTTGAAGGAGTGTCCAAAGAGAAGACACTTATAAAGGCCGTTTCTTAATATATACAAAACGTGGTTGGTAGGGGAGATACCAACTGCACCCCACCAGGAAAAATTCATTTGTATTCCTCTGACAAAGAGTCAGTTGTCTAACTATAACTTCCTACAACTTACAAAGTTGTGAAGTAAGTTAAAAACTAAAACAGGTACAGCCTCCCATAGAATAAGAAGACTCTGAAGTTATACTAAAGAAAGCCCAGTTTCCACTGAATAGATGCTCAGTAATCCTTTTTGGTCCATTTCAAAGTTTTTCAGTTTTTTCTGAGGGTATAAGAAGAAAAACAGAATCCTTAGACATTCAGGAGAATAGCCCATAACTCTCTCCCTAATCATAAAACAAGTCTCCTATATTCCTCCTATAGATCATAATGCAAAAAACCAAATGCCTCAGCACTTTCTGAGATTGCTAAAAATGTTATAAAGAAGAAAAAGAAAACACAGAGCAAACTGACTAGAATACTCCTTTATTAGGAACCATAAGGAAAGTTTCTTCCAGATTTTGACTTTACTTTTCTTTCCAAGTTTTATTTAAATTCCAGTGTCATATTAGTTTCAGGTATAGAATTTAGTGATTATGTACACAGTGGGATATTACTCAGCCATATAAAGGATAAAATCTTGTCATTTGCAAGGGCTAGAGGGTATTCTGCTAAGCCAAGTAAAATAAGTCAGTCAGATAAAGACAAATACCATGTGATTTCAGATTTTGACTTTTGATGCAATTTTCAACAGGTTCACCAAGCATGGCATGATAAAATTGACTTAATCATTAGTGAGTATGGATCTAAAGATATGCCTGAAGACATACCCAAGTGGACTGTTCTGAATGCTTTACAGAAAACAGTAAGAAAAAAATAACATAAAACTAAAAATTAGATGCCAAACCTGGTCCCTGTGGGGTAAGGAGGAGACAGGGAAGGGCAGGAGATAGGGTCAGAGGAATGAGAGGTTCTTGTATTTCTTCCCCACAAAACTGGGTGGAATAGCACTGTTCCCACTTACAGATCTTGACTTTTATCCTCCTTTTGTAACTTAAATCTCCTATTCTTGGTTAATTGATGTGCATTTTAACCTGGTTTCACCTGTAAAAGTGGTCTTCTCCCGAGTGGGGTAATCTTCCCTGCTGCACCTGTGGGAGAGAAGTCTGAGCACAGCGCTTGCTAGCACCAGAGAAGCATAGTGGTTACCATCTGAGGTATCCATTTGCCTCATATGAGCTTTTTGACCCTGGGTAAGTACCTTTATTAATTTCAAGTTTCATATTAGTAAAATGGACAGAATAACCCCTACCTCTGGTCGGCAGGAATAAATGAAGTAATATATAGAATCTATAGAAAGCCTTGGATCTGGAACTAATACTTGTTAGCTAACATTATTAGGATTATTATTCTACAGCTCAAATATATCTAGGCAGGGCATAAGAATGGGTATTTTCACCCAAATGGTTTATATAGATCAGCAGCTGGAACATAGTAAATGCTTGATAAAGAAAACAGCAAGCATTGGCATAGTACCAGACCTTTCTGGAAGCACTTTGCCTGTATTATTAACTCACTTAATCCTTCAAACCCAATGAAGAACTATTATCCTCATTTTATAGATAAAGGACAGTGAAATTTAGTAACTAACCCAGAGTCACACAGTTAATTAGTTGGTAGAGCCAGGATTCAATTCCAGAAAATGTTGCACTAGATGTTATATTCTTAACTACTATACTAGGTGCCCCACATAAAATATTATTTTTGGTGTAATAATTATAGATGCTCTTACTAGTCTTGTTTTTTCTCGGATATATGTGATGTGTATGTATTACTTTATTAGATTGCATTAGGGCTGACGGCAGAGAATCAAACCTTCCTATGGAGATAAATTGATAAACAAGATAGCAGCTTAATGTATGACATCAGTATTATTAATAAAAATCTAGTTTATAGTTCCCAGGCACGGGTATACTTGAGATAGCACATATAGCTTTGATCAAACTCATTTTCAAAACCCAAACTCTAAAGCATCATTTAGTCATGCAACATTTCCAAAATTGTTGGTACATACTGTGACATAGGCAGTACTGATGCTGTAACTTTCAATAACAAGTTTAGAAGCAATGAAATATTCATTCCAACTTTGTATTAAATTCTTGATGACAAATACATAGGCTGATTCTTTTACATCCTCCCAATTCCGCTTGACAGGATTAGAAATGAGGTGTTTCTTAGATATTTTATTGCTTCTGTGGCTATTTGCCTTACCAACTTTTTTGGTTCTCCGTGGCCGTTTTTTTACACAATGCAAAACTTGAAAGTTAACATCTTACATTGAGTCTAAGAGAGTAAAAAGAGCCCCGTGTCTCTTTACATATATTAAATACGCATTGCAGCATTTGGGGGCTAAATATAAAGAGAGCTGCTATAGTGAGGAGGAAGATATGGCTGCTGTGATCTCTCTTCTGTCTTCTGGCTCAAACATAGTTGGTAGCCTCAGTAAATCAGGCATTTCTTCCATCCTGGGTTCCTTTAATGATAAATTCTTATCTAACAATTTCATGCTAACATAGCCCACTTACATTTAAAGATCTTTAGTTCTGGTTAACATCAACAAAAGTAGCCACAAAGTAATGGATTAAACCAACAAAAGTATACTTATATTTGTAATTTACTACATTCCAATGGAGAATAATAACTTTTCTTCACAAAAACTACTTTAATGTGCATGGGAATCATAATTAACTGCATTTTGAATATTTTATAGTAAAATTCATAGAATTTCTTTTTTTTTAGTTGCAGTGTTGTGGCCAGTACAATTATACAGATTGGATGAAGAACAAAAATAAAGAAAATTCAGAACAGGTGCCATGTTCTTGCACAAATTCTACACTAAGGAAATGGTTTTGTGATGAGCCACTGAATTCAACTTACCTAGAGGTAAAGATAAGGCTCTCTCCAAGTGTTAACGGTGTCTTTTTTATTTTTTCAAGTCAACTTAGAATTCTGAGCAAAGTTTTATATAAAACAATGTTATTTATAGTGATTAGGTTCTTAAGTTACTTTATGAAACTGAACTCATAATTAGATGAATAATTATTATTTCAGGTATATAAGAAACAAATTATTTTTTTTTAATATTTTTTTTATTTTTTTTAATTTTTATTTATTTATGATAGTTACAGAGAGAGAGAGAGGCAGAGACACAGGCAGAGGGAGAAGCAGGCTCCATGCACCGGGAGCCTGACGTGGGATTCGATCCCGGGTCTCCAGGATCGCGCCCTGGGCCAAAGGCAGGCACCAAACCGCTGCGCCACCCAGGGATCCCTATAAGAAACAAATTAAATAAACTTTCTGGGAGTATGTCATCCAAGTGCTCCTGGAACTTGGGATACCATCAACCTTTCTCTCCAATCCTCTTTCCTGAATCCCTGCAGATTGGCAAATCTCTTTTGGCAAATTTCTGGTCTATAGCATTGGTAGGGGAGCTGCAGTACCAGAGGTAAAGAGGTATAAGGATTGGCAGAAACTAAAGGGAAGGGAGCCCAGCAATGACACAAGTGGTGTTCAGGTAAATGTAGCAGAAGCAAGAGTAGGGGTTCATCTGTTGCTTACATGTATGGGATATTAATAAATGAGATTTTCACCGCAATAACTTCTAATACTTTATATAGTTTATATGCTGATGTTATTCTAATCATAAGATGCATTTTTCAGTTACATAACTCATTCACAGATAAATAGAGCATTATGTTTTTTAAAAAGCTTCTCCTATTTGGGAAACAATCATTTTAGGTTGTATTACGTACCTTGCTATATTACAGAATTTGCAGAAAATTAAATCCCTCTCTAAACTTAATAAATTTCTGATTTTGGGTCACCTGGCTGGCTCAGTCAATGGAGTGTGCAATTCTTGATCTCAAGTTTGTATGTTTGAGCCCCACATTGGGTGTAGAGATTACTTAAAATTAAATTTTTTTAAAAAAAATCCTGAATTCAGTTTTATGACAGCATCTTAGCAGCTTTAAAAGTAGTAACTGAGATGTCCTGCTGTCATATGAAGTTCTCTGGACTAAAAAGTATAGTCTCCAGTTACACATTGACTTGCTTTTTAGACTCTGGTAAATCACTCTCTCTTATATTTCTTCTTTGTAATAGAATTATATATAAGACCATTTCTGGGAAGCCTGGGTGGCTCAGCGATTGAGCATTTGCCTTTGGCCTAGGTTATGATCTCAGGGTCCTGGGATCGAGTCTCACATTGGGCTCCCTGTGAAAAGCCTGCTTCTCTCTCTGCCTATATCTCTGCTTCTCTCTGTGTGTCTCTCATGAATAAATTAACAAAATCTTAAAAAAAAAAAAAAAAAAAAGACCATTACCATCTCCAAGTCAGTCTAAATAACTTTTTTTCCTTAGGGTTGTGAAAATAAAATCAACACATGGTATAGTGATAATGCTTTAACATTAATTGGCATTAACTTTGGACTTTTGGCTTCAGAGGTAAGCTTTTGTTCATATGTTTAAGGGTAAAATGTATTAAATAGAAACCATACATAACAAACTGCAGATGGAGTCCTAATCAGACAAATTAATACAATAAGAGTCAGGATCTTGAGACTATTCATATTCAGGAGAGATATAGATCCTAACTGGAGGTAATATACCTAAGTCAGCCAAATGACCAGTTTAATAAATGGTCATCTTGGAAGTTAGTGATTTCATTGCTTTGTGATAAATATAAAAAACACTTCATATCTTAGCTGTGGGAGCCCATGTCAGACAGTCTTCTTGTTGGCAAACTTTGGTAATCTAGACCCGTGTCTTACATTTGTAAATCTACTATTCACTCATATACTCATTCATTCATTCATTCATTCATTCATTCAATAAATTTGGAGAAAGGGAGAACATTTACTGTCAGGTACTGTGCTAGCTGTTAGAGATACAATGGGAAGCAAAACAGACACACTCCATGACTTGCAGGGTGCCAGCTGCAGAATTGAGATTCAGAAGCAGAACTTCATTCTCCAGTCTCAGTGAAGACTGATGAAAGCAGGGGAAGACTATAGATTTGAAGAAACTGTGAGAGTGAATACATTATTACAGTGTAGACTATAACATTGCAATGAATATATAATGCATGGTTTGATCAGAACAGGATACTGTGTTTAATTCTATGTTGATCCACAATGGCATTGACCTAAGGTTCCATAAATTCCCTTCAACTGGTAATAGTTAGAGTCTCAGAATAGTGATTAAAACATTCTCATCTGCATTAATACCATTCTTTTGAAATGTTTATTCTCCATTGTGTTCATGCTGAGGTATTTAAGACAAGACAATGCAAGATAGTACCTAGGGTCCATTTTATTATCTACCCTTTGCACACCATCTTCAACGATCCTAGCACAAAAAGAAGAGGTTTTGTAGGACTAATGACATAGATGATGAACTAAAACGAGATGAGCAGTTCAAGACATTTAGTCCAATGATAGCCCATGTAATTAAAATGGAACTGTCTATTAGTTAGTCCTTCTATAAATGAACTTGGACAGCTGGGTTGCTCTAGAAGACTTTTTGCAGACTTCTTATTCACAACCATATGTAACTTCCTCCAAAGTTTTTCCACCCTCTCTGATCCCTTTTCCCTAAACAGCATGCATTTAAGTGATCATAAGTGTTAACCTGGCAAATTGCTCTTGTTGATTATATTTTGATCTTTTGTCATTTCCTTTTCTTCCAGGTTTTGCAAATCTTATTAACTGTTTCTTTCTTCAGACACATCAAGAATAGAATATACACAGAAGTGTGATCCTTGGATTTTAATTTGCCCAGAAGAAACCAGCTAATTCTCAAAATAATCACATAATGTTCTTTTACTCCCCACCCCCAAAAAAGGTTTTGAATTACATTAGTTAAGTTTAGGACTTATTCAAATCAATGATTATATGTAACATAGAATTATTGAATATTATTATAAATCACTCCATGAAATTATTATTAATTTTGTTTTTCAAAATAGCAAATTCTGCAATTCAGAATTTTACCTTGAGTTATTTTCTGAATTTGGAGGATATCATCATATATACTGAATTCAAAATGTGATGAAGTATTGTTACATGTTTTGAGTTTCTTATATAGAAAAGTATACCTACATTCTGTTCAGAAAACCCTAATTAAGTAAGCAATTATAACATGTACCTTACATTTGCAAATTTTAAGAAAACAACACTGATTTGGGTGAGATTTAAAAGAAAGGTTGAAAATCTTCATGACAATGACTTCTGTACTGAATTAATCATTTATTTCTGTCTTCTGATTAATATTCAACAGTGGATAATAAACTCAAAATTTTAGAGATTTGGGTATACTTCAGTGGAAGTAATAAAATATTAAAATTACAATGAATTTTGAACTGTAGCAAAAATGTCTTAAAAGATCACTCAATTCCCATACTCAACTGGTTCCTCATTTTCCTTAAATTTTGTTCAGTGCATGCATACACAATTCCCTGAAGGATATAAACATAATCTACCATTCTATTTTCCTAAAAATGATGTTGTGAGAACAGAAAAAAAAAACCTTTGACAAATAAAAAGTGCTATATAAATGTGAAGCATTATCATATCATTGTTGTTCTTTATAACAAAAATACTGCCTTGACCTTGAAGAAATAAAGAAAGGATCCATTAACTGGATATCCTGCATTGCTCTTGCTCCAATAGAAGGCTCACTAATTCAATCATATATCTTTTCATCCATCTGTTCAGTACACTGCAGATTTCAGAGACCTATGAACTTTTTAAAAGACAGTGCAATAGGAAACAGAATAACCATGTTCTCTAAAGCAGCCTATAAACACACATGCCTTCATTTCCTTAAGAAAGATTCTTTGGGGAATTTTTTACACTTTATTTCTATTTATTTTAAAAATTTTACTGATTTTAATTCCAGTATAATTAACATACAGTGTTATGTTGGTTTCAGGTGTACAATCTAGTGATTCACCACTTCCATGCGTTACTCACAGCTCCCCAGGATAAGGGTAGTCTCTGTCACTGAGGCTCTTTGCAACTCCAAAGCCTCACTCAGTGCTTGACGAGGTAGGTGGCCACCACATGCTAATGAATTTTAATGAGTCAGATTATTCAGTATGCTATCAGATAAAACTCAGCTGCCCTTTTAGATTGTCTTACTCTGACTGTATTCAATGGTTTTGATTTCATTTGGCTATCATAAGTATAATCTGTCCAAACTTGTTTAGTAAACAGTAGCTGCCAGCTCAATTAGTCACTGCCACCCACATCTCATTTCTCCAGCAACCCGAATAAGAGGCGTTGGCAAAATTTTTTCTAAAAGGATTTCATTGAAACACATTTTTAATAGAATATTGCAGCAGAAATACTATCAGGCAGGCCTAAGTGTTTGTTGAATGTTTGCAATATTTGTGTAATATTTTTATACCTTTGTTTTCTTTTTCTGATCTTAGAGGAGTATTTCTTCAGCATGAGAGTCCTTGGCAAAAGGAAAACACAAAAATCTAATCTGTTCACTACCGTGATATAAGGCTGCAAAAAAAATAAATAAATAAAAATAAATTTTAGGGACATCTGTATGGCTCAGTCAGTTAAACATCTGCCTTTAGCTCAGGTCATGATCCAGGTCCTGCACAGTAGGGAGTCTTCTCCCTCTCCCTCTGCCTCTACCCCTCCACCCTCACTCATGCTATCTCTCACTTTTGCACACACTCTCTCTCAAATAATTAAAAAACATCTTTAAAATTTTTTTTTAAATAAATTTTTAAAAACCTATTTTACACCACCTGTTATTTATCATTGTTTAGTCTCTGTTAATTATTTACCTTCTGTATCCCTTTTTATCTTTGAAGTGACCCATTAGATGAAAGAGAATAATGGCATATTTGTAGTAAATCTATAAATATTTATCGAGTAATAATGGATTTTTAACCTTATACAAATGATAAAACCTGAGAGAACAGAAGCTAATACTTGACAAATTAGATTATAGAGATCAACAATTTGCTAGTATTCAGAATATTTGGAAGAGCAAAAAGAAGTGTTTTTGTACCAGAGCTTTATAATATGAAAACAGAGTATATAATCATTTTTTTAATATTAAAACTTATTGCATTCAAGTACAATAGATAGTTCTCTGGATGTCTGAAAATATTTATGGAATGAAATATACAGAATTGCTGATTTCCTTCATTAATAGTTCATTACAGTTTGTTAACAATTCTAACAGTTCTTTACAATAACAACAGTTATAATAGAGAAAAAAGTGTGAGAGATACTGGACACCAGCATGTCTGTAGAATATCTACAATATTTTAAGAAAATTCAGAATTTGTTAAATATTTGTGTAAATAGCACTTAAATTATCATATGTGGTGGAATTAGAAGATATTGTGTGAAAAAAATGAGTCATTTTGTGATTAATTTTCTAAGGTCTAGACACATTAAAATGTGGACAAATCAGATTTTGTAATTAATATTCTAATGTAAGTTGTTTACTATTTTTCACTTTATTTCACTCAAGAGGAAATGGTAACTCTTTTTTTCATTTTGTTTTTGTTTCTTTTTTAAAAAAAAATTTTTTTAATTTTTATTTATTTATGATAGTCACAGAGAGAGAGAGAGAGGCAGAGACACAGGCAGAGGGAGAAGCAGGCTCCATGCACCGGGAGCCTGATGTGGGATTTGATCCCGGGTCTCCAGGATCGCGCCCTGGGCCAAAGACAGGCGCCAAACCGCTGTGCTACCCAGGGATCCCTCTTTTTTCATTTTGTAATGTATTGCTATAACTATTAAGATTCCAAAGAGTAGGAAGTATTAGGAAATATTTAAACAATAAAATAAGATTTAACAACAAAATCAGCAGTTTTCAGATTGTATTGAATATACCACTATCTAGTGTTTCTAAATACTAGCAAATGAAAAATGTAGCACGACACGGGCTGCAAATTTAAACCAATCAAGATAATAAGAATTTCTTCTGTATGAAAAAATGCAACAGTTGTGAAAGGTCTAGAATGATTCTACAACAAAGTTTGGCAAACATTACAAACAACTTCAAAGTGAAGTATAAACAAAACAGTCATAACATTGGGAAGGTTATTTTTTTAAGTCTGTATGATTTGAAGACACTGATTTTTAGTGTTTATTTGTATGTCTAGTGGTATGTGGCTTTTTCAGGTGTAAAACTTTTCTTTTAAATCCAATCTGTTTGGATTACTATGAGATGCCTGAAACTGCATTTAAAAAAATAATTCTTTCTAAACACAAAAAGACAGATAACCCTGAATCCCATGACACCAATTTATTATAGATTTATATTATAAATTTACAGTATCGTGTATTCATCCATATTTATTAAAAACATTACCAGCATCATTTTTCCATCTTTCAGTTTTAGTCCATTTCAAAGTCAACCAATTCTTTTTCTATAATATCTCTGATATTTCTCTTCCATCTACCAGATGTAGATTTGCCATCAGAAAATTCAGGCTTTCAGAAGCCCAACCTATCTTTGTTTTGTCTAAATTAAATCCAAGATCCCCAATATCACAACCATTGCTGGGTGGTCCCTCCCATTCCCTAGGCCTCTATGGGAAGATTCATGTGTTGCCCAAAGGATGAAAAAGAACATCTGGGTCTCCTTTAGGCCTGTACAACCATCACTCCATAGACATTTAAGATGGGGATAGGCTAAGGTTTGCCCAATTCACTTGAGCCACTCTCTTTTGCAAGACTTGCAAGAATGTCTTGCATTAAACTTTAAGGTGTGAGGGTGTTTTACAGGTAATTTGCTCTCTGCCTGACACTGTAGTCTACATGTAGGCCAGCTTTGTGATTTGGTATCTCCATCATTTCACAAGCATACATCAAATATGAATTTAAAGAATACAGATGCTTCTTTCACTTGAGATCCCAGACTCAGAATAAGAGGCAATATTCTTTCCTTATAAAGAACACTTTTCTGGAGACCTCTGTGCAGAAAAGAGTTAGCATAACAAGCCCGAGATGGCCTGTCCTTAGAAAATCCTGCTTGCAAGGTTACCTTTGGCTTGTACCTGAGAACTAGGCTGGCAAGCAGATATAAAGCTTCCTTTAAATGATAAGAGTGGTGCATTGTGCAAATAATGTGGTATATGCTGAACACTTGCTCTGGGATTCTAGAATTTAGATGCAGAATGTGTCTATGTGGCCAGTCAGTCCCCAATTTGAACCTTGGATGTTGAACATCTGATGAACTTCCCTGGTAAAAAACAAACTAACAAAAAACTTCATACGTGTTCGTCACAACCCAATGCTGGAGAGATGAGGTGTGTTTTTTGTGATTCAGGTAGGGGACTCTGGAAAGTTGGTGCCTTGTTTCTTCCAAACTTATGTCCCCGGCCTCTTTCCCCTTTGAGAACTCTGCTTTTTGTATCCTTCCCACTGTAACAAAGTGTAGCTGTGGGGAAAATTAGGTACTGAGGCCATTTATTTATTTCTTGAATAAATAATAAGGCCATTTATTGAATCACTGAATCAGCTCGGTCTTGGTGAACCTCAACACCCTCCCCGAAAAGGAGACTTCTATTTTACCAAAGGGCTCGAGGCCACCTGAGATCTAGGAATGATGCTGTCATGACAAGAAATGTATTACCTTCATCCAAAATATTTGCTTTGTATATTTATCCTGGCAGCTGGTGTCATTACTAGTGTACAACCATCTTTCATTGCCAGTCTTATAAACCACCAACAAAGAAGTCACTCAATCAGTCTGAGCTCACCGCATTCTTCAAATAAGTTCTTCTGCTCTTCTCCATGTCTCTGTCCATTACCTTGAGTGCCTGCCTCCCATTGGCAGAAACCTAATGTCTTTGAGGACCACAGAGAGACAGGAGTGGGGTGGTTAATGCATGATTTTGGAATCAGATGGTCGAGGCTCACATCCTGCCAGATACTAGCTATAACCTTGAGCAAGTTAATGTTCCTTTCTGTAGCTTAGTTTCCTTATTTGAATGCATATAGTTAAAAAGTAAAACTACAAAAAAGTGGTACTACTCTGTTAGGATTAAATATGTCAACATTTGTAGAGTCTTTAAAACTGTACATAACACATTGTAAATGAACATTATTTGTGTATTTGTGAAATAAATAAATGACCCTGGCTTTGTAATTACTCTGAAGAATATATTCTACTGGCTTCCTAATTGCTCTGAGGAATGTACATGGTGTGCCCCTGGCTGAGATTGATGGAGCTGGCGTGACAGGGTAGACATTGAGAGGAAAGAGTGTTTTCATGTTTCATTGCTAAGTCACTGAACTGGCTTTCTTGTCTTCTGCAGTAGTAGATAGAATTAGGTAAATTGTTCTGTTCCTAATTTCAGGAATGCCTTGGGCGGGGCAGGGGGGGGGCACTATTTTAAAAGCTCCGGAATAATTTTACATGAAAATCTGACACTACCAATAACTTCAAAATTAATTGTGAAAAAACAGTCATAGAATTAAGAAGATTGTTTTTCAAGTCTGAAAGATATTGAATATAAAAACTGAATTTTAGTGTTTGCTTTTGGTCCTATCATGCTTTGACTTTGAGTCATAAATTTTTTTCTCCTAAATACAACCAACTAGAGTGGTTGAGCCTCTTGGCTCTCTGACCTCAGAAGACTTGAGGTGAGATTAGAAAAATATCTTGGCATCTGTGCTACACTGTTTGCCACCCTGCCCACGGGTCCCATAAAATCAGCTCTTCTACCTTTGCAGTTTTTCTAGTTTCTCATTATCTCCATGTCCCTACTATCACAGCCACCTCTTGTCCTCACCTCCTTTTTAAATTTAATTAGGTTCATAATTCATTAGTAATTTCTTTACAATCATTCTTTTTTCCCCCTTAATCTCAGTTCCCAAGTCTATGCTGGCTTCAGTGTAATCGAAGTTTGCTGGAGGAGGTATCATAATGGCACCAAACACTATAAAATCGTAAACACTGACATCAAATCAGCACTCAGTACTTTCTGGAAATGCTAGTGGTTTTCCAATAAAGTCTCTCTCTCAAGGGGAATATGATCCTGGGTGTGGTATTATGGATTGGAGAAGTGAGCAAGTACTCTTTCAGTAACTATAAAAATGTTCATAAATAATGAACCTGGAAATACATGTTCCTTGTTTATGACTTTAGCACAAGCCCATCTTAATTCCTAGACTAGCATGTTATGGCAGAAAAAAAAAAAAAAAAAAAAAAAACGGACCAGGAATTAAATCACCTGAAACTGAGTTCTGGATCTACTTCAGAGAGACTCTGGAGTCTCATAATCACTTGAGCCTCACTAGCTCCTTTCCCACCCAAACTACCTCTGCTGACCTTGACAGCAAGCAAAATACCTTGATCGCACTATGTGCCTGTTAAAGAATGAGGTGCAGAAAGGAATTCATGTCTAGCTGCCTTCATGTGACACTGTCATCCTCTTGTTTGTCTCTTCCTCCAACTGTGAACTGTGAACAACTGTTGCTCCAACTTAGAAGCTGTTGAAATAGAGCCCTCCTCCATCAAATTATCTCTCAAAGCTTCCAGGCATTCCTTAAAGCTCTTCTGGAACTCTAGCTATGCCTTACTGAAGAAAAGATTAAGGGAATTTTTTTTTTTATTAAATACTAATGGATTAAACTTCTGTTTGAGGTACAATATTTTCTGAGTATTTGTAAAGGCCCTGAAATTTCATTATGGTGTTATGCTGTTGTTCCATTTCAACCAAATGGTCTGAAACTAACTGTGCCACTGGCCACCTAAAGTTAGCAAAGACCTCACAAGTTTAAGGACAGAGTTCCTCAAAAGATTGATCTGACTTCAGATGCTGGCCACACTTAAAGAGATCACCAGGGACTTCCCACACTTCTGACTGAATGGCTGTAAATTTGAAAGTTCCCACGACCCCCTCAGGTTCAGTAATTTTCTAGAATGACTCACAGAACTCACAAAAGTACTGTACTTATGATTAGGTCTTATTATGAGAGATACAAATTGGGAGGACCAGTCAATGAAGAGGTACAGAGGGTAGGTCTGGGAAGGAGCAGACAGCCGTGTCCTCTGCCTGTGGAATGGGGGCACAATCACCTGGCCAGCACATCGCTGTAGTCACAAAATAGAAACTCCAACAGAATTTTGGTGCCCAGAATTTTTATTGCAGTTTCAGGACCTAAGCGTGATTGAATAAATCATTGGCCACCTCGTTGAACTCAAACTGCAGCCTCCCTCCCATCCTGGGAGGTCAAGGACTTGGGCAGCTATATCATGTGGCTCAATGCTCAAACCCTTTAATCACAAGCTTGGTCTTTCTTGAGTGGCTTGCCCAATCCTAAATCCTCTAGTTAGCATAAACTAACTAGAGGCCCCCGGTGAGTCACCTCATTAGTATAACCATCAGGGTCCACGATGGATAACAAAGAACTCCTATCACAGAGGAAATCCCAGGGAATTTAGCTTCCCTTTTAGGAACCAGAGGAAAAAATAAAACCGTCAAATTCTTTCCAAGCACAGCCACATAGTTATTAGTAATAGATATATCAATAAACAGATGGAATATGTAGTTGTATGAGCCTAATACAGACAGAACATGGTATTTCCTACTATTTATTGGCTGGCGATTTGTATACATCCAAGTGCCTTGGTTCCCAGCTCCATCGCACATGAGTCCTGACACCTCTTTGTAGACTGAAAGAAAGCCAGCCTCAAAGCAGGTTAGTAAATGCTTTATTCCTTGTCATACTGCGGACTCTGGCCCAGAAGACAGTCTTTTAGATTGCTCTGCAGAACGGCTTGGAAGCTTGTTAGCAACAGGGGATTATATAAAGAGAAAGGGGGTATACATACCCCACTAGAAAGGGGGTATACATACTTACAAGCAATTGTCTCTTTCCCTGAGGTATCTCTATCCCCAGCTTCCATTGATGGCTTCTGAGCTTGAAGTTTTTCCTGTTGGTCCCAAGATGGCTGCAGAGACCTTAAATCTTAAGGAGGTTTTTATTTTGTTTTTTTGTTTTTGTTTTTGTTTTTTTGTTTTTTGGAGAAGGTTGAAAGAGCTTTTCTTTTTTAGAAGCTTCAAAGATTAGGTAAGTACTGGCTCAGACTGGATCATCTGCCCATCCTGGAATTAATTACTTAGTTTGGTAGAGAATGGAATGTAAGGTTAGTTTTAGGCAATCAGACACTACCCTTAAAATTGGGCATCCAAGTTAAGCTTATCCAAACCAAATTCAGTAAAACTGCAAAGTATGATTCCCCTTTTGCTTGTCTTACATTGTAGAAACCCATGTACACTGTGAAAGCAGCCTACAAATTTCCTTTTCAACCACTCTCTTGTAAATGCTAGATTCATCCTTTTATCAGGGAGACTTTAATACTTCCCAGTGTTCTTGTCTCCTTCCTTCCTTTCCTTCCTTCCTTCCTTCTTACTTTTTTTATTTGCTTACTTCATTTTTCCCACCTCTGCGTTGACTAACTTCCCTTTATTTCTTCCTGCATCTTTCACCCTTATTCCCTTTAGTTATATCTTGCTTCAACTGCATTTTTGGAAATTTTGGCCATTAATCAGGGAACAGAATGAATGACCAACAGATAATTATTGATCATAGAGTTGATCCTTTTTGCCCAGGAGTAATGTAATAGGAGATGAGTTGCCTTCTGGGAGAATTCTTCAATTGGCTATATCTTTATTTCAAGGAACACAGATGGAACCAGTAGCAAAACGTTTTATCATGGCCCCCATTTTTTTTTTTTAATTGGACTGCCAATATCCAGGGAAGAGAGTATTCCTGGAACTTGAATGCCCATGTCTCACAGCACAGCTTGCTACATCTTCCAAAGATGAATCAGTCTCTTTAGTAGCCTGAAACTAGGATTCACAGTTCTCCTTTGGCATGGCATTTACAAAAGCATTTAATTTAAATATGCAGTTGTTTTTCAGTGTAAACACTTTCTGCCCTATATCCTTTCTTCTCTATAGCTTCCTCAGCTGGGGAGGAAATGCTACCATGGCAACATGTCAGTTCTTTATGGTTTAAATTGTTTACTCAAAAGCATTTAAAATATTCAAACCAAATTACAGTGAAGTTCAGAGGCAGTACAGGTATATTCAGCATTTTTTCTCACAGAATTATTTGTAGAAATTCATGAATTTCTATTAAATTTAATTGTAGCCTCGTGTGAAAAATTAAGCACATTTTAAATATCACTAAGAGTTCTATCTCTTTTTTGATGAACATCTTTTGCAAGAAAAGAAACCCTCTCCAAAACAGTTTTATGAATCTTGTCCAAATGAAGTGACATATGATACACCATTCTTCAAACTTAAATTTTCTAGCTAAAAAGTATCAGTTTCTTTGGCCTCTTGACTTTCATTTTATGTTCATCAATGACCTGAGGAATTGTCTTATCTTTTTTTTTTTTTTTTTTTTTGTGGGGGAGAGGCAGAGGAAGAAGGAGAGAGAGAATTCTAAGCAGGCTCCCTACCCAGCACAGAGCCCACGCTGCGCTCAATCTCATGACTCTAAGATCATGACTTGAGCTGAAATCAAGAGTCAGATGCTTAACCAACTGAGCCACCCAGGTGCCTCAAGAAATGCAATTTTAAAACTTCATAGGAGTTAAAATATACTCTGAGATATGTTTAGATGTGTTTGGCTTGCCTGTTATATGATTTATCCATACTATATCCCATACACTTCCATTTCTATCCTCCATGTCTTTTAGGGGTTTTTACAACTAACTTTTTTTTTTTTTTTTTACAACTAACTTTTAAAACATTACATTAATGCGATGCCTAGGTGGCTCAGCAGTTGAGCGTCTGCCTTTGGCTCAGGTCATGATCCTGGAGACCCGGGATCCAGTCCCACATCGGGCTCCCAGCGTGAAGCCTGCTTCTCTCTCTGCATGGCATCCACTTTATTATTTTTCACACAGATTGTGTTTCTTATTTTGATTTCTAGTTCTGCTCTTTTCCATTTGCAGATTTCCTTTAAACAACCAGTATCTTCCCATTTACCATTAAAGTTGGAAGCAATGACCTGGACCAGAAATTGTCCAAGATGATAAATCAGGAAGCATAAGAGATTTGCTCTATAGAATATCAGGAACTAAGAATAAACAACAATCGTTCTTTGCATTCTACTCTGAGTGTCATCCACTTAAATCTCATTAAAGTCACCATAGCAGGCAAGTAAGTATTAGGGCCTGGCTTTTGTCCCTTTCTCATATTCATTACCAAAAAGAATAACTGATGCCTTCTTAAATAATGTGACCTCATAGGCAAAAATAACCAGAATTTTTTTTAAAAGTATAATTACCTCAATGAAGAAGAAAACAAACAAAAACCAAGAAAAGCTGAACATTTTTTTGCCATCTGAGGCAGTATTATCAGAACAAATAAATGAAGAATTCAAAATAAATTTGATAAATATACGTGAGGAGGCAAAAGTATAAGGATAACTTGAAACTAGAAGAAAATATCCCCTCAAAATTCCAAGTTAAAGTATATTACATAAAGTGTGAAAAATACTGTCTTTGAAATGAAGAATCAATTGATGAAAAAGCAAGATATATGTTGCTGAAGAATGAAGTAGAGAATTGGAATGTTCAGATTCAGGAACTCCCCAAGGAAGGAGAAGGGAATACTATATGAGAGAAAAGCTGAGAAATACAGAAGGTAAAGCTAGAAGGGTCAACATCAGAAAATGGACAGACCCAGCAAAATGAAAGAAGAAACCAAAGAATAAAATATCTAAAATTTAAAATGTTTATTTGGTGCCAAACAAAAATGTAACAATTGAAAGGGTTGAGATAAACTTTCATAATTTGCAGAAGATATGATCACCTACTTAAAAAAACACACACACACACAACAGAAGCAATGGCAATACTTTTAGAATAAAATAGTTGAGGTACTTGTCTACATGTGAAATTGGCACTGTTTGCTTCACCAATAATAACATTAGAAGATCTAATAAGAATGAGATAATCTTTATTAATACTAAAATAATTATAAAGCACAATTAAAATAAAATAATTCAGAATGCACAAAAACTCCACAAAGAAAATGTAAAATTGTTTTTAAAAAGGGGACGTAGAAGATGTTTTGAGAATTAGAAAGAATTACACAGTCTTGGCCAGAATAATATTATATTGATTCTTCACAACTGAATTCATCCATTTAATATAATTTCAATAAAAATTTCAGTTGAATAATTTGAAGAATAAAATTAGGTTGCTCCAAAATTTATGTGGAAGAACAAAGGTTATTGAATGCCTAAGTCAACCACAAAAAAGAAAAAGGGTTTACATTTCCAGATACTTCAATCATAAAAAAAGCCAAAATAGAAAGAAAAAGAACAGATAGTTGTAGCATAATGAAAAAAATATAACACTTTAAAGAACAGCATGCTCAGAAACAGATCAGTATATATATGCATATTGAATAAGTGATCAATTTAATACCACATATCAATGTCAAATATGTGAATATTTAGTGGAGATCCTGGGAAAAATGACTTGTTAGATGGTGAAAAATAAAAGGGTCCCTAACTAACTCTACATACAAAGGTGAAAGTCAGATAGAATAAGATCCTAGTTATAAAAATTAAACCTATAAAGTTAATAAAATAAAATAAAGTATCTTCATGACCTAGGAGTTAAGGAAGACTTCTTAAATACAAACCATCTGGGAAAAATTGAATACATAAAAATTTAGTTTCTCTGATTAAAGGACTCTATAGACAAAGTTAACAGATTACAGTTGGAAGAAGATATCTGTAATGTTTATTTTTATTTTTTTTTAAATTTTTATTTATTTATGATAGTCACAGAGAGAGAGAGAGAGAGAGAGAGGCAGAGACACAGGCAGAGGGAGAAGCAGGCTCCATGCACCGGGAGCCCGATGTGGGATTCGATCCTGGGTCTCCAGGATCGCGCCCTAGGCCAAAGGCAGGCGCCAAACCGCTGCGCCACCTAGGGATCCCATCTGTAATGTTTAAAACTAATAAGGGTTTAATAGCTATAAAGACAGGGGGATGGGGGACTGGGTGACGGGCACTGAGGGGGGCACTTGACAGGATGAGCACTGGGTGTTATGCTATATGTTGTCAAATTGAACTCCAATAAAAAAATATACAAAAAAGAGCTATAAAAAATGCTGACAAATTTACAATTAAAAAAAGAGAAATCCCAATGAAAAATAATAGACAAAAATATATTCAAGCAATTTACAGAAAAGGAAACCCCAAGGGCCATCACCATATGCAGAGATGTTAAAACTTATTAGAAAAGACAAAACACATACACACGCACACCAGGAATGTATATTTAAATAGCAACAAAATATTACATTAGCATATTGGCTTAGTGAAAAGTGAAGACTGGATAAGGGCCAACTTGGTAGCAATATAAAGATACGGTACTTCTACTGGAGAACAGATTTGGGTAGACTTTCTGGAGAATAGTCTGGCATTACCTAATCAAATGCGGTGTATACATATGCTCTCTGACTTTGCAGTTCTATAAATATTCCAGAGAAATTCACATGTCACTAAGCTATTTATAGTACTGCAAAGTCATAGAGTATAGATATAGATATATAATTCACATGCAAGCACACGGTGACATTAGCATGATGTCCCGTCTCAGCATGGTCAAGGTCCCTGGAGAGTTGGAGAGAAGCTATATGTCCCTCATTTGAAACCAAAAAGACAAATGTCATGGATGCACACCTTAGAATACCATGCAGCAGTTAAAAATAATGCATTAGATAAATGATTCACAATCCTATTGGACCCAATACCACTTTTTATAACAAATGTTTGTAATACTTTAAAAAGAAAGAGAGAGAGAGAGAGAAAAGAAGGAAGAGAACTCACCTAACTATGTGAAAATTATATATTATGCCTTAGTTGCAAAATAAAGAAGAAATAACAGGAAAGTAATTATGATAAAATAATATGCATTTCAAAATGAAAATGCTTGTGCTTGACAGCAAGAGAAGATATAACAAAGTAGTCAGATGTTTGCAATTACTGTGAATGTGATGGATGCAAATATACACTGATAGGCTTGTTGCATCGATAACTCAAACACCATGGACAGCACTGCCATGAGAATTTTACAAAACAGTGACCAAATCTTGGTAAATTCTAACCAACACAATTACAGTCTTGCTTTGATGTGTATGGTAGTAGCATTCCTGGAAAAAATAGAGCAGTTTATATTAAAACTGCACAAAATACTTCAAGCTTATTTTATTTTATTTTATTTTTTATTTTTTAATTTTTAAATATTATTTATTTAATTGAGAGAGAGACAGAGAGAGATCATGAAGTGGGGGGAGGGGCAGAGGAAAAGGGAAAAACAGACTCCCTTACTGAGCAGGGAGCCAGATGCATGGCTTGCTCTTAGAGTCCTGGACCCTGCCATCATGACCAGAGCCAAAGGCAGATGTTCAAGCTTATTTTAAAACTTGGTTATTTTCTGGCTCAGGTAATTATGAAAAAGGGACATTCAAGAGTAGTATAGGACCTAGTTTCTGTGGGTTGTCCTAACACTATATGCCATCTGTCATTCCTGAACCCTATCAACTAAAAGCTAAATTATGGTCCATTCAACTATTAGGACACTATTACCAGAGGTTTTCCAAGTAGTTCCTAGGAGATAGAATGACATCATTGAGAATCATGGCTGGATTTTAAAAATACAAGGTTGAATTTAAAAATAAACAAACAGAATAAAGTATATAACACAACACCACTTATGTAAATTGCAAATAGATGCTCACAAATAACAAAACTTTTTTTTTTCAGGAACAGAAATAATATTGGGGAAGAGAATGGAATGGATAAATGAATGGATGAGTAGATATCAACAAATTCACCAAATAACAGAAATACATACAATCCTTTATAAAAAAAATTAGTTCATAGTAAGGGCAATATTCTTACTGTAGAAGGTATAAAACTAGCAATATTTCCATTTATTCAACCTGAAAGAAAAGGAAAAACAGGATGCTAAAATAAAGAAATAAAAAATATATATATATTAGTCACTGCTACAGACTGAATTGTGTCCCCTCCCAAAATTCATATATTGAAGCCCTAATCCCTAAAGTGACTATATTTGGAGAGAAGGCCTTTAAAGAAATAATTAAGGTAAATGAGGTCTTAAGAGTGGAGCCCTAATCCAATTTCTTAGTGCATTTGAGCTGCTATAACAAAATATCCCAAACCGGAAGGTTTATAAAACAATAGAAATTTATTTCTCACAGTTCTGGGGGTCGGAAAGTCCAAGATCAAGAAATTAAAATAAAAATCAACTATAAAATTTTTTGTAACATTAAAGTCCTAAAGAAACATAAAAGCATTCTCAAAAACTTTGAAAAGGTTAACCTTACTTTGTTTTATTCTATCAAATATTAGAACTTTATGGTCTGGATTAATGTCAGAAACTCTGTTAAAAGTCCCATGCTTTTTAGGCTTCTGGGTGGCTCAGTGAGTGTCTGCCTTTGGCTCGGGTCATGACCCTGGGGCCCTACAATAGGGTCCTACATCAAGCTCCCCACGGGGAGCCTGCTTTTCCCTCTGCCTCTCTGTGTCTCTCATGAATAAATAAATAAAATCTTAAAAAAAAAAAAAAAGTCTCATGCTTTTTAAAAGCACTATTTTTTTTTTTTTCTTTTTGAAACCAAAGAGAAAAAAGGAGATTACATTTTCCTTAACTGGAAAAAAAAAAAAAAAGAACCCACCCACAAATTATCTACTATATTTGTCTTTGTCCATGTTCTTTTGTATCTTTTTGTCTGTATTTTATTTTTTGCCATGTTTCTCTTGACATGTTGCTCTCACTAGATGAAAGAAAGCAAGATGTCATACATAACATATTCTTTGTGGATTCTTATAATACTGAAAAGAAATTGAGAATTATTTCTGATTTCCTCTTTCTTAAGTTCATAACAACATTTTGCTATCCCTGCCTCTGGATCTTCCCAGGCTGAGCCCCTAAACTGAGCTTTATTTATACTTTATTCCCCATTTAGAGCAAAAGCTCAGCATCGTTAAAAGACATTTGAAGAAATAAACTCCAAAACATTTTTTCTCAGAGTCACAAACCGGCAGTTTTCAGAATAAATAAAATGTGGGCAAACAGCTACAGATTATCAGCAACTCTAGAACCTGTGGATATCAAATGGATTGGGCTTTGCCAAATTGTGGTAGAGACCAAAGTTAGTGCCTCTAATTCTTTTCCTCGCTTCTATATAAGCTTTAGCTGGTGTGTTTGGAAGAAATGAAATGAAGATTGCACATGTAAGCATTGTCTGTTTCACACTTACAACAGGAATGAGTAATATCAATAAACATAATTGAACACTGAACCCAAATTCCAGTTTTATGCACACTCTGTGTGTACATACATTTATTAAAATAATTATTTTATTTTAAAAATATTTGATATATTTGTTAGAGTGAGCAAGAGAGAGAGAAGGAGGGGCGGGAGGAGCAGAGAGAGAAACAGACTCCCCACTGAACAGGGAGCCTGACATGGGGCTCCATCCTAGGATTCCAAGATCATGACCCCAGCCAAAGGCAGACATCTAATCAGCTGAGCCATCGAGGTGCCTCTAGAATAATTATTTTAAAACCTTAAACTGTGAAAAAGAAGTGGTAGTGCTCAAGTTTAGTACACAAACACCATTTTATATGTGAACTTTCAGCTTTCTACACATTTTAAAATCTGTTCCTAAGATTTTAGGAGTTTATTTCATGTTTTCAAAGATGTTTTTAACGATGTTTCCTAATTTGCACATTTGTTAATAGCAATGTAGCATTAGTGAGCTAATATTTACTCTTAAGAAAAAAAATAAACATCTAGTTTGAATAATGACTGCATATGTGTAAATGAGGTGCAAAAAATTAGAATATTTTCAGTACTCTATTTCTTGAATATTCTTCAACTATAATTCTACAAATTATCTTATTAAATTTTCACAGCAAACTCTTCTGGTATGTACCCTATCTACAGATGTGGAAATTGAGGCAGAGGGCCATGAGATAACTTAAACAACAACTTGGAATTAGGAAGAGAAAAGATCTGGGATTTGAACAAGCAGTCTGGCTATGGGGGTAAGTTCCTTGCTCTGAGGATTGTAACCAGCCAGAGACACTGGTCATAGGACTAGTCAACTAAATTTAAGAAACACTGTCGCAAACTGTCAAGTGTACAAAAGCTTAGCTTCTCATGAACAAGGTAAATGAAAAGTTTTGAAAGGTTATACCAAAATTCATTCATTTCTAATGTCATGGAAATACTATACTAGTGAATGCTAATGCTGTTTACCTGGTACAAGCAGAGATGACATACTTTTTTTTTTTTAAGAGATGACATACTTTTGTTGTAAAGATTATATTCACATTGATGTGAGTTGCAAGTTGGAGAAGTTTGTTCAAAAAAGGAGCTTCAGATTATAACTTTTTAAAAGGCTTATTTATTTGAGAGAGAGCTAAAAAGAGAGGGAGAGAGCCCATGTGCTTTGGGGAGGGGCAGAGGGATAGGGAGAGAATCTCAGTCAGACTTTCCGCTAAGAGCAGAGCCCAAATGCGGGGCTTGATCTCATGACCCCAGCTGAAATCAAGAGTTAGATGCTTAACAGACTAAGCCACCCAGGCGCCCCTGATTATGACATTTTTAAAGAACAAATTAGAGGCTGATGGCTAGGGCACCATGTCAAGCAAACAAAAGCAATTAGATTTAGGACTTGGACTTAAAGCAGGATCATGTTTAATCAGAATTCACCATAATCACAAGCATGAGATAGAATAAGCAATCCTTTATAAATTGGTATAACATTAAAATATTCCTTTGATGTACTTCTTGGTAGCATATTAGATATTTGAGTCAGATCTTTGGTTTAAGAAAATAGATATTTGAGTTAGTATTTCAAGTAAGAATTCAAGCATCTTAATTTTTTATTTGGGATAAAATCTTAAATATTTTGCTAATTCTTATCAAAAGCTTGTTTGTATGTAAAAGATGCAATCCTCTGTCTTAAATGTACCAAATATATGTCATATTAAGCCAAATTATCAAAGATCTATACCTTTATCAATTTGGAATCTCACAGAGTGATGTTTATTAAATAGGGTTTTGCTATTAGTTCATACATAGGCACTGAGAAATGATCAATAAGCAATTGTGCAAAATGCAATGTGTAGTTTTTAAAATTTTTTTAATATCTCAAAGAACTGAAGGTTCCAAAAGAAATTTCTCTCAAATCTCAAAGCCAGGAAGGATAGATAGATATAGATATAGATATAGATATAGATATAGATATAGATATATATCTTTATATGTGTTTATATATATAATACTCATATGGTAATATTCAGTGTTGTTCTTAATTCTAAATTCTTAAAATCTTACTTGTGAAACTTACCTACTTTTTTTTTTTTTTTTTTTTTTTTTTTTACTTACCTACTTTTTTTCTTTTTTACTATGGTTCCTCTAACTGCTTCCTCTTCACTGAATCCTTTCTGTACTAGTTAAAGTGTAGGCAATGCATCTAGGAAAAAGACACTCCAAAAAAAAAAGAGGTAAATAAGATAAATGCTTATTTCTCTCTTACCTAGCTTGTCTGGGGATGAACTGCACAGTGTTTCTGATCCATTTACAGACCTGGGTTCCCTTCATCCTGTTCAATTCCTCATGATGGATGAAGTCACCATAGCTTCCACATTCCAGCCTGTAGAGGAGGAAGGGAAGGACAGACGTGGAGAGCACAAGATGCCATTTTAAGCAAGACTTATTGAGAAGGAGGTCGCAGAAATCCCTTCCACTCGAACACCATTGGTCACAGCTTAGTCATTGGCCACAGTTGGCTGCAAGGGAAGCTGAGAAACATAGTCTTCAGCTGAGTTGCCACGTGCTAAAATTATTTCTGTGGATAAAAAGAGTAACTTTCCGGGGCCAATTAAAGTTGGTCTGCCACACTTTCATCAACCCTTAAGCCTGTGCAAGTGCTCCTACCTTAAAAACCACAACAAAGAAAAATTGAACAGAAACACATAAAACACTTGCCTTTTCCCTAGCTTCTAGCTATGGCCTCACTTCATTGTTCTTCCTGTTTGTAGCCAATCTTCTTAAGTGTCATTTCCAACCAGTCTCTATTTTCATACCTCTTTCTCTTCCTAAAGCTGTCTGGCATCACCCTTCTCTTCCTACTTTATAAAACCAAAATGTCTCCTTCCATAGTTTGTAATGATATATTTAGGTGTGATGACCTTAACCATTCACTGAAATATAATTATGGGGCCAGAGTTCCAGGCAGTGAGTTACAGCAATGATATTCTTACTGGGGTGACAGAAAATAAAATACTTGATTAATGCTTTAGTTCACCATTTCGGTGAGGACTAAGAGGGCGGGGCATGGTAATTCCATGAGGCCATGATTGTATGAGGCAAGACTAGAAGCTACAAGGGTTGATGCTTGATTTAATTTGTCATTTTGCCTGGGCCATGAGATGCTAGTTATCTGGTTAAACATTCTTTCTGGGTGTGTCCAAGAGAGTGTTTCTGGAAGAGATTAGCATTTGAATTGGTGGACTAAATAAATATCCCCCTCAAGGTGGGTGGGCATCCTGAAATCTCTTGAAGGTCTGAATAGAACAAAAAAAGTTGAGGAAGGTTGAATTTGCTCTCTACCTGCCTGTTGAGCTGAGACATACTGTTCTCCTGCCCCCCAGGGCTCCTGGTGCTCAGGTCTTTAGATTCAGACTGGAATCTATATCACTAAGCCCTCCTGGGTCCCCAGCATGCAAAGCACAGGTTGTGGGGCATCTCAGCCAACAGGATAGATAGATTGATTGATTGATAGATGATAGATCGATCAATCGATTGGTCGATCTCCTATTGACTTTGTTTCTCTGGAGAACCCTGACTAGTATATAAGGCAACAAGTAAGTCTGCTTTCCCTCCATTGTAGGTCTAATGCCTACTATACTTGTCTGCATGTACAGAGGAGGTGCTGAATAATTATATTGAAATAATTAGAGAATTAAAACTAATGATGTATTTATCTTACTGGTTTGACTTTTTGGAAACTCAGAGTTCAAATGTACTGCCCACCTCTTGCAATTGTACAAGACCTTATGATATTAAATGCACATGCACAGAGACTTCTTTCTGTCTAAGCAGCTTAGTGGCAAGCAAGGGTATGGTATAAGGCTTGGTATAAGGGTGAAAATACAGACTCGATTCTTCAGTAATAGCCTTGGATGGGTCACTTAAGCTATTAAAGTTTCAATGTTCTCATCTATAAAATGGGTACAATACCATGTACGTCACACTGCTTTTGCAGTATGAAATCTTATACAGAAACCTAAATATCACAAGTGCTCAGCATTTGTTGGTTCTCCTATCAAGTGAACTATTTCGTAAGTGTGAAGTGCCTGTATTTCCTCTCCTCTTTACAAGAGTTAAATAAACATAAGATAGTAAAAGTGAAGGTATTTTCTCTTTTGAGGTTTGTTCTTTTCACCATAGTTCTCTTCACAGTATCATTCTCTTTACAGTAGAATATCAGATGCATTGAAATGTATATGGAAGGATTACAAGGCACAGAAGCCTATTTCTCTATGTGAGAGGCATCTAACACTGGTCCTTAGGTTGTTACATTTGCATTTTTTTTCTTTCTGATAAAGATATATAGCCAGAATTTCTTAATAGAGTAAATTGAGTTTATCATGTGCACTATGGAATCTTCTCTCCCATAGTTTTATTGTTTCAAATAAAAAAACAATTACATTTGAAAACATCTTATGGTTTTGTGTTTGGCATGATTATATTATATATTATAATAACATATTATAATATTATTCATTATATATTTTATTATATTATTACATATGTTATATATATTATATGTATGTATATATATATATATATATATATATATATATATATATGTTATCCATCCACATGATCTCAGGGTTCTACTTAATTTAACTGTTCTATGAACACCAGAAAAAGAATCTCCTCCGAAAATGTATTTCTCTAGTTTTCTTTAAATGAGCATGGTTATTGTTACTAGAATCTTCAATCTTATTCCTAACTGTGATGGTAACCGAGGAAGCTTTCGTGATTCTAGAACTATCCCTTTACATATCAAGCATCAGAATACAGTTTAGTCTTATTGACTAAGTATAAATTATAAAATGGTGATGACAAAGAAATAAAATGATCACATTTGTTCTACATGTACATAATTTTTTTTACAAGTACATAATTTGAATTCAACTCTACAATAATCTGTGGAAAGCATATCCCTTTATGTTGCCATGGTCTCTCACTCCAGTTTTCTGTGCTTGTTTTCTTTGCTCCTTACTTCTCTTCACAGTCTGCATTATCATTGCAATAACACTTGAGAACTCCAGTTGTCTGGATCAATATTTCTGTCTGTTTCATTTTGCTTAAATCCTTCCACACACTGTTGCAGGCCAGCAGAGTCACATAAGCACAGTCACATGCTTTTCCGTTGCTAAGGGCAACACCACAGATGGCAAAAACTGGCTGTTATACGTCACATGTTACACACACGAACACATGATGGTTTGAAACAGCTTAAACCATTCAAAGGCGGTTTGCCTCTAAGGGTTAGGATTTTATATGCTATATGATTATATGACCCTTCAAACACAGAGCTGAATCCAGTTAAATAAAATGATTTCCTCCTCGTTGTTATGGAATCAATTAATTGCCTTTATGATTAGCCTGAACCTCATTTCAAAGACAATAAGAAATAAATAAAAAATCATAAAATTCAAGGTCATGTATAAAAAAGGATATGGTCAAGTTTATATTACATTTGAATTTCTAATTTCTGTATATCTGCATAGTCCATTGTGCATCCTGTCTTCCTCCTGATTTTACTTTGACTAAATGTGTTTCAGTCTTGGGGATCTCACATATCTTTAAAAAACACTTCCTAATTAAGATCTAGACATAGATATACAAAAATATAAATATAGGCAAGTAGGTGACTTTTGATAGAAGTATATAAATACATAAAATAATATAAAATATTAATAAATTATAAATCCGAGTGGTTTTTTTCACAGAGGAAAAAAAAGAAACATTATTTCACGGATCAGTGTGATTCTCAGTGCTTGGCTTTGTCAGGATTTTGTTCTTTCAGAACAGCTGTCAATCATTTTGGTGAACAAAACTGAACAAATTATCTTTGAAAAATCTGAAGGTGATTTTCATGCAATGAAAGTTGAGTCTCAAGTCTCTATGGACAAAGAATTGAAAAGCTGAAGCAATTATTCAGCTAATTAAAGTGAGAGAGATGGAGCACATGACCTAATCTAACTCACCGAGGTGTTATTCTGTTTTCATGTGGCTGTTGCAGATAGGAATTAATAATGCTATGAAAATGTGAATCATCTAAACCCTCTAAATATTGGAGGGCACAAAAAGTGACTTTGTTTTTTGGTGCCATTTATCTCTCTCTGTTTTACCTCTGGGTTCTCCATTTCTTGGTAAAGTCAAAAGGAGATGAATTTAAGTTAGAAATTGGGATTTGAATTTCTACTCTCCCACTGACAGCAATACGATTTTAGATTTCGCTTAACCTCTCTGAGTCTCAATTTCCTTGTATGTAAATTTGAAAAATAATACATGGGCTTGGAAACTTACTTGTAAGTACATTTTTAAATAATACATTTTTAAATACACCTCTGTTATTGTCTGGTACTGGCTTACTGTTTTTAGACTTTAACAGAGATAATGCCGATTCAGAGAAAAATGGGATTATATCAAAACAGAAAAAAAAACAAACAAACAAATAGAAAGTCAGAAATTAACAATAACAATGTAATCTAACTTTTGAGATAAAAATATTGCCTAATAGTATAATTTGAAATAATACCTAACAGATAAATTTGCTTATTTATTTGCCACTACACATAGTTGAAGGATTTATCTCAAGATATAGCAAGGGTATTTTAAATAAGGATACAATAAAATTTTCAATTATATATTTATGAAAAATAATATTATCATTCAGAACTCTCTTAGAAAACATGCTTTTATCTTCCCTTGCCTACCCAGATATCATTTTTCTCATATCATGAGTCCTTTACTAAAATTAAGAAAATTAACTATTTAATTATATTAATTTTACTAATCAGGATGACTTGTTTTAGCTAATTGAATTGCTAGTAATGGGAACAAAATAGATGTTTAAATATTCAATTTCCGTTACACAGATAAGAATCATATTTCTGAGAGACATAATGGTATTAGGCGATCACCTAGCTCTGTCAAAATGCTGCAAATATTATCAATCACATGTTATAAATAAGACACTCTGAACAAGATTGCAAAGTAATTTGGTTCCAGATAAAACCTTTAATGAAATATGATTATAATTTGTTTTTTTTTATAATTTGCATGACATTTCAATGAAACTGACTTTTTCCCATAGGATTGTTTTCCCTTAAAAATAGATGATTTTAACTTGCTTCTTTGTTTAGCTTCTATGTTGTTGTTTTTTTTTTAATTTTTTAAAATTTATTCATGAGAGATACAGAGAGCAGAGATACAGGCAGAGGGAGAAGCAGGCTCCATGCAGGGAGCCTGATGAGGGACTGGGTCCCCGGACCTTCCAGGATCACGCCCTGAGCCAAGGCAGATGCTCAACCACTGAGTCACCCAGATGCCTCTGTTTGGCTCCTTTGTTATTTTAACTAAGCTACCTATAACAACACTGAGTTTCCTGTGTTTTCCTTAAGAAATGATCTTGCTTTCTCTCAAAGAAAACAAAACCAAAAACACAGATTTCAGTTAGGGATGTTAGTTTTAGATACCTGGGCCCTGTGCAGCTACCTAACTGATTGTAAACTGTGGAGGTGCAAAGACTTTACCACACTCTTGTTTGGTAATTATCCTTTAGAGAGTCTAGCTTCTGCCAGGGACTCTTTGGATTTCCCTATTTTGTCTTAGACTAACTTACACCCAAATGTAGCCTCTTCAATAGTTTGCACAATCAGTCCACTTTGACTACATATTTTACGGGCTTTAGTGCACTCAACTAGAGACTTGGGTGAAGGAGGGGGTGGCAGTCCTCGGTCCTCCCCTCTCCTACCTCCAAAACACACAGGTACTCTCCCCTCCCAACTGTGAGCTTGACCATTGTCTCTTACTCCTACAGGCCCCTCCTAAAGTGCTTAATTCTTCAGTTCTGAAGAGCAAATCAGTACTCTTTGGCTCCTGAGCTCAGGTTAGCATTCCGACACCCCACAAGGAACTCAGCAACTAGGGCCAGGAGATCATATGACTACACTGTTTCAAAAGAAAGATTCACACTGTATCTATATACTACAAAGAAACTCTTCCTCATGAGGTAGATGTAAGTGGCAGGAAAGGCAAGCTCCAACCTGAGGCACTGTAGGACCTGGGATAAATGCACACCCAGAGATGCTGAATAATTTGGCAGTGGTTAACTGATGCTGATTTTAGTTTCCACTTGAGATTTGCGGAAATGAGGCTAGCCCCTGGCATTTCTGTTCCAAATGAAGATAATGCCCTGAGCTGCTGCCTATGCTTCATTATGGCAGTGAGAAGGGACCAGATCTGACCTGTGTCCTAATTGGGTTAGTTGCAACTAAATAATTCAGATTTAACTATATTTTTGTTTTAAAATTTAATTTTGGATTTTCCTTGACCTTATTACGTACTCTTCAATGCCTCTTTATCTCACTGAGCTGTTCCTTAAAAGAATCGGTGGATGGGACAGTAAGAAACAGCTAATAATACTTGCCATTATGTAAGAGAAAATGGCAATTTTTGAATTAATTCAATCTCTTAATTTGAATTGCATTCAAACAAATGATTTTTCTGCATTAACAGATTTCTGGAAAGAAATGGTCTTGCTTTCTGTCCAAGAAAAACACAAATTTCAGTTAAGAGTGTTAGTTTTAAATACCTGGCAGCTGGTTAAACTGAGAACATCGTCCATACTAATCACTTGATTATTAATCAATCCCCAGTTGACCAGAAGAGATATTTTTATTCTCTTTCTTTTATCTTCCCTCAGTATCAAATTTTGTTTTGACTACCTGTCGTTCAGTTTCTTTTGAAAGGTCAGAATTGTGACTCTTCAACTACACATTTATCTCAACTGCAATATATTTAATGTGTGCTGTTTGGCAAAACTGCTCTCTGCTATAGAGATTATAGAGAAGTATAGAGCATGGTCTTTGGCCTGAAAAAGATGAAATATACTTAGGGGAATAAAAATTAACCCCAGGGATAATTTGGAGAATAACAATGAAGGACTGTATCCATAGAATAAATCAGGCTTTCTTTTTTTTCCCCCAGGCCACAAAATATTATTGAGCTTCTTGTTTTTGCAAGGCATTCTACTTGATACTTGGCATCCAATGCTGAAAAATACAGACGTCCTTACTCTTGTGAGACACAGCACATGTTAAACAAATAACTGTAAGAATCAGGCAATGACTAAAATGATTGTAAGCACTGTGGAGGAAAAGTATCATGCTGTAAACCTCATAAAAGAAAGCTAACCTAGTTCAGAGAGTTGAGAAGCATGCTCTGAGGAAGTTACATTTAAGTTGGCAACAGCAGGAGGAATAGGATTGGGTGCTGGAAGAGAGTAACACAGAGGAAGAAGGATATCAGAAAGTACTGATGAGGAAGAAATAAGTTGAAGGGTATTTGAGAATGACAGTGACCAAGGCTGTGGGAAGGGGAAGTAGTGAAAGATGATGATGAAAAGCAGCCAGTACCTTCAGGATGTTGTAGGCCACACAAACAATTTTTGATTCTATCCTAAGTGCCATAAAAATCTATTGATAGAATTTTAAACAAGGGTAAGAACTGTGATCAGATTTGCCTTTTAAAAATGTCACTATGGGACGCCTGGGTGGCTCAGTGGTTGAGTGCCTCCCTTCGGTCCAGGGCATGATCCTGGAGTCCCCAGATCAAGTCCTGCATCGGGCTCCCTGCATGGAGCCTGCTTCTCCCTCTGCCTGTGTCTCTGCCTCTCTGTGTGTCTCTCATGAATAAATAAATAAAATCTTAAAAAAAAATGTCACTATGACTACTGAAAGACAAATTATAGGTAGCGAAGGGGATATTCATAGTCTAGGTAGTACAGAATAAAGTTGTGGTCTGGGTTAGTGGCAATGTTGGTTCAGGCAAGTAAAGGAATTTCAATTGTATTTATGCAGTAAAATTAAGAGTACAGTTGACTCTTGGGGGGCTTGTGTGGCTCAGTTGGTTAAGCGTCTGACTCTTGATTTCAGCTCAGGTCATGATCTCAGGGTCCTGGAATATTGCCCCACGTTGGGCTCAGTGCTGGGTGTGGAGTCTATTTAAGATTCACAATTCAAATCCATGTCATTCAAGGATCAATTGTACTTGTACTGTACTTTATGGATCGACTATGTAAGGTAAAGAAGAGGAAAGTGTCAGCAAGGCTCCCAGATTTCTTGCAGGAGCATATAAGTAGAATGATGAAAAAGTAAACAGAAACTCCACCAGGAAAGATTCATGTAAACTGGGGTAACTGGATAAGATCCGTGCAGGGTATGAGTCAGGAGTGATAGGTTTCAGATGGGTAAGAGAGGGAGGAGCCATTAGGGAAGGATGTCTTTGCACACCCTTGGTAGGGATGGACACATTTTTGGTGTTGAGGATGGTGATACTTAGTCATAGGCTTAGGTAGATAGAGAAATTAGAATCCCTGAATGTCAGTCTTCATTTTGTAGGGGAATGAGCCATTTACAATTTGGACAAGCAAATGACATATTAATTATATTTCTCTTGAAATGAGTCAGAGGGTATTTGGAATTGGGAGAGGCTGCAGACAAAAACACTAAGTATAAAACTGTGCCAGAATGAATAAGCAAAAGACAAAGCCTCCAGTAAGAAAAAAATTCATTTTTAAAACCATGCTTTAAATTCATTAAAATTTTTTTTTATTTTGTGTGGTTTTTTTTTTTAATAATTAGAAACAGAGCAACAGTAAATTGTACTTTTAAAAGCTATTACATTAGTTCAGTACAAGATCATTGATCGAGGCTGGTGAGAATGAGAATAAAGACAGAAAGATATGAGAAAGTTTTGAGAGAAAAACTAAGAACAGATTAGAGTTAGCATGTGGATGATGAGAAAATAGTAGAGCTATGATTAAAGTAGGAAAGTCGCATGACTTTTTGAAAAATTCAGTGTTGGGAACGTTTAAAGAAAATATTCAGTACTCTCTATAGAAGAAATAAGACTATTGCTAAAGGAAAAGGTCAAATGGATAAATTCACAGAAAAGAACACATTGAAGACTGAGGACAGGATCCAAGGTTTTACTGGTCCAATGCTTGCTTTTAGCATTTCAATAATAGAGATAATAGGATTTGTATTTAAAGTCAGTAACTAGAAGAATAATGTTTCTTGACAGCTGCATATACACTCACTGGATGAGATTATAAATTAACTTGCTTAAAGCTATTTACTTTAGTTATGTCTGGGCACTGTGGTTTTACTTAGGAGACATGCCAGACGTAATTTACATTATGTAGGTATTAAGGGAAAATCTTGTGATGCTGCTGGCTTATGTTTCAGAAAAAAAGAGAGGGAGAGAGAGAGAGAGAGAATTTTTTAAATTACTCATTCAACCGGTTTTATTTTGGATTAATTAATTTCAGAAACTAATATTTTATGACTGTACTTTAGATGAAAGACATGAAGAGTATTAATTGGAGAAAATCTGCTAGCTTCGGTTCAATATATGACACACCATAAAATTTATCCCTAGAACTTGTTTTCGCAAAGTTCATTATTTAAATTATTTCAAATCAAATATAATATATCTACACAGCATTGAGGATTTTAAAGGAAAATTGTTTTAAATTATTTCTAGCATAAATGCTGTATTATTTATTTGCAGAATAATGATAAACTGAAGATTTGTTCTTCCTCTACTAGAAGAACTACCATCTGATTCAACAATTCCACTTCTAGGTATTTATCCAAAGATAATAAAAACACTAATTCAAAAAGACATATGCACCCTTATGTTCATTGCAGCATTATTTACAGTAGCCAAGATACAGAAGCAGCCTAAGTGCCCATAAATACCTGAGCAGATAAAGAAGGTATGATGTGTCTATATACTATGGAATATTACCACGTGATAAAATAGAATGAAATCTTGCCATTTGTGACAACATGGTTGGACCCAAAGGGTGCCATGCTAAGTGAAATAAGACAGAGAAAGACAAATGGTACAAGATTTCATTTATATGTGGAATCTAAAAACCAAAACAAACAGACGAAACAAAACAGAGCACAGACTCAAACACAGAAAACAAACTGATGGTTGCCAGAGGGGAGGTAGGTGAGAGATGGACAAAATGGGTGAAAAGGATAAAAGTACCTCTTCTGGTTATAAAATAAGAGACATGAATCTAACGTACAGCTTAGGGAATAGAGTCAACAATATTTTAACAACTTGGTATGGTGACAGGTAGTGACTAGATTTATTGTGGTGACCATTTCATAATGTATGTAAATATTAAATCACTACAGTGAACACAATGCAGTATGTCAATTATTCTTGAATGAAAAGAAAAAGGATGGACTACCTATTTAGGATAAAATATCAGAAATAGATTTTAAAAAGAAAGAATATAAGGAAAGGAACAGAAGATACTTTGCCTCTCCTTATTAAAGATTGATAAGGAATTGCTGAATAAATAACTATTGAATGAATGAATGCATGTCCTATCATCTGTGTCATCTCAATAAGAGGCACACAACAAAGCTATAAATATTCATATTGTTTGAATTTGTACAATACATGAGCCATGATAGTATTCCCACCTCAAACCAGACTTTTTTTCCCTAAGGTCATTTTGAAAATGATCAAGCTTAAAGAAAATCAGCTTATAGTAGATAAACATGTACCAACCACCCAGATTCTATGATTAACTTTTTCTCTACTTGCTGGATAACCTTATTTTCTATCCATCCCACTATCCACTTATCAATGCATCTTATTTTTTGATGCTTTTCCAAATAACTTGCAGATATCAGTACATATCCCCAAATGTTTAAGTATGTGTGATACTAACTGGAGTTTAATATTTTACAGATTTTTTTTTCCTTTTGAGCTCAATTTTACATACAATGAAATGCAAAAACCTTGAGTGTACCATTCAGGAAGTTCAGGTGCATACACTTGTGCAACTTCAAATTTCTATCAAGATACAGATTATTGAAACCCCAGAAATTTCTTTCATACCCTTTCTCCATGCATTCCCACCAACCCAGAAACAACTATTTCTTTTTTTCTGCATAGATTAGTTTCTCCTCTTCTGGAACTTCATATAGCTTATACAGTATATAGTTTTTCTCATAAAATTTCTTTCCCCGAGTTCTCTGTGTTTGAGATTTCTCCATATTGTTGCTTTCCTATTCATTGTTGAGTAGTAAGCAGTCCTCCATATGAGTAGGCCACAGTTTATTCATTTTCTTGGTGGACATCCGGGCTGTTTCTAGTTTTGAGCGACTACAAATAAGTTGCTATGAACATTTGTGTGTGTGTGTGTGTGTGTGTGTGTGTGAACATGTGCTTTCACTCCTCATGAGTAAATTCTGTGCTACAGAGTAGGTGTATGCTTAATTTTAGAACTATTGCCAAACCAGTTTTCAAAGTGATTATAACAATTTCCACTCCCACCAGTAATACATGAGCACCCGGCTGGATCTGCATTCTCATCCACATTTGAAGCTGTCAGTTTTTTTTTTCAGTGTTAGATATTCTGATAAATATAAGTTTTTTTTAATGATGCTTATATTTCTGAGCTTTTCATTTATAGATCACAGAAGTAATGTTTCATTCTGGTTAGGAAGAACTCCAAATACATAATTCTATGAAACGGATTCTTTTTCCTTTTTCTTATTGCCCCCATCTGCAAGATACGACAGCAAGTTTTAGAGACTTCTTGCCTAAGAATCACACAGGAGCATAGGATAAGGAGTTCTAAGTAAGGCTGCCCCTGCTCAGTCTCAAGACTCTGTTGGAAGTCCAGATGGGAGCCCAGAAGATTTGTGAGCTCCATGTGAGGCCTCTCCCCTGCTGTCCTCAACACCATCACTGTCCAGCAAAAGAGTGGGAGCCCAGAGTACTGCATGTTCCTGGCAAAAGCCTCTTCCCTTTGCTGTGTTGTATTCACATCCTTGCCATCACTATCTGCGTGAAGTTGGTCAGAATTCATTTTGTTATGCCCTAAACATGGGATTACTTCTGTCAAGGGAATTGAGGACATCCAGATCATTCCTCTTCTTCTGAGTACAAGTCCCTTTGTCATTCTATTGGCAACTATAAGACATTATACATATTTTATTTGTTTGGGTCCTGCCACTAGGATATAAGCTCCACGATGGTAGAGATTTTTTTTTCCAGTTTTTGTTTATTGTCGTATACTTAGCACTTAGAATACCTGGAACATAGTGCGTGCTTAATAATCATTTGTTGAAGGGATAAATTTCCTTTGATAAGGAAGTTTCATGTCCTGAAATGGGAAAAACTGAATCCTACATATAAATGAGAGAAGCAAACATACAAGTTATTAAAGGACTTGCTGTAGTTCATACAAGTTACTCACTGCAGTATCGAACCTCTGACTAGTCTCCTAACTAACTGAATCTTAGTCTCAAAGTTGAAATATTTTTAGATGTCCACCTTCCCACCTCATACAGAGGTAAATTCTCCTATGTATTTCATATGCCAGCTTTTGATTGACATTTCTAGTGCTAAAGAGACAGTCAACAGTTAAAATAATATTTTTCTTGTCTTGACTCCCATTCTTTTCAGTGTTCTATACTATTAACTTATTTACTCATCACAATGAACTTAACAAGTAGGCATTATTAATATCAGCCAGATAAGAACACTTTATAGAAAAAGAAACTGCAGCTAGAAATGTTAGGTTGGAATTTAAAGCTGAGGAGTGTAGTTCCAGAGTCTTTAACTATTACACTATGCTGCTTGTCAGACACATATGCTGAACAAGTAAGACAGATATGCTGAACAATTTCAAAGGGGGTACAACCAAAAACCAGTTCTATGAGTCTTGAACCCCCTAATTCACTTGGGTAAATAGACACAAAAGGACCGAAGAACTAGATACTGACTAGAATCTTCCCCAGGGGAGGTGGGTGGGGTACTCCTTCTTTCTCTCAAGCCAAGACAAAGAGGCTTCAATGGATCTCTCAGAAAACTTACTTGTCCCCTAAACTTGGGAAAGTATGGTGGATTTGTTCCAGACTCTCAGGTGTGAATCTAAATGGCAGAGATGGGCCAGGCAGCTGCTCCAAAGGCAAGGGTAAAAGGATTTTGCCACTAGTTAGCATCAACTTTCCTTTCACACTACTTATAAAAGCAAATACTTTGGAGTGTTCCCTGAGGGCCTCACTGGTCACATCTAGAAGAGAGCAAGTAGGCAGAGAGATAATCTTGGGCCTTGGCCAGTAAGATTGTTTTAGAGGAGCAGAAGAACATTAGTGTTGGGTAGCAAATATCACTATATTCTAAGGGGTTGCAAGAGTAAGCAAGAAGTCACAAGAGAGTAGAGAAAAGCATTAAGCGGGATGAGGGAACTGCATATGAGCACGGGAGCCTCTGAAGAATGCCCACTCTCACTTTCCAGCCTCCCCTATTTCAATTCCGAGGAATCAGAGCTGTAATAAAAGGAGAGTTAGAAGCCTAAGTCAAAAGGCGACTGACTATACCCTTGAATGAAATCAACAGCCTTGACTTGTACATAGGAGCAGCTGTTCTAAATATTGAATCGATGTTGCTCTTTTGTGATTTAAAGAAGCCAAGGAAATTTTAATTACCTAAGAATAAGGTGTAAAATCATGAGACTGCCCACATTTTTATCTAGAGGCAGGAAAGAACTCCCCCACAGAAGCAAAAACAAATCTGCTTTCTGATTACATTTCCTGACACCCACTTATTCAATGTACTGGTTATAATGAAGGACCTCAAAAATCCAGGATTCCTGAGGTCATGATCCAGTCCTTTCTACTACTGATGTGGTGGAGCTCTATCACAGCACCAAGATTTCAGAGCAGATTGGTAGTTTTTCACCTTTTTATTATAGAAATACAAGCTTGTTAATTGCTTTTCTTCTATGATTCGAGGAGAGGATTGCACTCAGACATATGTGAACTGACACCATATTTTTAAAGTAATTTTTGGATTATGTATTCTTGGTGGTTAGGAGTTGTTTTGTTTTGTTTTGTTTTGTTTTGAAGTAAAGCAGTTTTCAGTCTATGCTTTCAGAATTTTTCTCCTCTACCGATATTTGTTATCTTTGGAACATAGAGATAAAATTTAATGCTAATGATTAGGCATTAAATGATGAACAGGATTTGCTGCCAAATGTGTTTTAAATCAGACAATGTTGTCAACTAAACCTAACCAGATGATTGTTCTGATTTATTAAACTTATCTCTCTATGTATGAAATAAGAGTTGGAAAAATACAAAGTATGTCCAATATTTCCAAATTGGATTCAGAGAGAAATAATCTATGAAATAGGTATATAAATGGATAGGTGGATGGATGGATGGATGGATGGATGGATGGATGGATGGATGGATGAACAGACAGAGAGAGATAAAATACTAAGTTTTTGATAGCATAGGCTTGATGAAGGAGGGTCATTTAGAGTAGATTTGATCTCTCTCGTGAATAAATAAAATCTTAAAAAAAAACTAGAGTAGGTTTGATCTAATTAGCAAGACCTACCAGGAGGTAGTAGAGAAATCTAAAATGTATAGCCTCCCATCACAAATTATAGCTGCTCTAATTATTATTCCATCTATCGAGGATGGATGATGTCTTAATCTCTATCTTATTCCTCTCTATGATGGAGAAGATGATGATTTTTTTTTCCACATCACATCTCTGTAAAGTATGTCAGTTTAAAAAGGAAAAATGCCTGTGCCCACAAGAGTCTTCCATTGCAGCATCAAGCCAAATTAGCATGGGTTGAGGTTTGTTATGTATGCAGTAATGGGATTCCCAGCTCTTCTTTACCTTTTCCAAGCAACCAATAAATCCCATTCTCCATTTTTTTATTGTGAAAATACAGAGGTTAATACTGGATAGTATTTCAGTTCACCAAATAAGTGGGCCAGGATGAGTTGCAATATCCTGTTTAAAAATCACAGAAATAATTTCAGAAAGCATTCAATGACTATCTCCAGATCATCAATAATCTGGGTGTATCAATATTTATCCAGAAAAACATAGAAGGAGGTGGCTAGTTTCCAAAAATAGCACAAAACAATTCCAAAGTCGCCAACAATATATGAAGGAAGGGATGCTCTGGGACTTGTCAACCTTGTAGTTTAACAAGGCCACTTGCCTGCCCACTTACTTCTCCTTCCTTATCTTAGAGCACTGATACCCAGACCAAAGAAGTTTAGGTAGATCTGTTGAAAGAGAGAGGCCACATGGAGAAGCAATAAAGAGCCGGACATTCAGTAACAGCCACTATTTCACTGTAACTATGTGAATAGTCTGAGCAAGATCAGTAGGGAAAGTTCACGTATGGGCCCCAATCAACCACAGAATCTGAGATATAACAAAATGATTGTCACATTAAGCCACTATAATTGGGGCTGGCTTGTTACACAACAATAGATAACTGAAAGAATAAGATCCCTTAAATCTTGTCCTCCCTTAAACATGTTGAATTTCAGTTTCTTTTTTCAAGCAAACAAATAAGCAAATCTACTACTATTAAGGCATTGAAATTACTTTTTAAATTGGTTCTTGACTTTTTACCCCACACATGACATGTCATCTATCTAGAAAACATATCACATGAAAAGTCCCAACCCAGACACACCATGACAGAATGGACTACACTATTCCCTTCCCCTGAGAGGCAAATAACAAAATTAATGAACTACACAACCACTCCAATTACAAATGTTGCTATCCAAACAAGGCCTTGTAGAAAGCCAGCACAGTGACAAGAGATAGCCAAAATAGACTGAGCCCATTTGTTTTGAGATTCTGTGCCAGAATTAAAATGGTAATACTGTGTGGTTACATTTTGTGCAGATTTGAATCTTAAAACTGTGAGCTGGTGAGATGCAAAATACTAACTCTTACTTTATAATATAAATCTCAGAAATAAAAAGGAATCTTAAGAATCACAGGGTTTCAGAGGCTACTAGCTACTATTTACAAACTGAGTTTACATTTTTAAAAAGATTCATTTATTTATTTGAGAGAGAGAGAGAGAGAGACAGAGAGCGCTGACATGCTCACAGGAGCACACAAATGGGGAGGGGGTGTGAAGAACAGGGATAGGGAGAGAGAGAATCCCAAGCAGACTTCCCCCTGAGGGGGGCTTGATCCAGGGTCCCTTGAGATCAGGACCTGAGCCCCAATCACCAGTCAGAGGCTTAACCAACTGAGCCACACAGGTGCCCCAGCAAACCGAGTTTATGTTACTGTCACATGATAGTTATACTAGCGGGTAAACAGAAAGACCAAGTATAATCTAGAATTAACTGAGTTTTCAATTTTGAAGGCTGTGAGGAGTAAGATGTTTTACATACAATGTCACTGCCCAGAGTGTTTCAATCTATGCTACCTAAGGTGGATTGGAGATGAGTGAAGAGGAGAAGCAGCTTTCAACACATTTTTTGAAGACTTAAGAACTCTGTCTACAGAAGCAAAACACCAACATTTAAAGGGCTCTCTTAGGATTCAGGAGATCCGAGTGGACTCTAAATCTAAATCTGCCACTTACCAAATGAGTGACGTCAGATACCTTACTTAGCTTCTCCTTAAGTAGTTCAATGATGGGATTTATCTATTCTATTCCATTTATTTATTCACTAGTGAACTTTTTTGAGTGTCTACAATGAGCCAGGCACTCTACAATGAGAATATAAACATGAATATATTGCGATTGTTGGTACAATAGGACTGATAACACTTTATAGGGAACAGAAATTGTGTATAATAATCTCCAGAGTATACTTTAGCTTGAAAACTTTGTAATTTGGATTCCCCTTGATGTTCCAACACAAACTAAAATTCAAAATGAAAAAGACAAGCTGAATGCTAATTTTATTTCTGTTACAACCCTGAAGCTATTAAGGGAGTAAAACATGTTCAAAAAAAGGCTCTTTGCTTTGATAGCATAATAGCACCCCTATATAGTTTTGTAATATTCAATGAAATGTTCCATAAACTACAATATAATCACCGTGCAAAGATATATTTATCTTGTAATATTCTGTTGACTTGCAGAAAGTCCTTCATTTAAGTGTTAAAAAATTGAATGGATAAATTGAAACACTATAATAATATTAAAATTCCTTGTACTTTACTTTTGCAAGACTGAAAAATCAGTCCTCATTCCTTTTTTATGGAATCTAAATGCAACGATGTCTTGGGGATTTATGAGAAGTGGGAGGAGCCTTGGAGAGAATTTGTCATATTTTCAGGATTTCACAGTAGGGTCTTCAGATTACCTGCCTCAAAAGTCTTTAGGGATTGGACACCAGGGCGGCTTAGTGGTTGAGCATCCGCCTTCGGCTCAGGTCATGATCCCAGAGTCCTGGTATTGAGTCCCAATTGGGCTCCCTGCATGGAGCCTGCTTCTCCCTCTGCCTGTGTCTCTGTCTCTCTGTGTCTCTCATGAATAAATAAATACAATCTTTAAAAAAATCTCTAGGAGTTTATTAATAAAAGCAAATTCAGATAATTGCCCGGTCCTAGTGAAAGAGAATTTTTAAGGCAGGTCTTGGGATTCTTCATGCTAATAAGCTCCCATTTGGTTCATACACACCCCAGTTCATGAGTTACATGTTATATTCCTGCCAGATAGAAAACTGAGGCACTGAGAAATTAAGTGACTTATTATTACTAAGTTGTCTAATAAAGTTCTTCCTAAAAGCCAAAGAGAGCAAGAGTGGCATTTGTGAATAGGTTCTACGGTGGAAAGGAAGAAAAAGAAAAAAGATGTGAGAAAGATTGAGAGCATTTTTTCCAGTCTGCTTTTTCCGTGTTTGGATCTATGATGAGTATATTTATTCCTTTCTATCCCACTGAGAACATTTCTTCAGCTCTTCACTATTCAACGGGAATTTTAAATGCTGTTGACCTAAAGTCTGCTTCAAATCATTTGACAAGTAAGACAAGTAAAGTCACAATAACTCTATTCTCTCAGAATCATGTCAAGCTTAATACATATTCAAGACAGAGTAGAAGGGAGAAAAACTGTTCCCGCACAAACGACAGAATATATTTAACATCACCTGTGTCTCATAGATAGTCTGGGTGACACAGAATGCGCTTATTAAAACTATACAGACACGAGTAGTTGTAGTTCATAATCCTCCATCTTAAGATAGGTAATTTATTGTTTAGAAGCAAATATATAATTGAGTAAAATACCTTGGTCTTTAAAACTTAAACTATGAAATCACCATCGACCACAAATAAACTCCCTAGGTTTGCCTTAGTCTGTGCTATCCTTACATTTAATTAGTAAGAAAGATATATGCACTTCATATACCAGATAGATACATAACTGGTGTTTAATGATTGTTTAAGCCATAAATCATACTTTGTTCAAGGAGATTTTGAATAGGTACAAGATTGTATATGTTTTATCATGTGTAAATAAAACATATTTTAAGATAGTTAATATATTTATTCGTATATGCCCTATTAATGTATGAAGAATGAAGAGTATTTCGTAGATATCTATGCATATGTTTTATTATCTCAAATATATTTCCTTGTGGGAAAATAGAATTGTAAAAGTCTTGTCCTTTGGAAACCAATCTCCTGAGAACATGGTGCCAGATATTTACGACACTTTCTTTAAGAAAGAAGAAAACAGAGACCCATTTTAAAATTAGCTTTGGGGCAACTGTTACTTGGACAAAGAACACTGGTGTTAGTAAGATCGTCCTGTCTGGATTAAGGTTGTATGCCACACTGCTGGTAGAAATTAATTTTTATTTGATATTGAATTCTTGATGAAGTTTTAACTTGTCAAGAGTTGTAAGCTTATAAATGTGTGTATATGGTGAAATTTTATTCAATTAAGTCTCATAATGCTCTAGGTATTTTACTGTTCTGAAAAGGAGATCTCTGAACATGTTGTTTCCTGTACCCACAGGCTAATCCTCAAAGTGTACATTCATAACTGAACATTAGTTACGATTTTAAAATAAATCCTGTGGCATTTACAAGTCAAACATGCATTATTTCCTATAAAACACAGCTTTTTATGTTGACATTTTTTTGAGTATAAAATGGAATTAAGGGCTTTTCATGTCCTTATTCTTAAAGATGTCAAGAAATCTCACATTTAACAAGATTACCAATGGAAATAAACTGGAAGTGCAGTGTTGATGCATATGTACTTCTAAAGAATCAATGTAATGCTCTAGTACACTCCAAACTACATGTTCCTGTAAATATATTAATTTAAAGACTAACATACTTAGAGGACTTTTATTCATCTCTCTTGACATAAAAGCATGTCACTGCAACTTAATAATAAAGCAATAGGTAATCTTTTTATGTTACCCATTTATTTGTTTAAATTTTTAAAAAGATTTTATTTATTTATTCATGAGAGACACAGAGAGAGAGGCAGAGGCACAGGCAGAGGGAGAAGCAGGCTCCATGCAAGGAGCCCAATGCAGGACTCGATTCCCGGACTCCAGGATCACACCCTGGGCCAAAGGCAGGCGCTCAACCACTGAGCCACCCAGGCGTCCCTATGCTACCTATTTATTTAACCATGAGATTTCACAGAAAGCTAGTCAGGATATTGAACTATAAACCTTAACTAAAAACGGGAGAATATTTGGCACAAACACTGAAAAAATAATAATTATGTTATAATCCTTACGGGAATGGATATTACCTTATGCCGGAAACCACCTTCCTACCTAGTATTGTAAAATCAAACTTGTTGATGAAGTCCTAAAGAAGTGTTATTACTACTTATATGTATTGAAAGGCTGCTACATTTCACACACTCTGCTAACACTTAAAATATTTTTGTTGTTTGTCTTATTTAACCTCGCAGCAGCCCTGTGAGTTAGCTGTGTCACAACTGAAAAAAAATTGCGCTAAAATGGATAAAAGTAAGTGGGGTACAGTTGACGTGAGGTAAATCTACAACTTTAAATCTGAGCCTGTTTCCAAATTTTAATGCTTAAAATAGACTCATTAACTTTTAAGGAAATCATTTTGAAATGTAAATATCTGTTCTATGTAGGTATGTCTCCAGGAAAATGCCTTTGTTATTACACCCATGAAAATTATGTTGGCTGAAAGTAAATTATGGTTTCAGTCACAGCATACAAGTGAGGCAGCAGATTATCACAGTGGCTGGACCTCTGTTTAGAATATACATTTTTGAGTCTGATAAGCTGGGTTAAAATCCCAGCCTTGCTGTTTACTAGCTGTGTGACCTTGAGCACATTACTAGTATCTCCATACCTTCATTATAATATCTGCGAAATAGACATATTAAGAATACAAATACTCATATAGAAGATTGAGTTCATGTATATCAAGTTCAGTGCCTATGGGTAGTAAACGGGATGCACACGTGAACTACCGTTCTATCACACCAAATATTCGTGGTTCATGATCATGACATTATAGAGACAGATACCAAGTGTTATATTTGGAGAGGAGACGAAGGAAATCTGGAATTAGAAGAAGGAGAATATGTACCTTTAGCTAATTATTGAGATAAAAGTGAACTGACTCATAAAAATAAGAGCTGATTATGGCATTTATATTTAACCTAGAATAAATTAACTTATTCAACAAGTATTTACAGAATGAATTGTGCACACCAGGCATTATGTTAGACATAAGAGATGTTAGAGTAAAGGAAAAAGGCACCACTCCTGAAAAAGAAGAAAATCTTGACATATGCGACAACATGAATGAATCTAGAGGACATTATGCTATGTGAAATTAGCCAATCACAGAAGGACACATCCTGTGTGATTCCATTTGTGTGAGGTTTCTAAAATAGTCAAACTCATTTAAAAAAATATAATATAATGGTTGCTAGGAGCTAGGGGAAGGATATGAAGCAGGACTTGTTCAAAGGGTATAAACTTATGTAAAATGAATAAGTTCTAGAGATATGCTATACGACATCCTTGTGCATAGTTAATAAGACTGTGTGTTGCATACTTCTATTTTCTAAGATGGTAGATATCATGTTAGGTGTTTTTCCTATAGTCTAAATATATTTTTTTCATGTAAAAAGAGGCTCTATCCCTGCCCTTTTAAGGCTTACAATTCAGATTTGTACCAATAACAAATGAAGCTCAAATCAAATGACCTTGCTTAGTGCAGCTATGAAACTGAGATTCATTGTAGTCTCCCAAATCTGTTCAGCATAAATAATGTCTATTGAAATAACTTATTACTGCAGCATTATATACAGAAAAAAATCCTCTGGATAAGCCTTAATGTCAGTGAATGTAGCACAGATTTATGTGAATATAAATCCCTCATTAGATTTAGGAGGGAAAGAAGAGTAAACTTCTGTACAAAGTGTAGATTTAGGCAAGTAGCAATTGGCAGCAAGGTAAAAAAATATTATAAGGGGCATGGTCAAATGCCTAATGTTCTTTTATTTTCATCTTACTTTAAAATGATACCTAATTTCCTATAAATTAGGATTTTCTTATAGAGTAAAATTATATAATTACAATCATTTCAATCACTTCTATAGAAAAAAGTCAAGCTGCATTAAGTAGATATTTTTAAAGTTTTAGCAGTTAGCAACGTAGAAGACAAAGTCAGCAGAAACTGACTCTAAATAATGGAAACAACAAGGTTGGTTGGTACTATCAAATTAGACTAGAAAGACCATTAAAAAATTAGTTTCATTGTTTGTTGTTTGACTTTTAGATTGTAAGAAATCTGTTAAGGATCGTCAGTGTTCATCAAATATCAATGTGTCCTGCTTTATTTCAGAGACCTCACATGTCTAGCCGGGTAAAGGAGGTGACTTAACCACCAATTTATTGCAAGAGGAAGTGAAGATATGGGTTGCTTTGCTTTAAGGCAGCCGAGAGTGTGTGGGTCTCTTCAACTCTTTTCTTCTCTGTGTAGCTGGAAACAATTTGAAGAAGATGGAGTTGCAAGATGGTAACAATCTAGATTGTTCAGTCATTAGTTAGAACAAAGTTCTTGTAGAAGAGCCACCTGAGTCACGCTGGATGTGATGTGAATGAGAAATAAACCTTTTGTAGGAAGCCTCTAAAATTTGGGGGTGGTCTGTTGCAGAAACTGGCATTAATTACTTTGGCTAATATATAGGATTATTATCACTTATTTTGGTCTAAATCTCAAGATTCCCTTGGGGAAAACTTTTATGCCTTTTTGATTATAACTTCCTTCCTGGCCTTTGTGTTACCACTGCTGCATGTTTTCTTTATATCATTGTTGTTAATCAGTAGGTAGACTCTGACCTTTTGTGCTTGATGATTGTTACGGAGTGGCTTCCTCGCCCCCCCCCCCCAAATTCTATGCTCTCCCTAATAAGCTCCAGAAAGAAATGGAACTCTGATGATGTCATATAGGGTTTTATTTTATTCATTATCTCTAGAGTTCAGCACCATCTCATTTAGAATTCTTGATTTATGTATGTGCTCTGTAAATAGTATTCCCCACTCATTTCAGTTCCTTTATCCCCCCCAAACATCAAAAAAACCCAAAGAAATTCATAATCTATCAATGCAATCTAAATTTTTATCTAGTCCAGCACATTTAATGCCATGATCACTGAAATACTCTTCATAATTGACCCCAGAAGCTACACAAAGATTTTCCATCTTGACCTAATTATGGCCACAGGAAAGATTCAAACCATCTAGAGAAAGGATATGGCATCTATGTTTACATCCAATTCCCACTGGAGATAAAGTAGATAAAAGGAATAGAAACCAGCCCTTCAAACTGGATGGAACACAGTATTTCTGGAATGGTGCAATAAAGACAATAAAAATCCACTTCTCCATAAGAGCTATGAGAAATTGTAGATAATTGGCAACAATCACTTTCTCAGAACTACAGAAATTAACCAAAGGCTTGTGGTAATCTGAGGAGAAATGAGAGAATCTTGATTAAAAACAGTGCGCTTTACAGTATTTTAACTTGCCCTTGTCCAACTCCATGATAGTCTTGAAAACCAGCAGCTTCCCAGCCATGATGGTAGCTGTTAAAACCAACAGGTTGACACACTGGAATTTGGCAGACCAGGTGTGGGGCACCGCAAAACTCCTCATCCCCTGAGAACAGTTGCAAGTGTACCCGTCTGGTAGCTTCCAGAAAAACAAAACAAACAAGACAAACACCCTATTAATAAGACTTGGGGAAGAAATCTGAAAATTTATATTGTCCCATCACAAATTAGAGCTGCTGTATGTAGTTGGCCTTCCACTTAAGGAGGATGATGTCTAAAATCCCACCCTATTCCTCTAAAGCTCCTTCAGATGGAAAAGGTCATGACCTTTTCTATCTTCCTGCATCGCATCTCTGTCAGGTAAGTCAATTCAGCGAGGAAGAATGCCTGTACAGAGGGAGATATCAGATGGGATATGTACTTAGTGAGGTCTTCTAGTTTTCCTGGTCATGCCTGGTCCTGTGGTTGGCAACGGTACTCTCCATGGCTGGCACTGAGACAGAGGGAGTAAATTTCATGTGCAAAATGCAGGAAACAAAAGTCTTCCAACCCATAAAGCAAAGACCTCTCCGTAAGCTAGTCTTGTCTGGAGTAGTTGGCTCCCCATTGGTGACTATCTTCAAAAAAAATGGGTGATGATAATTTGGTATCATAATTCCAGATTTTGGAAAGTCCTGAGGGTGGGCCTAGCCAGTTATATCCTTAACCGATTCGCCCTGATGTTCTCAAATACTTAACTTACAGAGTTGCCAAAACTGGCTCTAACAAATCATGCCATTTAGATCTAAAATGTGAATTTCAGACGTATTTTCTAAAAATGTACCTTCAGCCATCTTGCTGTGTCTTCTGTAGGTTATACTACCATCATTAAGCATCACCCACAGACAGTGCATCATAGCTTCTGTCTGTCTGTGGGCATCTAGTCTCTGACTTGCCCGGAGAGACTGAGGGCCACAGTCTAACTAGAACCTGCAAAGCACATCCAGATCTGAACCAATCCTGCTTCCTAGAACTCTCGCTGGTTAGATTTATGCAGTATTGTGATTAACATAGACCAGTGATTCTCAATCATGGCCACACAGCATGACCAGATAAACAAACAAGTACTCACTGGAGGCCATAGAAGCGAACATCTAACATAGTTTTAAGAACCTTCCTGTTTATTCTAATGCGCTGGCAGCATTGAGGAGTGGCTTGGACTAATCAGAGCACAGAACTGAGATTCATCTTACAAACCATGGGGGCTAACATTTTGGAAAGAAAGTTATGGATAATTAGGGGAACCATGATGTCCAATACAGTAATATTGCTGTTAAAAAAAAAAAATCCTTGCCTAAAAAATAAAGGATTGCCTAACTGCTCAGCCAGTTCAGTGGGTGGCCTCTTGATTTCGGCTGGGTCATGATCTCAAGGTCCTGGGCTGATGCCTCGCACATGGCTCTGTGTTCAGCAAGCAGTCTGCTTGAGCTTTCTCTCTCTCTCTCTAAGCACCCCCGACCCTAATCTCACAGGTGCACACTCTCTCTAAAGAAATAAATACATTAAAAAAATTCCTTGCTTTAATAGTATTTACCCAGAGAAATAATTGAAAAAATAATCCAAATAAAATATTCCTTTCTATTTCTTTCTCATCAATAATTCCTATTCCATCTTGTTCAATTGTTTTTGTTCTTAAATTTTCATTTTCTAATCTTATGTTCCCTGAGTATCCTTACACACAGGAATTGATACAGTACAGTACCTCTGATTTGTGGATGAAATAAACATTCGTGGGGTTTTTCAGGAAAGTCACCAGTGTTTTCTTTTCTGGAAAATTCTTCTCATAAGTAAGGTTTTGGAAAACTTAGGTTTATAATTTGGGAACTATATGTATAATTATGGGCATTGCATTAGATAATGGAATAATGCCTCTTTCTACTATAGTCAAACATCATTTTAATCTTAAATTTTTATAAAATCACCTCAGTTCAAACCTGACAAAAATTGCTTTTTTTTTTTTTTAAAGATTTTATTTATTTATTCATGATAGTCACACAGAGAAAGACAGAGAGGCAGAGACACAGGCAGAGGGAGAAGCAGGCTCCATGCACCGGGAGCCCGACATGGGTGGGATTCGATCCCGGGTCTCCAGGATCGCGCCCCGGGCCAAAGGCAGGCGCCAAACTGCTGCGCCACCCGGGGATCCCCAAAAATTGCTTTAATATATTCCTAAACATACATTGTGAAGCAGATATCTGTTAAAATAATATTGTGTGAATTTTGTATTAAATGAAATAGATAATTGCAAAGTTTTCACTTTACTGTCCTCATTTAATTTCGGTGACTTAAGTAATTATATAATTTATGTGGAAATTTTTTTCAATTTTAATAGAGGCAAAATTATAAAATGCTTATTTTAAGAGTGCAATTTATAATAGAAAGAAATTACTTTTGGCCATAACCCAATGTCAAATTGTGGAAACAATAAACTAAAGCATATTGAACATAAATATTTGAATTTATGAATTCAATATTAGAATTTGAATATCTAAATGTTAATTCCATTCTCTTTTTTATACTAAAGAGTTATGAAATTAACCATTTTGATTACTTGTCAGCAGTATTTTATGACTATAAAATGTTAGCAATTTCATAGTTGGTAATATAAAAAGAAGATTCCACTATTTTGAAGGAATCTTGTTTTTAAGAATTAATTTAAGGGATGTCTGGGTGGCTCTGTCAGGTAAATGTCTGTCTGTAGCTCAGTTCATGATCTCAGGGTCCTGGGATCGTGCCCCACGTCAGCAGGGAACCTGCTTGTCCTTCTCTTCCTGTGCACTATGACTCTCTCTCTCTCAAATAAATAAATAAATAAAATCTTTAAAGGAAGAATTAATTTAATTTCTCAGAATTGTTGAAATTAATTTAAATTTAAGTTTTATCATATTAAGGAAAATGTGGAAACATTTCCACTCTGTGTGTGTGTGTGTGTGTGTGTGTGTGTATGTTTGTGTGTGTGTGGTATGGATGTATCATTTTAGATTTTATTTATATATTATTGCTTTCTCCTTTTTTTATCAAACTATCCACTTTTGGGAAATAAAATGTCTTTCTTTTTGACTTTGTACTCACAAGTTTCATCCAGTAATTATTTAAGTCATTAAAAATCCTCAGCAACACAGTTTTTGAAATAAGTTTCTGAAGCCATTATTTTTAAGATGCATATCATGTGGCATTGGTAGAGCCAGAAAAACTTAACATTCATTATATTATAGACTTTTGAAGAAATCTACACATTTCATGTGAAAAGCAACTCATTATATACTCTTATCTAAATTATCCTATTCTAAATAGATTAATTTATAAGTCATGGTCTCTTGACACTTCTCGGGGATTTAAAACCACTCTCCACAAAATGTATTCTTTTAAAAACATACATTTCTATTTCTAGAATTGGTCTATTATCTGAATTGTAAGTGGGACAGAAAAAAGATGATTTGCATAGATAATTTTCACCTCCATCAGAGAACTATAAAGATATTGCATTTGGACTCTACAGTCCTAGAGATTAGGGACTCTAATTTTATGTTTTGTTCTCAATATCCATTATGGTTTATAGTTCTTTCCAAAATGCTTAAAGGAGGGATAAAGTGGGGGGGGGGGACTAGTAGAGGGATGGAGAAAGGGAAGGAAGAAAAGAGAGAAGGAAAGAAGGAAGACAGGAAGGCAGGAAAGCAAGAGGAAGGAAGGAACTTAATTACTTCTCCACATGAATCTATGCTTCCCTCAAGCCGGAAATATCATTCTTACTCATCTATAACTACTGGTATCCTATTTATTGCTTGAGATCTTGTTCAAATTTGACTGCTTATAAGATTCTCCTGATCATTCACAAGTAGACATCTTGTCTAAGCTTACCTCTGTGTAGACTTCATTCCCGGGCAGCCTCTCTCGGTTCTTAGCACCTTCAAGTTTACATCTAGGAAGCTTATGCCATCCCTAGAAGAGACAGAAAGAGCATCTCTCTCCCTCAGCACCTATGTCAAACCCTAAAAAGAGCACCAATGGGCTAGAGGAATGAAATCATTTTGTTTTATTTTGGTCTGGATCACGTGCTCACCTCTGTAATGGGAGAGGTAGGGCTACATAATGGGCCACTTTACCAGAATCTTGTGGTGTCAGAAATGAATGTGTCTGTCAACATTCTACTGTGGCATTCATGCTAACAACAGACAGAAAATCAGATGCCTACCATATACTGCATTCCTTTTCTCTTTTTTTAAATTTATCTACGATTGTCACACACACAGAGAGATAGAGGCACAGACACAGGCAGAGGGAGAAGCAGGCTCCATCCAGGGAGCCCGACGTGGGACTCCATCCCGGGTCTCCAGGATCGCGCCCTGGGCCAAAGGCAGGCGCCAAACTGCTGCGCTACCCAGGGATCCCATATACTGCATTCCTTAAAAACAATTCAATGTAGGGGATATAGAAGGGAATGAATAGATATGAGCTTAATAGGTAAATTAAAGAAATGCATTTCTATTACATAAATAATAGCTTTGCAATATTAGTCATACACTAAGCTGGAAAAAGGAGGCATGTCTTGGAGGAAAGAAAACCACACCATAAAAAAAAAGGGAAAAAAAAAAAAAGAAAATCACACCATAAAGTTTTAGCATTTCAATTCAGTTAGAAATCTTAATTTTCTTTCACATAAGTGCCTTGTAATAGGATATAGATATTAGACTCATTTTACTTACCCAAGGCTTTCTTAATCTTTCCAAAATTTGATTGAACTTTTTGAACTTGTACAGATTTTCCTGGAAGTATGATTTGTATTTTAATAATGTGTGCCAGATATGGTGGGTTGAGTTATAAGTTAGTTAACATCAAAAGAAAAGACAGTTACAAAATTAAAAAAAAGTGTCAGCACAATATGACAAACACAACATTGCTTCATTTTAAATCTACATTAACTTTACTGCAGTAATATTTTTTACCTCTTCTTGTAATCAGTCACTTCGAACGCAAAATACAATACAAATGGCATAAACATGGAAAAATCACTGTATGGATCTAATCACTTCAATCAGTTTTATGTATGATCATTTGATCATTTGTAATTTTTGATTATACAGAGTATTCTATTAGTACTAACATCCTTATCAGTGGACTTTTAACTTATTGAAGGGTGGTTTAATTTTCAAAGCAAAAATTACAATTATATTTGTCAATCTTTTGAGGTTGTATCAGGAAGGATATTATGTATTCATGGTTTCCAAAGCCTCTGGTTACTGCCAGCATCTGTGTATAGACCCACGACATTTGGCTGCTGAAAAAATACAAAACTGGATTAAGGTGCCAACAGTGGGCCATTTAATTATGCTTGGAAAGCTCAGCTACAAATAATTGTGGTGAAAAACACTAGATTGTATTGTTAATAAATCCATCCTTTTCAAGGGTACTGAACTTGGTAAGACATTTGTAGCAATTTTTTTGACCCACCCTGAGTACTCATCAATTACCTAATTAGTTTCCACCAAACATCATTTACAAGCTTTAATTTCTAATGGACAACACATATCCCTACCAGAGTGACATCTATGTATGTGCAGAAATGTTTCTGAAGAATTATGTTGGGTATACGGGAAGACCTGCACATTTTTCAAATACTGACTTGAGGGCTGGTAACAAAGCTGGATTTCATAATACCAATCTTTTACGATTGTATTGCCCATGTAAATAGCAACTCTATGTTGCTAGCTTTTTATTTCCTATCTGCAAATAATCTGTGTATAAAATCATATTCAGTGTCTAGTTTTAAGTAATAATATTGTTGGTAATAGGATTGTAAAATTAAGCTACCATTTGAGTTTAGAAAATAAGGCGAGGAACCCAGAATATACAGGGATTCCTTTTGAAATTTGGTGGTGGGTGATAAGAATTACAGATACAAATACAGATTTTAGAAATCAAGATATTAACACAAGAAAGAAAATGAAATCACAGAATCCAGATGCACTATTATGTTGATCAGTGAAACTGGCTTTTTAACAATCCTGTCTTCTGTTTTCATTTCCAGCCACATGTCCATAATCACTGAACATTGTTTTCAATTCCAAAAACCAAGGTGGGTACTTTTAAGGGTGAAAAGAAAAGATGTGCTGGTATTTTCTGTACCTTAATTATGGATCCATATATGTCTTCCAGTGAATTAAAAGTAGGTTGAAGTCATACCTGCTACCAATTTTATAAATAGTTTCCAAATTAAACCAGTATAGAATAAATTTTCTTTTAGGGTTTTTTTCTAGACCTACCTCCTCTGTCAACTCCCCAGGTTGATATTATCATCCAGCTATAGATTTTGTAGATCATTTTGCATTCTATTTTTTTTCATTTTGCATTCTAAACTAACTTTATTATTTATATTAAAATTAGTCTGTAACTTAGGAATATTAAGATTTTCCCGCAAAATTGAAAATACAGGGCATTGAGAAATTATTTCCTTAAACTTATCTCTACCTGCCCCTACCTCCCCCCTCGCCCCCAGACAAATCACTACAATAACTAGAGAAACCTTCTGGCCTAGGAATAAACATTCTATTTTCATCATGGATTTTTTTTTTTTTTTTTTTTTGCTGATACGATCTGATGAACTCAAAACCACTTCTCAGTGGCAGATGAATTACTTTAAGAGTAAGAAATGGTTGAAATATTGTCAGGCAATAACTACGGGATCATTTCTCAGCAGGTCAAGATACATAAACCTGAGCCAACGGACCAACGTGTTAAGTCTGTAAGATATCAAAAATGTGATGCACAGAAATAAGTCAATACATAAAGAGCACTAGGATTGACTTTTATTGTAGTATCATTGGGTTTCTTTATATTTCTCTTTCCACCTGAAATAATAAGAATCTAGGTGATTCGGGTATCAATTTCACTTTCTCATGAATAGAAAGATTAATATGTACCTTTTGGAGTAACAACAGATTTTCTTTACCTGATTGAGTACTCCACCATTTGGAAACTGTAAGTATTTCATGGTGTACTTAGTAACTACTTCACTTGGAAACAAAGATACATAGTTCCCTGGCTTGGAGTTGTGAAGGAAAGTTAGATAAGTGTTGATAGTTTTGGAAAGTGGTTCCAGGTGAAGAGATCATAGAAGTTAGCTGTCTACAACATATTTCAAGGTTGTAAGCTTGAAAAATAAGTTAGTTCACATTCTCTAGGATCACATTCTCTAAGGTATACTTCCTGTTTTAAAAAGTAATCTTAATGTACTAATGTAGTTTGTTTTCTATGAGTCTAACATAAAATCATGAATTAGTTTAGGTCAGGAGATCTGGCGAACTAGCTCTTCTTGAGAGGTAAATGGTAAGTGTAGATGCTTAAAAAACATTTCTGTTGGCACAAACAACTTATGAAATGGTCAAATTGAACTTCTTTTAATCAATGAGTGTTTATCAAGCAGCTAGGAGATACCAATATTGTGAAAGATAATGGAAATACAAATGAGTGTTGTATCTTCTAGTCTCAAGGTGCTCCAGCCAGGAAGAGACATAGGAAAATCAGCAAACGTTTAAATGTGTTACGATGAATGCAAAATAAAGACTTAAATGCAATTGTAGGAGTGTAAGAAGAAATGAGTGACTCCGGGGCCTCAGAGAAGGCTTCATAAAATGTAGACATAAGAACGTTTTAAAGGATAAACAGAGTTTACTAGGGGGAAAAAGTTGCAATTGTATTCTAGGCAAGGAAAACAGTGTAAGCAAAGATTCACAGTATGAAAAAGCATGGTTTTGTTTTGAAAGGTGATATAAGGGTTTCCATGTTGTTGAACCAAAAAGAAGCACAGTCCTTAGAAAGGCCAGATGGTTGATTTTAGAAAAACAGAATGTGATGGAGGAATATGAAAGGTAAAGTTAGGCAAGGACTTGTAGTCACTGGTAGGAGGAGAGGGCATTGGAGGGTTTTAAGCACACAGATATACTTAGATGTGTATTCCAGAAATGCCATAGTGACATCAGCAAGGAAAATCTGGTTTACAAATGCATATTCTTAGGTAATTTTAAGACAAAGAAGTTATCACAAAATCAAAATCATAAAATACTCAGAATATGGCACAGATTGAACCAAATTTAGTGAACATTAGCTCTTTAGTTCCAGAGGGGAGAATTTTTTGGTCTATTTCTTCTATGGAATTTTTGTTTGTATTTGGGAAATTAGCGTATTGTACTCTAACTTTGTCTTTATCTTTTCCTTTCTTAATAGTGGGTGATTTTTTTTCTCCTTTTAAGCAAGGACCATATTTTATATTTACTATGTTAAACAATATATTGAATATATTCAATGAAATATATTCATAAAATTCAGTAACTATTGAATGAATGAATGAATGAATGAATGAATGAATGAATCAAAGATCTAGTCAGCAACCCATATGTAGCAGTTGTATCCAACACCTCATTTTGTTCTGAAGAACATGCTCAGCATTTGACCATGTAGTGATTCTTCACTCAATGTCAAAACTCTATGCTGTTTTTGCATCTATTTTTAATCCCTACCTGGCATACACAGGTAGGCAAAGAAACAACATTTGAGGACTTATAAATATTTTTATGAAAATAAATGAGATTAGTTATAAAGTTATTTGCTACACTGGCATTCATATATATATATATATATATATATATATATATATATATATATATTTTTTTTTTGCTACAAGGGAAAAAATACAGATTGGGTTAACAGCAGCATGAATTTCACATAATTCAGCTTGTATCCTTAAGCATATACCCATATGTATATCCTTACAGGGAAACAAAAACTGAAGTGCCAGCACCAAGGAAAGGGGAATGGGAATAAAACAGGTATGCAGAGATCTGTTTTCATCAAAGGAGAGAAGCTATTCAGTCTTTTCCTTCCATAAACTTACATAAGGTGTCTCCTCTTTGAAAGTGGTCCAAAGCCCAGCCTTTGATCTGTCTGTTGGAAAATCAAAATAATAATTTATCTAATGTAGCATCACAAGAGATATTTCTTTTTGAATAGTAATTAGTAGAATAATTAGACTATAACTTTGAACTTCTATATTTGATCAATAGTAATGAGGAGAAGCTCATTGATAATTTTTCTATTATCTCTTGCTTTTTCTACATGCATTGCTGGAACTGTTTATGTCTTTCTAGAAAAAGTTTATAATTGGAAATGAGAAAATAATTTAAAAAAAAATAAACAAAATCCAAACATAATATAAGTAGCTTCCATTTTAATAGAAATTGACATTTTCAGGGGGAGAAAAACCCACAAACCCTAGTAATTCCTATTTGTTTACAGTCTTTAATTATTTACATTACACATTTTTATTAAATGCACACTATGAATCCTGCATTGCTCTATGTGCTTGAGATATATCAGCTGGAAATATAAAGAATCTTACCTTCATGGACTTAAAGAAAAATACAATAAACATAGCAAAGAAATAATTATAGTTAACGAGAACAAAATAAATGCTATGGAAAAAGAATAATTAGAACAGGGTAGGGAAAATTGAGAGTGCTAGAGCTGAGTGATGGGATGAAATTTTTAAAGATATGATGAAGAATACTTGAATAGAGTTTGAGATGAGGACATTGGCTTGCAGATATTTGGAATGAAAGTGTTTCAAGCAGAGGGAACAGCCACTGCAAAGTCCCTGCTAAGGGTGAAACATGCCTAGGGTGTTTGAGAACAAGAAGGAAGACAAGGTGGCAGATGCTGTGGTAGCAAAAGGGATGAACAGAATTGCATGTAAGTTCAGGAATGTTCAAGCAGTGTGTTCAGGGATGGAGAACAGATCATGGAAGACCTTGTAGGCCATTTTATGGAATTTTACTGTACTCTGAATGAAGTGAGGAGCTACTGCAGATTTTTAAGAATGGGAATGACAGCTTAGGACTTCTTTTTCAAAGTATTATTTTGGCTGCTATTAGAAATGAAGCATAGAGGGCCAGGGCAAGATTAGGTCAACCAGTTAGAAGGCTATTGGAGTAGTATAGGTGAGAGATAGATGATAGTTCACACCAGGAAGATGGAAGGTTAGAAGATAGAAGTAGCCAGTTTCTAGAAATATTTTGAAGGTGTATTACTATTTTAATTTGATTTAATTTGTTTAATTTGTTCTTGTATAAACTCAGTAAGAGACAAAAGCCTTAAAATGGTTATGTAATGCTAAAATATTCCCTTAAAATGTTGCATTTACTGTTTCTTTGAAGTATATTTCTATTATCTCACATGTGGATGGTGAATTGCTTGAGTGAATGATGTTAATCTTAAGCATCACTCTGCCTTAACTGTACAAAGTTCTCAGTAAGCATTCTTCAGTGAAGACTTTTCTTAAGTGAAGACTTGAGAAAGCTTTCTGAAAATTTCCAGTTTTGTATAGTTCTCTTGCTTATTAAGTCTTCTGTAATTGTTAAAAACATTATGCAGGATCTAAGGATATGTTTTATGGCAACAAATACTCATTATTTTAATAAAATATTGTGGTTACAAAGGTTAATTCACTTAATCTTTTCATCAATTATAATATTCTTCTGGTGATAGAATTTAATATTCTTTGTATTTTTGGTGCAAATATACAATCAAGAAAGAAACACTACCAGTGAAGGAGAAACATAAAAAAGAAAGAGTAAATATTAGTGGAAGTCCAAATTTCCCCCTTGAAAGAGATGTATATTTATGTTAATGAAATATTCTTGGTAACAGTTAATACAGTATGCTTGGATATAGCTCTTGTCATAAAGATATGAAAATTAGTGCAATAAATATAATTTATCTTTTGGTATTTACTGTTTTTGAAGTTACATTATTCTTTAGGACAAAATAAACAGAAATGTCCAATAACTTCCATAATGTAAGCTATATAACAAGACAAATAATATAATATCGCTTTCAAATCTGACCACAAATTGAAAACACATATCCTGTCTTTACCCCCTACATAGGGCAATACACATTTTAACCTGGATCCTGGAGAATATACATTGCCCTAATGGGAAAAAAATATTCAACATAAAGTGTAATTTGAATTTATAAGATGAAAGTTAATTTAACTGTGCTCACCTAATTTTTGTATTTTGTTATTTTGATCTCAAGCCCATAAAATTAGTGAAGGTAACTAATCCAAGAATTTGAAGGATCTGAGGCATTATGCAGAAAGTATATCTGACATAACATGTTTAATCACTAGAGAAGAGAATAATCTTGCTTGCATTGTTGGGATAACAACACTTTGCCTCTATAAGCTCAGCCTACAACAACCTTTACATTTATATTTAAATTTCAATGTGATTGAAACCAGAGTTTTTCTTGTTAAAAAATGAGCACAACATTAATAACTGTTAATGATAGATTGGAGATATTTAGGGCATGGGACAAAATGATTAATGACAAGTTTTTGTAGAACTTCATGTAACACAAGTAGTTCAGTTTAAAAATACTTCTGAAGCATCTGCTCTTTCATAATCTGAGTTCATTGGATAACTTTGTGATTTTTTTCTCTTCTAAAAAGTCACCTTTAGTAGCCTTCACAGAATGGATAATAGCATTATGCAAATCACAAAGCTATTTTAGCAGCGTTCTTCTGTGGTAGAGGTGTGTGTGTGTGTGTGTGTGTGTGTGTGTGTGTGTGTTAAAATTTGAAAGCAAAAAAAATATGAGTTTTATAAATAAAGATGTTTTAATCTTTGGCTATTTTACTATCTAGTGGAAAATAATTCAACTAGAGCCACATGGAGATGTTTCAACATTCTTAACTTAGAAATAAAAGATAGATTTCAAAATAAAATCTGAAGCACCCATTGATTCCAGTTTATCATGAAAAGTGTTTAAATGCACATTTATACCCAGGAGCAAGCCAATTCATTAAGCTTATATGATTCTTATACTAAGTTTATATGATTCCTTATCTGTAATAATACTTTCATCTGAGAATAGATCAATTTAGTTGCAGGATGTGCACATTTGTCAGGTAACCTTTCCTTATAACTTCTCATCTTCACTGAGAATGAAAATCAACCATAAGAGAAATCCTTAGAAATTTGGATCTGTACTTCTACTCAAATTGCATAGAACATCTTTCATGCCTGCAGATATTTTTACATCTAAGACAGCCTGCAGTTCTGCTTGGCAACATGAAACTTGTTTCACAAATTTCTCAGCAGCTGGTATGATAATGAGCCAGTTTTTATGTAAATTAGTGATCTTCCTAATCAATTTTTAACTACGGAATTGAGATTTAAAAAATTTTTGAGTAAATTTTTCAATGGCAAAACACTTTATCAAATCTATTTATTTAGCTTGCTTTTCATTCAGTCTCTAATTTTAATAAATGTTTCTATGAAACAGAAAAAAATTTTCTCCCAGAACTATAGTTGTCAAAGGTGTGATATATTAAAGGCACTTTTTATCTTTTCTTTTAATTAATGTTATTATAAAATAATGCATTTTTACTAATTAAATATAGCGAAGTTGACATATTCTTGCACGACCACTTTAAAAGCAGTATATTTACATCAATCATTTCTTTAGAAAAAGTACTGCAAAATAAAAATGCTACTTTTGATGCTGCAGCTAATTATTCTTTTTGATTGCCTGAGCCAACATTTTCAAACCACAAACTAAGCAACTATTAAATGTTACACAGTTATTGACAAAGTGTAAACTACTTTATTATTATCCCATGAAATGTCCATTTTTTTGAGACTAAAGAGTAATACTACTCATGGGCTTATCATTCTCTGACTGTATTTTTGTGCACATGGACCTACTTTCCCAATTTAATACCTTGGAGTACAGTAGTGTCCTCAGAGATGATGGGGAAAATGTACTCGACCTTTAGCATAGAACAGAGAATAAAGTTTATTGTTATATTTATATTTTATCTAAATGGTATACATCTTTCTGTAAAACACAATTGGTTGTACCTATGAATTCAGTTATTTCTAAAGTACTTAGAGATAACTTTTGACTCTAAAAATTGAAAAATAAAGATTTATCTTTGATTCAATAACATAGACACTTCAAATATGCACTGGGCATATTGTGAAATACTAAAATTCTAAATTATATAGGAGCATTTTATTTCCATCAATTTAAATAATTAAATGAATTCCTAATATTCAAAGATGAGTTTTTTTTAAAAGACCATGGATTTGACTGATATTTTTGGTAGGTATTATTTTTAAAAATCTGCACTTCAACTTTGTAGGTTTAGGTACGGAATAACATATAGGTTGCCACAAATCAAAATATGCTAGCGTTGAAAACCAAAACAAATAATTATTTTCTTAATGACACTATCATGTATTTTTGCACTTGTTCTCAAATTCAAGATCCATTTTATGTCCAAATGTTACTTCCTTTGCCTCTGAAATCTGGATTTCAGAATGCCTAGAAAGAACAAACTAGATTCTTAATATATATTTAGCAATTAAATGAATGAAAATAGTTTCCTTGTCATTGTACTAACAGTGCAGTCTTTAATTTTTATTGATTTTAAGTTTTGTATGTGTCAGTTTGGTGTATAGAAAACATGTATTTTATTTTTTTCAGCTTTATTGACATCAATTTCCCTGATGAACATAGATGCAAGAAATCTCCCCAAAATACTAGCAAACTGAATCCAACCGCATCTTAAAAGGATCACGTTCCATAATCAACAGTAATTGATCTTTGGGATGCAAGAATGTTTCAACAAATGCAAATCAATAAAGGTGATAAACGACATTAATAGAGTGAAGCATAAATATCATTTCATACCATCATCTCAATAGATGCAGGAAAAGCCCTTGACAAAATTCAACATTCATTTATGACAAAAACTCTAAACAAATTAGGTATGGAAGGAATATACATCAAATAACAAAGGCTGTATATGACCAACCAATAGCAACAACATATTCAATGGTAAAAAAAGCTGAAAGCTTTTCCTCTAAGCTTTTCCTCTTACCACTTCTATTCAATATCAGAAAGGGAGACAGAACATAAAGACTCCTAACTCTGGGAAACGAACTAGGGGTGGTGGGAGGGGAGGAGGGTGGGGGGTGGGGGTGAATGGGTGACGGGCACTGGGGGGGCACTTGACGGGATGAGCACTGGGTGTTATTCTGTATGTTGGTAAATTGAACACCAATAAAAAATAAATTTATTAAAAAAAATATAGTACTGGCAATTCAGGTCCAAGCAATTAGGAAGAATAAGTAAATAAATAAATGGCATCCAATAGGAAAGGAAGGATTTAAGCTGTCTCTATTTGTAAATGAAATGACCTTATATAAGGAAAACCCTGAAGATTCCACCAAAAAAGCTATTAGAATTAGTAAATGAATTGAGTAAAGTTGTGGGACATAAAATCAACATACGAAAATCAGTTGTGTTTATGTACACTAATAACAAAGTATCCAAAAAAGAAACAATCTCGTTTATAGTAGCTTCAAAAACCAAACAAAACCAAATCAAAATTTAGGAATAAAATTAACCAAGCAAGTGAACATTGGAAAACTATGTCATTGATGAAAGAAATTAAAAGAACAAGGCTGGTGCACCTGGGAGGCTCAGTGGTTGAACATCTGCCTTTGGCTCAGGTCATCATCCTGAGGTCCTGGGATGGAGTCCTGCATCCGGCTCCCTGCAGGGAACCTGCTTCTCTCTCTCCCTATGTTTCTGACTCTCTCTGTGTCTCTCATAAATAAATAAATAAATAAATAAATAAATAAATAAATAAATAAAAACAGAGCTAAATGAAAAGATATTCCATGACCGTGAATTGGAAGTAATATTGTTAAAATGTCGATACCACACGATGCATTCTTTAAGACAAATTATTGTTACCTCCTTGGCACTTATGAAAATTGATGCATGTTCCTAGTTTCAAAGCCATCCACCTCTCTGTGTCGACTAACAGAAAGCCAGCCTCAAAACAAGTTAGTAAATGCTTCATTTGTTGTGTGACTAAGGAATGAATGTAGCCCAGAGACAGACTTTCAGGTTGCTCTGAAGAACTGCTCTGCAGCTTGTTAGCTGTAAGGGATCATATACACAAAAAAGGAAAAGAAATGTACATGCTTGCAAGTCGTTCTCACAAGGTATAATTTGTTCAGTTGTAAAAATTAAGGTTGACTGATTTCCACATGGACATGTGAAAGACCCTTAGGTCATTTAATATGTTCTGTTTTTAATCATATCTGATCATTCAAAAATATTGCTTGCAATGCTCCACTTAACTGATTGTCCAGTTCTTCCTGTTTTTGATAGCTCCTTGAGGTCACTTGAGATGGTCGCAGAAAGCTGACATCGGCCACCTATGCAATTTTAGGGGACACCTTGCAAACCCTGGAGAAAAAGAGCTCAGTGCTCAGTAAGCCTGTAGGTCTTAACCCAGGCAACATGTCATAAACTTTCCACAGCAAGCCTTAATAGAAATGGAATGCCTAACAAACTAACTGCCTCTTCACTATGCTGACTCAAGGGCTGCGCAAGGCTACACCTACAAGTGGAAGGTCTTTAAATCCTTTAGGCAAGATTGGAATCATTAGGAACTGAGAAATTGAGCTACCTGGGGGACAGCTGGATGGGGAAATAGGTGTGAAACAAGAGAGAGATATCTAGCTACAGAAAATACCTTAGATTACTTAAATGTTTGGGTTGTGTTAGATTATTGTTCATAATATTCAGGACTTTCCTTAACCTTATGGGAGAAATATACTTCCCTGTCCCATTATATGGGACTTGGCCAAGTGACTTGCTTTGGCTGATAGAATGTGGGAAGTTTTGATAGTGTGCTAGTTCTAATTCTGGCTTTAAGAAGCATGAAGTTTCTATTGGGCCATTTTGCACTCCTGCCTTTTTGCCGTAAGAAGACCATGCCTTGGAAGTTAATGGTTTAAGGTGGGTGAGAGACATGTGGAGCAGCACTGAATAAAGCTTAGAACCAATAGAGCCAAGTCAGTCTCTCTAAGGCAATTCCCAACCACCTCATAGATACGTGATGAGGACAGTAATTGTAGTTTTAAGCCACTGAATTTGGGAATGATTTGCTTTTGCAGCATTATTGTACCAATGACCGATTTACTCAGTACTCCTCACTTATCCTTGAATTAGCACCATCTTTTAGTTGAATTGGCCCAGTCCCTCTCACTTCCTCCTGTCACACTATTATTTTGAATTATAACTATTATCTTTCCTTTCATAATTAGAAATTAACAGATCTGTACACGTAGGTGGGGAGGGACAATCAAATGGTGTTCCCCAGCATTATCAAATACAGAGAGAATCTAAAGATTGGGGGAGGCGAAGCAGAATTTAATTTAAGAAACTACCTGACTGGGTGGGAAATATAATTTTCAAGTATTACTCACAAGAGAAGTATGTGCAAATAACTAAGAGATTACAATAGGACAATTAGAGTAAGGGCGTGTGGAAATAATAGAAGGGAAAAATTGCTGTTAGAGTCTTTATTAGACTATAGATTCTCTTCTGACTCACTCATATTTTACACATATTCCCAAATCCTTACAGGCATAACACTAGATGAACATATTATTAAATATGATTGCATACTGCTGTTTCTTGAAAGATACGCTATTATATCTCCCTCTACTTTTAAGTTCTGCAAATTAGTTTGGCTTAAGTCCAAAAGAACACCAATACTTATGCATTATTTAATTTAAAAAGCCCTAAAATCAATTTTTAAATCGCTGAATATTATTATTTTCAAAGGAAATATGATCTTCTTGGCTTTATTTCCCACAATAAACAAAGCTATTCTAAGAAATTATTTGACAGAACATATAAATGTAATTGGACTACTGTATATCAACTTAGAATTAAAATTGTTCTGTTTATTACAGAGTAGTTTACAGTTGTTTTTTTTTAATGTAGAAACCTGGAATAATTAAACTCTATTACTTTTAGAACTTTTTATTATAAAATACTTGTTATTGTAACAGAACTACTGTGTTTCCTGGAAGGTAGGTCTTCGAAACAGTCTGCTTTCAGCTTCTTAGCCCTAACTTAGTTGTCTTATTTTTGTATTTTTTTTTAAGATTTATTTATGTAAGAGAGAGTGAGAATGAGAGATCACAGAGGGAAAGGGAGAAGCAGACTCGTCTCGGAGGAGGGAGCCCAACGAGGGGCTCAATCCCAAGACTCCAAGACCGTGACTTGAGCAGAAGAGAGATGCTCACTGACTGAGTCACCCAGGTGCCCCTTGATTGAGTTTTAAACTCTCTGTTGTGGTGAAGCTCAGTATCAGTTTCCCGATTATTTCAGTTGTGGCTAATAGTAAGCCCTTACTCTCCTACAGTAAACTGTGTCTAATTAACCACAAAATCTTTTGCAATTGTTCTTTTCAGTATTTCTTAGAGATGTTCTTCCCTTCCCAGACCTTTAACACTTCTTAAAGCACTGCAAAGACCATTGTGATGCTTGCATATGCTTAGTATTCAGCAAATGTTTACTGTAAAGAATGAGTGAATGAATAAATATTCTTTCCCCCAAAAGACTCTTATAATTTCCCATTTTTAATGTTCTTAAGCCATAAATCTTAAGCACTGTGATCAAGCAGTTCACCAAGACATGACTTAATTACCTTTGCAATCTCATCTCTTAACTGTACCAGACCCATATCTCAGTTCCCTCTCCTGAGTAAACTTCATTTGCACAATGACATGCTTTTACTAATGTTTTCTTGATCTGAAATATTTTCCCCCGAATTTCCTATCTGAAAAAGTCCAATTTTTCTTGCAAATTTCATTTCACCTCTATTGCATAATAATTAAGAACAAAGACTTTGAAGTCTGATTTCTCTGGAAAATGTTATTCAGTTTCCTATAAAACTGAACATATATCTACTACATGGCACAGGAAGTTTACTCCTAGGAACTTACCCAAGAGAAATAAAAAAATATATCAGTGAAAAGAAGTTTGAAAGAATATTTATAGCAATGTATTCATAATAGCCCAAACTGGAAGTAGCCCAGGTATCCATCAACAGGAATATGGATAAAGATTGTATATTTATATTCATACAAAAGAATACTACTCAGTAATAAAAAGGAGTGAACTACTACCACTACATGGATGAATTTTAAAGGTATTATTCTGAATTAAAGAAGACAAGAAAATAGACTATGGTTTCATTTATATGAAGCTTTAGAGAAGTAAAAACTGAGCTCACTGCAGTTGTCAGAATGTCATATGGGTAAAAAAATGCTTGTTGTAAGCAGCTGTAATTCTCGGGTAGTTAGTTGTACAGCAAGTTTGACTAATAAAAGCATAACTACGAAACATATTTTTAAAGTATAATATGATATTATGCCCAATTCTAGGTTTGACATTTGGTTGAAATAAAGAATAGGCTTTGAAAAAATGTTTTTTCTTTTTCTAAAATGACTAAAAAGGCAGATTTTTTAGAAGCTCTTGGAAAAAAACATGAATTACCTCTGAAAGATTACTAGGCCCAGATGGTTTTACAAGCTAATTCATTTCAATCTTTTAAAGAAGAGATACTTCCAAGAAGATATATACACACTAGTCAACAGTTTAGTAAAACAAAATCTTCCCAATTCAATTTGTAAAGTCAGCACAGGATAAAAACACTGAAAATATCACACACACACACACACACACACACACAACTCATTTAAAGCTAGAGATGTTAGGAGGTATGTTGGCTGTCGTCAGTTCAATGCCATCATTACTTCCCTCTAAGGTGGGCACACCTTTTTTTTTAGCAGTTAAACTTTTATTTTACTTTTTAAGATTTTTATTTACATTTTTGTTTTTCTTTTCTACAAAAGGCAGATAATGATTGCTGATCTGCAATTGTTGTGTTGTGCACGCCCCATAAGGGGCCAAAGTAGGAATCTAGGGCATGTGTGCTGAGAAGGCTTTCCACAGGATGGCTGAAGGACCTCCAAACCTCACTAGAGAGCACCCCTAGGCTAAGAATACCCTTCCTTGAAATAAATAAAAATAAATAAAAGGAACACATGTAATTTGGAGAACAGAAGTGAAGTGGAAGTCACCACTCTCACAAGATCACATGGCCAGACACAGTGGCTTCTTGGGATTCATTGTGGTCTTGGAAATTTACACCAGCTACACTGCTTCAGGCTACATTGTCAGTGATCTCTAGCTGCATTGATCTTGACCTTTACTTCCCTTTTCTAATTCCTTCCACATTTTCTAACTTTTATTTCCTATATTAAATTCTTATTCCTGTACATTTACAATGGTCCTGCTTTGCTGACCAAAAAGACTGATAAGAATGTTCATACTAGAGTGGTTCTAAGGGAAGAGAATCTTAAGTAAGAGAGTCTGGAATTGATTCTAGAATGTGCTTATATTTTTTTAAATTATTTTTAAAAGCTTCATGAAATTCCTGTAATGGATAAAAGAGCTTCTGATAATCTCTCTAATATGAGGAAAGAGACTGAAGAACAATGACAAAACTGAGTGAGAACTATGAATAGTATGAATTCGAACTATAGGGGTTTACAAATTTACAATATTTGATATTTGATCTAGATTTTGATTGTTTTTGCCCATGAATGATGTAGCCCCTCTCTCACTACAAGCTTTTCTCCTTTATCTCTCATTCTCTTACAGTGTGTGACTTTTTTTTTTCTTTTTTACAGTGTGTAACTTTGCCTGTGTTTGTTTTGGGATTCCTCGTACAAAAGAGATTGTCATAATCATTTTAAAAAAAATTTTACAAAGTTGCCATTGGAAAGCTCGGATAATTCTTTCTAGAAGATTGTTATAATGCGACTTTACTTATCCCTCCTGCAACTCAGGAAAGAAGTATTGTAGAAATCCTGGGTTAGCCATTGACCTCTCTTGGTGGTGGTGGTGGAGGGTGGCCACCTGAATTTCAGACACTGGCTGGCTCACCAATTCAATTGTTGATTTGAAACCTCAAGAGCTCTCCAGGTGAAATCTGAAACTAGGCAGAGTCCACAGAGGGCAAGGAGAGACCCAAGAAAAAGGCAGACCATTCCAGATTGGTAGGTGCCAGGTTTAATAAGCAAGGAAACTTACACATGAGGCTTCTTTGAGGCTGCTACAAGATGAGTAAATATCTCTACTTGCCCATCAGCTTCCTAAAAATTGCTATAGAGGCCTTAGTGGGGTTCATTCTTGTATATATCCAGATGTTTTTAACAACACATTACTCTCCCAAGGTTGCATTCTTGAAATGTCTCCAGCTATGGGAACGGTAAGAGGAATACACATTCTAAGGACAGGGTTGGAGGTTAAGGAGCCTCTGATTGCCTGGGTGCAGCTCTTGGGTCAACCAGTAGTCACATCCTTTTGATGACCTCTTCCAACACCAAGTTTCTAGAATCTAATGTAACTATACTGCCTGTAGAAGGTATATTCATACCATGCTTTGTATGGGTTCTTCTATTAGCCCATATTTTGGCTACATTCATGCTCCTTTTCTGTAAATAGTGTCTTCTTTCACTGGGAGAAATTTCTTCTACTCAATGTGATCATTATGGAACTATGAATCTCATTTTCAGAGCTATGTTAGTTGGTTCAGATATCAGAACATGACGCAGAATAACCAAACAAAAATAAATAAAAAAAAATCTAGTTGGAGTAGGATTATACAATCATATGGACACTAAAGTTTATGCTACATATTTGAAGATTTAAAATACATAATTAGTGAGCTTAATCTAACAAATAAAACATATGCACTCTTTTGAGTTCAGCATAAATGATTTTTTAACAAATGAACAAATGCTAGACCACGAAAAGTCTCAAGAATTCCAAAAGAATTGATATTACAAAGATCAAGTTATCTCACTACAATATCAACATAATGATATTTAATGATCAGCATTAAAAATAAAATTTAAAATTGTGCTTATAAATTATGCAACTAGGAATTGAAATTATTTAAAAGGATCACTTAATTAATTTGTAGTTTGTAACTAATGCTGTGCTAGAAGAGTAAATTATAATACCAAAGCAATATAATAGCAGTTGTTCAAATCCAAAAGCTAGAAAAGACAACTAAAATTATAAATGAGAAAAGAAATTCACAAGAAAGCAAGAAATGCATCACTAACAATATCAAAAATTGATTCTTTGAAAAGACTAATAGACAAATGTTTAGCAAGACTAATAGAAAAGAAAGAGGTAAGATCAAAATAAACAGCATTATGGAAAAGTGTGTGTGTCTACAAATATAATCTAGAATTTAAAATAGTACTAACAAATTTATTGCAACACTCTAAAAATTAAATGAACAATTAGAAAAAAAGGAACTACCAAAATTCACTCAATTAAGAAATAGTTACTTTAAATAGACTAATAGAGAAATTCAATGAATATTGAAGTATCTCTATGTACCACTCCCTATCTACTTTCTTCAAATTCCCAGGCAAGTAATAAACAATTTCTATCTTATGTAAGAGTGTTTGAGAGATTAGGAGTGTAAACTATGGATCTCGTTTTACAATGCTCTAGTAACCTGGATTTTTTTAAGATTTATTTATTTATTTATTTATTTATTTATTTATTTATTTATTTATTTATTTATTTATGATAGACACACACAGAGAGAGAGAGAGAGAGGCAGAGACACAGGCAGAGGGAGAAGCAGGCTCCATGCCAGGAGCCTGACGTGGGACTCTATCCCGGGACTCCAGAATCGCGCCCTGGGCCAAAGGCTGGCGTTAAACCGCTGAGCCACTCAGGGATCCCCCTGGATTTTAAGAAAATGTAAGGGAAACATAAACAAATCACAAATAATTTCATTTTGTATATAGATATAAAACTAAAAAATATGAAAAGTTGGATCCATCAATTTAAATAAAAAATAATAGTATATCATAGTCCAGTGGGATTTATTCCAGAAATGAAAGCATGTGTGAACATCAAAAAAATATGAATATAAATTTTATAACAGAAATTGAAGTTTAAAAACCATAAACTCGTCATTATAGCCTAAGGCAAGAATTTGCTACCTCTGGGTCTCTTCTTTATCTTCACTCATGCAGAGCAAACTCCTCTTAGGGTGTTTTCACCAACTGATTTCTCTGCCTGGAACATGCCAGGCTAACTTTTGCAAGTCCTTTAAGTCACTGTACCAGTAAAATCTCAGAGGCTTATTCTGACAACTCAATTTACACTTGAAGTGCAACCTCCTTCTCCTGAATCTTCTAACTCCCTTAGCCTACTTTATCTTTTAAAAAAATTTTATAGCACTTAGCTCTTTTAAACATATTATATTGATTTACTTATTATATTTACTGTAAAGTTTTTGCCTTCTCTTGCCCCACTCTGCTGGATTATAAATTCTATGAGGGTAGGGATATTTGTCTAATGTTTTTACTGATATATTTTAAGCATCCAGGACTGCGCCTGCTATACAGTAAGTATCCAATAAATATTTGCTGAATGAAATAGTTCATGATTTAAAAACTCAGTAAATTAGTAATGATATTTCCTTAATATCAGAAATAGCATATGCCAAAAACACATATTAATCTGAATAAACAGTTTTCAGTTATCGCACACTGTTGAGCTGCACCAGAGGAAGGAATATTGAAATATTTTCTTTTTTAAAAAAGATTTTATTTGTTTATTCATGAGACACACACACACACATAGAGAGAGATTGAGAGAGAGAGGCAGAGACACAGGCAGAAGGAGAAGCAGGCTCCATGCAGGGAACCCGATGCAGGACTCGATCCCAGGACTCCAGGATCACACCCTGGGCCGAAGGCAGACGCCAAACCGCTTAGCCACCCAGGGGTGCCCTGAAATATTTTCATACTACTGGAAAAATAGCTGTTCCCTAAGTCCCCCAAGTGCTTCCTTTCTGCTACCTTAGTCACCCTGGCTCCCTTCCTGGGATGCTGGTTCCCTCTATGCTCGATTTCCTTAGAGTTTTAGTTACAGAAAATTAAATATTTTAAATATTTTTAACATGACCATTATTTAAATCAAACCTGAAAGAAAATAGGGATTGAAATCACTTGAGAGTATGGAGAGAGAAAAAAAAAAAAAGACATAAGGACCAAGGACAGAGCCCCAAAGCCATTAACATTTAGAAAGAGAAGAATAAGAGAAGATGGATAAAGAGATGTCAGTGAAAACTGTAAGCATTTATTTTGATACAAATCAAAAGAAAAATAACTTTTTATTTGTCCTGTTTTCTTCAAATTATTGTTGAAACAACATTGTGAGTTTCGAACCATACCTACTGACTTGATTGCTTTGACACTTGTCGATTCAGTTAACCCATCCTCTACCTATAGGGAGATCAAATGATAGAGTTACTTGTCTTGCTTCTACATATCAGCCCTTCATCGGTCAAGAAGATGTAGGATGAATAGGGTTTTCATTAGGTACTTTGGGGTTGTGCAGACTTTGGTGTCTTAAAAATTTTGAAACTGTATTTCAAATAACCTTTAACATGGACAATAATATAATAACATTTTCTATCAGAATAAAAAAGAATTTCCACAATATACTATATCTATAACAAAGAGGAGAATGAATTAAGATAATCTCCTGGTGTGAATTGATTTAAATATTTTCCTTTAGTACTGTGATTTTTAAATCTTTTTCTTTGTTTTTGGTAAATCTTTGCATTATTTTTATGAACTCTGGTGCTTTATATTTGGGAGTTTTTGCATAATGTTGTCATTTTGAGGGATTTGGTGTTTCAAAATAGGTTATCAGATTCAGAAAGTGATTCAGATAGGGGCAGGTATTTATTTAACGGTACCTAACAGGTAAGATGACTTCTGGCTGTAAGTCTGAACAACCACAGTCTCATTTTTTTTTTCTTCTGCATGTGTGGCTAATAACACTACCTACTGCATAGGGTTGGTATAAGAATTAGGAAAAATAAGGCGTTTAAATTATTCTGCACCTTGCCAAGGCACATACCTAACTTTGAATCAATATGTGCTAATATTAAATACAGTGTGGCCAAAACAGACTAGCCTCCCTTTCCTTGGAGGTTGAACTCTTCAAACTCCAGCTCTTCCCTTTCTGGCTTTTCGCCCCCACACTAGCAGCATGTGATCATTTTTCCCTGTGTGACAAAGAAAACCTTCAATAATTGTTACCTAAAAGATATTCGTGATTGGACATTAGGTCATTGAAGGGTCTTTACTGTTAAAATTAAAAATACACTTTTTACCTCTGTGACTAGAGTTTCTAGATTCTCCTTTTGGGATCTTCCCAGCCCCCAACCCACTTGTTTTTTCAAAGGTGAATAGCCCTTGTGTTAATTCTACATTTTCCTCCCGTTAAAATTTATACGTTCATTAAAAGTTTACAAGACGGCATGAAAAACTGTGAACTCTGAAGCCAGTCAGATCTAGGTAAAAATGTCCATTCTGTCAATGAACTAGTTGTGTGGCTTTTTGTAAACTTTTTTCTCTTGAGTATCACCTCTGTCTAATCTCTAAAGTCACCTCATTAATTAATTGAGAAGCTTAAATGAGCTCTTGTAAAGCTCTAGGTACTGAGTGGGGAACTCAATATCTATGTTCTCTTATTTCTTCTTATTGGCTTTAAGACATGAATTTGTATTAGTCATTTTTGGGGGTATCACTCCACACATATTTTGTGACTTGCAGCTTTATACATGTATTTGAAGTAGGTGTCAAATGTCAGTGAACAAGTGTGAGGAGGGAATACTTGTAGGCAAGTAGGCCTCCTTTGGACCACCATAAACCATTCTTGTGAGCATACAGAAAACCTTCCCACAGATGAACCTAATCCTGATTATGGAGGACACAGCTCTACTTATTTAAATTCTTCTCAGTTGTTATTGGTATTGTTTCTACTGTATATCAACTTCAGTATATAAAATGATATAGGTCAACATAAATATTTGCCTGTCACCAGTTATGTGAAGTAAAAAAAACAAAATATACCCTATGTTCTGCATGAAGTTTATTGGAATGATTTTTTACTTTCTTCCTCTGGAAGAAATACGTCTTTCTTCAGCCTGAGTCTTTACTTGCTCAGGGCAGGGGGGAGGCATCCGGGGAATCAAATCTAATTTAATTAAAAAATATATATTTTAAAGGTGAGATTGAAAGAGACTGAGAAAAAAGCTCTCTTGGCTGTAGTAAAAGCTAAGGATTAGTTGCAATGTTCTGACCTGAAAGTGAGGTCTTGTGATTTCTTCCCAGGAGTTTTTTTTTTTTTTTTTTTTTTTTTAACTGCATGAGAAACCTATCTGCAATGGCCTTGTTGTTTAATTCAATCTTAATTGGACACAAACCGTCAAAATGCGAGGGGTTGCTGGAGGACCTAAAGTGCGCAAAGGTATTTTGTGATGGAAACAGTCACCATCTGCAGGTGAACAGGGTCCCTGAAGCTCCGCTCCTTTGTTTCAGGCTGACTTGGCATTGCTTGGAAATTTTGAAAGGACCTGAAAGAGTTTCAGGGACGCAGCGCTTAACCTTTGGAGCACACGCTCCGTTTTGCGGGAAGGCTAAGCTCTGGGCTCAGGGCTGGGCACCGGGGATCCCGCACGGGGCGCGGCCGAGTGGAGGTCTCGGCGGCCTCCGCGCCCCACGGGGAGCCCTCGCGGGGGACCGGGCGCCCCGGGGCGGGGCTGGGGGGCGGGGGGGCGGGGCTGGGGGGCGGGGGGGCGGGGCAGGGCGGAGCGGGGGACCGCTGCCCGGGGGGGCTCCGCCGCTGCCAGGGGGTGACCGGCCGGCGGGGAGCGCCAGCGGGGGCGGAGGGCGCCTGGGGTCCAGGCCGCCCCGGGGCGCAGGGCGGGCAGCTGGCACCGCGGCGCGGGCGGGCCGGGCACGTGGGCGCCTCCGTCACACCCGCGCTCACACCCGCGCTCACACCCGCGCGCACGCAGCCGCGCGCCGGCAGCTCGCGCCCGGGCCCCGCCGACACGCAGGCGCCGCCGCCCCCCGCCCCCCGCCCGCCCGCGGCCGCGACCCCCCGGCTCCCCGCCCCGGGCCCGCCCCTCCGGCCTCGCTGCTGCAGCTGCCCGAGCCGACGCGGCGGCAGGTGCGCGGTGGAGCCCGCGAACGGTAGGGACGCGCCCGGGCTGCCGAGGGCCCGGGGCTGGGCCGGGCGGGGCTCCCCGGCTGCCGCCCCGGGGGGGGGGGGGACGGGGCCCGGGTGGGACTCGGGGGGCCCCGCGGGGCGGGAGGGGCAGCTGCGAGGCTCGGAGCGCGAAGTGGGGCCGGGCGGGCGACCTCCAGGCTGCGTCCCGCACCTGTGCCCGATGCGGGGCGGGGGGTGTTGGCGAGCAGGGGCAGCGCACGGGTCGGGACGAGCCGCCGGCCTCCCCTCCGGCCGCGGGGTCGCCCCCGGGCCCCCCAGACCTGGGCGCTCCAGGTGGAGCCCGGGCGGGCTGCAGGGGTGCGGCCCGAGCCGCGCGGGTCCGAGGGCAAAGTTGGTAGGGTCGGGGCAGCCCGGCGCCCGCAGCCCCAGGGGAGCCGGGGGGAGGGCGGCGGGCCCGCCCCTCCCGCCTCCTGCGGCCGCCGCCGCCGCCGAGGGCGCCTCCGGAGGCCGCGTCCGCCCGGGACCCCCGCCCCCCGTCGCCCGAGGCGTCCTGCGGGAAACGGTCGGTACGTGGGCCGCGGGGCGCCGAGGCACGTGGCCCGGGGCGAGCTGGGGCTGGGGGTCGGGGAGCGCGGCGGGGATGGGCGGAGCTCGGGCCGGGCCCGGGGGGTCCACAGCACCCGCCCGGCCGAGACCGCGCCTCGCAGCCGCGGGGGCCGCGGGTCGCCCCCCGGGCCCGCAGCTCGCTCCCCTCGCTCGGCGTCCTCCGCTCCGAGGCAGCGGCTGGAGTAAGACGGGGCGGGCCCGCGCCGTGACGTCAGCAGTGTTTGGGTGCTTATGCAAATGAGGCTGCGTCCGCCGCTCGCGGGCGGGCGGGGCGCGGGGCGCGGGGCTCGGTCGGCGCGGTCCGCGGGTCCCAGGCGTTGGCGCTCCCGCCGGCGGCCCAGCGCCTCGTCGTCCAGTTTGCGGAGCTGCTCTGCACCTGCCACCGCCGGGAACAGGTTTGCTTTAGGAAGTAGCATCCTCTGACCGAGCGACCCCAGCACCCCCCTCCCCCGCCTCCTTCCCGCGGGACACACAGCGAGTGGGCGCCCAGGTCCGACTTGTGCAGGGGGTACCTCGTGGGTGCCCGCCGGGGGGCCGGGTGGCCCGGGAAGGGTATGCGTCTCATTGAGGTCGGGGGGTTTTGATCATCAGAATCGTCATGTTGTATTTTTTGTGGCCGCGTGATCAGGGACCCATGGCGATTTATTGGAGTCAAGTGTATTGTTGAGTTCATGGACCGCTTTCCTGCACGCGAGACATTCAGGAAGGCAAGAATTCACGCTTTTTTTTTTTTTTAAGATTATTTATTTATTAGAGACAGAGAGAGAGAGGCAGAGACTCAGGCAGAGAGGGAGAAGCAGGGTCCACGCAGGGAGCCCGATGCGGGACTGGATCCCGGCTCTCCAGGGTCACGCCCTGGGCTGGAGGCAGATGCTCAACCGCTGGGCCACCCGGGGATCCCCCGAATTCACACTATTTTGAAAGGAAGATGATCTTTTACGGTGTGTGTGTGTGTGTGTGTTTTTTTTTTTTTCTTTCCTGATTGCACGTGGTATTCTTGGTTCAAGAATTACTTTATACTCCCAATACACGTAATCTCAAGATGTAACATTTTATTTATTTATTTATTTATTTATTTATTTATTTATTTGAGATTTTATTTATCTATTCATGAGACACAGAGAGAGAGGTAGAGACACAGGCAGAGGGAGGAGCGGGCTCCACGCAGGGAGCCCGACGTGGGGGTCGATCCCGGGTCTCCAGGGTCAGGCCCTGGGCCGCTGAGCCACCCGGGCTGCCCAAGATGTAATATTTTAATGGCATTAAGAAAGATATTTATACATGTTTCTGGAAAATGCATGCTCTGTCACCCGAATAATAAGGTAAATAAGAGATCCGTCTGTTCAGGCTGTTGTAGCAAAATACCATAAACTGGATGCTTCATAAACAACGGAAATTCGTTTCTCATCGTTCTGCAGGCTGAGAAATCCAAGGCACCAGCAGATTTGGTGTCTGGTTAGAGCCTGCTTCCTGCTTCATAGATGATGTCTTTTGCTGTGTCCTCACATGTTGGAAGGGACTAGTTGGCTTTCTGGGATTATATTTATTACCTCCAAAAGTCCCCATCTCCTAATACCATCCTCTTGGGGTTAGAATTTCAATATATAAATTTGGAGTGGAGAACACAAACATTCAAGCCATAGCAAGTAGAAAAAATTTTTTATGGGCTAATAGCTATTTGAAATGCCAGTAATCAAATGAGATGCCTTACTTGTCAGTCATTAAAATATGTTAGAATAATTACTAAAACCTAAACTCTGCATTTATAATCATTAATTTCCCCAGTGATCAGAGTTCAAATTTTGCTGTGTGCACGTTAGAAAATGTGCTTGTCCAGTCATAAAATAAAACTTGGGTATGAATAGGAAGAGATTTGCATTCTGTTGAACTCTGGGGTTACCCAGGTAGAAAAAAAAATCATTGATTCACAATGATAGACCTGAAAGAGACTTTGCTGATTATCAAAAGCCATGAAAACTTTCACTTCTCAATTTATTTCTCAACTTCTTTTGGGTAGTGTTGACCCTTTGTTACTATATACATAGGCATGATTGGGTATTTTAATATATTCTATGCAGAGTAAATTAAAATTCGTTCTGAACAAGATTCCGTGGGCACGGTCTAATACATGAAAACATTTAAAGTTACATGCCAGGAGGAATCTTTATATTTATTTCCAATTTCTCTTGTAACTTAAAATAAGTCCTAACTACTACTCTTCTGCATGCATTTAGTAAATTTTTAATGAGTTTATCTACTTAAATATTAACTTTGGCCAATAATGATTTTCTGATATTTCTCTGTGAATAATTAGCCCCGAGACAGGATTACAGGATTGTTGTAAATGTACAGTATCACTTGGTATAGAACTGTTTTCAGTTTATTTCACTTTATTTCCTTGTGATTAATGCACAAAAGTATCCTTTCACATAAGATTCATTGATTGGGATGCCTGGGTGGCTCAGTGGTTGAGTGTCTGCTTTTGGCTCAGGGCGTGATCCCAGAATCTGGGCATCGAGTCCCACATCTGGCTTCCTGCATGGAGCCTCCTTCTCCCTCTGCCTTTGTCTCTGCCTTGCTCTCTCTCTCTGTATCTCTCATGAATAAATAAATAAATAAATAAATAAATAAATAAATAAATAAATAAAATTTTTTTAAAAAAAGATTCATTGATTATCTTTGAATTAAGTGTTTACACTGGAAGCTTTTTCACCTAACAGATTGGCAAAGATCAAAGAAGGCAGAGGGAAACAGGTACTCTCATACATTGCTTGTTGTGGTCCAAGTTGAGACAGCTTTTATAAAGTTGAGACTGCCACTTAGCAGTATTTACCAAATCTATAGAAGCACATAATCTTTGATCAAGTAGTTCCACTGTTAGGAATTTATTTTACAGATATACAAATGCCAGGTATACAAAATCAGTTGCTTGAACACTGAAGCAGATTATCGGAAATGACCTAAATATATACTTATACCGTGGTCTATCATATTATTAAGACAAAATGAAACAAATAACCCCCCCAACAAATAATTGTATTGAGAGCAAGTTTTTTAAGTGAAAAGCCAAATGCGGAGTTATGCATATAGTGACAGTTGTGTAACAAGAAACAGGTTGGGTGGGTGGGGCGAAAACACATACCAGTTTGGGGAGAAAACACATATTAGCTTGACTACACATACAACAGTACCTGTTGATGACTTACAGATATGCTGAGGGACAGAGTGGGAAGATAACTTCACACTCTATGCTCTTTAATACTGTATTATTTACTGAAAATATAGATTAAAATATATTCTAAAGTGAAGATGATAGCAAATACCCTTGGGAGAACAGTATCCAGGCATCAGATGCTGTAGAATGAGTAAGGTATAAAAGTCAAGGGGTATTTTGGCTCTATGGTTTTTTGAGGTTTCTGATTTTACAAGAAAGTTTCTACTTCCAGTTTCTTAGCAATAGATTTAGATTTAGATGAGATTTAGTGGATTCACTAAATTTAGCCAGTTTTATCAGTATAAAAGCGCAAAAAGATTTAGTGAGTTGACAGCTTTTAAAACAATTTTGAGATGTTACAGATTCACATGTAGTTGTTGAGAAATAATACAGAGAGCTTTTGTGTGCTCTTCAGGCAGTTTCCTGAAAATGTAACCTTTTGCAAAACCATTACAATGTCATCATCAGAATATTGACGTTGATAAAGTCAAGTTTCAGAACAATTCCCTCACTGTAAAAATCCCTGTTGCCCTTTATAACCACAACCACATCACTCTGTCCTTCATATTATTTTTGTATTTCAAGAAATCAAAATGGAATCATGTAATATGCAGCATTTTGAAACTGGCTTTTCCCACTCAGCATAGTTGTCTATAGATTCATCCAAGTTGTTGTGTATATCAGTAGTTTATTTTTGAGTAGCACTCCGTGGCACGGATTTACCAAAGTTTGTTTAACCATTAACCCATTGAAAGACATCTGGGTCATTTCCAGTTTAGGGTTATTATGAATAAAGCTGCTGTAGATACTCATTTACAGGTTTTATGGAACATAAATTCTCATTTCTCCAGTATAAATGCTCAGGAGTGTAATTGCTGGGTTATATTGTAGTTACATGTTTAGTTTTCCAGAGCGCTGTACCATTTCACATTCTTACCAGCAATGTATGAATGATCCAGTTTCTCTGTATCCTTGCCAGAATTTTGTTGTCACTGTATTTTAGCCATTTTGAGAGGTATGCAGTGACATCTCATTGTAGTTTTAATTGGCATTTCCTTAGTGGGTAATAACGTTGAACCTCATTACATGGCGCTCATTTGTCATCCACACATCATATTCAATTGAAATGTCCCTGTATATTTTTTTTACTCATTTTAAAATTGGTTTTAATTGTTGAGTTTTATACATTTTTTATAGATCCTAAATACCAGCCCTTTCCCAGACATGTGGTCTGCAAATATTTCTTCCAGTCTCTAGCTCATTATTTCATCCCCTTAACAGGTTCTTTCATAAAGCAAAAGTTTTTAATTTTGAAGTTCAGTTTATCAGATTTCACATTAGTGGATTTTGCTTTTGATGTCATATCTAAGGACTCTGCTTAGCCCTGTATCTCAAAGATTTTCTCCAATGATTTATTTTTGAAGGTTTTATAGTTTTATGTCTTACATTTAAATCCATGATCCAGTTTGAGTTAAGTGTTATGTAAGGTGTGAGATTTAGGTTGAGATCATATTTTTGCCTAGAGTTATCCAGTTATTTCAGAACCATTTGTTGAAAGGGGTGTCATTTTTTTCTCCATTGAAATAACCTTTGCACCTTTGTCAAAAATCAGTTGGGTGTATTTTTTGAGGGTTTATTTATGAATACTCTCTTCTGTTTCATTAATCTATGTATCTATCCTTCTGCTAACTTCACACAATTTTCATTACTGTAGGTACAAAATAAGTCTTAAGATCAGGTAGAATGATTCAACTCATTCTTCTGTTCTAAATGTTTGTTGCTGTTTTAGTTCTCTATCTTTTAATATAAGTTTTGGAATAATTTATCTATAAATTATTTTTCTGGGATTTTATAGGTATTGCATTAAACTTGTATATCAATTTTGAGAGAATTTACATATTTACTATGTTAGTCTTCCAAACCATGAACATGGTAGTTATGTCTGTTTATGTATTTAGATCTTTTTTGATTGTTTTCATCAGCACTTTATATTTTTCAGCATAAAAGTACTATCAATGTTTTGTAGATTCCTTGGGATTTTCAATATAGACAACCAGAATGTCTGCAAATACGGAAAATTTCTTTCTTTATTTCCAATATTTATGCTTTATATTTCCTTTTCTTTCCTTATTGCACTAGCTAGAACTTTCAGTACTCTGCTCACTCTTTTTTTTTTTTTTTTTTTTTTTTTTTTTTTTTTTTTTTTATGATGGTCAGAGAGAGAGAGAGAGGCAGAGACACAGGCAGAGGGAGAATCAGGCTCCATGCACCGGGAGCCCGACGTGGGATTCGATCCCGGGTCTCCAGGATGGCGCCCTGAGCCAAAGGCAGGCGCTAAACCGCTGCGCCACCCAGGGATCCCTCTCTGCTTACTCTTAAAAGTATGAGAACGGGCATTCTTGTTTCTGATCTTAAGACAAAAGCATTCAGTCTTTCATTGATAAGTAATACCAACTGTATGTTTTTTGCAGATGATTTTTATCAAATCATAAATAAAATTTAATTTCATTCCTAGTTGGGGTTTTTTGGGGCAATTTTTAAATTACAAATGCCTTTTCTTTCTTTTTTTCTTTTTTACAAATGCCTTTTCTGAATCGATTGATATAATCATGATTTTTTTCTTTAGCCTGTGGTTATGGTATATTGCATTATTGATTTTTGAATACTGAACCAGCCTTGTACACCTAGAACAAAGCCCATTTGGTCATGATATATAATTCCTGTGATATATTACTGAGTTCTGTTTTCTAATATTGTATTGAGGAATTTTGTGCCCATATTTATAAGGGATATAGATTTATAGGTTTTGGTATTCTTTTTCCTTGGTACTGTCTTCAGAGTATCAGAGTAATACTAGTTTCATTAGATGAATTGTGCAGTGTTCCACTATCTTCTATTATGTAGGAGAGATTGTACGGAGCAGGTGTTAATTCTTTAAATGTTTACTAGGATTCCCCAGTGAAACCAGCTAGGCTTAGAGATTTCTTTAGTGAGAATTTTAAATAATGTTCATTTAAGTTCCTTAACAGATGTGGAGCTATTACATGATCTGTTTGATATTGGGTAAGTTGTGGGAGTTTGTATTTTTCAAGAAATTTGTACATTTCATCTAGGTTGTTAATTTATGTGTGTAGAGTGTTTGCTATTATTACCTTATGATCATTTTGATGTCTGTGAGTTTTGTTGTGATAATCCCTGGTGCATTTCTGACATACAAATGCCTAAAATACAAGACTGACCACATGGAACTTTACAAAAGGATGACTAAATGTGTCTTTCAAGGTTAATATTTATCTTATGCTTAAAAGAAAATCACTGCATGGATTTAAAAATCTGAACAGCACCCCTTTTGCATAGGTCTAGCCCTGTTGTGAACAATTCCTTGGACAATGTTTTAAATTTCAGTAGTTAAATATTTATACTTTTGGTTAAATTCAATGCATTTAACTGAAATTGAATACTTCAATAATTGAATAATTTGACAAATTGAATAATTTGTCTCCCCCACAGGCAAATATTTCAGTTTTCTATTGATACATAACAAATATTCTCCACCACTGTTGGTTGTTTTTTTTTTTTTTTTTTTTTTTTTCAGTAGGTTCAAAACAAATGGTGTGAACCATTTTAAAATGGTTTATTGAGCCCCTGTACCCTCTGTTGCCTTTCTGGTATTGTAATAATTTAAAACAATGATGAGTTATTATTTCTTATTATTCTGTGTGTGGCTGGGCTGTGGGTACCTCATCAGCTCCAGTTGGTATGGTTAGCAATTGGACTGGGACTAGAATGTCAGTGCCTTTGTTCTTATGCCTAAGGCTTCAGCTAAATGCCTGGAACAATTGGTGGCTGGCTAAGGTGCTCCCTCTCTTTCCATGTAGGATTTCTAGCAGGGCAGATAGACTTTTCTATATAGTGTCTGAATTCCAAAAGGATGAAAACTGAAACTGTCAGGCTTCTTTAGGCCTAGCCTTGGAACTTGCCCTGTCACTTCTTTTGGCCTTCCCCTGGTCAAAGCAAGTTCAGGTAATTCCAGAATTCAAATTCAAGTTCAAGTGCAGCCTAGAATTAAGAGAACAGGAAATAGATTCCACTTCCTGATGGGTAGAATAGCAAACATGTACAGCATTGGGAGGAATTGTAAATGTTCTTTTTGTAAACAATCTACTATGGGAAATAACTAAGAAAGATCATACTTGACATTTTATGATGATAACGACTAAAACATGTTTATTGCCTCCAAATTCATTTTTCATGACATAACTCAAAAATATAGATAAATGGAGTGTAATGTTATACACCTATCGTCAGCTAATAATAGCTCCTAAAATAGGTCTATCTACTAAGTCTTGGTACTTGTGAATGTTACCTTATTTAGAAAAAGAGTCTTGACAGACATAATCCTCTGATGAAGAGATTATTCTGATATATCCAGATGGGCCCTATATCACCATGTCCATATATGAAAGAGTCAAAGGAATATCAGATACACACAGATGAGGAGGAGGGACTGGAGTTAGAGATGGGAGGGATGTGGCTCTAAGTGAAGACCTGCTGGCAGCCTCCCGAAACTAGAAAAGGCAAGGAACAGATTGTCTCCTAGGTCCTCTTGAGGGAGAGACCTGACCACACCTTGATTCTCGTTTATTAAAAATTATTTTGGATCTCTGGTTTCCAGAGCCTTGAAAAAATTCATTTGTGCAATGTGAAACCACTAAATTTAAAGTTATTTGTTACAGAATTCTTAGGAAATGAATACAATGTCTAAACCTGAGGTGTTCTCATTATATTAACAAAATTTTAAGAATTTAAAAGAATTTCTTGTCTATTTTAAAAATGTTTAAAGGACTTCCTGAAATACTTTGTTAAGGGACGCCTGGGTGGCTCAGCGGTTGAGTGTCTGCCTTCGGCCCAGGGCGTGATCCTGGAGACCCTTGATCGAGTCCCGCTTCCGGCTCCCAGCCTGGAGTCTGCTTCTCCCTCTGCCTGTGTCTCTGCCTCTCTCTCTTTCTCTCTGTCTCTCATGAGTAAATATATAAAGTCTTAAAAAAAAAAAAAAGAAATACTTTAAGATTTTGAATCTCTTAGTTCAATCTCTTGGTTCATAGAAGTCAACGAAAGATACATCTCACTTTATGGATATTACTTTATAATTATAATTTTGAAATAATTGCAAGTTCATAGGAAGGTACAAAGGGAAGTCCTGTGCACTCTCCACCTAGCCTCTCTCATTTTACAATCTTATAGAGATATACAGTACAATATCAAAACCAGCATATTGATATTGGTGTAATCCAGAGTTTTTCAGATTATGCAGTTATTTTCTCTGCCTATGTGTGTATATGGGTATAGTTCTTTGTAGTTTTATCAAATGTGTAGTTTCATGTAATCCTTAACCATAATGAACATACTAAACTGTACCATCTCACGAGATTCCCTTGTCCATTATAGCACACTCACCTGCCCTTCCCTACCCTAACTCCTAGCAACCACTGTTCTGTGGTTCATCTATATCATTATGTTATTTCACAAATGTTCTATAAATGGAATTATGCAATATGCATCCCTGTGAAATTGGCTTTTTTCCCCATGTGGCATCATTTCCTTGAGGTTCGTCCAAGTTATTGCAAGTATCAATAATTCTTTCCTTTTTTATTGCTGATATTACATGATATGGAGGAAATACAACTTGTTTTACCAATAACCCCCTGAAAGACATTCAGTTTCAGGCTATTGTAAGTAAAGTTGGTATGAACACTTATGTATAAGTTCCTGCTTGAAAATAAGTTTTTATTTTTCTGGGATTTATGTCTAAGAGTGCAAATTGGTGGTCAGTGTAATAACTCTGTTATTAGTGCTAAAAGGAACTACCAGCTGTATTTTTAGAGTGGCTGTACTATTTTATATTTCTACCAGAAATATATGATTGATCTAGTTTTTTTTCATCCTCACCAACTTTTGTTGTCTTTACTTTTTAAGACTTGTTTTTAAAAACATGTTAGTCATCCTCATAGGCGTGTTATAGTCTACCTTTTTTGGGTAAAATATATAAAGTGTAAATTGTGACATTGTATTGTCATTTGTAAAAAAAAAAATCTCCTTTTGATTGACTCTGTGAATTCTATTTTTTTTTTCTCAATGCAAACATTTTATGTGAAGGGGATATAATTTGCAAAAGAAATGTTTAGGTTGAATTTTATATTGTTGAAGTTTTAGATGTGTTATTTTTTTCTTGAGTCTTGCTATATGGTTTAACATTTTGTTTTTATTCAGACAGCCTTTACTTTTTTACCCTATATGTTAGAATTAGAAAAATGTTTCATTTGAATCTACTATAAAGTTCAGATTCACTGTTCATAATTGGTTCATATTTGAAGAAAATTTTATTCAGTAAAATTTATAATTGTCCAAGTCAGGGAGATAATTTGGTGTACTTCTAGTTCTTTATTATAGAATATTAAACTTTTGGCATGTACCAATAATTAGCCAGCGCAAGCATGTCTATTTGAATCCTTTCTCATCTCTAAGATGCAAGTGCCTGTCTGTTTTTTTAGGTCTTTGCATATTTTCACTGGAAATGTTAATTAGAATTTAAAACAGTTTCAAAAGAAGTTGTAACAATAGTTTAAGAACTAAGAAGTCTTGAAAGATAGAATAAGAATTGCACAATATTTTAATTACATAGTGAAAATATTAGCAAGATTAATTAAGACAAAGCAGAGAAAAAACACCTATTGTCAATACCAGGAATAAAAAATGTGATATGACTACAAATCCTACAACTATTAAAAAAACTACGGCATATTATGAACTGCTTTCCACAAACAAAATTTGACAATTTAAGTGAAATGTGTTTGAAAACACAACTTACTAAAACTAATATAAGAAAAAAGGAAATTCAGTAGCTGTATATCAATGACACAAAGTGCATTTTTTAAATAAATTGTATTTTTAATTAAACATATTCTCTGAAAGAAAACTCCAGGCCCAGATGGCTTCATTGGTGAGTGCTGCCAAACATTTAAGGAAGAAATAAAACTAATTCTACATGTATTTTCTCAGAAAATAAATGAGAGACCGTTTTAAAATTCCATATATGAGTCCACCAAAACCAGAGAAGCAAAATACAAGAAAAAATTATATATTCACGTTCCTATGAATAATGCTGAAAAAATCCTTATCAAGATATTAGCAAATTGATTCCAGTAATATATTAAAAAGGTAATACATCTCGATCAGTGGCATTTATTTCATAATGAAAGATTAGTCTAAAATACAAAATCAATTGATGTTATATTGTGTATCAGTAGATTAAGAAGTTATATGATTGGCTCACCTGGGTGGCTCAGTCGGTTAACCATCTGCCTTTGGTCCAGATCATGATCCTGGAATCCTGGGATTGAGTCCCAGGATTCAGCCCAGGTCATCAGCATCATCTGTGTTCCCTGCTCAGCGGGAGGTCTGCTTCTCCCTTTCCCTATGCTCCTCCCCGCTCATGCTCACTAGCTTTCTCTCGCTCTTTTACTCCCTCTCTCAAATAGATAAAACCTCTAAAAAAAAAAAAAAAAAGAAAAAAAAGAAATGTTATATGATTATCTCAATAAAGGTAGAAAATTATGTGCCAAATTCAACAATTAATCAGAATTAAAAAAAAAAATAAGACCCTCTCTGAACTAGGAATAAAAAGAAACTTCCCTAAACTGACAAAAGACAACTATGAAAAAAATCCATAGCTAATATTGTACTTAGTAAAATAGTGAGTATGTTCCCATTAGCATCAGGGCATTGATGAAGGTGTCTCTCTTAACACTCCTATTCAAAATTTTAGTGGATGCCCAAGCCAGTAGGTAAGTCAAGAAAAAGAAATGAAAGGTAAACAATTAGAGAGAGCTTAAACTTTATTTACCTTTGACGTACTGTGTATATAAAAATCCTAAAACACCATAAGCTCAAATTATCAATGTTGCACAATAGGAAGCTTGTGTTAAAAAAATCAACTTTTTTTTTTTTCCAGAGAGAAGTTAGAGAGATAGAAGTAAATGAAGAGATATACCAAGTTCATAGATTAGAAAGCTCAAATTGTTAAGATATCAATGCTCTCCAAATGGATTTATAGAATCAATACAATCCTAGTTAAAAATCTAGCAGGCTCTTTCTTTGGGGTAGAAATTAACAAGCTAACTTCAAAACTTATCTGAAAAGGCAAGGAAACAATCTCAAAAAAGAAAAAAAATTAAAAAGATTAGGGTTGAGAAGCACTGAGTTAGAAATTTATTATGTTGATTTAAAAATGTTTTGAATCTAGTTTTAAGTTCTTCAAAATAGATTTTTTTCTGAAAACTTGCATATGAAGACAATTAAAGCAATACAAAAATGGGAGAATGAGAAAAATGTAAATATAAGTCCAAATTAAGTAATGTAATGTTCCCAACATTTTAAAGTGTATGTTAAGTCCTTTTACAGTAAATGAATGGAAAGATACCAATTGTTTTACATTGATTGGAGCCATGTTATTTAGGATTCTTTGTTTGCAAGCTGCAGAAATTGATGCCTGGCTAGGAGGCAAAAATAAAATAAATATTGGCAAGGTTCGGGCTCAAAGGAACAATGGGGTGCTTGGCACTGAGATGGAAAAGGGCAAGAATGAAAACAGTTCTTAAAGCTAGGAACCAGAATCCATGACTACGGTGGTAGTAGTTAGAGCCTGGGCATAATACCTTTGGAATTGAGTGAGATGCCAACCTTTTGATCTCTTTGTTCCTGTCCTCAGGATTCAGAATCCAGGGAGGGGAGTGCTAACTGGACAAGTGTAGAAGATTATTTGCAAAGAAGGTGGCAGTGGTTTTCTTTTCTCTCTACTCATATGTTTTGGAATTTGATTTTGTTGCTCCTTCCATCAAAAGGTAGAGGTTAGCCCCTCTAATCAACCTGGACTTAGCTGTGTGACTTGCTTTGGGCCATGAAACATGAGCAGATGCTACACAGAGGATTCACTGGCACTTGCATGTTGGGCTTCTTTTGGCTAGAGTTAGAACTGAGCTTATAATGTGAACAAGTTGAAGCTAGCATTTTGGAGAGATTACATTTGGAAGAATCAAAGTGCTCTGGCTGGGCAGCCCGGGTGGCTCAGTGGTTTAGCGCCGCCTTCAGCCCAGGGCATGATCCTGGGGCCCCGGGATCGAGTCCCATATCGGGCTCCCTGCATGGAGCCTGCTTCTCCCTCTGCCTGTGTCTCTGCCTCTCTCTCTGTTTCTCTCATGAATAAATAAATAAAATAAAAAAAGAAAGAAAGAAAAGCTCTACTTATAAAAAACAAAAAACAACAACAAAAAAAGTGCTCTGGCTGATAGGCTGCCTCCTGCCAGAATGTGAGTGAGACCATCCTAGACCATCCTTCCCCACTTGAGTTGATAGATGACTATAGTGGAGACGTGACCTGAGTCAAGACCAGCAAAACAACTGATCGTGTAAGCCTAGTTCAAATTGCAAACACACAGAATCATAAGCAAATAAGACATTTGTTTGCTAAGCCACTAAATTTTGAGGTAACTTATACAGCAACAAAAAAATGGCATTTGGAAAAAAAAGTGATGTTAAAATGATTTGAACGTATGGCATTGGCTCTAGACTTACATTATCCTTAATAATTTGCAGTAAGCCAGTTATAACAGAATACAGCTATAAGAGGGATGATAATCATAATAACAAAAGAAGACATATATTGAGTTCTTTCGATGTGTTGGCATTTATCCAAGCACTTTATTATTATATAACAAAGTAACTTAGCCAAGGTCATAAAACCATAAGTGATAGAGCTAGGATTTGAACTCCGTCTGTTTCTAGAAACTAAATATAAGTGTTTGGCATCAATATATGTCTTTTCACAGCAAGAAATGTTAATTTCTATAAGATCTCAATAAAAATAAACAAGAAGGATTATATGAAAGTGTGAAGAGATTGGGGTCATTATCTTTTTTTTTTTTTTGACTATGTGTTTTATAGTTAGACAGTATCCTAAATTGCTTCCTGATATGAAATATGAGGATATTCTCATGCTTTTATTTCTTTCTAATCTTCTCCTGTTTCAATTCCTGATTTTATTTTCTGAACTTTAATTTATATTTTTCATCTAAACATAATTCATATAGATTTTAAAGCTTATTTTCTGTTTAAATTAGTGTTCACTTCTATCCATTAACATGACTTCTCTGTTAATGAGGTCTTTACCTTTTTTCTCTCTTACTTGGCCAAATTTCATGATCATGTAACCTGTTTATCTACCTCCCCAAGAGGGATCATCAGATCTCTTACAGACAAGAATATTTGCCTGTGGCTTTTATAATTGGAATACAAAATACTTGAGTATAAAAATCGGAGATTGAGTGTTTTTTTCCTCTTAATTTTTTTTTAGCAGTTATGAAACATACTGAGAAGTCTTTTTATTCCCCCTTTCTACTTCTGCTTGAAATCCCTAGGAATCTTTATCCCAGTATTTTTAGGGTCGACACCTCTGTATTACTACTTTTTGAAAATATGAATCTGAGCAAAACTTCTGTTAATTTATCTTTCAGTATTTTGTGTTATATTAATTCTGTTTTCTTGCCTTCCTTTCAGAGGCTGCATAAAGCCAAAAGGAAAGATATAAATTGAGTTTCTGAATGAATTTGTAAAAAACAATTTTTTAAAGTTTGTTGGATCACCTTTATCTGACCTGTTTCCATTAGCTTTTCTCTGAATTACTTTAAGATATTTGACTCTTTTCATTCTTTTTGAGAAGCTTCCATAAGTCTTCTCCACGTCTATGGATGTACTTGTGGCAGCCTTTATTTGTTTTTAATGTACCTTTTATCCCTATACTGAATTTCCCATCTCTTATCTGTATTCAGTATTTATCTATTTAACTTTTTTCTTCCCAATCATTTTTTATATATTTTCTTTGAGTTTTTAAAAGTTCTTTTAATATTTATTTATTTAAAAAATTTATTTATCCATTCATAAGAGACACAGAGAAAGAGAGGCAGAGACATAGGCAAAGGGAGAAGCAGGCTCCGTGCAGGGAGCCCGATGAGGGACTTGATCCCGGGACCCTGGGGATCACGCCCTGAGCCTAAGGCAGATGCTCAACAGTTGAGCCACCCAGGTGTCTGATTTTTTTTTTTTTCAAAAGGAACTTCGTTTTATCTTTATTTTGTTGAATCTCTGAGTTTTCTTAAGTAATATACTTGAAACTCTAGAGCACTCTGTTTCCTGATATATATTTTCTACATTTGTTTCTTCCCCTGTCAACTACTCCCACTCCATCTCCCTGGTTCTATATAAAACCCTATCATTCTTGGTAATTACTTATTTTTAAATGGGTAGAGTTCTATCTTGTCATACTATCTGATAAAGAAATTAGTGCCATACAAATGGAGTCTATATCAAGTGGTCTGAAGAACTCCATATTTTCAATTCAAATTTATTCTCCGAAACAGTGGTTGTCAAATTTTTTCAATACAGTCAGTAAATATTTTAAACTTTGCAGTCTGTACAAATTGACTCTGCTGTTGCAGCACAAAATTAGCTATAGAAAAATATGTAAATGTGTGGGTATGGCTATGTTCCAATATAAATTTATTTATAAAATCACACAATGGGTTGTAGTTGACCCACGGGTAATATTTTGTTGACCTCGATCTTGAATATCTGTTGCTCAGGGGTAGATGGGAGGCCTTTACCAGGTAATGATGTAGACTGCCAATGAAACTCCTAAGTGCAGTCAAAGTGCAGTAGATGATAGCTTCTTTCTATTGCATGAATGGCTGGTGCTAACTTGGCAGAGGCTGTGCAGTTACTTGAAACTGATTATCCTACTGCCCATGACCTGCAGATTGCTGACACTTTATGACCTTCCACCTCACCTCCTTCCTGGACATTCCTGCTTCATTTCTTTTCCCAGATGTAGCAATGATCAATATACTTTTTGGCAATAGTCAGCCTCGCTTTTCATTCTCTTTTTAACCTATATTTATGGTCTACTTTTATGAACTAAGTTCTTCAAGTAAGCTTTTGGCATGATAAAACATGTTATCTTTTAGAAAAGTTGGGTCTTAAAGATGTGAAATAATTTGGCTTCCAATTATTGTCTTATATACAATGGATTTTACAAATGCATTCAGAAACTCAGTTTATATCTTTACTCTTGGCTTTATGAAGCCTCTGAAAGGAAAGTCTCTGACTCAATAAATCTAGGGCCTTAGGATAAAAAAAATCAAAAACCCAAAAAACAACCAAACGTGTAATAGTGCAGAATACTTATAGTTATCATACAATATTAATGTGTCCTACTTTTTGGAGCTCATTCATTGGACAGATAAGTTTAAACCTTGAGAATGCGAGATGAGTAAGATAAAATCATTTTCTAAGCAGAGTTTATGGTCTAGTGAAGAAGAGAGCACGAAATAAATGCAACAACTTTAGCTTCCTTTTAAAATATGTTTAATTTTATAAACGTTGCCCAGGATTATTGTATTATATAATCTGTATATATAGATATGTTTTATATATTAAATATATTGCAGGCATTTATATTATATCATTGTATTTCAATTTTGTTTACACTTGACATTGATTTTTTTTCATGGAAGATATGATCTTTGGGTTGTTTGATAGAAAATTTTATTTTATTTTTTTTTAAGATTTGTTGACTTATTTCAGAAAGAGAGCACAGGGGGAAAGGGACAGAGCGAATCTTAAGCAGACTCTATGTGGAGTATGGAGCCCCATGTGGGGCTCGATCTCACTACCCTGAGATCAGGACCTGAGCCAAAACCCAGAGTTTAACTGTGCCATCCAGGGGCCCCAGTCTGATAGAAACTTTTTTTAAAATTTTTATTTATTTATGATAGAGAGAGTGAGAGAGAGAGAGAGAGGCAGAGACATAGGCAGAGGGAGAAGCAGGCTCCATGCACCGGGAGCCCGATGTGGGATTCGATCCCGGATCTCCAGGATCGCGCCCTGGGCCGAAGGCAGGCGCCAAACCGCTGCGCCACCCAGGGATCCCTGATAGAAACTTTTAAATGTAAACTTTGCCAAAGGATAGCATATGTACATTTGTATAATTATTCATTAAATGTGTAAAAAAAATATTCAGCAGTGTCCAAAATTGTTTTTTCATTTTGATTTTTTTGTGTATTTTTTTTCTGCAAAGACTAGATATTTATAGAAGAAATTCTACAAGTTGTGAGACAATGAATTTGGGGGAGGCTCATGAGTGAACCCTGTCTTTTAAATTTTTTCTCCTGAAATTGTGGATGTCTTCACCCTAATAATATTTCTAAACTTTGATGTATTCCTTATCTTTCTATTTATATGGAAAAAGCAAAAAGAATAGCTAACAACCTTACTTTATTGAGAAAACTAAAGTTAAGAATTATTCTATTACTATAAGTTATACAACTAATAAATGAAAGAACTAGAAGTCTCAAGTTTGTTAGATTAGAGCCAATGCTTTTATCTATGTATCAGTTAAATTACTGTGCTAATAACTTATCTTTAGATAATTCAACAAGTGTAGATCTTTAAATAATTCATGTCTCACAAATCATAGTTTCCTATATGTCAGATTGTTTTCTTCCAGCAAAAAATATGTGGAAAATTAGCTTATTTCAGTTTTTCAGTGGTTCTATTTATTCATTTACTCCCCTAATATTTACTGATCTCTCAGAGAAAAGAAAGCAAATCAAACAGACATAATCCACAACCTCTTGAAACTATTTCCACATCAAAAACTTGGTGATGTCTTTACAATAGTCACTATAAAAAGTTGCTCATTTATCCTAGAGATGTGTCTATTATTTAAATATTTTCTTTTTTTAAATAAATTTATTTTTTATTGGTGTTCAATTTACCAACATACAGAATAACACCCAGTGCTCATCCCGTCAAGTGCCCCCCTCAGTGCCCGTCACCCATTCCCCCCGACCCTATTTAAATATTTTCAATGGTAGTTTTTCAGAATTTCCTTCACAGTCTAACTCTTAATCCTCACTAAATCCAAAATGAGGGTTTGCTGTTATTTTAATTTGGAAAGAACTAAACACCTCCAAACCTAAAGGCAACAAATAAGTTACATGGTCAAGTTAATGAGTTCCTGTTTTTCTTTATCATTGAGTCACCAAGCACCCTGTCTTGTTCATTAAGATTATGAATTAAATTATGATGGGCTAATTCTCTGACTTTGAATGTAAATCTAACACAGTTCTATCAAAGAATTCCATTATTTTTCTAGAAATAAAAGACAAAATTCTTGGTAGATTATTTCTAAAGCCTCCCAACCCAGCTTTAAAGAGAAACATTCATATATTCAATCACTTTTTATTTTTATTTTTTTAAAGATTTATTTATTTATTCATGAGAGAGAGGGAGAGAGAGAGGCAGAGACACGGGCAGAGGGAGAAGCAGGCTTCATGCAGGGAGCCCGACGTAGGACTTGATCCTGGGACTCCAGGATCATGCCCTGGGCCGAAGGCAGAGGCTCAACTGCTGAGCCACCCTGGCTGCCCAATCACTTTTTAAAATTGACAATGTCATTGGTTTATAAATACACCCTATACACTTACTTGGTTTGTATTTGAACAGAGAAAAGGATATGAGATATAATGTAAAAAGAAATAAAGGGAAAAATGTCAAGTGGTGGCAGTGTGTCTTTTGGGTCATTTGAGAGAATGTTTACACAAATAATGATAGTTACCACCTCTTGCATCTGTTTATGCTATTCCTTACATTTGGTGTGGCCTCACTCCATCCCTGCCCAACTATAATGCCACTTTTGTTCAACATTCCTGATGTCTCCTATCTTAATGGTGTTGGGTAATATAAATTATATAATGTAGTGTAATTATTTGGGAGGTGCCTTTCTCCCCGTTAGATAAAAGCTCCTTTAAAGTAGATATCATATGATTCATTACTGTTTATATCTCTGTATTTTATCCATATTACAATTAATATCAAGTGAGTGAATGATAAATATGCGTATAGAAGAGATTCTGTATAAGACACTTACCAGGATGGCATGTAATTGTAATTCTGTAAGGAATAAAATAAGGGATGTGCGTTAGTCAGAGAGGTAAAAAGGAAGAATTAAGAGAGAGAGTCACAAAATTTTAATTACTAGCAAATAGCATAGTTTTGCATTGGAGTATACCTGAGATCAAATTAGATTTTGCAAGAAGGAAGAAGTTAGTTAAAAGAAAGTGTGTCTGAAGCACATGTGTACTTTACAATTTTTCCACTTCTGGTAATTATTAAGCTCTGAAGGGACAAGGGCAATCAGATGTCTTATACTTTACAGAAAGAGTTATCATAAAAATTATTAATAAAGAGTCTTCAGTATTTTAAATATTTTCCCCCATTAATATTATTGTTTTTCAACTTAAAATTTTACAGGTATCCATTGGATATTGGACATACAGATCCAGGATTCATTAAGACTCTGTCACCTTGAACCAAGGATTTATATGATACCTTCCTCCATCTTTTATTCATATCAATTAGCATATTTCAAAAAAGAATTAACAAATTTACCATAAGGATATTTTTTAAAAATAATAGTAGTGATACCCACACTTTCCAATGCCGAAGAATAGCAAGGTGGTAAAAAGAGAATTAGATGATGAAGTTATTGAGTCTGTCAAAGACCTTCTTTCCAATGAAGACTCAGCTGATGATGCTTTTAAGAAGAGTGAACTGATTGTTGATGTTCAGGAAGAGAAAGATATCGATGTTGAAGAAGAATCCGAAGTCGAAGATGAAAGACCAGCTTGGAATAGCAAGCTACAATACATCTTGGCCCAAGTTGGATATTCTGTAGGTTTAGGAAATGTGTGGCGATTCCCATACCTATGTCAGAAGAATGGAGGTGGTAAGTTTTGGGTTTTTTAAATTTTTTTATTTTTTGTTTTTGTTGTTGTTAAGTGACACGTTGCTGAGTAAATTGCAACTGCCTGTCTCAAGTAGCCCACGTTGTTGCTGCAGTCTCATTATTTCAGAAACTATGAATTCCATTGTAAAGCCAGGGAGACTCCTTTGTTGAAAGTGAGCGCAACTCTGTTTTCAGATTAGGTTTCCATAGGAGCTAATGGCTTATTATGAATACTCAAAGATTACTTAAGGGTAGTACATTCTCAAATTCTTTCTGTGGGTGCTATTAAACATCACTAAATTCCTGACCTTTCTAACAAACGTTAGAGGCATCCCTTATGCCTGTCAGTTACTCTTCGGAGAAAAACCTAAAGTTTCTCATATAAGAGAGTACTGGTGAAAGAAGTCAGAAAGAATGTTCTCTCCACAATTTATTAATTCTGAATTTTGAATTATTTCACTTTTCAAAAGAAAATTACGTATAATTTACAATAATTATGGTGTTCAAATGCTGCCCAGAATTTTGTAGATCCCAGTAGAAGGGATTTAATCATATAATTAATGTAATACCAGACATTCTTCATCCTTAGATATTATATATATTTGGTTTCTAATGCTACAGTATTTGGGGGGCAAAGTTTAGTTTCAAAGAAAACTTTAAGGAAATTAGAATCCTTAATATAATTTCATTTTTCTTTTTAAGATTTTATTTATTTATCTGAGGGAGGGTGGAGGGAGAGGGAGAGAGAGCATGAGCAGGGGATTGGGGCAGAAGGAGAGATCCAAGCAATGTCCCCACTGAGCAGGGAGCTTGACAAAGTAGGACTCCATCCCAGGACCCTGGGATCATGACGCTTAACCACCTGAGCCACCAAGGCACCTCCATCCTTAATTTTAAACAAATATATCTCCATCAACATAATATCCTACCTTTTTGTATTTGTGTACATACTCAGTAAGGGTTGTTTAACAAAAATTATCTTACAGATCAATTTAAAAAGTATATACAAAGGAATGTATTGTTCATGTTGGGATACAAGTTCTTTTTTTTTTTTTTTTAAGATTTTATTTATTTATTCATGAGAGACACCGAGAGAGGGAGAGAGGCAGAGACACAGGCAGAGGGAGAAGCAGGCTCCATGCAGGGAGCCTGACATGGGACTCGATCCCAGGTCTCCAGGATCACGCCCTGGGCTGAAGGCAGGCGCTAAACCGCTGAGCCACCAGGGCTGCCCTGCAAGTGCTATAGTACATCAAAGTCAAGTAATGTCAACTAACATTTGAGTTGAAACTTTATTGCATGGCGACTATTAAAATAAATGTGGTTAAAAACCAAATATTATATTAGCTGCATATCAGCGCACAAAGGGTAGAAAGAATGTTTTGGGATTTGATTCCAGTTTGTGATAGTTTTGTTGATTGGATGAAAATATGGTATTTATACTTGATGTACAAATCAAATGAAATAATAAAATCATATGTGAAATTTCTTTTTTCGATTATAAGATAAAAAGCTAAGGTGTTCTGATAACAAGATATATTTAAGATCTTGCTTAGTTAATTCAGCTAGGCACATAACAACTGGTGTAGAAATAGTTGCCCGTTGGACAAATCTGCCTGAGAGGTAATTATCAATGTAGCGAGTCCATGATACACTGCACAGCACGCCACTGAAACTGTAAGCTCCTTAGCTAGTCATTAACACCACATATGCATTATTTGTCAAATAAGTTATACTTGTTTGACTTGACTAGTTATTATACTACCTGCTTTTTGTTTTTCATGAGCCATCCCATTTGCCAAGACTAGCAGAAGATGAATTCTGATCTTTAAGCCTTTCATCTTGTGAGCCTCACTCGCCACACTGTTGAGAAAGAAGGCTGTCTTGGCTAAAGTCATGTTGCTTTCCATTTAATACCATTTTTGTTTTGGCAGAGAACTCAAAGGATTTCATATTTAGAAATTAGTATAAGAAATAGTGAAAGGGATTATAGGGGAAAGGAGGGAAAATGAATGGGAAATATTAGAGAGGGTGACAAAACATGATAGACTCCTCTAACTCTGGGTAAAGCACAAAGGGTAGTGGAAGGGGAGGCGGGCGGGGGATGGGGTAACTGGGTGACCGACACTGAGAGGGGCACTTGATGGGACGAGCACTGGATGCTATACTATATGTTGGCAAATCTAACTCCAATTAAATAAAAATAGAAATTAGTTATTAGAAACATGTGCTCCTCCTCCTTATCTTCAAATGCAAAAAGAGTCAAAATGCTGTTCCTACTATTGTTTCCTTTGTTCTAATCACAAATACTAGACAGTGATATTACAAAATGCCAATGGACTTTATCGTCTCTAAATGACTGCCAGGGTACAAAAGGCTATACCCAACATGCAGTGTAGTGTTGAGCTTTTGGGATATTTGAGTAGTGTATTCGGCTGTCTAGTCAAACAGCCTCAGACAACCTGAATCTCACTCATTTGTCACTTGAGGCACTTCATGAATAATAGAACTAAAAAGTAACAGACCCAACATAAGATGATTTGTCTGAAGATATTAAACTTAAAGAACAATGGTGATGCTTAATAAGTAGTGTAATATAGAAGCTTCCAGCTCAGGTTTTTTTTTTTTTTTAATTATTTATTTTATTTGTTTTATTTTTATTTTTTAATTTAATTTTATTATTTTTAATGTGTATATATATATATACATTAAATATATATATTAAAAATATATATATATTTTATTTTACCAGCTCAGGTTTTGAAGTCAATTTGGCCTTGAAGCCTGGCTCTTTCCCACACTAGCCATGTGACCTTTTTTACAAGTTAGCTTACTTTTTCTAGTTTAGTTCCCGCATCTGTAAAATGATGATAATGATACTCACCCCATTGGATTCTTGTAAGGAATACATGGATAACTATGCGTATCAGGCTTAGAAATGTGCCTGGCAAATAGTAAATGCTCAGTTTTGTCTTAGTTATGATGTTTCTATTTATTTAATTTATTTATTTAGTTATAACTATTATTAATATGGGGGCTAATGTGAGTAATGTGAGTTAGAAGTATCTAATAGCATGTCATGCACACATAACTGAGGAAAGATTCCCAAGGAGTCCAGTTTTAATTCATTTTCCCTGTCATTCACACATACACAAACTCATCCACATTCCAGGATTAGGTGCATGTGTTAAAATGCACTTTCAGTCCTTTGGGAAACATTTTAAGGTCATTAGCACCTGAATGTTACTAATCATTTTAGTATTAGATACTTGATAATTCTGTTTTATGAGCTCACACATCCATGCTTTACATTATGTATCCATTTGTAGAATCAACTCAAGTCCAAAAGACTGCAAATCAGTCATAAGAAAGTAGAGATTTTCTATGGACCACAATATTAGGGAAATTCTTGTATATGGTCATAATTTCAGAGGTGTACAAAGATACTGAGATAAATCTCAGAATCTATTCAATCTATTCAAAGCCATCAAACACTTCTTTTTTAAAATATGGGAGAATACAACAAATGGCCTCTTATGGCATTGACACCATCAATTGCATGATTGCCTTGATAGTATCTGATTGGACAAAGCTCCAGATAGGAAATTTGAATGTAGGAAGTTCATTCTAGAGGTTATTTAATGAATAGTTTGCATATGTGTTCTTATATAGAAATGAATACGTTTCACATTTAACTTTATCAGTTAATAAAGCCTGATACTAACATTGTGAAACTATTTTAAAATAACTGGTCATATGTTTTAATTCGAGGTTTAGCTATAATTTTCTTAAGTATGAAAATCTTACCACAAGGATAATATACATTTGCACATGTATTTTCAATAGGTATTAAGTATCTTAGTTTCTCACTCAACTTCACTGCCCCTTCACAGAATTTTGAAAAATAAAAAATTCCTTTTGGGGTGCTTGGGTGGCGATACACTAATTTTGAATTAGTGTATAGAATCAGTTGGTTAAGCTTCTGACTTGATTTTGACTCAGATTATGATCTCAGGGTTGTGAGATTGAGCCCCATGACAGGCTCTACACTAGGCATGGATCCTGCTTAAGATTCTCTCCCTCCTTCTCTCTTTGCCCCTCCCCTGCCCTTAGCCTATGTGCCCACATTCTCTCTCTCTCTCTTAAAAAAAAAGGGAAACAAAAATTCCTGAAATATACTTTTTAAATGAAGTATTTATGAGAAAAAATGATATTTGTCTGATGTAAAAGTTCTTTTTCTTTTCCTATTTTTTTTTTTCCTTTTCAGTCTAAGCTGCTATTTCTTCTTCCCTGTTGTTATTTAGGGGAAAAAAGTCAGCTTTAATACTATAAAATTTCATTCATTCTAATTAAACTGATTTGGAATGCATGTTTAGTTGAGTTTGAATGAGATTTAATAAATTACTTCATGAGCATCATATGAATAAGAATTCCAGGAGTTTGTGAAGCCTACTTGAGAAAATAATTAACTTTGAGAAATCAATTATTTTTATGGAAAATGAAGATCTACCCTTCCAATAAAATGAAACTAAAACTTTACATTCTTACTTTTACAATAATTTTTTTTTTTATCAGAAACTCTTTGTAGCTGTCAAATCCAGGTTTCAAATACTAGAAGGTTTAAAATGATGAAATTGCATATTCTTTCAAGTCCTTTATAATTATACTATAATAGAAGTTCAAATACTGTCTTTTATGAGATATTCAAAATTAGTGTATTCTCTACTGTGACTTTTGAAAATATGATCTATTTCATTTGTTCTTGTCTTTGTAGGTGCATATCTTTTGCCATATTTAATACTGCTTCTGGTAATAGGTATTCCCCTTTTTTTCCTGGAACTTGCTGTGGGTCAAAGAATCCGGCGAGGAAGCATTGGTGTGTGGAATTACATAAGCCCTAAACTGGGTGGCATTGGATTTGCAAGTTGTGTAGTAAGTTTCCTGGTATGGTATATGTTATATAATTTTTACAGGGTTTGTTATTGTATAGTTTGCATTTAAATGAAACCCTTGAGTGTGTATTTCTATTCAACTCTTAACTGTGTTAAAAAAAACACGATTAGTTTGCACTAATACACTATCGAAGCTGTAAATATTAATATAGTTCAATCTTGATAATGCATGTTCCTAAGACCTAAGAGAGACATCTTCTTAGAAAAGATAATGTGTTTCAAATAAAAATGAAATGGGGAGGATTTTTTAACATGTTAAATGGGCCTTTATGCATTTCATCTCATTTCAAAGGAAGGGGCATAGGAAGCATAATGTAATCGCACTATTTTGTTTTGCAGGTGTGCTTTTTTGTGGGTCTCTACTACAATGTCATCATTGGCTGGAGTTTGTTCTATTTTTCTCAATCTTTTCAGCAGCCTCTACCTTGGGATCAATGTCCTTTGGTGAAAAATGCTTCACACACTTGTAAGACATGTATCATATCATACAGTGTTTTTTGTTTTTTTTTTTTTTTGTATATAAAGATCATAAAGTTGCTAAGGGCATGATATTTTGAGATTTTTTTTCTTTTCTGAAAATAATGTAGAAAAATCTTGCAAAATTATCCTAGCAAGCTTTCTTCACTTTTAGGATTGGCATACTTAAAGCAAAGACCTTTGGCACCATCTAATTTTACTAGCTCTTCCCAAGTTATTTTATCATGCCCCACGACATTATGGTAAAATATTACAACCCTTCAGTTGTTAACTTTGACAATTTTTTATTTTGTACACCTTTCTTGATGCCTAATATTTTGATTAAAATAAATAAAATACAACTTCCGGCTATAAAACGAGTAAGTTATGGAGATGAAAAGTACAGCATAAGGAAGATGGTCAATAATACTGTAATAATTATATGGTGACACATGGTAACTAACTACACCTATTGTGGTGAGCATTGTGTCATGTAGAGAATTGTAGAATCATTATATTGTACATCAAAATGAATAACATTGTATGTCAACTATACTTCAGTCACACAAATTTTTTTTAAAAGGACCTACAGGTAGTCATAAAGGAGAAAAAAAATAAAAGTAACATAAAAATTAGGGCAAAAAGAATTAGGATTGAAGTAATTGTTTTTATATCTTTAGTTCTGTTTAGTTTTGTTTAGTTTTTCAATCATTTATGTTTAAATTCTAGAACGTAAACAAAGGACAAGTCCCTCTAGTAGTGATGTCCAGTAAACATCAAATGCAACACATATATGTAGTCTAAAATTTACTACTAGCCACACTGAAACAAGTAAGAAATAGGTGAACTATTTTTTCCAAAATATTAACATTTCAACAAATAATTAATAGAAAAATTATTAATGCCCTAATTTACATTGTTTAATTGCACTACGTCTCTAAAATCTTCTGGTATTTTGTATTTATAGTACATGCCACTTTAGACTAGCTTTATTTCAAAAGTCACATCTGACCAGCAGCTAGCATATTTGACAGCTCTGTCCCAGGAAGTCAGTCAGATAATTCTGGGCATTGAAGGGGCTATAAACCTGATGTGTTTTAACTACTTTGATAAAAAGCTTACATATTCCTATTTCAGCGATGTGTAATAAAAAATATCAACAAGAATACATGTCTGTGGATTTTTCACAATTTTGCACAGTTGAGTTTTCATGGTGAACTTAAATGCTTCTGTAGAATAGTGTACTTTTCTATGAAATATTAAGAACTGATTTACAGGTTTACTGGGAGCAGAACAATAACCTAATTACTCTTCCTACTCTGAATTTCTTTCCATAGTTGTAGAGCCAGAATGTGAAAAAAGTTCTGCCACCACCTATTACTGGTACAGAGAAACCCTGAATATTTCCAGTTCCATTTCTGAAAGTGGGGGCTTAAACTGGAAGATGACCGTCTGCTTGCTGGCTGCCTGGGTTGTGGTTTGCTTGGCTATGATCAAAGGCATTCAATCTTCTGGAAAAGTTAGTATGTTAGAGTCCCTCCTGACTCTGCTCCTCACCACTCCTGCGTGTGATGCCCGCCTCAAGCTCTGCTATAAATGTCTGTGGGCAAACTACAAGTATCGTGTCATTCTAGGTAGTTAAATAAAGATTGGTGGAAAGTAGTGCTTTTGAAAGTGTGTTTAAAGAAAGAACATAAGTAAGGACGTGTTTTGTAGTGAAATCTAAAGTCACTTATAATCTTTCCTTGTTTCACCCAAGACATTTTTTGAAATTTTGTGTCATTCCCTAAAAGACCTTCATTTTTGCTGTTCATTCCCTTGACCCTTAGTTCACCAAAGATGAGGGTGAGACATAAATAACAGGACAGTGAGTCATACAGATCAGGGGATGAGCGCCTCATACTCAGACTTGAGAGTGCAGCCCTGCTCTGTTCTGAGGCTGTAGAGCTGGGTCTGAGGCAGCTGGCAAGGGCCTGGGGGTTAGCTCAGCTGGGGGACAGGTGGTGGGGTGGGCAGGGAGGCCACTCTAATGTGAGGCTTTGCAGGTGAGAGAGAGGAATTCACGAGGAATTCACACTTTATTGCAACTGTATGAAAAAATCCCTGGAGTGTGTTAAGTAGGAATAAGATAACATGAGCGGTAGCCTGGAAACTAGGAGAATATTACCAGTAGTGTAGGGCTGCTTCTAGATGTTTGACTTCAGCACCTAGATGGATGGTGGGGCTATTTGCTGAGACAGAGACAGGTAGGGACATCTTTGCGGGAAAGTCAGAAGCTCTTTTCTGGACCTGAAAAGTTTTAGAGACCTGTTAGGCTTCCACGTGGAGATGTCAAGGAAGCAGTAAACGTCTGGTCAGGACAATTGCTTTTCTACAAGAAACATTCACTTAACTTTAAACTGAACACTAGTGAAGCAGAAAGTAAAACCTTGACATTAATTAGAGTCTTAGGAGACTTAACAGGGGCTGCCCTCTACTTCAGAAGCTTTACAGAATTATAATGGAATTTTGATTAATGAAGAAAAAAAAAAAAAGGACTTGTTTTGACTGTTGCTGTGACCTAAAACAATAAAAGTAGAAATTTGTTAGGGAGATGGTAGCCATTATTTCTCTTAAAGATTGCTTGTTTTGTGAACTATAAGAAACACTATTCAAGTTACATCATACCTGTGGACTATTTTAAAGGAGTGTAAGGGAGATTCCCTATTTCTTATTATATCTCAAATGGGACCTTAAATAAGTCACATTGCATTAAGACTAATAAGCCATTCTAGTATGATGGTTATACAAGGTATTAATAGTACTATTAATCATGCTACAAAAACGGAGACTGTCCAAGTATAGAACAGAACACATAATCTTAACTATAGAAAGGAATATGGTTGTTAATATGTCTCACCTATATTTATTTTTTTCTTTGTAGGTCATGTATTTTAGTTCTCTTTTCCCATATGTGGTACTTATATGCTTCCTAGTCAGAGTGCTCCTTTTAAATGGTTCAATTGATGGCATCCGCCACATGTTTACCCCTAAGGTATGTATTGCATTTCTATTTATGGCTTATGATTGTAAAATCATTTTGTTTACTGTTAAAATGTTCCCACAGTTAGATTTAAGGGATAATTGTCCTAAACATATGTATACCAACCTTTTAAATTACAGCTGTTACATTAAACAGCCTAGAAAAACCAGGGCTTTTATATATCTATAATTATATCCATCTATTTCTAATTTTAAATGTTCCATTTTAGTTCTAGAGTAAGGCAGTCACTATGTGAACTTTAAAAATTCCCCTTTTTATAGTAAACTAACTTCTAATTTTTTACACTGTTAAATTTGGGACTTTTTAATCTTTTTTTTTTTAAAGATTTTATTTATTTATTTGAAAGAGAGAGAATGCAAGCAGGGGGAGGTGCAGAGGGAGGAGCAGAGGGAGCAGGACAAGCAGACTCCATGCTGAGAATGGAGCCCACCACAGGGCTCAATCCCACAACCCTGAGATGATGACCTGAGCCAAAATGAAGAGTCCGACACGTAACCAACTGATCCACTTGGGCACCCAAGGACTTTTCCGTCTCTTCTCTACTTTCTTCTCTATGTCAGTGGTTCTTAACCTTTTGTAATTGACCCCTTTGGAAACAAAAAACCCCAAAACGATAATAACATCTTCTTACCAGAGAAACATAATGAACATATTAATTTGTTTAACATCTCAGAAGGTTGACAGATCATCTAAAATTCATGAATCCAGGCAAAGAAGGCTTCTGTACTCTAAATCCTGTCTCAGAATATCAGTGTTCTTGTTTTGAGGTTTTGTACCTCCTAGAATAATATTTATAGTGGTGAGTTTGGGAATTTTTGTAACCTTTATAAATGCATTTACATTTCAGTAAAATTCTCATTTGGGTCAATAGAAGGCTCAGAATTTATGTTCTCTGATTCATCTTAGAATTGAACTCAATACTGAGTTTGAGGATTAATTATTATTATTATTAATTAATTAATCCTGTGGACTTGATATAGTGATTTGTTAGGAAACAAAAACAAGTTTTGAGGTGCATATACATTTTAGTTATTCAATGAAATGAAATTAACACTTTGTTATTAGTTTGCTAACACTATCATAGGTAAACATGGAGTTATAAAGATAAAATTTCAAAATTAGTTCAGAATTGGAAGTTATCTGAAGAGTGAATGAGCAGCCAGCATCCTGCTGCAGGATTTGGGCAGAAATTATCTTCCTTGGAATTCTTTGTCACTCCTGGCAGCTGCCCTGATACTATGTAAAAGACACTTTGTTCTTTGGGTATCAGGTTCCAGCTTGGTATTCATTCTCTAAGTAGCAAAAATTCTGCCATTGGTATCTGATTTTCTTGACTAATTCAAGAGTCCTGGTTAGCATGTAGAGTTGTTGGAACTCCCCAGTGAATACCTAGTTAAGATTTATAGATTCCAGTTGCATTACAATTTAAATCAGCTTCAAATGGGCCATATTTACTGACCAAAAATATTAATCTTGTAATATTTTTAAAAAGATTTCTGAGAAAAAGATTCTGAGCTTCGAATAACAACCTTTGGTTTGAACTTCTTTATATAAGTTGGCAATTGCCCATGACAAAATTCTAAATATTTGATTTAAATAGAAATCTTGGAATTAAACTACTTTGATATGACATTTTTACTTGGCTCTGAATTTAAAACTGGCGTTATTGACATAAACAAGACGAGGAATCACTATTAAAATATAGCTAACTCTTCAGGTCACTTTTCATTGACTGTAGATAAAATTCTGTATTAGGTCACTGCAAGGTATGTCAGTTAATATAATAATGATTCGTTGTCAATTACTTTTTAATTTACGTTGTTCATCCCAGGAGAAAGTAAAGAGTACCAACTATTCCCAAAACAGTGAATGGAGATTTAGTTCTGGACTTGGAAGTAAACTGAATGTCTTTAGTAAATAGGCATTGCCTGCCATCTAGTGGGTAAAGTAGAGACAGATAGTCGGGTGTATTCATCTTCAGTGTTAATGACAGGATGATAATGTAGCAAAGATTAATAAACAATATGCACATTTTAATTAAATCTTAATAAATTATAGATCTGTATTTTTTAAATGTTTTTAAGATATTTATTTATTCATGAGAGATGAGAGAGAGAGAGAGAGAGAGAGAGAGAGAGAGAGGCAGAGACACAGGCAGAGGGAGAAGTAGGCTCCATGCAGGGAGCCTGAGGTGGGACTCGATCCCGGGTCTCCAGGATCATGCCCTGGGTCTAAGGCAGGTGCTAAACTGCTGAGCCACCCCAGTATCCCAATAAATTATAGATCTAATCACGATCTATAAGCTTCATCAGAATATTGTACCTATATCCTATTTTAATAGTAATAGCAAAAATTAATTGGACAATAAATCCTCATATTTGAGAAAATCTGCATTTTGGAATCTACTTTGGTTCATATTCCGACTCTTCCCAGAACTGCCATGTAACCTTAGTCAGGATACTTAACCTTTTTAAGATTCAGATAATAGCAAGCAATAAATTTCATGGATTGTCCTGAAGATTGAATGACATAATCCATACAAAGTGCTTATCAATGTTCCTACCAATACAGTCCATGTATGTCAATAGTTATTGAGCTCTTAGGGTTTGGTAGGGAATATGACAGAGTGGTATATGCCTTGTTACTCCCATCTTCGGTCGAAGAAGCTGAAACTGAGGGAGGGCAGCCACTTACTCTAGATTGCACTATTTTTGGATTATTAAATGGCAAAATTAGGGTCTGAAACTGACTGTGGAACTCATGTTCTTAGCCACATTTGACGTTGCTCCCAATGAAGGCAATTTCATTGCAATAGTAAAAGGAGATAAAATACCAACTTAAACACTGTTATTATTGAAATCAAATTTAATTCTTTATTGACATCTGTGTCAGATATGGCTAATATTAATTGTTCCGTTTAAAAGATTTGATTAAAAATAAATAAAAGATTTGATTATACACAGTGATAATTGTCCCAGAAGCATAGCAGAGTTACTTGAAATAGATGTTCAGCACAGGTTCAGAACTTTAGAATATTGGCTCTGAAAGGGTCTCTGAGACGATGTAGTTGAATTGCTTCAATTTTCAGAGAGGCTTTCAGGAAACTTTTGAAAGAAATACATATGTAAATATGCAAAGTACAAATAGTCAACTCTCCGAAGTTTATAATCTGCTTATTATCTGCCCTATTAGACTACCACAAGAAGACACAAAACTCAAGGTATTAGTTAAATCATTAGACTATGTTGGTAGTTAATTTATTTTGCTTTGTAAAGAAAACAAAGACTTAGGTAAGAGATGATTGAAGATAGTTAATTTCAAATACTCCTTTTGATTTGTCTTAAAAATAACCTAAAAATTTCTGTAATGTAGAAATGTAGAAAATGTAGAAAATCTCTATGTGAGTAAAATCTCCATCTACACACTTGATTGTCTATGGTTTTTCTTATTCATATTTCTTGTTTCACTGCTAAGTGAAAACTTTGTTATTCTACTAAGAACAGATTATTCCTCCAGTTTAAATAACCTTTGGGCGCATAAATATCATTATGATGTATTTAAATGATAGAACTAATTCCATGTAGATTATTCTGAAATACTATTTTGCAGCTGACTTCTCTTATGTTTAATTTTAAACAGCTTGAAATGATGATGGAGCCCAGGGTCTGGAGAGAAGCTGCTACTCAGGTGTTCTTTGCCTTAGGTCTGGGATTTGGTGGTGTCATCGCCTTTTCAAGTTACAACAAAAGAGACAACAATTGCCACTTTGATGCTGTCCTGGTGTCCTTCGTTAATTTTTTTACATCTGTCCTGGCAACACTGGTGGTGTTTGCAGTTCTGGGCTTTAAAGCAAATGTTATAAATGAGAAATGCATAACAGAGTATGGATATTAATTTCCTTTAACTTTTGATGACATAATTATATACAAAGTATACCCCCAAACCCAAAAGTCTTCATTCATCATGTTGTTCTATTTTTCAGAAACTCGAAAATTATCATAAAACTTTTGAAAATGGGCAACATTAGTCAGGATATTATTCCTCATCATATCAACCTTTCAGCTGTTACTGCAGAAGATTATCGTTTAGTTTATGATATCATTCAAAAAGTGAAAGAAGAAGAATTTTCTGCTCTTCATCTCAATTCCTGTAAAATTGAAGATGAACTAAATAAAGTGAGTAGGCTCTGTTTAAGCAATACAGTAATTATCATTCAGTGAAATTTGCATTATCTGTAAGACTTCTTTTAGGAAAATGACCCTTAAAATGCCAGCAGAAGATTATGCTCTTTCAAAACTCACATTTTTTATTTCGGAGAACATACTTTCTTTTTTTCTAAGTTTTTTTTTTTTTTAATTTTTATTTATTTATGATAGTCACACACAGAGAGAGAGGCAGAGACACAGGCAGAGGGAGAAGCAGGCTCCATGCACCGGGAGCCCGACGTGGGATTCGATCCTGGGTCTCCAGGATCGCGCCCTGGGCCAAAGGCAGGCGCCAAACCGCGGCGCCACCCAGGGATCCCTTTTTCTAAGTTTTTATCTTAGTTGTTAACTTGTAGAATTTAGGGAATGAAACAAGCAAAGGGAAAAAAATAAGACAGAGAGAAATCCAAAGAACATACTTTTTAAAATTACATAGGTTTGCTTTACTTTAAAAAGCAATCTCATTGATTAAGCCACAAAAATTAAAACTATGGGGGATGGGATCCCTGGGTGGCTCAGTGGTTTGGCACCTGCCTTTGGCCCAGGGAGTGATCTTGGAGTCCTGGGATCAAGTCCCACGTCGGGCTCCCTGCATGGAGCCTGCTTCTCCCTCTGCCTGTGTCTCTCCCTCTCTCTCTCTCTCTCTCTGTGTGTCTCGTGAATAAATAAATAAAATCTTAAAAAAATTAAAACTATGAATATAAATTGACTTTCATCATAGAAAATGAAATTAGATACTTTTCCCGGTATAATATTTAATACAAAATTTGAATTATGACTGTCATTTATTTATTGCATGATTGTTTGGACACATAATTGATATTTAGCCATTTATGTTTAACAAGTCATGATTAAGTCCTTTCCTTTAGCTACTGTCATTTATTTTAAGAAACATGAAACGTGAATATTAATAAGTATCATTGTGTTTGTTGCCCTTCCCTGTATTGCCAAAAAAGGAAAATGTAATGGAGAATTTGACCATTAATCCCTCTCAGTAAGATAGCTAACACTACACATGAGACTAAACATAAAGAATGATGTGCAGGAAGTTCTGGATGGAGCCATCATTTACATAAAAATCTTGAGCTCTGTAAAGAAAGATTTAATTACTAAGTTACCCTTAAAAGTTTTTGCTTTTGCTTTTTTCCTTTTTTAATTCTGGCCTGTTGTTTTTATGAGGTAACACAATCAACTTTTGTTCAGAGGCAGTTTCTTAGGAGACAGCATGATATCAGCCTATTTCCAGAAACCCCCAAGCATTATTCAGTTTTCCCTCCCCTATGTAACTGATATATTTAGCCATCCGGTAATATTGCTCAGTACTAATGTTGCTAATTTATGTATTTTACAGGCAGTTCAGGGAACTGGCTTAGCTTTCATTGCCTTTACAGAAGCAATGACACATTTCCCTGCATCCCCCTTCTGGTCAGTGATGTTCTTCTTCATGCTGGTAAACCTAGGGATTGGCAGCATGTTTGGGACCATTGAAGGGATCATCACACCCATTGTGGACACTTTCAAAGCGAGGAAAGAAATTCTTACTGGTGAGTTTTTAAGTGTTTGTCTTTTCATTGAACTGGCACAGGCCATTTTACTCTTGGTGAGAGGTCAGAGTTGGAAATAGGAAAGTGTTTTATTAATGCCCATTCATGAATATGTGTTATTATTATTTGTTATTTTATTTATATGTTTATATACAATGCAAATGATAGATTTAATGTAGATTATACTATTAGTGATTACTTATTATATTACTTTTTATTAATAATAGTATCACTATCATGAATTACTGGCACTAGAATAAAGTCATAGAATGTTCATGTATAATTTTTAAGTGAGACAAGTAATTATTTTTAAAAGTTGAGATCCAGTATTCCTTTTCCAAAAAAGTGCATAGTTGAAATTGATAAACCTAAATTCAGTTCATATAAAATATCTCTTGTAGCCTGCTAGTAGTTAATATCTCTGAGTAGGAAAGAAAATAAAATAATTTGTCAATATTGATGGTTATTAATAAGTAAAGTCTGTAAGCAATTTTTAAAGTACGAGTTTTGTACTGCATCATCTTTGCATTTGAAGGATTTAAAGGATGTAAGAGAAATTATAAGAGATACGGGAGATACAGAAGAGCTTTGTCTCCAAAAATAATAGTACCAGTAACTAAAACCAAGTTGGGCACATAAGACTTACACCATGTAATATACTGATAGATAACATAGTACCCTAATAGCATCTTAACATGTTACAAGAATCAAGAAGCTGCAAGGTTCACCTAAATATATACTGGAACTATCAGTGAAAGAGATGGCAGTTGAATTGGAAAGGGAAAAGGTCTTCTAGGTGTCAGAGGATAGCTTTAGTAATAGCTCTTTTTTTTTTCTTTTTTTTAGTAATAGCTTTAGCTTAGCATATATAAACAGAGATAAAGGGAATAGTTAAGGAAGCCAGACAGACCAGAGTCCAGACCAGAGTCCAACAGTGTTTTAAGTAATGCAAAAACAAATTGGAAAAAAATATGATATTGAATGCTGGGCAATAATATATAAGCTCCTCAAAGTTCTTTTTTTTTTTTTTTTTTTTGCTCTGGAAGATTAGTAATAGCTTGTGTGTAAATAATTCTCAAATATGTATCTTTATCGCTCACTGCTCTGTTAAGTTTGTGTGTATGTATGTAAAACAGTTTCAAAAGTTTGTTAAATACTTTCGTCTCAACATCCTCAACTCAGCTGAACCTAAATGAGAAACTTCCTTATCATCTCCCACAAGGCAGCCTCTTCTTCTGAAGTTTCTATTCCGTTCAAGGCTATCAATATCCTTCTTGATGCGTGTACTAAATAACATCTTTGTTGCTTTCCTCATGCTTACCCCATGTCTAAACCCTTCTGTAGTAAGAGGGCTTGAAAAATTAAGGGAAAAGCAACAGTGTAGAAGGAAAAAACACACAGGGTATTATTTGGTGAACCCACTGGAGAACCTGTTTGGTGCCACGCAGAGGGGAATGTCCTCTGTTTTTCCGTTACCTGTCTTTCGGGATCATACCTATATTTAAAGTCATATTTCACCTTGATGAACTGTTCCTCCATCATCTTTGCCAGATGTGCTTTTGTCTTCTCTGACAGTATGGTAGGACTTAGATAAGTAAATTACTTATGATCTTTTCCAATCAAATCTGCAGCACCTACAATACGCTTTCTTCATATTTACTATGTAACATGGTGGAAGTTGGTGCCCTGCTACTTCCATCCTGAGACTCTGAGTACTGCGTACTGTGACAAGCATTTAAATATTTCCATATGTGATAGGCCCCAAGTAAAGTTACTTTGCCTTCCCTACATTATATGTTGACATATACTATTCACTTATGTGTGATGTAACTCACACTACTAGTTTAAGAGGTGGAGGAGATGACTTCACTTAACCCATGCTTAGTGGAGATTGTCAGGGAACCCCCATGTGAGTGAACCCAAGGATGTTGTTTTCTCCCCTCCTGAACTGAAGTACCTGCTTTACTACTCTTTTTTTAAAAAGATTTTATTTATTTATTTATGAGAGAAGAGAGAGACAGAGAGAGAGAGAGGCAGAGGGAAAAGCAGGCTCCATGCAGGGAGCCCGATGTGGGACTTGATCCCGGGACTCCAGGATCACGCCCTGGGCCAAAGGCAGGTGCTAAACCACTGAGCCACCCAGGGATCCCCTCTGCTTTACCACTTTTACTCACCTCTGCTAACAGGTGGTTGAGGAATAGAACACAGTCATCTTTTGTATTTGACAACATCTCAACTGAAGTGCGTGAGAGAATAGAGTCTAACATAAATATAGGAATATTATATGGATTCCAGAAATCTCTTTAAGCTTGTACATTAACAGTAGCTGGTCAAAAGTTACTGTCTACAGTGATTCATATTAAATCTGGGGCTAAGTCCAAGTCACTAACTGCCCATGTATTATATTCCAAAGTATCAGGAAAAGTGTTGCCTCTTTTTATCATTGACAGGTTATAAAAGTGAAGACAACATTGTTTGAATGTAAGAATTCATAATTAAATTTAAAAGACTTGACTGAATAAAAGCTTAGTTTTTGAATCTATTTCTTTTGTACAGTTGTCTGTTGTCTTCTGGCATTTTGTATTGGCCTGATATTTGTGCAACGCTCTGGAAATTACTTCGTTACAATGTTTGATGATTATTCTGCTACGCTGCCTCTGCTAATTATAGTTATTTTGGAGAATATTGCTGTATCCTTTGTTTATGGCATAGATAAGTAAGTATATTTGCTTTTATGCATTCATTTTTCAACTCTATTTTGGAAAAAACAATTGTCAATGTCTATTTCATCTATATGCGGAGGGAAATGAGTAGAGGGAAAAATTCTTTGCAGCAAAGTCAGATCTTTTGCAGGCTCTTCTTCATTCAGTCCTTTTAATAAAGTATAGTCTCCTATTAGGTGATTAGCTAGAATTGTGTAGGCAGTAAGATAATCTAGGATTCTGGAGCTTTGATTTAATCCTAGTTATCAAATAGTAACTGCCAGGATCTGGGGAGTAGTGGCTATGGTCCAAAACCTTGTTATTTTAGGTTATTATTGCCCACATTTCACATTTCTCAGGCTTATGAGACATCACCGGACCAGCTCATCACCTACCTGGGCGGAGGCACACCTGGGGTCCATAGCTGTCTCTGCTGAGCTTTAAAGCCTATCTTCCCAATTACTTTACTAATCTGTTTTGTGGGAGGAATTTTATTTTACTATGCTACATAATGCCTTATTTTATTATGCTACATAATGTCCTAAGTAGCAGGTCAGTTTTGGAAAATGATATATCTTGCTCTGGAGGCGTATGTGGCATTTGCTCTGCACAAACTTCATATTCATGCGGAGTCACTATTTGAATTGCTAGACGCCTAAGCCTCTAGATTATATGCCTGCTAGATGTGGAAAGTATATATACTTGGCATGAAATGAGGCATTAACGTAATCTCAGAAGAAAAAGGTTACCGGAGGTTTTGTACAATATTTTTTTAAAGTTGTTGTCTTTAGCTAACATATGGACTTCAGCAAGCTTATTAGAGGTCTGTGTAAAGTAGGGGTGAGTATGTTGCACGAAGACCAGAGTGCTCTTAAACAATGTAGGGAATATTATTGGCCTTGAAAGAGTTTCATGACAATGCTTAGAGAATGTTTTTATTAGTGTTAAACCCTCCAGGTAAGGAAGGGCGGGGGACCTACTTTTAATAATCATCTACTATATGTCAATAGTAGTGATAGCTGTCTGGCATGCATTAAATAAAATAAAAATAAAATACCCTGTGGTAACTAATATTATCCATATTACAGGTGGAAAATTGGCCTTACTTGAACAGGAGAATCAGTATATTAGCTATAGAGCCAGGACTGTTAATTAGACCTTCAATGCAAAATTAGCTTTCTCTATACTCTACCCCCAACTCCTAACTTGCACTGTGTTGGAATAGGATATCATTATTGGGCTGATCTTTGGATCGATAAGATCATAATTTCGACTTCCATTTATATAGTTTGTCATTTACAATAGGCATAGTACAAAATTCTCTTTTTAGTAGTTAGTGTCCCTAAATAATAATAGTTAATAGCAGCAGGAGAAATGATGCCATGACTAATAGTAGTCATTAACCTGATATCTATTAAATTTCTACTATATGTGCACCTGTTAAATTCCTACTGTATGTGAGGTAGTGTGCTCTGCATACATTGCCCACGAGCCTAACAATAACCTTCTAAGATAGAAATCTCTTTCTTAAAAATGCCAAAAAATGCTCTGCCATCTTTTAGTGTATATCTTAGTGTCTAAAAATGCAGGAAAATTCATTTCAATGGAATGTGGTTAAATCTTTGGGAAAAAAATTTTTTTAAAAGGAAAGGAGCAGAATAAATCCCTATAGACAACAAAAGCATACAAGCAAAATAGATGAAAAACTAACTACATTTCAAAATGAGTTGAAATAAATTTTCCAAAAAGAAAAAGAATAGCATTTATCAGTTGTTTAAAAATCAAGAAATATGATAATTAGAGAAAAGGAAGATTTGAAAACAGGTAGTAGAACTCAGGAAGTAATTGTGAATAATAATATTCAGAAATGATGATCAAATTAAAAAGAACACAAAAGCAATAAGCACCATATCTAGTTCTACAAGAATTAGAAGGAATACTTTTTTTTAAAATCTGGAAGAAATAACAAAGGGGCTAAGGAAAAGAATAGGGACAAGTATTAAACAAAGATGACTCCACATGTGTAATGTGTACAATAAAGTCCTCTAAAAGCAGTGGCCAGAATAATACTAAACCTGTAATTCAAGAAACTTGCCTAAAATAAGAGACAACCTAAATGTTGAAGGGGCACATGACATATTTAGAAAAATAGACGTAATGGCCAAAACAGGATATAGTCTAGGCTCTTACTTTAAGACAAAAAACAAACAAAAGAAGAAGAAGAAAAAGAAAGCCATCTGGGCAAAAACAATAACCAACAAGCCAAAGTTGTTTATAAGAGAAAAATCTGATAGTCAACAAATTTCCTGTAACAATATTATGAGTTAAAATATTTACAATCTCAAGGAAGGAAAACCTAAGCCACAAATTTTTATTTTATTTTACTTTTATTTTATTTTATTTATTTATTTATTTATTTATTTATTTATTTATTTATTTATTTATTTTTTAAAAAAGATTTTACTTGTTTATTCATCACACACACACACACACACACAGAGGCAGAGACACAGGCAGAGGGAGAAGCAGGCTTCACGCAGGGAGCCCGACGTGGGACTCGATCCTAGGACTCTAGGATCACACCCTGAGCTGAAGGCAGACGCTCAACCGCTGAGCCACCCAGACGTCCAAGCCACAGATTTTTTTTTTTTCCACAGATTTTTTAAACCAGTAAAACGCACATTCAAGTATAGTGACTATATAGCCAATTATGAACAAGAACTTAGGGGGAATATAGTTACTGTGATCTCTCTTTGAAGAATCTACTAGATAACCATCTTAACACAAACAAAACTCTACAGAAACATTGGTACGAGCACTGCTGGGTGAGCGTTAATTATCGCTAGATAAATGTCAAGGGATGTAGACTACTATGTGATGATTATATGCTTTGACAGTTTAACATCATATACCTAACAGGGTGAACTCTATTTCACATAAATGATACTGTGATAACCTTACTTAAAACAACAACCCAAGTCTAATGGTTACCAGGTCTAAGTGGTAATTTATAGGAAATAAGAGGATCAGTTACACGTGTGAAGCAACACTGTGTAGATGCAATCAACAAAATCCAGACTGTGAGATTACTATGAGATAGAGCGTCCAGCTGATTGAACAAAAAATTGGAAGAAATAAAAAGAAGTAGGAAGAACCTGGAGAAGAAAAATGGGTTTGAGAAACACATCAGCCATTGCAATGTGTGGACCTTCTTTCAATTCAGACTATGAAAAGAAGTGAAAGATTAGGTTATATAATTAGGTTAGATTATGTGAAAGATTAGGTTATATAAACACTGATTGGCTATTGGATGATATTAAATATTGCTAAGTAAAAAAAGAGATCAGGAATTTTTAATGTATTGCAGACAATATATTTATAGAATAGAAAGTCATCAATGAGGACTTTTCAGGAATTGGTTTAAGAGGGCCTTTGCTAAAAAAAAAAATAGAGGGCTTTTGCTACACAAAATATAAATGTTTCTAATTAATGTCATCCCCCAATACAATTTTTGATTCAGCATAAAATATCACAGGGTATCATAGCTAAACCTTTGTCAAACTGTTGATATAATGCACCTTTTTAAAATATAGGAATATTAACGTGAGGCGTATTTAAATGCTTTCTTTTTATTTAGGTTTATGGAAGACCTGAAGGACATGCTGGGCTTTGCTCCCAACAGATATTACTACTATATGTGGAAATACATTTCTCCCCTGATGCTATTTTCACTGCTAATGGCGAGCGTTGTGAATATGGGCTTAAGTCCCCCTGGCTATAATGCATGGGTTGAAGAGAAGGTAAAATACACATTAAGGAAATTAGATGAAAAATATATGTAAAACATTATTTTAGGGGTTTTTGTCTTTTGCTTTCTTCACAGTGTATTTTGCTGTTTAGTGAATGATGTTGTTTCTATGCCAGGATCTTGAGATTTGTCTTTTGTTTGGCCCCAAACATGTATGGTTTTGTTACACATTGTAGGTTTTTTTTAATACCCGAGAAATGCTGACTTGGTCCTCACTAAAGTATCTGTGTTTATGTCACCATAGGTGACCCAATAATTATGGGGGCCTTTGATTCTAGAAAACGTATTGCCCAAACCTCCAGGAATATTTTTATATAAATGTATCATATCATATCCCAGATACTGTGTAACAAGAAAATATGAATTAGCCATTGAAGATATAATCGAAATAAATATTGAAGGAAAGTTTTGTTATCAGCGCTTTATATTAGCAATGGCTGTTTCACTGTCTGTTTTCAAGGTGCATTAGCCACATAACAATAAAGATACATGTTAATTGTCATAAAATCAGAAGGCTTGTTTTTCAGGATACCTCTGACCTTTAACTATCCCGTGGTCAATACTCTATATAACAACAACTAAGTTCATGACTGGGGCATTCACAAGTCTGTGAACCCTTACTAATACCCTTGGGGCCAGAGGTGCTTTAAAACTTAGATTTTCAGATTTTATTTTTAGTTTTTTTAAAAGATTTTTATTCATGAGAGACACAGAGAGAGGCAGAGAAGCAGGCTCTATACAGGGAGCCCAACATGGGACTGGATCCTGGGTCTCCAGGATCAGGCCCTGGGCTGAAGGTGGCGCTAAACCGCTGGGCCACCCGGGTTGCCCAGATTTTCAGATTTTAGAAAGGCAGTGTGGCACATGTAACTTAACGACTGAGAGTAATGCTGATTTATTATTTCTCAGGGTTCTGCAGGTGAGCTGCATGGTTCTTCTCTAGGGCTTACCTGAGCTAACTCATACAGTTGATTAAACTTGAAGAGCTGGTCTCTCTATGTAATCTTTCATTCTTGGCTTCTTTCTAGCATAATGGACTCAGGGCAGCATCCTAAGAAACAGGCAGAAATTGCAAGGCCAGTAAAGCATAGCCTTGGAAGTTGATTGATGTCACTTCCACACCATTTTGTTGGTCAAAGCATGTCACAAGACTCTTTGCCTACAGACCTGAGAAAAATGCAGTTTTTTTTTTTTTTCACATACTTGCAAGAAGATTATCAATGATGATTTTTTTTTTTTTTTTTTTTTGGCTTTCACAGGCATCTGAAGAATTTCTAAGCTATCCAACATGGGGACTGGTTGTCTGTATCTTGCTGATGGTCCTGGCAATACTGCCCATCCCAGCTGTCTTTATCATTCGTCGCTGCAACGTGATAGACAATAGTTCTGGTAATTTAGCATCTGTGACCTATAAGAGAGGAAGGGTTCTGAAAGAGCCTGTAAACTTAGAGGGAGATGACGCAAGCCTCATTCATGGAAAGATATCCAGCGAGATGTCATCTCCAAGTTTTGGTAAAAATATTTATCGAAAACAGAGTGGATCACCAACTCTGGACACTGCTCCCAATGGACGATATGGAATCGGGTACTTGATGGCAGACATGCCAGATATGCCAGAATCTGACTTGTAGCTGGGAGGAAAACATCAGTGGGTTCCAGTTGGTTCATTTTTATCAATGAACATTGGCTCTACTAAGAGAAGCATTAGGCTTCATTTATCAGAGGGCGATCTCAGGTGTTCCTTGGCTGTGATCTTTAATCCTTAAGTATATGTAACTTCAACTAGAGCATTCCTTCGGATTCTTTGGTTTACATTTGCGCAGAAAGGAGTTACAGACAAAGCCGATAGTGACTGAGGTCCATGTGTGTCAGAATTTTTAAAAATACTTCTGGTGTTTTTTTCAAACATTTCTAACTCAAAACAAAACAAAAAACAGATGTTACCTCAGTTTCTGATAATTTCTGGTTTAATAGTATTGGCAATCCAAGAATGGTATGATTTAAAATTTATAAGTTTGCCTTCAGGGTAATGCCCAGTATTACAATGAGCAGTTCTGTAAGTTGGTGCCTCTAAGCACATTTCCATGAATATATTGCGTCGGTAGGCTGTACTTATTTTGGTAGCACTGATACCTTCTTAGGCAATTAACTGAAGAAAACTGCAAAATATTTTCTTATGTAATGGCTGTATAGAGCAATAGTATCAAAGAATAAGGAGGCACTAATGCTGGATGACAGTTTAGATTTAGAGGTGACTGGGGATCATGTGTGTGACGGTTGTATATTTTGTGTAAAATATATGTGTGAAAATGATCTAAGAACGAGTCACTCAGCACTCTCAAGAATTATGCAGATTCTGCATTTTCCTATGCCGTGTGCCTAAAAACCTACTTGATATTTATTGTGGTTTCAAGATTACTCATAGTATATTTATATATACTTGCAATGTATATAGATGTATATTATACATCTACGTACTGATTTGAAAACTTGAAGCAAGATGGCATTTTATTTCATATCTTTCTGTTTTGCTTCTGTTTTATGCAAATATAAATCCTTTTTTAAGTGATTGTTAAGATTGTATGGCATTACATTTTAAGCTGCAAATAAATGAAGTTAAACATGATGCTTGTTCTCCATACTGATTTTTCTTGAACTGGATTATCCTGCATTTCAGTCAGCGCTTAGGCATTTCGTAATACTTAATCCTCGCATTCCAAGAGGGATTCATAGGTTGATTAATAGAGTTACCCCACTTCAGAGACAAAGGAAAAATAGTGTACTATGGTTAAATGGCGTCCTAATGTAGTCTCATGATTCTTGAAAAAGTAATCTCCTAGGAGACCATGGGTGCAGTTGACTGTTTGCGGGGTCAGTACTGTCTCCGAAGTGTGAGAAATTATGATTACTTTTTTTAATGAAACTGTTGCATCTATGAAAGTAGATAAAGTATAGCTCCACTGAGTGCCATCTCACTAAAAGGCTTCTATTAATAACTGTTTTGCTGCTTAGTCATGTTTAAATAATCGCAATGAATACAACAGCAAAATGGGGGAGGTAGTACAAACACCAGACCCATCAATGTCTTTTTGGCCCAATATGTTTGGTCTGCTAGACCTATGTTATCAGACTGCCTCACAGCATTTAAAATATAATTCCACTGGTGACTAAAACTTGTGATTTTTGTTTTTACACACTCATTAATATTATATTTTATATCACTTTAAAATTTAAAAATATTCATTGGCAGGCAATATATGTACATTTTACAGAACTCAAAATTTTTAACAATGCAATATAGAGTAAACTTCCCTCCCAACACTTCTCCTAGCCACCCAGTTCCATCCTTAAAGGCAACCACCATTACCGGTTTCTTATGTATCCTTTTGGAGATGCTCTATGCATACACATCTTGTGTTCTGCCTTCTGGATCTTACTTATTTCTATGAATAGTTTATTCTGGACAGTGTTTCATGTGAAGGCACATCTGCCTCATTATTTCAGAAGTTGAAGGAATATATCTTAGTTTTGGGTTGAAGCAATATTTTTATAGGCTTCCCCAATATTGAGAAGTTTGTAGCAAACACTGACTTTGTCTGCTGGCCTGTAGCTATCACGACTATGCACTGTCAGATGGCACCATCCCTCTTTGCCCACTCTCTTGCCATGGCGTCTTAATCTACAGATTGGATACCTGCCTTCCAATGGTGAATAGATGTCCTCCCTTCTATTTACACAGTAAAGTGCAGGGATGCTGTACGATGGAAGAGAATCCAAACTGTTTCTAGTACCCTCACTTGGCAGATGAGGCAACTAGACAGTGAAAAGAACAGGATGGCCTCTCCTTTCTGCTTCTTTTATTCAGTCAGTTCTTCAGCTGTTAGTGTATTTACGCATTTGCTTCCCTTTCACTGAGCATCTCTTCACCAAGAATCTACCCTATTCTTAGTACTAAGCCAAAGCACTATTGTAATTAGTGTGAACTATCCATTTTTTACTCTATTTTCTTCTCTTTGTCAGGGAGACCCCTTTCCTGCTCTTTCCCAGATGTGTAGTATTTAATCAGTAAACAGTAGTGCATATGAGCTATACCTGTTTTCGTAGTACTTTTACACCACTTTTGTAAACTCTGGCCTAAATTATACCTGGATATAACACCGTCAAGTATTGTCTACCCTCAAATGGAAAGAAGGCTGGGGAGTGTGAAAGTAGGGCTAACAGAGTATTCACAGTGGGTAAAAGGGAAGAAGTACTTGGTATTAGGTGTTAGAATCATAAGGAGGAAGTCTAGCAGTTTGGTGCAATGAAATCATGGGATGTAATCTTATGAAAGTATTTTTTGCATTTCCATGTGTTTATGTGTATGTGCATTTTTTAAAAGAAGAAGGTACTTTCATTATTGAATTTTTAGTTGGGCAAGTGATCCCAGAAAACTTAAGATTAAGAGGTAAAGTGTTTCTTAACTATAATTATGCTTTAGAGTTACTTGTGACCTTTTTAGAGACATATTTCTGACCTATTAAATGTGAATTCTTTTAGGATTGGATGCAGGACATGACTGGCTTTTTTTTTTTTAAAACTTATTCTAATGTGCATTCTTGGTTAGGAACCGTGGGTATGAAGGAGATGAAAAGGACAAGTAAATGTGAATTCTAATTGTCTTCAATCAAGCAGAATGAAAATGAAGATGCTATAACTGTGATAACTGGAGAGGAAAATAATTTAGGTGGATAGAAGTTGGAAATCATAATCTAAAAAATGCTTTGAAGAGTAAAATATTTCTCCTTTGAATTTATTCTGGTCACTGTTGCCTGAACACTCCCCCCAAAGATCCATATCTATGTTCATTGTATATGAATTAAATCAATACCAATTATATGGATTTTCCCATAAATGTTAGTTGTAAATCTCTTGAGCCGTAAAGTTTTGATGGAAAACACATAAAACTCTAGAAAACTATTGGAAATATTAAAGATAACACTTTCCATAAGCTAGTCATTACTGAGCATAGCATATTTTACTTTCATAACTAACACTGAAATAAAGTGTTTCATATGTTGTTTTGCCTCAAATGACTGACTTTAAAATTGGCTTATTGTCTCCTTATTTGGCCATATGTTCGCATCTAAAACACTGCCTAGAGAATGCCTATCATGCAAAGGTAAGAAGAGAAAAAAAGGCTGGGACGATATCTTGTCCTGAATTCAATGACCTTTGGATTCTGCTATTGCTTTAACACACCTGTCATTCTCAAAATCATCCTCAGAATACACACAGAGACCACCACCATGACCATCAATAACAACAACAACAACAAAAAAAACCGACTTGATTTAAAAAAAATATTTTTTTGAAAGAGAGAGAGGGAGAGGGAACAAGCACAAGTGGGGCAGAGATGGGGTGTATGTAGAGGCAGAGGGAGAAGCAGACTTTCTGCTGAGTAGGGAGTCCCATGTGGGACTGTATCCCAGGACCCTGGAATTATGACCTGAGCCAAAAGCAGATGCTTAACTGACTGAGCCACCCACGTACTTCCAAAAACACCTGATTTATACGAATAGCAAAAAACAAGCCCTGTGGTACCCATGCAATGCTGCGTGTGGTGCCATGTAAATACAAAGAACCCTGTAGATTAATAGTGGTACCCAGCTGCTATTCTTTCTCCCCATTTGCCTCTTCAGAATATATTCATATGTTGTATAGGAAGGAAGATCACAATTTTAGAAGAGAGTGGCATTTATGTGTCTGAGAATACAATTTTCTTGAGAAAAAGCCATTAAATAGTTGCAAAAATATGTCATTTTACTGTTCTTTAAAGGGATGCTTATACAAAGCAAAAAAGCAGAACACAGTACTTTAATGTACGCCAATTTGAAAAGATTGAGTAAAGCTTAACATGGTAGCAATGTGGCATTCATTTGATCTGCTTATCACTGGCGTTTACCCACATTATTGACCAGGTCAACAGAATTCATGCATGCAGGTGCCTGGCCTATATTCATTTTCCCTAGAAAAACAGCATCTCTGTTTTGTCAGGATTATGCTTTTTTCCCTCTTCATTTTAAAGTTTTACTTTAATTTGAATAAATATTAAAAGGATCAATCTGAAAACACTTGGGGTCAGTTAAGTCAATATCTGGCACAATTGAACAAAGAAGACACCCTGTCCGAGCAAGAGGGGATCTGGATGGCCCCCTGTCTCTCTGCTTAACTAATCAAATCGAAGTTTATTCATTATATAGTTTTTATTTTTTTACTTTTTCCTTATATAGTTTTTAAATACAATTTTTTGGTACAACCAACCATTCAGTTCAGCGTTTTATAAATAATCATATGAGGGTGAATCATCTCAAACCTTTTTTTCTGGGTTGCTGTATGAAGTAATGCAATATCGATGCAGACGACCAAACTAACCAACCAGTCATTTCAAATAAGAACCTCTAATCCCTATTTCCTTAGCCAAGTGAGGTCACTGATAAACTGGATTCTAAGACTTAGATTCAATAGAATTAAGTCTAATTATTTACATAATGCACTTTATCATGATGTGGAATTTATGATCTATTTTATGTTTTTACTATTTAACTTGTAACTCATAATCATTAAAAATAGAGGGCATTTTCTCATCCAAAACTCACTCTTAATTTTTTCCCACTTCTTTTTTTTTATTTTTATTTTTTTAATAATAATTTATTTTTTATTGGTGTTCAATTTTTTTCCCACTTCTTGATAAAATATTTATATTCAAACAAATCCCAATCCAAACAAGCAGATTAAGCTGCCTTCCTCTTGAATTTTTACAGATAAATTACAATAGGAAAAGAGCACACCCCCTTTGCCATCACTTTATGGTTAATTTACCTTCTGTATTGTTTTAGAAAACACAGTAGTCTATATCCTAAACTTGAATTTTTCAGTTTTTAGGTTTTTGCATTTCTAACTGTTCCAAATAAGGCTTTTTAAAACTGATTCTCTATTTTTAGGCAGAGTAAGCAAAAACGCCTTTAGAATGGGAGAGACAGAAGCATCACATTTTTTTTTTTTGTATTCTTATCACAAAAGTAAACTTTCTAATGCAGATAGTGCTGACAATCGCTAGTTCAGAGATTTTGCCACTATTAAATGAAAAAGTACCTGGTTTCACAAGTAGTTAGTCTCAGGGGAATTGAATGCCTGTGTATGATTAAGGCACAAGCGTTTCTTCATTATGATCAAATAATTTCAGGGAATGTCAAGGGCATAAAGGAAGTTCTTGTAATGGGGAGAAAATATTTTTGGCACGAAACAGTCCCGTTTCTGAATAAAAACAATGCTGATAATTATTTGACAACAGTCTGAAAAGAGTTCTGAATCTCTGTCTTTACATCACTGTCTCAGTCATCAGAGAGGAAAGTAATTGATCTGTGAATGAGTCTTTGTCTTTTAATAGGGGGGAAAAAAAAGTATAGCCTATGTGATATCATTAAAGAAAGAGAATCAGCCGCTCTGGTCTGTTCAGAGAAAGCAGGGAGATATTTCCAGCAGAAGAGCTTCCTGGTGTGCCCTAGATGAATGAACAGGCTGTAGGACTTCCCTTGCTCTTCCCAGGCGGTGATGCTCGCCACTGATCAGCCAGGCATGGCAGCCGTGTCTGCTCTTATTGATTAACTCTCGAGGCTGACTTGGAGCCTTGTGCTGTCCAGGTTTCAGATTTGTCCAGCTGGTTCCACACAAAGGAAATACTGGGAGCTGTCGCATTAGAATGTAGCCCCAACAGCAGCCCCGTCTTAAAACCTTGCATGGCAACTAATTGCAAGCAGGATTATTGACTAGCATGGCCTATGGAAATTCTGGAAGCAGCTCCCACATGTCACTCATGTTTTATGAAGCACAACATTTGTTAGGTAATGTGGATTGGAAAGTCTAGAGACTCAGCTACTGAAAATTAGAGTTCAAAATGTTGAAAGAGAGAAGGGCTAACATTCCAGGTAAGAGCTCTGATATGGGGGCCTGGGCAACTAGGTATAGAGGACTTACCTATTGCATCCCTTTATGAACACCACTTAAGCGGGGTATTTACAGGTATTCATTGACTTACAAAAGGGCTACATCCTAATAAACTGGTTGTGAGTTGAAAATGTCATGTCAAAAATGTATCTAACCCCCTCAACATCATAGGCAGGCCCAGCCCTACTGACACTGCTCAGAACACTTACATTAGCCTACAGTTGGGCAAAATCATCTAACACAGTCTACTTTATAATAAAGTATTGAATGTCTCGTGTAGTTTACTGAACACTGAAAGTGAAAAACAGCATGGTTGTAGGCGTACAGAGTGGTTGTGGGTGGTTGTTTACCCCCATGATCATGTGGCTGCCCACTGCCTAGCATCGCAGGGACAACATGATGTCATACATCACTAGCCTGGAAAAAGCTCAAAAGTAGAAGTACGGTTTCTACTGAATGCATACGGCTTTTGCATCATCATAAAGTCAAGCCATCATAATTTGAACCCACATAAGTCAAACCATCATTAAGCCAGGGACAATCTGTACTGTTTTCACTGAGCCTTAAAGCCAACCAGGTTTTCCTCAGGTCTTTCCTCCTACTTGTCAAGTTTGCAGCTCTACTGTCCTTCCTGCTCTCTTCTATCCTCTTTTCCTTAACACTTACCCATCAGTCAGGGAATAAATAATTAGAAAAGTTTTAGGTTTATTTATTTATTTATTTATTTATTTATTTATTTATTTATTTATTTATTTATTTATTAAGTTTTAGGCTTCAGCTCCACTCCCAGGAGCAGCTATCGTTTGTTAGCAAATACAGTATTTTTTTTTTTTTAAGTAGTCTCCATGCCCAGCTCAGAGCGCAACGTGGGGCTAAACTCATGATCCTAAGATCAAGACCTGAGCTGAGACCAAGAATTGGGTGCTTAGCTGACTGAGCCACTCAGCTGCCCTTACCAGCAAGTACAGTCTTATTTAGCATTTTAAGATTTTACTTATTTATTCACGAGAAACACACAGAGAGGCAGAGACATAGGCAGAGGGAAAAGCAGGCTTGAGCCAGATGTGGGACTGGATCCTGGAACTCCCAGGATCGTTCCCTGAGCTGAAGGCAGATGCTTAGCCACTGAGCCACCCAAATGTCCTGCAAGGACAGTCTTCAATCAGTTCACACCTTTAATCCACAGTGTCTGGGAGGCAGTAGATAGGACTTCTTTTCAACTCCACTGCCACCCCCTTCTATCCAACTAAAGCAGCTTCCCTTTTTTTTTTTTTTTCTGTTTTTAAGTTGAGTAACATTTTGTTAAAAAATGAATTCCAAGTTTACAAGAGGCTATATGCAAATTATATACATAATAAGAGAGAACACTTTGGTCCTGGAGTCAGATTTATTTTTTTTCTTATCACCAGTTCTACTACTTATTACTACATAACTCCACAACTCATCAAGCCAATCTGCACTTAGGTTCCCTTATCTTTAAAGTGGGATTGATAATAGTATCTACCACATGTAGTTATGAAAATTAAAGACGATAATGAGATGCAATGTGCAGCACAGTTGCTGGCCCAGATGAAGCAATCATTATATTCAGGCATTCTTCAAAGGCTGAAGATGATCCTTACGAACTTGAGGCTTTTGAGAATCCCTAAAAATCAAGCCATATATTAAGTATTTCCCTATTTTTCCTGTGTGTAATACTAGTCTTGAGATGCCAAGGCAAATTAAGCCTGTTTGTTTAGACATGGCCAACGCATTACATACTTCTGTTCCACTCCAAATACATTTCCCAAGCCTATGCCATGTGTAAATGCAGCCACATTGGAGATACAGGGTAAATTATAAGATCCAACCAATGAATGCAGAGCTGGAGATGGAAGATGTGGCCTAAAAATTGAGTCAGAATCTAAAAAATTGGGAGCTAAGTATCAAAGGGAAAAATGATGTGTGAGGGATCAACATTTTGTGAGTGGGGATACCAAAATCCCCTTCAAACAGGAGTAGCAATGGTTTTTTTCTGTTGGCTTAAAACCAGATCAGTGCCAACCCTCCCTGCCTTCTTTCAGCATAAATACAGCCAGATGACAGATACACGTATGGAGAGCAAGATGGATGGTGGAGGTGACAGACTCAGATACTTCAAGTTAAACAAATTTTATAATCTAGAGAGCAAGAGGGAATGTTAGGGACTGGACTACATGTCTAAATTGATTCAAAATGGTAGTTAAAAAGCAGACAAACAAGGATTCAGATGTGATAATGAAATACCACGTGTCTGGGGGCCAGATTCTTCACACAGCCTGCCAGTTTATCACCACACTCATGCACAATATCTCATCTGTGTCCAGCTAAACTCTTGAGAATCATCTGGCCAGGGAATATTTCTTCAAACACTATTATCTTGGCAAGCTAAGAAGACACTAGACTTATGAAACCTTACAAGTGCTTGGATAATTGCATTTCCCTAAGTAGCCATATAGAAAATTCAGGGAGGGGAAAATACTCTGTGAAAATGGCTTGCAAAATATAATGATGGCTTTCTCTCCCAAGGCAGCTGCCTATCACTTGGTGAATTCTGTAGTGCTCTGTTGGGCTCCTGGTATGAAGGCTGCATGAAGGAAGAAGTAGGAGGGAGAATATATTCATTTTCCAGAGCTGCCAAAACAAAGTACCACAGACGAGGTGGCTTAGAGTAACAGAAATGCATTCTCTCACAGATCTGGAAGCTCCAACTCTGAAGGTTCTAGAGAAGAGTCTGTCCCATGCCTTTTCCTTGGTTCTGGTGGTGTTGGGCAATGCTGGGTGCTCCTGGACAAAGATGCATCTCTGTAATATCTGTCTTCTCCATCACATGGTGTTCCCCCTTAATACGTCTCTGTATCTTCTCTTCCTGTAAGAACACCAGTCCTATTGGATTAGGGCCCACCCTGATTCAGGAAGACCTCCTCTTAATTTGATTTGATCTTTGAAAACCTTATTTCTAAATAAGGTCACATTTATAGGCGCCAGGGGTTAGTACTTCAACATATATTTTTGGGAGACGCAATTTAACCCACCACAGAGAAGGTTGAGCTGTGTTCATTTATGTTCAGCTTCCCTGGTGAAATATAAATCTAACACTGTTATGAGTAATAATAGAATGAATATAGATTTTACTGTTTTCCTTCATATTTCTGGAGGAAAATTCAGAAAACTGAAACAGTTAACTGTGTATTTCTGGTCTGATCACTCTCTCAAAAATCCTTCTAAGGCCCTATATTTCTTTTAGGATAAATTACAAACTGCTTCAGATGGTAGATCTGATTTTTCATAACTTTCTTTCTTACCACCGGCTCATCTTTTTCCTAGCACGTTCCACACCCCACTCATATACGATCACTATATTTATGCTTCTTTGAATGTTCTAAATTCCTTCTAGCCCATTCCTTTGCACATATTGTTGTATGTGTCCAGATTGCTCTCCATTCCTCCCCATTCCTCCCTTTGTCTTTGGCTAGAATCTACATATCTTTCAGTTCTCAGTTTAGAAAACATTTTCCTTTGTGGATTTGTTTGCCCTGTTTATGTACTCTGCTTACCCTTGGAACAGCGCTCATGACATTATATTCAAATTCTCTGTTTCCCACATTAGCTTCTAAATTCCCCAAGGTTAGATGTTTGTTTTATTCAAAATTATATTTCCTGGAGTCACATAGTGCTTGGCACAGACTCAACAGGCACATTTTTTTTTTCTTTTTAAAGGAAAGAGGAATAGGAGAGAAGTAGACATTGAAAGAGGAAGAAGCATTAGAGGAGAATAAACATATATCTGAATGCCCACAATCTTATTAAATAGGATCAACTAGTTGACCCATTCAATTTGTTCAAACTCATTAAAATGATCTAAACAGAGATGAGCTGACAATCTCTGGGTTCTTTTCAGGGATCATTGATAAATGTATCAGATCTTTATATAACTTATCTCAATCATAGAGAACCAGTAGAGTTTTGGAGTTCAACACAGGGAACAAGTGTGCCAGGGTTTAAATGCCAGCTCTGCTACTTAGTACCCAAGTGACCTTGAGTAATTCACATCTCCTTACCTCCTTTTCCTCACCTGTAAATTAGGGATGATAATGAGTGATAGTGAGTTATATATTTAGGAATGCTTTGTATCTAGAACAATGCATATCAAAAAGTACGCAGTGATAATTATTACTTTCAACATTTTCTTATTTTATCTAGTTTTTCCACCTGGATGGCTAGTAAGCAATCTTAACCAGCCAGCGTCTAAACATTAAAATAAGTATTTTCAGCCACCCTCAGAATTAGATGGGGAAATATTATACTTCAGTTTTCCATTAAATATAATACTATAATTCTGATACAAATTCAAAGGACACTTTGTGAAAAGGAAATTTGTAGAAATTTGACATTGATTAGTTCAAGGGGGAAAAATTATAAAAATAAAGTTTTTAAAATGTGTTGTGGACAGGAAATTAATAAACTAAATGAATAGAATAGAGCATAATGAATTGAATCATATTTTAAAAATATTTTTTATTTCTACTTCAAAAGAGTAAAATCACTGGCTGTCATTCAAGTATATTCCATAAGAGGGCAGTAGCACATTTCCATATCAATAGGTTTTCAAATATTTTCATTCATATTATGTCCAAGTAAATTGACAGTAATAATTGGTGCTTTTGAAGGTGTATATTTATGTAAAAATCTTACCTTTTATGGGTTAAAGCTTTATATTTTGTACCTCTTTTACCTTGTAAATTTAAAAGAAAAAAATTTAATTCTATGTAAAAATAAAACCTTTTTAAAAATGTAAAAAGATTAACAAATGGATTCTTAAAAACAAAATACAAATAAACAATAATTAAAAAATCTTGTTTTCTGGGTGGCGCAGCGGTTTAGCGCCTGCCTTTGGCCCAGGGCGCGATCCTGGAGACCCGGGATCGAATCCCACGTCGGGCTCCCGGTGCATGGAGCCTGCTTCTCCCTCTGCCTGTGTCTCTGCCTCTCTCTCTCTCTCTCTCGCTGTGTGCCTATCATAAATAAATAAAAAAAATTAAAAAAAATAAAATAAAATAAAAAATCTTGTTTTCCTAAATAAAAGCAAATCATCAAGAAAATTGACATAATGTATTGATATCCCAATAACAATTCTGGGTGTTAATAAATATTTGGAAAACACTTTTTAAAGGTAAAATATAAGAAAAAGAGTTTATTTACTTAATGTGTGTGTATTAGTGTGTAGAATGCCATGAATCATTGAAAATAAATAGTACCTCTTTGTAATAGATAGCCTAGCAAAATAAACTTATTCACATTATTTTGTATAATGTGCTGACAGGTATGTAGCATTGATGTAGATTTATAAATTTATAATGCTTCTTTAATAGCTAGTTTAGTGGTAGCTGTGTAGGATATGATTTGGGGGTTACATATTCTTGAAGAACACAAATCTGGAGTGTTAATGCTAATATTAAGAAGAATTGAACTTGGTGTTAGTAACAATACTACCCAAAATATATTGCAGCAACAAAAACTAACATTTTTTGACTAAGGGCTTGCTACATGCCACATAAAGCTCACAGCAGTATTTTATATTTCTGATCTCATTTATTTTTCACGATGTCTATATGAATTAGCCATCTTAATGCTATGATCACCGTTTTATAATTGTGGATTAAAATCCGTTGCCCAAGTTCACAATACAGGTAAGTGTTAGAACCAGGTCTCCAGGAGCCTGAGACTTTAACCAGTTCGCTGGAATAAAGCATCAGAGATTTGACACATTTTTTTTTTAAATAAGAGATTATGAAAACTAGATAGGTGACCTTTTTATACTTTTACTGATGACCAGTGTGTCCCTGTGTGAAAAGGACGGTGGCATTTGAGTTAAGACCTAAGAATGATACTGAAGTGGTTAAAAGACATGGTGAGATTCCCTCCTTCTTTCTCTCCCCCCCCCCCACGTCACCCGCCCCCCCCCCCGCCCCATTTCCCTTTCATAGACATTGAGCTTATGCCAAGCCTGCTGGAGGATTGGTAAATACAATATAAGGAGGAGGAGAAAATAAGCTTATAAATACAGGATAATGGGAATAAAGTTCCATGCTATTAAAAATGAAGTTACCAGCATAGAAAGGGAGGCTGGAATTGTAGGTAGCAGTGTGAAGTGAGGATTTAAAAAAATACATTGTAGAGAAGTAGGTGTAGAAATAGTTTTAGATGCATATATGTATATATACACATATATATGTATGTACACATATATGTGCATGTGTGTATATACACATGAATTTCCCAATAGTCTCCACTGACCAGCCAATGAATAATGATGTTCCAATTGAAAAGAGCACAACTAGCACCCAGACCCTGGTTTATAAATACTATTCTCCATTAAAATGAACCAGAGGATCTTGAAGAAGTGGCTGATTCCAAGGATTGAGCAGGGCAAAAGCAAGATGAGCTCAGGACAACATGTTGGGCTAGGAACAGGAGGTGCTCCAAGAATGATGTAGATGAGTCAGAAGGATACAGCAATCCCTTTGAAGAGGCTTCCAGTGACCAGATAGTGGAGAATTTGAGTGTCAAAACAAATATCAATAGTAATAATTGTCAACATTTTGAGTAACACAGAAATTCAAATTGCATATATACAAAAAAATTATGTATTAAATTGAAGGGACAAGTTTTTTTTTTTTTTTTAAGATTTTATTTATTTATTCGTGAGAGAGAGAGAGGCAGAGACACAGGCAGAGGGAGAAGCAGGCTCCATGCAGGGAGCCCGACGTGGGACTCGATCCTGGGACTCCAGGATCACACCCTGAGCTGAAGGCAGGCGCTAAACCACTGAGCCACCCAGGGATCCCCAACAAGTTCTTTTTTTTTTTTTCCCAACAAGTTCTTTAAGTAGAATGCTAACTACTATGTGTGAAAGGAATGCTGGAATTGGAGCATCAGCATTTGGCAATCATACAAATAATTCATATGAGAATCATAAATAGATACAAACATTAATGAGGAATGAGATATTTATAGAATCTCAAAGCACTCTTCTACAAAATAATTAAAGTTATTATTAATAAATACATTAAGTAATGAACTCTATAATGGAGAAATCTGTCACTATCTGAACCAAATTGTAAAAGCTAGCATCATCAGGAATACAATTGGCCATGGTGTACTTTCTAATACAATGTATTAAGGAGAACACAAATCAATATAAAACATTGTACGAAGTAGCTGGCCTGCATTCATTAAACCTGTCAAAGACATGAAATACAAGGAGAGCCTGAGGAACTGTTCCAGATTTGGAGAGTCTAATGAGACATGTCCATTAAGTATATCATAACATTCTGGATTGGATCTCAGTCCTTTACAGTGTATTAGTAGGATAATCAGTGAAATTTGAATGGGGTTTGTGAATTAGATGGTAATATTTAATCAATTTTAGTCAATGGTAATTTCCCGATTGTAATGACTTTACTATGCTTATGAAAGCGAGTGCTCTAATCTACAGAAAAAGGCATATGGAAGCTCTTAATACTATCCAGCAACTTTTATGTAAATTTGAAATTACTTCAAAAGAAAAAGTAAACAAAAACAACAACAACAAAAACCCACCAAAAACCACTAGGAAATAATTTACCAGGGAGGAAGAAAAGCAAATGCCAGACACTAGAGCAGAGAAGGGAGGTAAAGACAGGAGGGCAGGATGGCCGAGTGTGCTGAGGGAAAGCATGTGGTATGTACCAGGTAAGGCTCGGCAATTATGCAGAAGTTCTGTCTTGCCAGACTATGCTGGACAGAGGCATTTGGGTTTTATCATAAAAGAAAGACGAAGCCCTGAAAGTGTATCATAGGTAATTGTCATGATCTGATTTGTGTTTTAAAACCATACTCTGTGCTGAGTGTGAATTGGGTTGTTGATGGCAGGGTGGGAGGAGAAGTGTAGAAGCAGGAGTAAGGAGGCAGGTCTGTGGGAGATGATGATTGTCTACCCGATGTGACTGTAAGGTTGACGAAAAAGGAGTAGATTTTAGGTTAATATTTTGGATTTGGAAGCTACAGCTACAGGCTCATCTATTGAATGGAAGGATTAAGAATGACCCTAGGGTTCTCTGTAAAATAGGGAGCATGTAAATTACACTCTTTGGTAGGTCTCAAAGTACGTGCATAGCCTAGGGTCTTGCATACAGGAAATATTCCTGTGTGTTTCATATGTTTACTGATAATTTTATATCACTTGAAAATAATCAGAAAGGTAGACGTAATTATAGAATAATGCCTCAATAGCGAATGTTTTATGAAGAAATTATACAGGCTTTTTACCTTGAAAATTTTTTAAGTGCTAATGTAAGCTATCGATATGATTGCCTCTATTATTCTGTGACATTTTATGTCATTTGATAACAATTCCATAATGGTTCAGAACGCCCACCCATTAGTTGCTACTTGATGGTTCCTAGAATTACAATATGGTAGCATTAAAAGTACTTATTGAAATGACTAATAAAAAAAATACTGTGTTTCAGTATTTTCTGACAAATGATTATCTGATCCATCTCTAAGGATGCAGGTACTAGAAATCTGCATGAATTTCAAAGAATAATCAACAAATATTGATCTCTGCTTCCTTCTTTTGTGCCTCTTTGTGCTTCATCCATTTCTATCGCATGGTTTATGTGGACAGAAATGTAGGATAGAATGGTATATCAGTCAGAGGTCATTCTAGATTAATGTGACACAGAAAAGACATTTAAATGGATAACTGGAGACTTTCTAAATGACTAGGGTATGGAGGGCAGAAAAAGCACTTCCAGGAAATAGAGAAATAATGGTAGAACTGGAAAATCATCACCCATGATCTCAGCTGCTGATAGTACTCATGTGGGTTATTTTCAGGAGTACTCCTGGAAGCCTCTGGAAGCTCCCATTAATGATCCTAAAGGAATAGAACACTGATTTGGTAATAAGAAAAATTCCAATGGCTGCTGAAAATACTCTTCATCTGCTGCTCCTACTGATGCCCACATACCTATTTGCAGCTGCCGTAGAATATTCCCTTTTTTTCACCTCCACCTCCCAGGTGATGAAGAAGTCTGGGAAGTATGGCTTTTGGCTTTCTTGCCCAGTAGCCTTTGGGGGAGGTTTGAAGGATGAACGGTGCTGAGAATCAGTAAATGATATGTATCACAGGTGGATTGATATTACTCTTTCTTTGAGCTCAATATTCAAATTAATGGCTTGTTATTTTTCCACACCTGCTATTAAAGTCAGTTAAAAGTGAATGTTTTGTTTGTAGTTCTCCAGAATCCCTTAAATCAATACAATGAAAAAGCAAAATGAGGAACTAGGGAATATCTAATCAGGATTACTCAGATTTTTATCATGATGGCAGTTAATTTAGTCACTTTTTTGTTATACTTTGGCACACATTTATGGGGAACAAACAACGAAATGTCAAACTCGAAGCCATTAATGAATCTGATAATTCAGTTCCAAGAAGAGCACTTGGTTTAATGACAATTTAGATAATTAACTTGGTAGATAAATTTTATTCAGTTGCCAGATATTTATCGAGCACTTAAATGTATCTGAAACTCTATTAGGTTTTGGAGATACAAAATTTAATAGGCAATGATCTTTATCTATTACACATTCCCAATGCCCTTTACTTAATGTCGGGATCTCAGCTGGTTGAAGTTCTCTAGCTGCTAGTGACCTAAATGTTTGTTTCTGAAGGGTCTGAGTCATGAGTGGACCTGCCTCATTTGTCTGTTTTTCCTAGTTTGTTTGTTTTGCTTGATTATTTGTTTGTTTTGCTCTAATTTTCAATTATCTTTACTGATTGGAATGGAAGCAACGAAAAGTAACCCTGGAAAAGCTCAGAGATTCCAGAGAAAGTTCTTTCCTCCACTGTATAACAGCAACCACAATTTGTTAGTTAGGATCCATCTCCGGCCAGTATACTACCCTCTTTACCTCTTTCTTGAAGGGCATGGGGAGTGCAAACTGGCCAGGTTTCAACTTCCAGGACTACGAAAGCAGTGGTGAATTGGAGCAGGTGGAGATGGACTCTCAAGAATTGATTATGTGTGCCATTTCTCACTTTATATTCAGTGACACAACCTTGGAAGCTTGAAATCAGCCTTTGGAAGTATTTTTGCCACAGTAATCAGGAAATACAACAAGACAGAGCCTGTAGAGTTTACCATTTCAGGACTTACTACAAAGCAAGTTCTATAGCAGCCGTGCCTGTTTTCCTTAGCATGTTGTGTGTGCACACTAATCACCTTGCCTCCCATTCTTTTTTTTTTTATTCTTTTTTTTAATTCTTTTTTTAAAATAAATTTATTTTTTATTGGTGTTCAATTTGCCAGCATATAAAATAACACCCAGTGCTCATCCCGTCAAGTGCCCCCCTCAGTGCCCGTCACCCAGTCACCCCCACTCCCCACCCACCTCCCCTTCCACTACCCCTAGTTCGTTTCCCAGAGTTAGGAGTCTTTCATGTTCTGTCTCCCTTTCTGATATTTCCCACTCATTTTTTCTCCTTTCTCCTTTATTCCCTTTCACTATTTTTTATATTCCCCAAATGAATGAGACCATATAATGTTTGTCCTTCTCCGATTGAGTTATTTCACTCAGTATAATACCCTCCAGTTCCATCCACGTTGAAGCAAATGGTGGGTATTTGCCATTTCTAATGGCTGAGTAATATTCCATTGTATACATAGACCACATCTTCTTTATCCATTCATCATTCGATGGACACCGAGGCTCCTTCCACAGTTTGGATATCGTGGCCATTGCTGCTATAAACATTAGGGTGCAGGTGTCCCGGCGTTTCATTGCATCTGTATCTTTGGGGTAAATCCCCAGCAGTGCAATTGCTGGGTCGTATATTGCCTCTCATTCTTATTCTTATCTTTCTTATTTTATTAAGGATTGTGTGGCTAACTTTATGATATGGTTTTTAGATTATGGAATATACAGGTAAGAACAGAATATGGGGAGTAATTACAATATCCAGTGGTAGTTGCTATGACCAATTGGATTTGTGTCACCCTTTTTAGAGAGTAGATGAGAACATCTTTATTGTATAAAAGATAATTGAATACTTTTAGGTGAGAGCATAACATTGTTATTGTAGTTATGTGGTGTTCTGGTGTATGGTGAGAGGGTATACAGGTGATGAGTAGCAGAAGGAATTCACCATACTGTAATCAATCTATTTTCTCTCATCTCCAAACCCATCCTTTCATTTTGTGCTCTGGGATGGCTGGCTGTTTCTGGCAGTGCTTCCACAGCAATAGCTTCTCAGTTTGGGAACAGAACTTAATTCAAGATTTTAGCTTTTTTTTTTTTTTTTTTAACCTATTTCCCAAAACAGTTTCATTACATCTCCTCAGAAGTATAAGTTCCAGCGGAATAGAGCTCTTCCCTTAGAAATCTGGGCTCCATCCTTGCAAAGCACTGGCTCTGAGATCCTGCTGTGCCAAGTGTCAGCCAGGCAGTATCTTCTATTGCAGGCCAGGGGTCCTAGATCTGCTGAGACCCTCCACCAGGCCAGATGCACTATTTATTTTTTAAGAGGTCTGAGAGCTCTACAGAAATTCTTCTCCAAGATTCTAGGTTCTAATCCTTTCAACCTCTTCCCCTTCCCCCGACCTAATAATGGTAGCTGCTATTGTTGATAGTGCTGCTATTAACATTGGGGTTCATGTGCCCTTTGAATGCCTTTTATTTATTTATTTTTAAATATTTTATTTATGAGAGAGAGAGAGATTGAGAGAGAGAGAGAGAGAGAGGCAGAGACACAGGCAGAGGGAAAAGCAGGCTCCATGCAGAGCCTGACGTGGGACTCGATCCTGAGTCTCCAGGCTTAGGCCCCAGGCTGAAGGCGGCACTAAACCACTGAGCCACCTGGGCTGCCCTTGAATGCCTTTTAAAAAAAAAGTAAAACAACTTTTGAGCTGCCCAAATCTCTTCAACCAATTCTCTATATTAAATTCTATTACATTAATAAGTGTGGCTTCTGTTTTCTTAAATATACTTTTGTTAATGACACTTGCCATCAACCAATGCATCTAGAAAACTTGGAAGTACAGAGTGGAACATATTTGCTTATTCCACTCCATGATTCTTCACAGTTGCAAGACGGAAGATCAAGTTATTGTACATATCTATACATCTTTCTGTTGCACATGTTTAGGCCCCTAGGAGTCTTAGACAGTGGCACAGACAACAGTGATCAAAAAGAAGAAGAAAGATATCTGTGATAGAATAAATAGTTCAACATAATCAAGCTTTATGGGATAGAAAAAGAAAATGATTATGGAAATGAAGGCATTGGAGAAGCAGATGACTAAAGAAAGGAGACAAAGAGATGGAAATAGATAAAATGGGGATTTAACAAAAAAGACAATGATTCCTATATTTCAATTTGGGGGAACAATTCTAAAGCTATTATGAAGGCCAATATAAAATAAACATGAAAAGACATTTTGCCATACTGCCGTATGTTAGCACCATCACTTCATGAAGAAAAAAATTTTAATACAAATGATGGATTAAAATACTATCAAAATCAAAGTCAGTCCTTCCTTTGAAATGACAGTACCTTGTCACTCAAAATAGACATGAACAGACATATTACAGACACTCCTCATAGATCATTCTTCTCTACGATATTTGGGAACAAAAGTAGCTATATGTTTGGCTAACTAGATTAGTTGAAAGCAGACTTCTTTCATGTTCCTTCTCAATTCTCCTACGTCTAAAGTGACTACCACTATTGTAACTTCTTTGCTGATTATGGTTGAAAATTTCTGGATCATTGACCTCCCTAGAAAGATGCTACAATTGCCTCTAAGACATATTGATATGCAAAAGGTCAAACTTTGTTGTGCTATATCTTTGTGGTCCTCATTAAAGGCTACATGTTTATAAGACTCTACTGAAAAATCGGAGGTAACTAGGAAATTTAAGCATAGAAGAAAAAATATGAAACTGCACAGTGACTATGGCTTCTATAGTATAATGTGGAAAAAAAGTACTGTAATAGGATCATTGTTTTAGAGAGGGTTAAAATCAAAGACAGTAATATTTCCTGGGATAAAAGACTATGAATTTTTAAATTATGTAGTTTTTAAGTACATGCAAGGAGAATAAAAGGATAAAATAAACACTCACATATTCCATTCACCCAAATTGAATATTTTGAAGGATTGACTTATCTTGCTTGTTTTAGTCTACAACTCTTTTCTGCAGTATTTTATTTATTTATTTATTTATTTATTTATTTATTTATTTATTTGAGAAAAAGAGCAGGAGGAGGAGGGGCAGAGGGAGAGAATCTCAAGCAGACTTCTTGCTGAGCATGGAGTCTAATGCAGGGCTCATCCCAGGACCCTGAGGTCATGACCTGAGCTGAAATCACAAGTCAGATGTTTAACCAACTAAGCTACCCAGGGCCAGTTTTCCAGGAGTATTTTAAAGCCAATTTCAGCCATTATATAATTTTAGTTTTGTTTTTAATAGAAACTTTAGACAGAGGCAGAGACCAATCCACTGTGCTTCTATAATTTACCCTTCCTCCCACTATACACACATATACATAGTTTATTAAACACATTCAGGTTCTATTCCCTATGTTTCAGCCCTTAGCCTTAATACAAATGAGTCTTTCTCTTCCTCCTCCTTTTCTAAAACTCTGAGGAGTTCTAGGCTTTCCATAGTGGGTTTTTGCTTACAACCAAGCGACAGTTACAAAATATAGAGAGATTTTGGCCGCTTTTATTACTTCTTGGGCAAAAACAATGGGTCATGATAAAAGGGAATCATAATTCTATCACCTCATTTGAGATAGGGTTAGTGAACAGGTGATTCCTTTCTGTTCTCCAAAAACATTAAAATAGCAAGCAATCAATACCTGTAGCTTGTATTATTATCAATGTACCTTCTTCTGCAAAAGTTTATGCAGATATTAAGGTCAATTGTCAGCAATCAAAAGACGAATCCCAGCTATATTGTGAGAAGAGGGAAAAAATATATTTTCTTTTATGATGAGTGTTAGGAATTCCCCCATACTCTTATAAATTATTTAACCAAGGGATTTCCAAAGCATCTGGTCCCTTGTGGACTGACTCTCAGGACCTAGCCATGCTCTACTGTTTCAAAGCCTGCTTGCTTGTCCACCTCCTGGGAAATATGCCCCTTTAAGTTACCAGAGTTCCATTTCCTCTACCTTAGAAAACTCCATCCATAATTGTAGAGTTGAATCTCATTCTAAAATGAGTTTTGCCCCTCCATTAGCACAGGCTGACATGTGGTTGTTAACGGATAATTCATGTAAAATGTTTCCATAGCCACAAACCCACACCTGACAAATAAATTCAGGATCATTATAGTCCAGGTTCATATTAAATATATGATATTCTTTGCAGGGTGCTTCTCCTATCATGCAGATGCTAACATGTTCTCACTCACACCCATGCCCCTCCTCCCAATTACAGAGGGCTATGGATCAATGGGAAATAGTGCTAATTGATGTGCACTTTTCAAGTCTCGGTCCCTTGTGGATACCTTCTTCTACAAGAACTCCTTTAGGAAGAAAAAAAATACCCTAGATTAGACAGAAGCAGATTGGTGCAGATGAATGGAGTAGGATAAGGATTCATTATCTTCCTGTCCATAGCAATGGGCAGCAATGGACCTAACAATGGACCGACCCCCGCAGTGGGTCAATAAAAAGGAAAAGGAGAGGGTGAGCACTCAGTTACACACATACTCATGCATTATCCTTATTTTCCCACCTTACTGTGGATCAGAGAAGACTACATCTTAGATCGACAGAAGTACGAAAGGTTCGCCCTTAGTATTAAAATTAGATGTGTGATAGTATGACGTTAATTCATGACCATGAAAGTCTTTAATAAATATTAGTTTATGCCTTTATAATAATAGTTTTCAAACTTGACTGTGATTAAAATTACTTAGGAGGCTTATGTTTAAATCGCAGCTTTCTGGGCCCCAGAAATTCGGATTCAAGAAGTCTGAGAGGAACACAGTGATCAGTATAATTTTTAACCAATATCTCTGGGGATCTGGATGCAAATGATTTTCATTCACTGTGAGAAATATTTTGTCCCAGAGTGTAAACATATAAAATCAACTTCAGTAATTGAGAGAAGAAAATGATGTAGTGAGTATGTATCATGTTCTGCTAACTCAGATGCACGAATTACTTCACTTTACCTCATACTCTCAGGGCTAGCACATGTGAAACACCCCATGGTCCAAAGGATCTTGCTCCCTTAGATCCACTGAACAGCCTTTAGCTTATTCTCTACCCCCACAAAGACCCTTTCCTTGCTTCTGTTCTTCCTCAAAACTTAGGTATTTTTTTAAAAGACTTTATTTATTTATTTTGAGAGAGAGAGAGAAGTAAAGAGAGAGCAGGTGCAGGGAGAAGAAGAGAGGGAGGTTGAAAGGAAGAGCAGACTCTGAGCTCTGCAGAGCCTGACTCAGAGCTCCATCCCCACCTCCCACAAGCAGAGGTCCAGACCTGAGCCAAAACCAGGAGGGACACTTAACAGATTAAGCCCCCCAGATCCCCCAAGCCTTAAGTCTTTAAACTCCCAATAAACTAAAATTTCTGTGTGAGATGAGTAGGGCAGATTGGCTACAAACAATTTTTGGTTTGCTTCTGAGGCAGAGGAGCCCAAAGTTATAACTAGATAAAGAGGAATTAACAAGAATAAAAATGCATAACCTATCGAATCACTAAATTATCTTGTCCCCTGAGAAAATTTACTGGTATTGATATTTTTGATGATTATGACAGCATTCAGACCATCCACAATTCCCATTGGCATATTAATTTTTTTTCTAATTATGGAAGCAATTCATATACATTATACAGAAATTTGGGAAATACTGAAAAATCATAAAAGTAAATCATTCATAATTCCAGCAACCAGAAAATAATCTAGAAAAATTGTTAATAAGCTTTTTGTAAGCATCCCTAAAATCTCTACACCAAACACTTTATTTCTTTGTTTCCTAAGCAGAATCCTGAAATAACCATACATGAAGCAATCTCATAGGAAAAACCAGTAAAAATAAATATGACATAATGGAGTGTGGAAAATAATAATTGCAGAGATATTTACTTGAGGTTTTCTTCTTGCCTGAAATCATTCCTTTTGCCACAAGACACTGGCATGAGTGCCCAGTTGCACTTAGTGGTCACTATGGTTGATCTCGGAGATAATAAATGGTTTAAAGCAAGTTAAATAGTTCATAGAAAAAATGTAATTTATCTAAATTTTCAAGTAAAGACAGCACTCAGGTACAATATTGGTAGGTTTCTAGGCAGTTGTTACATATTATCTGTTTTTGTTGTTGTTGTTATTGGTGGTGGTTTGTTTTCTCCTTGACCTGATCCTGTACATTTGATCTTTTGGCACAGATACTACATTATATGTAGACTAGTCCCACCCAAGGCTATTGAGGAGTTTAAAATTTTTCTCCATTTCTAGGAACTTTACTGATTCAGAATCTCTAGCGATTAACTTTTTGAATTCTGCATTTTTATTAAATAACATGAGTAATTCCAGTGTGTGGCCAAGTTTGAGAACTACTGAAATAGGGCAAAAGAAGTGGTTTTCACTAAGTTATTTTCCTTTAAAAATAGTTCTTCAAGGGATGCCTGGGTGGCTCAGTGTGTTAAGAGTCTGCCTTCAGCTCAGATCATGATCCCTGAGGTCCTGGGATAGAGCCCCCCCTTGCATTGGGCTCCCTGCTCAGTGGGGAGTCTGCTTCTCCCTCTGCAATCCCCCCCACTTGTGCTCTCTGGCTGTATCTCTCTGTCAAATAAATAAACAAAATCTTTAAAAAAATTAAAATAGTCTTCAACATATTTGAACTTCCTTTCAGAATCTTTTTCCACAGATGACATCCTCTTGATTGCAAGTGACTCAGTCAAATGTGTGTATTTCTGGTCTTGCAGTAGCTTTATTTTGAAGAAAGATTTGATAATAGCATTTAGAACTGATAAAAATAGGTAATCATTAATTAGTCCCTTTTCTTTCCAATTTCCTTGCAACCTAAGAAAAGAGATACTACCCATGCTTTTCTTTTACCGAGGTAGTTCAGAAAAAAATTTTGCCTAAATTATTCAAACTACCTTAGTACCATATTGAAAACTGCTCATTTTATTCTAATTTCTGTTATTATGATGTGTATTAGGCTTTCTGGTGGTTTTAGTTAAAATAAGAACAGTTTAATTTAACTATAATAAACAATCTCTGTAACTCTAAAAATGGAAGAATTTGTGGCATTTCCTTTTGAATCTTTGCCAATAGATCAAATTACAGATAATATGCATCTTTTTATCTTTTCATGCCCTTATACCACTGGGTCTTTGGAAGATGTAGAAGGTGCTGGACAAAGGAGTTAATTCAGGATTGTGCACATTCTAATGAAAAATGAGTTAATAAATGGTTAAAGAGTCTGTTTTTCTGAGGCAATCCTAAGGTTTCACCCTAAATTCACAGAACTATAGTGTAGCTGAAATGAAATATTGTCTATAAAAACTCTCTACAAGGACAGAAAAATTTATTAATTGTTTTCAAGAAATGCTTTTTACATGTGGTATATTTTATGTGAAAAAGTTTTAAATCAAGTTTGCCTTTAGAAGGTACGGGCCAGTTTTAAAAATTTGTAACAGCATTCTTATGTTTCTTGCAAGATAATTTATGTACTTTGCTCTCCTGAATCAGTTACTTATTTTGATGATTTATGGCTCAATTAACAATCTTTCATCATTAGAGGTGACCCTACCAACAAGCGATAGCCTTTAGTGTACCATATAGAATTGGGTGATTTAACAAATCAGCCTTGCCCTTTTTCAACTGAAATTTCTCCCTTGTCATAAAATGTGGACTCTAAATGACGAAGAAACACCTTCATTTTCAAAATTAAATATCAAATAGACTAACCAGTTTTTCAACCGGCTGTCAGTGCAGAAACAAATGTGAGGCATTGGGAATGGCCTTAGTTCATTGTTAACCATGGCCAATATCACAGGAGGCTACTTCTGCAATATTCTTACTCTCAGATGTGGTGTTAAATATGGAATTATAAGTCCTGTTTGCCATGAACCTAAAGAAAAAGATATTCTCTGATATATTTTTTTCATCCCTTGATGGTCGTTTTGAGGTTCGTGAGATATCACTGTGACAGCTGTGGACATTAGTGGGGATAAGTATATATGGTTTTGATGTTTATTTATTTTTGCTGAATATGTCACTGCAATTAACATAGCATATATAGAAATATATACATAAGAATATATGTATATATATATGTATATATATATATATATATATATAAAATGAAGAAACCCTAAATACCTTTCCTTCAATTCATTTGTTTAATTTAAAATATTTTATTTCAATTATAGGCTGTTGTTTATTCTTAAAAACATAGGTGAGAAAAATTCCGAATGTGTAAGTACAATACTTTGCATTTAATGTAAAGAGAGAAAAGGACAAAATGAAAAGAATTTACGTTGTTCACCAGATCTTGAGAAATATACTCCCTAAATATTTTTCCTGTATGAATTTGATCATTTTCTAATTTCAAACATGCAAAAGAGCCCACTCATACTTCCAAGCTTGAAGAGAAAAAACCGATTTCAAGAAAGCTTCAGAGAAACTTTTAAAAAATGTTTCACCAATGAATTAACAAATAATTATGTAATTATGATATCAAATTGCATAGAATTAGTGTGATAGATTTCTGGCCATGTAACTATTTTTTTTTCACATAAACTATTTAACAAATTGTTTCCAGATTATAAAAATAATGTGAGAAAGGATAATAGATTTACATAAGACTTTCCATGAAGTGTTTCTATTGGGGAGATTATTTTATTTTATTGGCTTACATTTCCTTCCATCTAAGAAACAGGTTTGAATACTTGGGCAAACATACTCAGACTATGTGAGAAAAAATTGATTTAAAGAAGTGTATCTTGAACTTGAATGTCCAACGAATCTCCTGAGAAGTTTGTTAAAATATAACTCTTGATTCCACAGTTATCTGATGAGGTCTGAGATTCTGCGTATCTAATATGCTCCCAGATAATGCTCTTAATCCTCAAACTACGGTCTGAGTAGCTAGGATTTAAAAAGCAGTGGATCCTATACCTGAGTGTCGAAGTCACCTTGGGAGGTTTTCAACCAAGAGAGGCCAGGGTCATAGCCCAAATCCTCACCTAAGTGAGCCTTTGACATGTGTACAGTTAATAAGCTCCACCAGTGATTCTGAGTCTCAGCCAGAGTGCTGAACCACTGACTTAGAGGGATGCCTTTCTCTGCTGAGAGTGCGCATGGGCACAGGTGTGTGTTGGGAGGAGTGTGGGTGGGGATTTGGAATGAAAGTTTTTAAGAAGTCAAGAGAGAGAAGGTGAATTTCATTCTGAGCAGCTGCATCTCTTGCTTTCAGAGCTTTTTTTTCTTCCCAGAGAAGCACTTGTGAGGCAAAATCAATTTGATACATAGTCACAGCCTCATTATTCATAAGGAAGTGCAAAGATTCGTAAATCATCTCCTAATTCTCTGCCCTCTCCAAATCTTCTCTTGTCATACTGGCTCCCTTGCTATTTCTTGCCATTTTTCCCCTAAACAAACCACCCCCCAAATTTTGCACTAGCTGTTTTCTCAGCCCGGAATACTCTTACCCCAAATACCCGATGGCAGATCTTTTACTTTTTTCAAGTACTTGGTCAAATACTGTCTCCTCAATAAGTCTTCCTGACCACCCTACTCAAATGACAACTTCCTACCAGCTCCTCTGATCCACTTTATTTACATTACTTTTCTATAGCACATACCACATTCTATCATATGACTTATTTATTATGTTGCTGCTCATTTCTTGGTTCTCACCCCTCTTCTCCACCATCACTGTAAGATAGTGCCAGACTGCTGGAAAATTTCTATCCCATAGTATGTGTTTCATAATTAAATAAATGCTTATTAATTCAAGTATCACTTGAGAGAGATCTGTAACTGTTCCAGTAAAAGAAGCCCTCATCTTCAAACTTCTATCCTCAACACTCTATTACAGTAGCCTATCACATTTCTTTATTTTACATTCCTCATTTCCTTTCTCTTTATCAATCTCTCCCCCCACACACATACACAATTTTTGTTTTTGAGTTTATTAGAATATACATTTTTTAAGGATAGTGTAGTTTTTCAGAGGTATGTACTAAGCAAACATAACACCTCCTAGCACAGGTAATAAATATTTGTTGACTCTTTAAATAATATAATTTGGGGGAGTTTAAAGATATTTTAGCTTTTCTGCATTGCTATAATGTAACGAATGATTTCTATTTTATGTTTCTCTGGAGAGAAAAACATTGCCCAACATTGATGGCTGAGTTAGTGCTCTTTTCTCCAAGTGAGCAAGGGCAAACAAATCAGACATTTATTCCCAACATTTATGCTATTATCTTTTCCCAAGCAAGTTTAGAGTATGGTTGTGTCTAATGGGTTGGCTTGTCAAAAAACATCCAGGTATTCAGATTCCTCCTCTCCCACCATCCATTTTTTTCTCTCCAAAAGATGTATATCCAGAGTTCTGCTTATGAGGAACTTGTACTGCAGAAAGTCTGGCTCTGCTCAAGGCAAATTCACACAGCTGGCTAAAATAATCATATGATGGGATGCTGTTTTTGTACTTAGATATACTTGTGGTCTATCAAGAGCTCACTATTTCATAGTTGTTTACTTTTGATCCAATGAGGTCTATATTTTCCATTATATAGCATTTCCGCAACCCCATAGCTCAAGAGGTTGCCCTTACTGACATGGCCTACATGAGGCATTGATGCACGGTTTTGCTAAACAGACTGGAAACTGGTGTTTCTATGTTGTTTTCTGACCTAGGTCATCCAGTTGTGTTTATTTATTTACATAGTTTGTGGCACAGGAGACCATGCTCAAAGGATCCAAAGATAAATGTGCACTTGTTGTTTCTGTTGATTCAGCTACAAAAACAAGTAGGTATAGGAAAGAAAAGAGGCTCCAATTTCAACTTCAAAACCTCATCGTATCGTGTTCTAAAATTACAATAATGATTAAATCAAAGTAGTCATTTCAGAGTTGACAAGAGCTAAATACAGGCCATTTTGGGTCTCTTGCTAAGTCTCTTGCCAAACATGTACTATTTACTTTATTCAGTCATTCATCTATTAATTCACTCAAGAATTATTATTGAATCCTGCAATGTACACAATGTTGTGTAAGGCACTTAGTGACATATTTTCAACAATCCTAGTTATGTAAATATGAAAAAAAAAATCCAGAAGAGAAAAAAAATTGAAGTAATGATTGAAGTAATGGATTTAAAATCTTCCATAAGAATACTCTCTCTTTCTTTCAAAATAGACCTTGCTGGTCCATTAAACAATTGTCTAAGTGATTAGTTCCTAGAGAATAGAAAGGGATCAATCTTCAAGCAAATTCTCATTACTAAGAAATATTTTCACTGTTTTCTGAGTGGTGATGGTGCTCGGGTGCTTCTCCCTGAGTAAAACTAACCTTAATATAAGGTCTTTAAAAATATCATATTAGCTGCTGAGAGCCAAGCAGAAGTTGGAGTTTTGTGGAGCAGGTTTCTGGTTCTCACTATCATTTTGCACTGTTAGCATTCAGGGCCTTCCATCAGAGTTCTAGAAGTCCTGGAATGGTGGAGAGAGTATCATACACAAACATAATTTTACTGTATCCTAATGACTTTTAAACATGTACCTAAGTCAATTTTGCAGATGAAAAACTCACTTATAATTACTTGAGACTAGAACCTTCCTGTATGTTACATATAAACAAAAAAATTTGTTTTTGTTATTTTAATTTGCATTGAATTTGTAGAAGTGGAATTATTATAAAAAAATCAAGGGAAAATTATACACTATTCTGTTTTGGAGTTTACCAAGAGTATGTCATACTGTGTGGGATAAAATAAATAATAATAAGTCCAGTAATAATATTTAAGATAATATAAACAGTACAGGTCAACATCTGTGGTCACGAGTCCACTGTTAATCTACATTCAGTCTCAACTCATCCACTACTTCATATCATTTAACGTGGACGTCCATACTATGTAGCATTAACACAGAGAAAGAAAGCAGAGTTTTATTATACATTTTGATCATAAATTATTTTATTTTTACTTTTCAAATGCTGAAATTCACACATTAGATTATTTTTTATAGGCAAGTAGTTATTTATCTATGAATTTAATTTCAGAAAAAATGGGGTATTAGAAAATTATAAAAAGAATTTTGTACATATCTGAAAAACTTGAAAACTATAGTAGAGTCAAAAATATTTTTAAAAATTACATTTTTTTTTGTTTATTTTTATTTTATTTTTTTAAAGTTACATTTATTTTTAATTAAAATTATTTGAAAGTCCACATCCTGCTATACATAAAATCTGGTAAGGAATAGATAAAATATATACAGGTATGGTAATAAATTATGACAAAATACAGTATGTGGCATCATAAAGAAGAAAAAAAGGCTGGTAAGAGAAGAAGCAGGCCTTGACAGATGAGTAGAGTTAACCAGCAAAGCTGGGAAGAAGATGAGGGAACATGAGGAAAGGTCACACATAAGACAAAATAAAGGACATATTTAGAAAAAGGTAAATGGTCCCAATTTTGGAGGGAAGTTACCTTGGTAGATAAACATTCTTAATTCATTTGCTGTTGGGATCCGTGGGTGGTTCAGTGTTTGAGCGTCTGCCTTCAGTTCAGGTCATGATCCTGAAGTCCTGGGATCGAGTCCCACATCAAGCTCCCTGCATGGAGCCTGCTTCTCCCTCTGCCTGTGTCTCTGCCTCTCTCTGTGTGTCCCTCATGAATAAATAAATAACATCTTAAAAAATTATTTAGTGTGAAGTTTCTTGAAGAACACAAATCATAGACAGGAATAACATTTGGAGTTTCTCATTAGGAAAGAAATGAATGAATGAAAAGGAAAAGATTGAGAAAAGCCTACCAGAAACAAGTTATACCAAAGCCAATAGAACTAAACTAAGTGGAAAATGAGCACATTATCATATTTTTAAAATTTAAGACAATTTGCATATTTTTAAAACATAGAAATAATTGGATTGCATTTTAAATAATTGCATATGATTCAAATTCCAGACCAATGGGATGAGTAGCAGCCCCTATATTTCAATTCAGTATCTACTGGATTTGTGACTAGACTCAAAACATATTTCTGAAACCCCAATTCATCTGGCTTCCATCACCCTGGTCTGGACTATGTAGAGGCTATGAGACAGTCTGGCTGACCCAACAGAAACCATCTATGATCTGGCCACATTTATAAGAGTTGAGTCATTAGTGGTGAGAGTACAGACTTGGAGGCTGTGGGAGGCAGGATAATGTCCCTGCAGAAATGTTGATGTCCTAAACCCCAGAACTTGTGAAGATGTTACGTGGCAAAGGAGAAATAAGGTTGCAGATAGAAATAAGGTTGCTAATCGACTGGCTTGAAACTAGTGAGATTATCCTGGGGTTTCCAGGTGAGCCCAGTATAATCACAGAGGCCCTTATATCAGAAAAGGAAGGGAGAGAAGATAGAATTAGAAGCTGTGGTCAAGGCTCAGGTTGGATGAGATGTGATGTGGGAAAGACTGGAGACTAATCTGGACCCAGAATGTTTGGGTTTAAATCTGAGAAATGCCCCCACAGTAACTGTGGGACTTTGGACAAGTTGCTAAACTTCTCTTTTCCTCCATTTCTCATCTATAAAATAGAGATGATGGGGGGGGGGGGGCCTGGGTGGCTCAGTCGGTTAAGCATCTGCCTTTGGCTCATGATCTCAGGCAAGAACTATTTTTGTTCACTGTTGTATCCCTCACATCTACAGTTGTGCCTAGAATAGAGTGGAACTCAACCGATATTTGCAAACCGATTAATAAATATATTAATCCAGTTAACGTTGGAGCTTTTACATTGCCTTGTTTCCAAATTTCAACACAATTTCTTTAGCATCAGATTGCCATAGTCCAAGGGTCTGCTAAATTGATCCATGAAATCCCTCCCCGCCCATCACTGATTCCTGTGTTACTGCTGCTGCTTTATGCTCTCTTGGCCTCTTCACTTTGAGCTCTGCTTTTACTTGACTGTAATTGCTATGCACTGCACTCTACATCTGCCATTTAATAAGCTATGCTTTACTTTTTGACCACCTGGTCTCCTAAAATCTGTCAGGCTTCATGATTTTCCTTTTATCTTTGCCACCAGGTTAATAAGGCTCAGAGGCTATGCATTAACCATTGGGCAGTCGATTGGGATTGGCCAGTGCTTACCCAAACACACACTGGGACATCCATTTCCAGACTTCCACAATCTGTACTACCTGCATTTTTGTTATCAACTCAAAGGGATATTTTACCTCACACTGCTAGCTTAGAGGGGGGTGGATAAATTTCCACATAGAGTTCTATAAGGAACAGCTTCTCCTCAGATAAATCACTATTGGTTTTCTAGTCTCTTTCAGCATTTCATCTTCAAGGTGAAGGAGAATGACCATAAACTTTGGGTCCAACATGATGAATTAGAACTCAAGCTCTAGCAGGTGTTAGATCAGGCCATTTGAGCTTATCTTCATTGGAACTGAAAGCGTTTTCTTGGGCTGGATCTGCTTCTCTCACCCCCACTTTCCATCTCCCTTTACTAGTTAATTCTTGGTGATGGTTTGCTTTTCAGCTCAATCATCATTTATTCCTGAATATCATCCCTAAATGTCCAACTTTGGTCAGTTAACCCTTTATATATCTCACGTGGCCTGTGTCAGCTTGCCTATTTGTGGGTTTACTTGATTGGTATCTCTTCCTCAGCTATGAAGCTTCACTCACTATTGTATTTGAGCACAAATAACAAATAATAAAAACAAAGTAGATATGAAGAACTATTAGTTTTCTTTATTTTCCTTTCTATCACAGAACTTATCATGATGTGTAAATACACTTTGTCTGATTCCTCTTCTAAACTATAAATTTGGGGAGCACAGACTCTGGTTCTATTTCCTAAGAGTTAGTGTAGTTCTACAAACATTACAGGCACTCAAAACCATTTGTTAAATGACCGGCTAAACGAAATTTATGGATTTTCCTCAGTAAATGTCCTTTGCTAACACCAAAATTTTTTCCAAGTACCTCCTCAGTCTATTCAAGAGAAACATTTACTTCCCTCCCTCTTCACTCTGTTGAGGTTCCCATGGCTGTTGCTTCTAAGGCTCCTTAGAACCCTGGGGACAATGTTGGGCTTAGAGAAGCCTCTCTACATCTTAGATCTTAACATGAATTTCCCAGCTCCTAATTAAACCCTACCATCAAGCAAGCCTACTTTGAAACTTGCCTTCTATTATTTTTTAAAAGTTGAGACATTCTTCCCCGACATTCTTCAGGCTTCCTCCTCAGAGATTCAAAGCACAGGAACTGCTTGTTCTTTTTTATTTTGCCAGGTACATAATAGGCTCACAAATTATTTCATTGAATAAATAGATGAAGGACCCATACATAACCACGAAAATAGAACCCAAAATAGTCACTAGACAGAGAACCAAATGGAATTAGAATTTCATCAATCATTATATAGATTAGAGAAGCCTAACACTACTTTAGTTATGGTCAGTTCCAGGCAATAATACATTTGCCATGGGTTGAGAAAATCATAAATTGAATCTAAACACACAGGATTTTTATTTAGTAATATCCATCAGTGTATGGAGTAGGTATTAAATAGAATTTCTGAATCCCTGGTCAAGGTTAAATATTTCATTTAACAAGGCTTCCAAATGCATAGAAAAGATAACTTGCTATAAAATTCAACATATAATGACAGTTACACAAGTTACATACAAGCAGGATTACCCAAATTTATTGTGAATTATTTTTAGAACAGAAAATCATGTGAGAATATTATTAATAACATTTTTGAAGAAAACATATGTACCCACTCTTTTTAAAAATTTTAATATATTTCATTAAAATTCAATTAAATAATATATAGTGTATTATTAGCTTCAGAGGTAGAGTTCAGTGATTCATTGGTTGTACATAATACCCAGTACTCATTACATCACATGCCCTCCTTAATGCCCATCACCCAGTTACCCCATCCCCTACCCAACTCCTTTGAACAACCCTAAATTTGTTTCTTATAGTTGAGTCTATTTTTGTCTCCCTTTCTGTTTTTCATATTATTTTATTTTTCTCTCCCTTCCTCTATGATCTGTTTTATTTCTTAAGTTCCACATATAAGTGAAATCATATGATAATTGCCTTTCTCTGATTGACTTTTTTGTTAGCATAATACCTACTAGTTCCATCCACGTCAAAACCACAATGAGATACCACCTCACACCAGTCAGAATGGCTAAAATTAACAAGTCGGGAAATCACATATGTTGGCAAGGATGCTAAAAAGGGGAACCCTGTAACACTGCTGGTGAGAAGGCAAGCTAGTATAGCCACTCTGGAAAACAGTATGGAGATTCCTCAAAAAGTTGAAAATAGAGCTACCCTATGACTCAGTAATTGCACTACTGGGTATTTTCCCAAGAGATACAAACATAGTGATCTGAAGGGGCACCTGCACCCCAATGTTTTCAGCAGCAATGTCCACAATAGGCAAACTATGAAAAGAGGCCAGATGTCCATCGACAGATGAATGGATAAAGAAGATGTGATATATATACACAATGGAATATCACTCAGCCATCAAAAATCAAAATTTACCATTTGTAGCAACTTGGATATATACCCACTCTTAATAATATCTTTAGTCACAGATTTTCAAGTTTTTAATTTTTTGGTTGTTAAAAAAGTTTTGTTTTCCTTTTCTCAGTGCAAGCACAAAACATGAAACCAATAATCTTTAAGGATTGACTAATCTCTTTTGATTTTTAAAAAGATTTACTTATTTATTTGAGAGAGAGAGAGAGAGAGAGAGAGAGGATGAGTAGGAGGGGCAGAGGGAGAGGGACAGAAAAGTTCAAGTAGACTTCATGCCGAGCATGGGGCCCAATGTGGGACTTGGCAGGAGACCCAGACCCTGAGATCACGACCTGAGCTGAAGCTGAATCAGATACTTAACAGACAGTACTAACCAGGCTCCCCAATCTTTTTTGATTTTTTTTAAATCTAAAGCTAGTCACTGGGGGGATCCCTGGGTGGCGCAGCGGTTTGGCGCCTACCTTTGGCCGGGGGCGCGATCCTGGACCCCGGGATCGAGTCCCACGTCGGGCTCCTGGGCATGGAGCCTGCTTCTCCCTCTGCCTGTGTCTCTGCCTCTCTCTCTCTCTCTGTGTGACTATCATAAACAAATTAAAAAAAATTAAAGCTAGTCACTCAAGTGTGTACTTTGAGGATGTGGAATATAAAGGAAATGTGCTTACTGTTATCATCAAAGATGAAGAGTCACAGGGTTCTAAAATATATAATTCGGGTGAAACACTGAAGAAGCAAAAGACACAGATAAAGGCATGAGATATTAAGTTCCTCTCTAGAGGAGAAATAACAGAAAAGTTGCAAAATCTTGTTCTTCTGGATTACCTGTAGAGAAACAAGAAAGTAATGTTGCAATGATAAGCATTGGACAGTCTCTGGGGTGAGTCATTCTGGAATCTGTATCCTAGAAAAATGGCTCTAAAGGATTGGTAATGAAAAAGTGACACACAGAACTTACCTTTCCTTTCTACTTTACCTCCATCCTGAAATTTTAATCCAGTAGCCTTTACATGACTTCTAGGCAGATGTATTTTGAAAACAAAACAAAACCTCCCTTGATTCTGTTATTTCTCCACTCTTATCCTTCTCCCTCTTGGTTTCAAAGATCACATGCCAATAAGATGAGAAACGATTGATAAGAAAAGAATAATTCATAAGTCATAATTTTAAATTTCAATCCCCCTTGTTTGTATATTATATACAAATAATTGTAACAGTTATAATACAGGAAGCACTGCTGTAAGAATTTTACATACACTAACTTTACAATAAACCTATAAGATAACATTACTATTCCCATCATATAGGTAAAAAGCTTTGACATAAGGAAATTAATTTGCTGAAGCATTTGGAGACAGGATTTGAACTGAAAATGTCTGGCCTCAGAACTTATCATCTTTAGCAGCATAGAATACTCTATAGATGTATAGCATATGCAATAATATTGGTTAGTCTAGTTATTAATTAAAATGCAGAGACTTTTTCTAATTTTCAGTAACAATGATAATATTTCGGCTACTATAAAAGAAAGAAAATAAAGAGAAAATACAATTACTTTCATTTTGTTTTTGGAAGTTTTTATCCTATAATTTTTCTTTGCTATATTGTTCTTATCTAAAAATCATACTGAAGAATGAAGCTAAATCATTTATTACATAGTTTATCTACTTTAGGTAATGGAATCCAGGGCAAGTCCATAAATCAAATGTAGACAGTAGTTAGTTGGAAATTTTAAGAGCATATAAATGCCAGGATTTTGTGTGTATGTGTGTGTGTGTGAGAACCAAATCTCTCTGTAGGTCTTTCAAAATGGAACACTTTTTTTTTATTGTTTTTATTATTTGATTAGGGTTATTCATTTTTATAAATTTAAGATAGAAAATTCCATTCAATTCTCTTAGGATTAGGAATGAAGCCTTCTTTAACATCATAGGCTTAAAAAAAAATCACAGTATATTTTAACTTCATTCCAAATCTATCTAAACAACAAGTTCTTATAGAAAAAAGAACAAACAAGAGTCTGTTTTTTATTTAAGTTATATACATGAGACCAGGGAAATCAATATGCTATAATAAAGATGAAGTTTGGAAAACAATGAATTGTCAAATGGTATACTTTCCTCTTTCTAGTGAGAGCATATCTTTACATTGTCAACTTCCAACTTGTATTTTTTGGAAGTGGTATATTTCAAGCACCATTTATTTCAACTTGCTACAGACCATTTACCTTAAATTTCATTTGGTGGATATCTTTTATGCTTATATTCTAGCCAATTTAGTCCTAATTATTTTTTTCCAAATTTAACTACAGTTAGCTATCTGTTTAAGAACTTGTATCAACTGGACTTCACATTCAAGTGCCCTGTGATGGGCCTTTACTTTGTGATAAATGTGTTCTGTAATGTTCTTTCCCCCTTGTAACTTGAATTTGACTTCACTGTGGCAAAGCTGGTTCTTATTTGGTTTTCATTTATTTGCATTTCATTATTTTTACCTTTTAAACTTTTTAATCTCATTCTTTCCTGTTTTCTAATCCTTTCCAAATGCCAGTCTTAATTTAAAAAAGAAAAAGCCACTTGTGTTTTTTTCTTATGGTGGTACTTTTTCTGTTTTTCTGCATCTATTATTTTTCAGCTTTAAAAAATTTTTAGTAACCCTTCTTTGTATATATTCTTGCTTGCACAGCTGGACACCCAGAAAAATTGTTTGATGGAATTGCTGCAAAAACTAATCCAAAGCAACTTTTGCATAATATGTTAAAGCACTCAGATACTTATTTAGCTATATTTGGCTAAGTTTTGGTAAAATTGATACAGATGTGATTGATAGGTTCACTCTTATTCAGATATTTTGACACTAGTTATATAAATCAATAATGGTGGGGGAATTGGAAGATGTTAAAGAGCACAGACTTGCAGCTAGAAGAGTAAGTTCTGAGGTGTAATGGGCAGGATAGTGATAACAATCACTAAACCATATTATAGACTTCAAAATTACTAAGATAACAGATCAATAATTTCATATCAAATTACTATGTTGTACACCTGAAGCTAATATAATATTGCATGTCAACTACACTTCAGTAAAAAATAACTAATAATGGCAGATTAAGTGGCTTTTGTATTGTTTATTGATTTTCTTGTAATCATATTCCATTATTTCCTTGTTAAATTTATAGCAAGTTACACATTTATAGACAAAGGGCTTAAGGGTATCATTTTGGATTTAGAATTATTAGAGAAACAAAAAAGAACAATTTCAGTCATAATTTTTGATAAGTTTAGTATCTTGTTTTGAGGCTTGGCCCTTAACAAAATGGTTATCTTTCAGGTAACTGAGAAGTTTTTAAGGTAACATAAAACCTACTTATCAGGCATGTGAAATATGTCCAGTTCCGAGAAAGAAATGAACAAAGAATAGTTTTGTTTTATGGATTTTTCACATATTTGGCAAAAATTTATCAAACTAAACAAAGCAAAACAAAAAACCAATATTATATCTTTTTTTTTCTAAAACAACTTTGATCTTTCCACTACTAGTTCACATCCTGTTAACCTAGTCTTTTCTATTAGATTTATGAAAAATGGAGTAAATTATTAACAAACTTATTATAAAATTACACTGTACTACAATGTGTTTTCTTGGTGGAAGAAATTAATTACATACAAATGTATGTAAAAAATGAATGTATGACTTCCACGTCAGCTATGATGGTATAGCTTCTGTTGGACCAAATATACCACAGGTAATAACCGTAAACCTTGGAGGAAAATGTATAAAACAATTATCTGAGGGTGGAGAACAGATGAAAGTAGGTAGATACTGAAAAAGAGGGGACACTTGGAAAAAGAGAATGACACTGGGTGTCATTTTTTTCTTTTTATATCTTTTACCTGAAGGGCGGGTCCAAGACTATGCATGTGGTCAGTTACAACTGACAAAAAACGCTCTGTCTTGCTGTGTTGGAGGAAAGAACAGGGTTTGAGCCAAACTTACTGGAAAGCTAGGTGAAATCCTAGGAAAAGAAAAGTCAGAGAGAGGGACTGAAGTTCTGTGTACAAACTCTGCCAACATGTCAATTGACCCCCGAGTATGCCTGCATGGGAAAGACTCCAAGCAGCCCAGAAAAGGCCAATAAACTGATCCGAGATTTAATCTATCTTCCACTAAAAGGTAAATAAGAATTTGCAGTTTGAATAGTCAAGTCCCTTGTTAAAAAGCAGAACAAAGCAAAACATAAAAAACTTTGAGGAATATAAAAGGCAGAACTTCTACAATGTGTCATTCATAATGTCCAAGTTACAATCTGAAAATACTTACCATGTAATGAATCACAAAATAACATGAGGAGGGAGATTCTTCACAACTTTTGGCTAGGTAGGCTAAGCTTTGTTAGGATATTAAAAAACAACAAAATATAAACAAAATATAAAAGAATAAGATGAAAAATTAGACCTCATCAAATAAAACTTGTTTTTTTTTTAAATATGTTATTAAAGAAATGTAAATATAAGCTACAGATGTGGAAAAATATTTGAAATATTTGCAAAATTCATATCTGACAAAGGGCTGGTATCCAGAAAATATGAGATCTTCAACAATTCAAAAATAAAAAGATAAACAATATAATATAAATTAGCAAAAAATGTTAGTAGATACTTCACAAATAAAACATAGGAATGAACAATAATCACATGAAAAAAGTATATAATATACTTGGTTATCATGAAAAATCAGACTAACACTACAGAGAGATACCACAACATATGACCTGAATGGCTAAAATTAGAAAGACTGACAATAATGATTATCAGCAAGATTTTGGAGAAACTGGAACTCTGAGATATTGTTGGTGGGAGTTTAAAATGTTACAATTATTTTGGAAATTAACTGTTTGTTTATTGAAAACCAAACACATATTTACTCATGATCCAGAAATTCCAATCCCAGGTATTTAGCCAACAGAGTTAATTGCATGTTTACAACAACAACAACAACAACAACAACAACAAAACACCTGTAAGAATATGTAGAGCTGTTATATTTATAATAACCTAAACTTTCTGGAACCGTTCCAAGTAATAGTAAGAGAATAATAAACCGTGATATATTTATAAATTGCATGTTACTCAGTAATAAAAAGAATGAACTATCAATATATGTGGCAACATGGATGAATTTCAAAAACTGCGTAAAAGAAATTGCACAGAAGAATAAATACCGTGTGATTACATTTTTTTTTTTTATTGATTTAAGGTTATTTATTTATTTGGGGGAGAGAGAGAGAGTGAGAGAGTGGAGGAAGGGGCAGAGTGAGGGAGAGAATCCCAAGCAGATCCACCACAGGGAGCCTGCCGCAACGATCAATCCCTCCACCCTGAAATCATGACCTAAGCTGAAAACAAGAGTCACTTAACTGTGCCACCTCATTGCCCCTGCATGATTACATTTATAAGAGATTCTAGAATAGGAAAAAATAAGTTCAAATTACTATGTGTCTCTGGAGAGTTGGTGCTGCATTGACTTACTGTAAAGAGACATGAGAGAACTTTCTAGGTTGTGGTAATATTCCATATCTTGATTGAATTTCGCAAGTATATTGCAATATACACTAAATGTTTATGCATATCATTGCTTATAAATTTTATCTCGAAAGAAAGAAAGCTTAAACTCTAGGTAACTACATCCTCCCTGAAGTCTTAAAAATACATGTACTGATGTCTGCTACTAATTTTGTAAGTGCAACAAAAATAACATAGGTTGATAGAGAGATGAATTGATTAACAAATATGTGTTGAGGCACGTGTAATAAAATATTAGTTATATCACCTGGTACTAGGTATATGGGTATATAATGCAACAGTCTTTTAACTTTTCTGTATGTTATAACTTTTTATTATAATATGTCAGAAAAAAAGAAATGAATGTAGAATATGTTTTATTTTACTTAGTTGTTTTAAACATACTTCAGCCTAATGAATGCACTATTGTCGTTATTCTTGGTAATACAACAAGACTAGAAAAAATTGATATTTTCATCAATAAACATTTAAGTACTATTTGAAGGTGGCATGAGAGTCCTTGATCTATTAAGATAAAAAAGATCTCAGTATAAAAACATGTAGAATGATGTCTGCAGCTTGAAAGAAAATTCTGAATAATTGTTGAGAACCCTTTAAAAAATGTGACATCGTGGATATTACTAATAGCATAGAGGCTGTATTGTATAGAAAAAAAATAGACATCAATCTATCTGAGTTGAAAAGGATTTCTGCAAAGTGAGACTTGATCCAAGGACATTTCAAGAATATGTGATAAAGACTATGAGAAAGTATAAAATAAGAATTCTACTTGCTAAAGTTATGATTTTCTTTCTTAGTGATATACAATATAATGGTGCATCTTATGTCAGATGACATTTTAGAGTTAATGAAATATGGTACTTATGAGTTCCTACTATGTTCTAGACACCATGCTCTTAATAAAACACAATCCCTGCCATTGGCAAGTGCAAATTGGGGGCAGGGAATATACCAGGTACATAGATACAATCAATAATATACTTGTGCCTTGTGAGTCCACCCTGTAGTAACATAACCTTACCTGGTCTCGCTGGGAAAATTTCCAAGAAGAAATGGCATATACTTAGTAATGAAGAGTGATTATCAATTCGCCTAGTTGAGAAGACTGGAAGACGGGAAATGGCCGTGTAAACAAATAAGCAGAAAGCATAAAAACATAAAGACATGAAGGAACAAAGTTCTTAAAAGGTGGTGAAAGCTTTCTTATGTGAAGCCTAAGAGTTGTGGGAAGTAGTGTACCAGAAAGGAAAGTTAAATTAACTTTTATAATATGTCCAATGTCATGGTAAGTGTGCTACTATTAATAGGCCAAATGTTCCCAACTGTGGAGTTGGACGATCCCCATCATGGTGAAGAACAGTTTAAAAAAAACAAAAACAAAAACAAAAAACAAAACAAAACTATTCTCAGGGCAGCTGGGGGAATCAGTTAGGTTAAACAAGTCTGACTCTTGACCCCAGCTCAGGTCTTGATATCAGGGTCATGAGGCATTAGGCATGGAGACTATTCTCTTAGTTAGTTTTTATAGCCAAATGATATATTATCCCATTGCTTTTTATTTTTTAGGCACAAACAACAGTTTCCTACAAGTAATCAGTCAAGTCCTTGAGAGTTACTCACATTGATATTCATACATTGAAATTACAGTAGCACTAGAGTTTCCGAGAACAAAAATCCAATACTCTTCCGTACATAAAGCTACCATTTGATTGTCGTCAGCACTCTACATTTTCCAGGACACAGGCATATATAAAAGCAGAGGGTTGTCATTTCCACAGATTGAAGAAAGATTGTGTCCATTTGTCTGTTGGACGTCTCCTTTTCACTGACTAATGTGTTTTCACTCTAGGCACTCGCATCCCAAGTTTTCAGTCTGTCTAACATCAATTTGTGATGATTTAGTTACTTTGTCTTAAGTTCTAGGTCCAGAAGAGACATGTGGATCAGACCAGGCCACACAGAACAGCACAGTGTGCTGGTCACATTGACGGGTTCAGGATGCTTTTAAAACAATTTGACAGGGACAGGCCTGGACTTCTGTCAATGCACCTTGCTGGCTTAACTGTGCCTTTCATTGTCTTGAGGTCTTTTATGGCTACAAGTGGTAAAAAAATTAATAGAAAAGTAAATCATTCATGTCCATAAAAATATATGTGAATTTTGTCAGGTGGCATGAAATGGATTATTGCCCTGTGGTTATTGAACAGTTCTGCATCCTGAAAAATTCATTTTAGCATTCTTGATTATCTATATGCTGACATGTTCTTTGAATTGATTGTAACATCTTATTTATTTCATTAGCAAATGAGAAAAAGAAATCTTTGACATTTTATTTTATATGGTAGTGAAATTTACATTTCAAGAATATTTTCTTTTGGCACTATCAATTGCTTGACAATAATTCCATTATTTTTATGAGAACAATACTCTTTGATCTCACCGAATATCTGTTCTAATTTGGACTGAAAAGTTGTCATCTTGGAATTTTAATTTTTTTCTTTGAATTGGGTTTGTTCATTTTTATGGGGTGGGGGCAGGTAACCACTGATTTTAGTTTCTTGTTTTGGTGCATTATCTTAACTGAAAATGAGATTAAATACATTATTTGTCAGAAAAAAAAAGTATTTTCATCTGCTAAATTGGTAGTTTTACCAAATAGACTATTCTGGTTCAAAATTCATTTTCCCTCTGCTCTGATGTCCTCATCCATCTGGTATTGTACTGAGAAGGATAAAGTCAATTTGATTCTCATTCCTTTATGGCAAGCATTTACTTTTTTTCTCTTTTTGATGGCTTATAGGATTCTCTATGCTTGTTTTATATCCTGAAATTTCATTATGATGTATCTTTTATTCACCCTTCTTGGCACTATATGGACCCTTAAATTCTTTAGTCTTGCAATATTCTTAAGTCTGGGATATTTTCTTCAATTATTCTTGATAGTTTTCCCTATTGTATCAATTCTTTCTTTTTAGAATTTATTATTCCCAAATTGTTGCTTTAAAGTAATATCCTGTTGCTGTTTTATGAGAACAAAATATTCTGGCCTAAACATCCCTGAGGATACTCGATTTTTTAAAAAGTAGTCTTTGTTCCCTGAAATGTCGATATTGTGTAGTGTGAATTGCTGTATTGTTTTTGTCCTCTCATACTTCTGATTTTCTTCATATGTCTAATGATTTTTAATACTTTCATCAAGTTTTAGAAGAACTTAAGTTGATTTTTCTTGGTGACTGGCATGCATTTCCTTTGTGTGTAGGTATATGCCATTCTATTTTCTCTGGAGTTCTTTTCTTCCAGAAGATTGGGACTTCCTGAGAATATATGAATATTGTGTGCTGTTCTACTTGTGGGCTTCCCTCTAGGCCATGCAATGCAGAGCTGGCCTTTAATGTGGTGCAGACCCAAACCAGATTGGGGAAGCTTTGCCCTGAAGCATGAATACCCTGTTGTGATTTTTCCTCAGTGCTTTGTCCCATTTCTTCAGAAAATACTTAGTTCTTTTTGACTGAAAGCAAATGGTTAGCTTGTACCTAGGAAACAAGATGATATAATTGATGGATTAGAGAAGAAGAATAAGTAGAAACACCTCTTGCCTTTTAAACATGCTTTCAGTTCACTCTCTTATTTCTTGATTTCTTCTTCTACTTCTCCAATGATCTCAAGCTCAGAGTTCTTTCAGGGTGACAGATTGACTCTTGTTTTTTCTAAATATCCTTTCTGTACTTTCTTTGTGCCTTCATTCACTCCATTAAATTGTTAATAAGATTCTTTTTTGCTTTTATTTCCCAGATTTAAAAAAAAGAAATCTCCCAGTTCTACTGATGACTCCTTACTTTCTTTTTACTATGATAGAAGTTATAGAACTAGTCTCTATCTATACAGAAGAGGGAGTCACCTTCACAGTGGCTAAATAACTTGCTCAAGGTTATCATGAAGGTCATCTATGCCTTCTTAATTGCTTCTGATATTTTCCTTTTGGGAGCTGTTCCCTTAACCAGTTGGAGTTGTCAGTATGGTATTTGGGTCTATGCTACACACCTTTCGTGTCTTCTAACTATTGTGATTAGCTTCAAAGAAGAACATGCAAAAAGTTCCATGCCCATTAGAATCATTCACAAGAAATATTTTTCCCTGAGCTGTAGGAATAGTGTTGGCCTGGAGAAACCAGTCACTATCTTTGATGGCACGAGGAGTGAAACTGTCTGAAAATAAGAACAGTATAGAAGGAAGAAAAGCTGGAGAATGGAGCAAGACTGAGTTCTGGTGACTTTGTGTCCTTGGATACATTTTGTCTCTTCCAGTTATAGGAGTCCATGAATTCTCTTTCTCTGTAAGATACCATAAGTTGAATTTTGTCATTGGTGTCATGTTAGCTTTGATTAATGCAGGTATGCAGTAGGAAATAAGCATTATGACTCAGGTAACTTGACTGAAGAACCTGTATTCTCATTCACCGCTGGATACAGCTTCCCCCGCACAGGTAAAGGCTAAATAAAAGAGAAGAATCAGGAAAGCTGATTTCTTGAACCAGCTTGTTGAATATGAATATAGACTCAAATGAGGCAAAAAGAAGCCTTCTAACTACTTGATTTATCCATAATTTTTTTAACGCACCCAAGATACTCATTTCTGCAACTCAACCTAATAAAAACAAAACAAAACAAAACAAAAAACCTAGGATTCAAAGTAGTTATGCATTCCACTGCTGGGTACAGATGATTTGATGGAAAGCAGCTAAACACTTGTCTAGTAGCAGAGTATTCCCATAGGGAAGCTGTAGTGGAAAATCAAAAATCATTCTGTGATATATTCCTGGGCATGGATATATCGATGCACATTTGCCCTCCATTGATTCAATTTAACACTATAATGAAAATATTTCTAGCTAACTATAATAACTTGGGGAAAAAAGGGAAGATTTAGTATCTTACCATGAAATAAATATGTAAATGTTTGGCAGTAGTCTATCTCAGTATATTGAAGGGTAATGAAAACTATATGTAAAGTCTCTAACTTTAAGTTTCTTTAGACTTTTCCTCATTTATTGACACAGAACATTACAAATAAGAAGAAAAATGTACACAAATGCCTTTGATATCAGTAGGAAAAAAGAAAACTAAAACCTAATGATAAATGAAGTAAACTTTCTGTAGGGAGCAATTGATTTCTTAACTGTAGACATACAGCAAAATCAGAGCAAGATACTTTCTTAGACCTTTGAAGGTATTAGATTTTGGCATGGAAGATATCTCCTGGAGAAATATACCATTAAATTAGCTAAGTCACCAAGAGAAAGAAAATTAATTTTCAAAAGTTCCTGCGAACTAAGGGAGCAAACTAACCATTAACTCTGCCCCAACCTAGGAAACTGAACTACTATATTGGAAAATTGCTTCTGCTTTACTGACTTAGAATAAATGTTTGTATAATTATATGTAGCTCAAGTTATTGCAAATTAATGCTCTAGGTTCATGCTCAATTTATATGACTGAGTCTTATTTCATATTGTGCAATAAAATTCTCATTTGATTCCTCATCAAGTTTAAAGATGTTCTAGCTTAGAGCAAATGTAAAACTCACATTGTCAAAAGCTGAGCCCATCTGTCACCACCGGAGGTCATCTGGTTTCATTATTTATTCTGCTGGAATGTGGAGGCAAAAATGAATGTTTCTGGGACTTAAAATGTTCCATATATATATTTATGGTTGGAACCATATTTATAGTTTTTCATTGTTTTTACATTAAAACACAACCTTAATGCTAGTAACAAAAGGGTCTCTTCTCTCTGAAGTACAGATGTATCTTTTTATATTTCCAGAAAAAGAAGTTAAATCAAAGAGGTATCAAGAGGAAATATGGCACATGATTCAAAATTTTGTTTTCTTCTTTGATTTTTTTCCTTTAAAGAGGCTTTATTATTAAATAAAACATCCCCCTCCATCCACTCTATTCCTTTTTTTTCAAACTCATGTGATGACTCTGTAGAATTAAAAATATAGTTTGTAAGCTAGGCTTCAGTAAATGGCTGCATTATTGGATGACTATAGTTTTGTGTATTCATTAATTTATGAATATGTCACAATGAAATATATCCTAGGTCATATATAGTCATCAAATGTTGGCATTTCTGTGGTGACTTTCCATGATGGCAGTGACGGCATTTAAACTTACAAGTTCAGAAATTTTTCTGGGATAGCATTTACTAAGCAAGTCTAAGATAGCCATGAAAGGACATTAATCTTACTCCACAAGTGAAGTGTAAAAGAAATATTACTTTGTATATACCATTAAATCAATTTAGATTTATCTCAGAGTTGCACTTCTCCTATGCTGGATGAGAATTTCATCCCAGTCATTTTAAGGGTATCCTTTTCAACTTTAACTCAGAAATCAGGAGATCTAGACACTACCTCCAAAATGAGATAATGGCTTGTAAGCTCCTGTTTACTCTTTACTACTAATATCCTTTTTCTCTAAGTCTTCAGTGTTCTTTTGATGTCCAGCAGTGCCGTGTTTTTGTGCTGGTGAGGGATATAGGAATCTTTGCATCCAGGTTCTATTTATTCCTTTCGGATAAAACCACTTTTGTTTTCAAAAGCTGTCACTACTTCCAGTCTTATCCTATGTGGCTTGGATAAAGCTAATTTTATCTTCAAGACCCATAAATATACATATTATCTCAGTCTGGGCAATCAGTACAGCACATTCCTCTGGTTTATAGTGATTGGTTCATAAATGAACATAGGACACGCTCAGGGTAAATGAAATACATGAAAAGCTTTATTTGGAGCAAAAAGCCTAAGAGAATTTCATTCTTTCCCTTAAAATATGAAGTTCAGAGCCCGTACAGTTTGGAGCTGCTTAAGCTATTTTAAAACCAAGAGAAGAGAACTTACTGAACAACAGCACTGATGTTACTGCGAATAGAATTGAAAGAGAATGGGGAACTGAATCCTGGGACATTATTTAAACTAATAATAATACCTAAACTTTTCTGTCATGTAAGCTCATAGATTGTCTTTCTGTTCAAGATCTGGATCTTTCTGTAACAGATACAGAGCCTCCGTAGATATGTCATACAACCATTCCTTAAAGATTAAGTCACCTCCCCTGGTCCAGCATGGAGCAGTCCTTAGATAACCATTACCTGTGGAAATTAGAATCTTTTCCTCCATTCCATAATCCGTTTTTCTCTGCCTCTTTGATTCTTAAAGACTCCCTTTCTTCCAAACTTTCCCCCTATCATCTAACATAACCTTTTTTACTGGCTTAGGGCCCAGAGATTTTGAGCTGGCTTTTCTCCTGGAATTAGATCGAACACATTAGGGAATGGTGAAGATGTTGTGGACCTCATAATTTTAACTATGTCAACACTTCTGTTGGCCTGTTTCAGCCCCCACTTTTTCAGGAACAGAAATAAAATTTTTAATTCACATGACAAAAAAAGTATCTATCGTATCACTTTACTTCTGAATCTTTATACTCCACCAAAAATCCCTAGCCTTTTACAAGTCTGGCTATTTACTTTGGTGGAAGACAGTAAAGCTGACAGAGAAAACAAGAAAAGGAAGAACAGTAGATATTACTGTTTCAATAAATTATCTTCATGCATTGCTCTGGGATGCCAACTAACTAATTTATAATAGGAAACTTTTACTGACATAATTGAATATTTAGTGGTTATGTGTAATTTTCTCACAGCTGAGAAGGTCAACCTATATATTGATCTAAACAGGTCAATCTAGGAGCACTTGGGTGGTTCAGTTGGTTAAGCGTCCAACTCTTGATTTCGGCTCAGGTCATGAGCTCAGGGTTGTGAGATCAAGCTCAGGGTTGTGAGATCAAGATCTGTGCTCAGCAGGGAGTTTGCTTCTCTCCCTCCCCTCTAGCCCCAACTCACTCTCTCTCAAATAAATAAATATTTTTTTAAAAATAAAAATAGGGATCCCTGGGTGGCGCAGCAGTTTGGCGCCTGCCTTTGGCCCAGGGCGCGATCCTGGAGACCCGGGATCGAGTCCCACGTCGGGCTCCCGGTGCATGGAGCCTGCTTCTCCCTCTGCCTTTGTTTCTGGCTCTCTCTATCTCTCAGTCTTTCATGAATAAATAAATAAATAAAAATAAAATCTTTAAAAAAAATAAATAAAAATAAAAATAAAAATAATAAAAAGGTGGGTCAACCTCCCTGATTTCTTGTGCCAACATTCAACTCATCAAAGGCTTCCACCTTCGGATAAGGATTATTGCAGAAAAATTTCCAAGACATAGGAATAGTTAATTATCAGTTCCAAAACAGCAGAGAGAATGTTTTAAATAAGGACTCTCAAAAGATTAGAGAACAATTTATGCCACAAATGCCCTTTTGAAGACCTATGGTTCTTGGAGACCAAATAAGGGTCATCTTGGCAAGAAGGAGGTGACAATGACAGGAGGAAGGGAGACATCTGTTTCTTCCCTCTGCAGCCCCTTCTTTTTCTCTCCATATTAGTTTGATGAGACTGTCATAGCAAAGTACCACAGACTGGGTGACTTAAACATTTAGTTTTTGGGGATGCTTGGCTGGCTCAGTTGGCAGAGCATGTGACTTTTGATTTTGAGGTTATGAGTTTGAGTCCCACATGGGGTGTGGAGATTACTTTACTAAATAAAACTTTAAAAACAAAACAAAACATTTATTTTCTCATAGTCCTGGAGGCTAGAAGTCTATCCAGATGTCTGTGTCTGCAGGGCTGATTTCTTCTGAAGCCTTTCTCCTTAACTTGCAGAAGATAGCCATCTTCTTTTGTCTTCATAGGGTCTTTCTTCTGTGGGTGTGCACATCTGTGTCCAAATTTCTTCTTCTTTAAAAACAACAGTCATGCTGGATTAGGACCTGTCCCAAAGACTTTAACTTAATTACTTCTTTAAAGATTTTATTTCCAAATATGATTAAGTTCTGAGGAACCAGGGGTGAGGACTTCAACATACGAATGCGGGGAGGGTGGGGGGTTACTGTTTAGCTTATAACACCTTTTACTCTTTGCCTCATTTGGCCTCATTCGTTATGGCACAAACTCCAAACCTCAATCCTGGGCTTTCTCATTATATTCTCTATAGCTAGTTTTAAATTTAAAAAGCTGGACAATGGAATGTCCAGCCTTATTATGACTTTCCTTTTACTTCTAGTACTTGCTGATTGATCAGATTCAATATTCTCCCATTCTCACTCCATTTCCCCACATTTGTTATTGACACATTACTCTTAAAGCCTCATTAATACTTTGTATCTGGATAAACTCAAGATCCTTACATGTTTCAAACAGGATTTTCTTTGACCGCTAATATGGAAGTGGAAGAAATTGTGTATATTTTATTTAATCAGTGTAGCTTCTTGAACCAATAAAGCCACAATTTATGGAGGAAGTATAAAATCAAATAAAGACTCAACTGTATCTTTCTGAAGTCAATCTATTTGTCGAACAAGTGCTCTACTAATCTCTCCAATTAACTTGTGGCTGCTGATGACATTGCATTTCTAGTGTCACTAGAGATGATAAGTGATCAGACGCCAGGGGAATTGCTGCCAAAATAGCATTCATTCTTTGATGGCAAATATCACCTTAATATTATATGGCTGACTCTTTTTCTTTTCTTAGAATTCTTTAGCAACATATTAAAAAAGTACAGTGAAGGGGTTGCTTACTATTTGTGAAGTAGGGGAAAATGTGTCTGAAAATACAACATGTAGAAAAGGGTGTTACTCAAAGGGACAATTTGAGCAGATCTTCAAAATTAATAACAAAATTTTCTGGTCGCGAGTCAGTTAATAGCATAGTATTATAAGTGAGGCCAAATTTTTTAGGAGAAAGGAAACAATTTTGTATGATGTTTAAAATGCTGTCCACAATAATTTAATTATGCCTCCATGCGTCACCTCTACCCTGTTACATTCATGTTCTAATAAAAACTGTAATTATTTATTGAAAGGTAATATGCACTTTACAAGCACTTCACATACATTATTTAATAAAACTCCTACATAGGTAGAATGTGATAGGTATTATTATTACACTAATTTTAAAGATGGAAATAAAAACAAGGTTTGAGGAGTTTAATAGCCTGACCAAAGTTGCATGTAAGTAAGTGGCAGTAACTAAATTTGAAGCCAGTGTGCTTGTCTTTAGAGCCTGAGCTCTAAACATCATCTTGTTGCCTATTAAGTTTTATTTGGTACCTTAGCACAGCTGTATTTTAAAAAATTAGCTCCTGTGTAAATGGAATGTTTCTTAATAGAATGACATGTAATATTTGCAAGAACTCATTATACTGTAACCTAGTCAAAAATTAACAGCCCTTAACAATGCATTACACCATAGTGTCAAAAATAAATGATAATTTTCTAGTGCAAATGCTTTGTATTTTGCTCTGCTTTTTAAATTTTCACCTGAATGAAAAACAATGCATAGCTTTTTTTTTTTTTTTTTTTTTTTTTTAAGTTGTCTATTAACAAGGTGTTGTGGTGACTGGGGTTTCAAAACAGTCTTACCACTTTTCCAGCAAAAAGGTTCAAACAAGTTATACACAACTCTGTAGGAGCCAATAAATGTTCTATTATCATAAGATATAACATTTGAGAATCTTACAGTTTACATGTAATTCTCAATCTCAAGGTGTTGATTGCTTTTCTAATAATGAAAAAGGGGAAAATATTTTTAATTAGAAGACCGTAATGGGTTTCCTAAAAGAAAGCAGACAAGATCTTAGAGAGCTCATTGTTGATAATTACCATATGCCAACTGCTACTACATATTCAAGTATGGAATATAAATTTTGTGCTGCTGGTGAACTTCTCATGACTTAAAGAGCTGATCCTCCAATGCCAACTGCCTTTAAATTCTGGTTAATAAAAATATATCATTTTTTGTCTCATTCACTCAAAATCTGTCCTGCTGTTGATTTCAGGACACAAACAGATATTCTAGTAAGTCCTGCTATCAATATCACATTTATTTTCAACTTGAGCTAATTCAAAGTGTAACTTCATTGAGGATAATTTCAGGCAGTGAAAAGGGGAGTATCTGAAGATGCGTGTCCTCACTCTACTAGCCATGCCAAGGGGTGATGAACTGCACATAGAGTGAACTGCTCCCATCTGTGGAGTGGGTGATTTACTCTTCTCTCAAATAAATTTCCATGGACCCAGTAAAGTTGAACTGGCGAGGAAGTCTATTGAAGACTATAACAATAGGTGTTCAAGACTACTACAACAGAGGGTAGACTCAATTGAACTCCATTCAAACAAAAGACCAGGGAATTTTTTTAAAATTTTTTTATTTTAAGATTTTGTTTATTTATTTATTCATGAGAGAGAGAGAGAAAGAGAGAGAGGTAGAGACATAGGCAGAGGGGGAAGCAGGCTCCATGCAGGGAGCCCGACGTGGGACTCCATCCAGGGTCTCCAGGATCACACCCTGGGCTGAAGGCAGTGCTAAACCACTGAGCAGCTCGGGCTGCCCAAGGCCAGGAAGTTTTTAAGTGCAAGGATGAGCTAGTGGAAAAATATTGGAAGACATTAGTGAATATGGTCAATGTAATTAGGCCATCAGTGTTTGCTAACTGGTGCTTATAAAAATTAGGCTTCTGGGGCATCTGGATGGCTTAGTCAGCTAGGAGTCCAACTCCTGATTTAGGCTCAAGTCATGAGATGGAGCGCCCCCCCCCCCCCCCCGCCCCCGGGCTCTGGGATGGATGTAGGCCTGCTTAGATTCTCTCTTCCTCTCTCTGCCTATTCCCCCACCACAAGCTCACATGCTTATATTCTCTCTTTCTCTCTCTCAAAAAAAAAATAGGTTTTTACTATCCTACAGAGACTGGGATATAGAGGCCCTGTCTTTCTTGATGATTACATTTCAAAGGGATGGCTCTCAAGTTCTTGACAAACACATTGTTGGATTGTAGAAGATTTGTATCTGAAAGAGGCAGAGGAAAAATGTATAATTTACCAGTATTCTAAAGTAAATGCTCTAAGAAAAGGGAGGTCAGGGGCTTATGGTCAAGAAACAAACTCTAAAGTTTTGTCAAACTAAAGGAAATATTAAGTGGATTTTGGTCACTTTTGGGGCTTTATATTATCCACCCAGATCTTTTCATTGTTTTTCTGTATCAAAACAGTGCATGAGGAAAGACCACACCGATGCCCATGGAAAGTTTCATGGTTTAGTCCTGAAAGTGGCATAATTCACTTTTGCTATTATTTCCTTGGCTAAATCTCAGACACATGGCCACATTCAACTGAAAACGGGTCTGGGAAAATACCGGTAGCTGTGTGCCCAAGAAGAACATGAAACTAGTTTGATAAACAGTAAAGAAATCTCTGCCAGTGTAAGACAAACATCTAATATATAATTAATTATGCAATTGAATTATCTTACACATTGTTTCTTTATAGACATTTATCATGTTGCTTTGTTTTAATGTTTACTTTCTACACAGGAGCATAAGGCCCTTGAGGGCTGTGCTTTTGTCTCTTCTATTTTTGTTTTCTTAGATCCAAGAAAAATGTCATGCACATAGAAAGCATGCTGCCCAGCAAATATTTCGTAGATGAATCATTGCTGGTGAGAGGTGATATTTTTGAGATGACTGCGAAGGTTGCTGCCTTTAATCACACTTCACTCTACCACTTATATTCCCTAAAATATTTAAAGTTAGTATTGCTTGTATAAATTCCAGTTGACAAGTGATGGAATATGTAGTCAACCAATCTTCTTATTTTGGAATGATTTACACTGACTTATTTAGACATGATTTTTAAAAAGAAAATCATTTTATAGCTCAGTCAAAATTATTTTTAAAGCGTAATTGAATTTTTATTTTGATCATTTTAATTATTTTCTTTCCATCATTTTTCACTAAACTAATGGCAATACATTAAGAAAATGTAGTCTTCTGTTTATTTTCTTAAGCAGGCACACCCATACTGATTCATGATCCTACACTCTGAATTTCTTAATTAAATAGCATCTGTCACATTTTTCTGCAATATGTGTCACTAGAAAACATCCTTAGTGAGAGCCAGAATTAAATAAGTCTATCATCAGAATTCATAGGCAAAGAAAAAGAGACAAATATAAGACCCCTGATATGCTCAAATGTATAGGATATCCTGGGGTGGGAATTTAGTCATTATTTCATACTTTCCATGTGGCATGATCAAGCCTATCTCAGAATCAAATTCCAACTGTATTTCTATGACAGATTGTATGCATCATTCATTTTGTCATTCTAAATGCAATCTGATTGATTATTTAACATAATATCTATAACAAAGTATTAGTATTTTAATTCTTTTGATGACAATTTTTCATTAGAAAAATTAAAATTTTAGGCACTCCATATTTTGACAATTGCATAATACATTGGGTCATTATCTTATCATAAATAACACATTTTCATACTTATGACAATTCATTTTCAAATATGTACATGTAAATAATTTTCAGAATCAATTTTATAGGGCTTTATTCTTTTAATTTTTATATTGAGTTAATTCCATTGTATATCCCATATGGGCAATTCGTTGCCAAGGTAGAAAGTAATAAATCTAGACAAATAGTTGGAATCCATGCTTTTAATCTATTTCTCTTTCCCCCTTGTCACATAATTTAGAAAATATTTATATCCTAAAAATAATTTTCATTTATATTATATTTGAAAATATATTACTCTTTTAAAATATATCTAAATATTTGTTTTAATAATCCCAGGGCTAAATAAATCAGGCAGTTAACATTTCCATTTTACAGATGAGAGAATGGAAGACCAAGGGATTCAGAAACATGATTGAAATAGCATAGTCAGTATGCTAGATTGTGTTTTCTAAGATGGCTGTAACAAGGTCTTCTGTTCCACTTGCTCTTCTTACACAAGTGCAAGTGTCTGTGTTCTTACACAAGTGCCTATGTTCTTACACATGCTCTTCTTACACAAGTATAAATGTCTATGTTCACTCCATCCCACATGCTTTTCTTATATAAGTGCAAGTATCTATGTTCACTCCTCCTGAACCTGGGGAGACTCTGGGCTATAGTGGGATTGAAGCTATGTGACTTCTGAGATTAGGTTATAAAAGATAATATCCCTTCTTCTGATGCTTGCGACTCACCTACCATGCTGGGAGGGGAAGCTTAAGTCTTGCTAAAAGGCCTTCTGTGGATGTTATGGCCAACAGCTAGCATCAATCAACAGACCCATGAAGAAAGAAGTGTTTGTGATTACTCCATCCTCAGCTACCATCTGAGAACAAGTATTTGAGAAATTCCAAATGAGAGCTCAATCAGCCCCTAGAGCTGGGAGCAGATAAGTGATGCAATGATCACTGTTGTTTTAAGTCACTAAATGTTGGCATATATTCTGTGGGAACAGTTAAGTGGAAGAGCTAGTAAATGTAACTGAGACTATAACCAAAATCTTCTGATTACTTTTTTCAACCTCTTGTGATCTTTTTAGTATGCTACACTGGGTAGTGATGCAGGATCGTTGGGCCCAATGGTTGAGAAATAATTCTTGAGATGTTTTACAGTGCAAAAAAGATCTGCTTGTTATATCACAGGGACAGGACCCGTGGGTGGAAAGAGCTGCATTGTGATTGTGAGGAGTGACTGATTACATAGGGTTTTCTATCCTATGGAGGAGAAGGTGACATTAGGGCTCCAGGAAATTGAGTCTATGGGTTCCTGGAGGTCTGGCTAGTATTAAGATTGTGTTTTTCTTGTAAATCATTAAGACAGTTACAAACTATAGTGGAGTTTCATGTCCTACATGACTGCAATCTTTATCAGTTGACCATTTATTTTCCCCCTGCTTTTGTTCTTAGGCAGTTACTAGTGTCTGAGGAAGGACATAGATATAAATATAGATATATAAATATATATCCATCCCAGATTTTATATATATATATATATATATATATATATATATATATATAAATATATATATATATATCTCCCACCTTAAGTTGAAGAGGGGGGTAGGAGGTGGGATGGTGGGGATAGGGGTGAATGTGAAGCTCCTGTTTTGCCCTCAGCTTGCTTTTTGCCCTCTCATCAGGTAAGATGCCAAGAACTACATAAGAAAAGTCAGGTAAAAAGTGAAAAACTCAATTCTGTAATTATGTATGACTTTGGATATTAACTAAACTCATTGTAGTGATCATTTTGCAATTTATACAGATACTGAACCATTATGTTGTACACCTAAAATTTACATAATATTGAATATCCAAATATACCCCATTTTTTAAAAAAATGAAAAATTCAGATACCCATCAGAAAGTTTTATTACACTTTTCACAACTTCACAACCAAATGATATAAATCATTCATGTAGTGAAGGATGAAGCTGGAGCTTTTTCTCAGTTCTTGTAGTGACAATTGATGACTATGGGCAAATCATTTCACTTCTGTTTAGCATTAAAATCAAACACTATGGCACACCTCTGACTATCCTCTCAGGCAAGACCTTTACAAGACCTTTACCAGAAAATTAACTGGGGGGCACCTGGGCTCAGTAGGTTAAGTGTCTGCCTTTGATTCAGGTCATGATCCCAGGGTCCTGGACTCAAGTCCTACATGGGGCTCCTGGCTCAGCAGGGAATCTGCTTCTCCTGGGATTCGGGATGTGGGACTTTCTCTCTCTCTCTCCTTCCCTCTCAAATAAATAAAGAAAATCTTCTAAAAAATTAACTGAAGACAACTCTGACATGCTTTTGAAATACTCAATTTTTGCAGCAGCTTCAGAAGGACTATAGTGGCCCAGAGAACAGTCCTTTATTTTGTGTTCCAATTGCATGCTAATTAGCAAAAAACCTCAAAACAAGACAACGAAACCACAAACAAAGCAAACTAAAACAAACAAAGAAACCCCAAACTAAGATGTACTTATGGCTATGGAGACTCAGTAAAATTCTTAGGAGTTTATAAATTATATTTTTATTCTCATTATTTCAATCTGTTATAAATTTAACCTAAGGAATCAAATCTTTAATTAAAAAATCCTACTCCGTAATGGTATAAATATTTGTTGTTTCCAAGTAAAAATATCTCAAGTATAATTTACATACTTACTGGACTTAATACATTTTAAAATCATTAAGGCTCAGTCATGTTTGGGGTATAGTTTTAAACCAAAAAAAGGCAGTACTAGAAGAAAATAAATTCAAGGTTCACTGACATTTAGTTTGAATGGAAACCAAAGATCTGATTCTATGCACAAGATGTGTGCTAAATTATGTTGGTGGGTACCTAGATCTGCTTCCATGAGAGGCTTCTTCTACCCAACAAAATAGATAATAACCATGATTCTACATGCTGGCTTGCATTTCTTCCAGAGAGAGAGAGAGAGAGAGAGAGAGAGATTCGTGGTGACCTCCATGAATGAATGACACAAAATATTCTTTTATTTATGTTTTAAGGATTTTATATTTATTTGAGAGAGAGAGAGAGAGAGAACAAGCAGGGGGAGAGGCAGAAGCAGACTCCCTGCTGAGCAGGGATTCCTGATGTGGGGCTTCCCAGAAAAGAAGGAAAAAATCCAAAGAAGTGAGCAGATTGGCAGCTTATGCATCATTTTAACAGAACACGCTGAATTATGGAGACGTGACTAGCCAAAGGAAAGAGAGTTTGGGCTTCTAGGGCCAGCACGTCCTAGGAAGGTGACTATAAGGCACACAGGGGGACTCATGGGGGATACAGTTTATTTTAGTAAGGTCTGTTTCTGCAGACTCCTCTTGGCATCTACCCTTTGTCTTTGGTGATTGAGGGCTTGCTTCTCTTGGTACAGGGAGGGCACCTCTCTAAGGGAAAATATACAGCCTGCCTCAGGGAGATAGGGGGATGATGGAGAGCTTGGCCTGCAGCTGCTGCCTCTCAATTGCCTTCAGCTCAAAAGAATCAATACGCCAAAGTGGCATATTTTGGGGTGACACATTCTGATTCCTTTCACCTGGTTTATCTACTTATTACTCTTTTAGCATGTATTGATTCTTTAATTTTGTCATCATTCCATTGTGTGACTCCTCTGGAATCAATGCAAACTGCCATGGGGGGGACCTCTGTGTCGGTCCTGGCGGCTTCTGTATTGACAGTTCTTAAAACAGCATAAATGCCCGCTGCAGTGATTTATACATCCCTCTGTTTCTTTCTCCTACCCATCTGAACATTTCCCTTGATTCTTTCAAGCTCTGTTGTTTTCTCTCTTCTTTGCAAAGATAAAGATATTGAAGGAACAGACTAGACTGTCAGGGGCAATCATTTTCATAGGGTATAACTTTGACAGAAAAAAAATTGAATATCATCTCGAACATCTTAAAGGCCACATAATATTATAATTAAGACTGCAAGTTCTAGAGCTCCATTACCTGCTTTGAGTCCTGTTGTCACCATTTTTTAGGGGTATATCTTGGGCAGATTGTTTAATCCACTTGAAACTCCAATCTTGTACCTTTAAAGTGAGATGATCGGGTACCTGGGTGGCTCAGTTGGTTAAGCTTCTGCCTTCAGCTCAGGTCATGGTCCCAGGGACCTGGGATCAGATTGAGCCCTATATTGAGCATCCAGCTCAGTGGGGAGTCTGCTCCCCCTCCCCCTGCAATGCTTTCTCATTTTATCTCAAATAAATAAATAAAATCTTAAAAAAAATAAAGTGAGATGATAATAGTTTCTGCCTTGTAGAGGTGGTCATAATGATTAAATCAATCAATATATTACTTCTAAAAGTAAAGCTGTTGAAAGATTGCCTGACAGTCAATAAATATTAGTTTTCGTTTCCTTTTAGAGAAATTATTAACAGTTTCAAAAGGAGTACAGAGCACTGGATGGACAATTTAGCTAAACTGATGTGAAATTTAGCAACCGATCTGCTGAAAATAACAATAGCTTACACTTAGGTAGTGCATGTGAGATTGTTTCTGGTAGTGCTCTGATTGCCTTAAAATGTGTTAACCTCCTATAATTCTCCTACCAGTGTCCTGAAGAAGCTACTAACATTGTCGCCATTTTAACATTGTGGAATCAGAGACACAGATCATATGAATAAGAAGTGACAGACCCAGAATTTGAACCTTGGTCGATAGAACTCTAGAGTTCTTGTTCTTAAACAGTAGGTCATACCACTCTTTCAAACCAACCAACCCAAAAAACCTCTCTTCAATCAATATGGATTGTGGAACTATAACTGATGAATTACTTATTGTTTAATATTTCATATGAAGATTTCTAGTTTATATTCAGTGAAAATATGTTTAGCATTTTTCCTCCCACCTATTACAGGTGTATCATTTAATAAGTATATATAGGTCATTAATAATTTATAAAGAGAAAAATATTAAAATTTACCATTAAATTGTTTCTTCAAGCCATAGAAGAAGTAAAATAATAGAAAACTATTTAGCGTTCATTGGAATTTGTAATAATTTCCAGTTTATTTGACATATAATATTTCTATTTAAAATGTTCTCAGATCAGAGTAAGGTTAGATGCAATTTAGTATATCCAAATATGTAAGTGCCTTGTATATAATAGGTACTCTTAATAGTATGAGTTTTTCAGGAAAATTCTCTTTCTTGGAGAATCCCTCTTTGCATCTACTCCTTTGGAAGAAGACTATCTCCCTTTATTTGCCAGTTTCCATTAAATTACCCTAAGCTTGTGAACCTAACTAAAAGTAGGCTCATGTATATACAAAAGCAGGCTTATATAATTTGCTTATCATATGGCTGTCTGGATTTTATAAAGACTATACTAAAGAAGGAATGTAACTGGAGATTTTACAATAATGTGAAAGGACCTAGTGGGCAGTGTTTGCTTTGAGAGTTCAACCTCAAAGTCATAGAACTATGTTTCAATTATCCAATTATAAATAAAAAGAAGACTAATCCCTCTCTCCTCCCTCCCACCCCCTGTACAGCCTGAGGTTATAGGATCACACTCCTCATTATGTGATGCTGCTGTTGCACCTGTTCCACTTACTGATTCACCCGATTTTCCTCAGTGATGTCCATTCTTCCACCAATATGCAGCATACTCGGTTGTTTCAGTTATCTCTTTCTCTGCAACAAACAATTCCAAAATGTAGTGACTTAAAATAACAACTTTACTTAATCCAAGATTCTGTAGTCAGAAATTTGGGCAGGGAAGGATAAGAATAACTAATTTTACTCCATGATGTTGGATATCTCAGGTGGGCCACCTTGAATGGGTGGGGGCTGGCTGCTGTAGCTCAGTTGAGGCCAGATGTTTAGGGATTTCGTGTTTGTGATATAGCTGGGTTCTTCCATTCTGCTACATAGGACCTCTCCATGTAGCTAGTGTGTACTTCCTTGTAGAAAGGTGGTCTTACAGTCACAAGGGGGTGGGCATTACATGAGGGCTAAACCCGATGTGTACGTGCCTAGCAAGTTTCTGCTTGTGTCACACTCTCTAATGTCCCTTTGACCAAAGCAAGTTACATAGCTGACTCCAGAGTCAATGTGAGGAGACTGTATAAGGCTGTGAAAACTGGAAGGCATGGATCTGTGGCAGCAACCAATATAACTGTGTACCTCAGTCCATCCTTTGAAGTCTAATAATTCACAGCCCTTCCATATCCAAAATACATTCTTTCCGTCCCAAGACCCTCAATATCATAGTTCTGTATGGTATCAATATTGTCCTCGCTCCTGGTTACCAGGCAGTGGCTCTCATCTGAATCAGGTTCAGGTACACATGAGGATCCTTGGACATAGTTTCTTGGGGGGCAGCTACTTAGGTGTGAATTCTTCTCAGTTAAGGCATCTGTAAGCTAAAAGGGGAAGTTTTCTAAAATAAAAAAAATTAAATTAAAAAAGGGAAGCTTTATGCCTCTATACACCCCACATTTAGTGATGAAACAGTGATAGGAAGACTGCAGCACACACTCCTATTTAAAAAAAAGAAAAGTGGGAGAACATACAAAATATGGCAGTCGCGGGTCCATGGTACTTCTGAAATCATCCTGTTCCATATTGTCAGGTGACTATCATTCAGGAGGTAGAAAATTGTCCTTGACTAGAGGCCGGTTCTGCTCCATTGAGTGATTCTTCTGGGGTTTTTTCCTTCTCTTTGAGTCTGTCTTTGTTTTTCATAGGAAATGATATACATATGAAAGTCTGCTTCCTAGCCCCAAGGTCAATTCCACGTTTTAGGTTTTTGTTGTGGCACCACTACACTCTGGTATTAATTTCTCTTAAAGTTTTCTATTGTCACAAACTGTATGACCCCAAAGCAAAGCTTAGTCTATCAAAGCAAGAAATATTTTTTCAAGATTTTATTTATTTATTCATGAGAGAGAGAGAGAGAGAGGCAGAGATGCAGGCAGAGGGAGAAGCAGACTCTACACAGGGAGCCCAATGTGGGACTCGATCCTAGGACCCCGGGATCACGACCTGAGCCAAAGGCAGATGCTCAATCGCTGAGCCACCCAGGAGTCTCTGAAGCAAGAAATACTTTAAGTCAAGTTCAGAATTCTGTGGGTCAGAATTTCAGACAAGGAACAGTAGAGACAGTATCTGCTTTATAATGTCTGTGGCCTAAACTGCTAAGGCTTGAGTGGCGAGAGCTGATGGAAAAAGATTCACTGGAACATACATCTGGGGCCTGGGATCTGGAGCCTGGATGTCCATTTGATTCCCTGGTTCTTCTTCATGGGCTTTTCCATGTGGCTAGCTTGATTTTTCTCATAGTGGTCCCAGAGATCCAAGAGGTAATATCTCAAGAGGACAAATTCTGTACAAGCACTTACCAAGGCTCTGCTTGCATCACACTTATTAATGTCCCACTGGTATGCAAACCACATGGCCAACCTCAAAGTCACCATGGATGAGAAACAAGAGTATAAATAAGTGTGGTTTATTGGAAAACACCAATGAAACAGTTCACTCTACCTACCTGAGCAACCATCAAAACCATCAAAAGCTGAATTGAATTGTGCTTTTTACCCACATCTTGAAGATAAAGAACATGTCAATTCACCTCATGTACCAGAAGTTTGTTAACTCGATTCAAATAGGGCTCAATTAATATTTATTGGATAAGCTGAATGCCTAAAATTACATTAGCATTTCTAAGATGTGAGCTGCAAATTCAATCTTGGAAGAAGCAAAAAAAGGGTTTCCCAATTGAATTCTACAGTAAATTGGTTATATTATTTCCCATTCTGTTTTTCTCTGTATATACATCTTTTATGATGCAACTTTTATTAAGAAATGTTTTTATCAAGAGGTGGAATCTACTTGTCTATCCCTTGAATCTTTGCTGCACTTGTGACTTACTTTGGCCAATAGAATACAGCGGATGTGATATTTTGTCATTTCTAAGTGCAGGCTCAGCAGCATGTTTTCAATCTCCCTTCTATAATCTACCTCTATTAGGACACCGAGCTCAGGTTTCCTTGCTGGAGAATGAAAGACATGAAGCAGAGTTAAGTTGCCTCAGCTGAGCACACTAGACTAGATAGTGTCTAGATAGTCTCTCATTGCTGATGAGAAGCATGGTGAGCTCAGAGATCAATAGAGCACAGTCAGAATGAGCAGAATTGTTTAAAAATCCATAGATTCAAAGTTTTTGGGGTGGTTTGTTTTACATTAATAGATTACTGAAACAAATATCCTAAGAATTTACAACACGGATAAACGTAATATTAACTATAAGAAAAGAAACTAGAGATTCAAAACAGCAGTTAAAAAAAAACATGATGCCAGCAGGCCAAGTCTGAGGACTCAGATGGGGTCCTGTGGGACCAGCCAAAGGGTCCCTGGCTGTGCGTAGAATGGAGATCAAACACAAACCAGCAGGAGGTAAAAGTAGTTTATTGAAGATATAGAGAAAGCAGATAACAGACAATGTCCGGGAGACTCAGAAAAGAAAGGAAGGAGTCTCCTCTTTGCTTGGGGTCTGAGAGTTTTTGCTAAAGATGGTGGTCTGGTGTACACGTCCACTCAGACTTCCAGGAACTTGGAAGAACAAAGACTGCTCAGGTATTATTGGAGCCAGGGGACCTTGGCATTGAGATGTCTAGTGTCAGTGGTAAGGAATACACATATGATAGCTTTGTCTGGTTGTTCTTACCTAGTCCTTCCTTAGATACTATCTATCCTAGATAAATCATTGACTCCTTGTCCCTTACAAGGGGAGCATATGAAATTCACATTCTGAGGCATGTGTAGAGTGGTGTGAGGGTTCAGGTCCTAACAAGAATAGAAGCAGGAAAAGGAGAAAAAAAAAAAAACCCAGATTTTTATGGAGTCCTTCAGTTTCTCTGTCTCAAACATAATTCGGCTTGGTCAACTTTCCTCAACTTGGCTACAGAACTTCAACAGTCCTTCCTTGTTTTTGTTTTGTTTTGTTTAAATATATGAAAGGCTACCTTTCTTCTGTAATAGTCTATAGAGCACACTTTGGAAACTTCTGTGGAATTCAAAGAAATATAACATTGAAAAGATAATCTATCAGATGATATAAAGTAATGACCAGTTTTTAGGGTTTCCACTTGCTTTGCAATGACTAATTTAATTAGATTGAACTTGGTCAGGTTTATTATATGTCTTTTCTTAAAGTAATTATTTTCTCCCTTTCCTGTTTTTGCTACAGATGCCTTCAATTCTCAAAGTTTTGATACAAAAAATTTTAAAAGGCCATTTTATGCCAGACGTATGTGAGGATTAATCATTCACACCGAGCCATGTATACATATCTGGTTAAAGTGTTCGATGGCAGATGAATTATGGGTCAATATTAACTTATACATATAAAAAGTTCTCAAAATGTTTCACAAAACTGAAAAGATAAGAAACTAAGCAAATGGAATAGAAAATAATACTTTAGAATACTTAGTTGAGGGTTACAGTGCACACTTAAATTTTCTTGTCATGCAAAAAATAACCGCTATGTTCTTCTAATATATAACACCTCATGTACCTTTAGTGAATACTGAGATGAAATCTTAACGATTTTACAATAATTTATAGGGTAAAAATATGAATAAAAGCACTGATTTTTAAATTTAAAGAACTTTAAGATACTAATATCCAGTTAAATTTTACAATGAGAATTTAAAAATGGGTTTATTCTTGTAGGTTCTCTTTAAAATGCTCATCTTTGCCATTTTTCTGGGAAGCTATCAGGCTTTTCATAGATTTGCAATTTATGATCTCTTGATTTTGCAAGATTGTAGAGTTATAATTTTGATTTTGGGTCAAGAGTCAGGTCTTAAATAATTGGACAATAAATGATTAAAGTAAATGTAGACAGATAGTTATGAAGAAAATTAAAACCTCTTGGCAGAAGTTTATCACTCTTAGCAGAATAATAATATTTGATATAACCATTAACTCCCAATTTAGTTTTTATTAAGTATTAATGCCTATGCCTCTAAGTTGTGCCAATATACTGGAATTTTTTCACTGATTAAAGGAAAGGTAAATTGAGAATTCTCTAACACTTTGAAATCTACATTTAATGATTAGTGAGTTGGTAGTCATTCAGTTGAATAATAATAATAGATCCCAAATCTAGAAACTTATTCCTAAGTATAATTAGAGATATGTTGAAGTATTTACATATAAGAATAGGTATACATTGTTATTTATAACACTCAATAAAATAAATAGGCATCACAAAAGTCAGATTTATAGTCACATATTCTTAGAATGGAATGCTGTGTATCCTAAAACCCAGTTTTCAAGTAATGTTAAATGGCACGTGGAAATTATGACTGTACACTATTAAGAGATAAAGGAAGACAATAAAGCAATATAACGCTAGAAGTTTAATTTTTAAGTTGAAACTTAATCACATTCATAGAATGTATGCTGGATGTATACTCAATGTTTAACAGGATGGATGATGCATTAGAAGCTCTTTTCAATTTTGTTTATTTATACCTTCCTTTATTATATATATTTTCTTCAAAAAATTGTATCTTTATAATAATCACAATATGTTATTTATTGAAGAGTGATTGGAAATCAGGGCCATGTACTAAAATGATAAATTGGTGTGTTTAGTGTCTAGGAATATAAAAAATAAATTGCATTATTTTTTTTATCTAGCCACTTGCTAATGTTAACACATTTTCTGTGCAGGTAAACTCTGACAGGGGAAACTTTGTATTTGCCAGTATAAACTCTTTGATTAAAAGAGACTGCACTCCCATATTTTGTATCGTTAATGCTTCATTAATTTGTTTAATTATGCATTAATTTAAGAATTTTCAAACACTTACCAAGTGCTTTAATTTTAGGTGCGATGGATACAGCAGCAGCATAGAGGACATAAATCCTTACCTATCTTTAGTGAACTTACATTCATGTAACAGAATAAAAAATATTGACTTCTGGAACATTTCTGTGCAGATTTATCAATTTGGATTAATCAAAGAATGAATCCTTTTCATTTGTGATAAAGTAGTTACCACAAATATGTATGATGCTACTTCATGGAACACTGTGGAGTGTATCAAAGTTCAGTCATGACACACATCTGGCATAGTGGATAATGGTGTGGATCTAGACCCAGACTGCCTCTGTTTGCAAGGTGTTTGTTAGTATATAAATTCTGGCCTAAATTTGATTCCTTGCTTTACTTTAGTTTTCGCATTTGTACAATGAAGGAATTATGGTATTTACCTCATAGAGTTCTAGTGAGGATTGAAGCAGTCAACACATGCAAAGTGCTTAGGATGGTAGTTGGCAGGTATCAAATACAATTTAGTTACTGACTTCATTCATTTGACTTTAAACTTCTTTATTACAGAAATGCTCTTAGTCTGAGCTCCTTTTTCAAGATCTATGTCACTGCTTTACTGTAAGACCATCATTCCATTGGTTAGAGACACTGTTAGATCCCTAACTGATGTTCAGGGATCTAAACTGATTGTCTTCTTCTGGAAAAAGTCATATTTTGTTGAATGTAATTAGACAGGTGTATTCTATGTATGTGTGGCTGTATGAATTATTGTCAGTCTGGAAAGCGCTTAAGTGATTTGTTAAGTATTTCTGACTTTACATATGTTGAGAAATGTACAATAGAAGACATCATGAATTCGATACATAATACATGAATAGAGATTGCATTGTAAATTTTTTTTTGCATTGTAAAATTGATACTGGTGATGGTTTCCTTTTTATTTTCACTTTTATATATTTTGTAACTTATGAAGTTAATAATATTGTGATATATAAGAACACTTACTTATTTTTGAGTCAAAATATTAGTGAATTTGACCTTATGGCATTAATTACTATATATACACCAACCACTTCTTTGTCTCCAATCAGTATCTCCTTCTTCTCTCCCAAGAACCAACATTGTATGTTTAAATCTCACACTTCATAGGCCCATCAGTTACCTCAAATGTAATATATTCAGAACTGTCTTTCTTCAAATCTATTTTCAAAGTGAATAGATAGCACATAATTCACCTTGTATTACAAGCTAGAACCTTGAAAGTCATCACAAACTCTCTGCCCTTGCAATTTTTTTCATGCGATTCCTTAAATCATAAATGACATCTTTATGGTCTAACTAACATCTAACTTCTTCTGTTACCTAATTTTGTCTGCCTGTGCTCCTCTTTCTTGGACTTTTGTCAACCTGGGATTGGTGTTTCTTCTACCTTTAGTGCCATTTTTTTTTTTCAAAATTCCTCAATGACTCCTCATTATCTACAAAATCAAATAAAAATTCCTTGGCGTAGTCTCCAAGGCCATTTAAGATTAAAGACCTTCTTTCTTATCCTGTTTTATATCTTAATTTTACAAGTTTTCTGTTTATACTTCAGAAATATTAAATAGTTTTTGCCTTTTAAACATGCTACACATTCCCTGGTCTTTTTTTTTTTTTTTTTTTTTTTTTTAAACATTGCTCTACAGTTCTTCCTGCTAGAGATATCTTTTTCCTTATTATTTTAGGAAGTTTCCATTCATTTATCAAAAGTGAGCTCCAATATTACCTCCTGAATATTATCTATTCTACTAAGTTGGCAATGTTGCCAATGTATCTTGTACGTACTCCCCCTCACCACATGTGATTTATCACTTAATATTGTATAAATATATATGTACATTTCCACACTAGACTTGGGAGTGAGGACCATACTTCTATATCCATGTATCAACAGAGTTTATATTCCAGACCCTGGTATACATATTCAATTCCAAGCTGCCTTTCTAAAGTGTGTTAGGGAAGGAAGATGTTAAACTCCCTAACTGATTCCTTATACATACTTTGCCAGAATTCCAATGAGACTTATCTTGAGGAAGCTCTTTTGGCACTTTCTGGTAAACTACACACCAGCTTTGCAACCATTGTGAAGATTACAATGGCAAACTGAACAAAACAATAAAGGAAGGCATGCATATTTACGCACATAAGTATATCTATTCACACTAAAATTTGCTTTGCAACTCTTGCATTTAAAAACAAAATCCTGCAGAAGATAAATATATTCAGGATTTTGATGGGGTTATGGCTCTCCTGGCTCTCTATATAACTTTCTGATTTGGGTAACCTTTGCTAGTGATAATGCTGAAAGACCTGTCAGCACTGACTCTCAATATTGAATCCCTTAAACCCGCTGGAAAGTTAGGACTTTTAGCAATGCAGCTGAGTCAGCTCAAAAGCTTGTGGTCAACCCAGTTCTCTTGGGAATTGCTGCTTTTATTGAGATAGTGTTGGTGTCCACTGAAGTCAAAACTATTTTGATTTTTGTTATTTTATTAGTAAATCTTAACTGCAAGGAACTGAGGAAGTACTTTGGAAGTAAAAATCAGTGACTTTGAATATTTAAAATCATAGTAAAATAAATAGTTGCAAGACTTACATAAAAATGTTACTTATGTTGAGTGACATGAAGATGGAATTGATGGAGGCCTGAGTACGGATTTATTGAATGAATGGTTTCTCTTCAGTGTAATCTGTTAATTCTTCTGATGTTTCATTTCATGGAATCTTCTTCACTATGCATCATAATTTGCTTACTGTTATAGAATTTGGTTAATGGATAGTCACATTAGTAATAGCTTACCCTGTCTCTATTTAGCTTTTACTTCAAAACATCATAACCTTTAAAATAACAAGCATTCCCTCCTCTAAGCAACAAAGAAATGGCCATTTAGGACATACATTTTCTAAATATCTATCCATACTAATATCCTGAGGGTTTCTTTACTTTCGTATTCTGTTAAAAGCACACATAAATATTTGACAATGCCTTAAGTCCTGTTAGAGACTGGAGAGTAATTACTCAGTTAATAAGCATACATATATGAGATCTAACCAATGGCATGTAAGGTTTTGATACAAATTTTTAATTTCCTCTTAACAATACATTTGAATGGAGAAAATAACTTTCATATCCTACTTTCCTTCTTTAGAAGTTTAATTTTTACCAGTGTTGCTGTCACAGCCAGAAATAGTATTTTTAGGAGACTTTCCCCATGCTTGGTCCTTTCTGTCCACCCTCTTAGTCAATTCCCTTGAGTGTCAGTGTATTTCTTCTGTATTTCATTAATAACATTGTCTTGTGTGATCTACTGAAAGACGTTCATCTCTTCATACAAAGGATATGTAGAGACATCTTATTATCATATTCTTGTCAGGCTTTTCTTCCCCTCCTTTTTGCTAACCCTCCAATACTTTAGGCATTATAATTTGTGATCTGAATGACAATCCCGTTACTGCCACTAATCTGCATTACACAGAATGTTGAATTGTCAAAACAGACAAACATATAATAGATCTCTCACATCAAAGCTGACTCATGTTTATTGCTTAGTTTCCTAAGGTTACCTTTAATAAATTACCACAAACTGGGTTGCTTAAAACAACAGAAATTTAGTCTCTCAGAGTTCTAAAGGCTAGAGGTCTGAAATCAGCATTTAAAGGGCATCCTCTTTCAAAAGGCTTTAGGGAAGGTTCAGTTACACACCTTTCTCTTAGCATCTGGTATTGTCAGTGATCCTTAACATCCCTAGGTTTGCAGCTGAATAATGACAATTACTGCTTCCGTCATCACATAGCATTCTCTCCCTTGGTCTTTACATCATCTTATAGACACCTGTCATTGTATTATGGGCCCATCCTATTCCAGTAAGACCTCATCTTAAGCTTTTACTTCTACAATGATTCTATTTCCAAATCTATTTACGCTCTTTTTAATTTCCTCTTAACAATACATTGGATTGGATGTATTGTATTGGATGTTAGGACTCCAACATATCTTTCTGGTGGACACAACTCAAGCTGTAATACATATCAAATAATACAAACAAAAACCAAACATAGCTTCTCCATTCTTTCTGGAGGGATCTCCAAACTCATCAGGCATAACTTTTTAATAATCTCTTTTGCCATAGGAGGGCATGGTATAATTTCAGAATAACAAATGAATGCTATCAATGCCTATAGTATATCTAAACTCAGAAGATGTTTAAGTTTGGAGATTTTTAGGTTTCGTGCTTGGTAAGTCATTCAGGGTTAGGGAGACTGTGTTACCATCCATTTTCCAGCCAGGTATATCTCAATTGATAAATTCGAGACTTCTTTTCTTTTCTTTTCTTTTTAAGAGAGAGAGAGAGAGAAAGGAGGGGGGTAGCAAGTAGGAGGAGAGGGAGAGAGAGAATCTTAAGCAAGCTCCAAGCACAACACAGAGCCTGATGTGGATCTTGATCTCACAATCCTGAAATCATGATCTGAGCAGAAATCAAGAGTTGGACACTTAACCGACTGAGTAACTCAGCACCACCACCATCCCTTTTTTTCAGATATATTTTCAACAGTCATTCTAGTCTAAACATAGCCTGCTAAGTACTCTTAGATGAGAACTCATCCAGGTATCTCCCATGTAGTAAAGTATCATTAGCATATTTACTCTGGTTTATGGCTCTGGTTTATGTCAACACTACCTCAGGTGTACCTTGGAAGGAGAAAGTGTATTATCAACCCTCCATGTGATAAATAGATTTGAAGATGGCTCCAATGATCCCATCTCCAGTTATCCATATCTTTGTATAGTTCCTTCTTACATTGTATTAGGATTGGTCTGTTTGACCAACAGAATACAAAAGAAGTCATTATAAGTGACTTTTAGAGACTGGGCCATAAAAGACAGTATGGCTTCTGTCACATGCCTGATGCCATGTCATATAAATATTCAAACTCTTTATGGTCAACACCTGAGGCCTTTTTCTGATATCCAGCAAGAACTGAGCTTTCCGCCAGCAAGCCTATGGGTGAACCATCTTCCAGGCAGATTTTCCAGCTCCAGTCAAGCCTTGTGGTGATAACAGTTGTTGGAGAGGAAAAACTTTTCTTTACCCTGTAAAATTCTTCTTGCTGGTGTAACAATTAAATTCACATGAGACAGATTGCAAGAGAAAATCATATTTATTTATGTAGGTACAGGGAATCCACCTAAACATGAGATTCCAAAGACTCAGGCAAAAATGAGGCCTATATGTCATCCTGAACTAATGAGAAGGTGGTAGAGGCCTGGGACTTTAAAGGAGGGGAAGTAATTTCCAGAAATATGAAAAAGTAAATGTTTGGTAAAAAAATGTTTGCTAGGCCACACAGAAAGGATGGGACCTAGGGAGAAATTTTAACAGACTTTGCTAGGTCTGTTAAAATTGATATCGTGGGATCCCTGGGTGGCACAACGGTTTAGCGCCTGCCTTTGGCCCAGGGCGCGACCTGGAGACCTGGGATCGAATCCCATGTCGGGCTCCCGGTGTGTGGAGCCTGCTTCTCCCTCTGCCTATGTCTCTGCCTCTCTCTCTCTCTCTCTCTCTCTATGACTATCATAAATAAATAAAAAAAATTAAAAAAAAATTGATATCGTAATGTGGTTGTCTATGATGATAGCCCTTTTCCTGGAGCTGGTCCTCTTTCTAAACCCTTTTAGGCAATAAGAGGGATGGTCAAAGTTTCTTCCTGAGTCATCTGGACCTTGATTGTTTTCAGCTAGATATAACCTGCATGCTGAAGTGGCACTTCTTAGGGCAGCCTGCTCTTGGCCTCTACACAGCCCTAATCTTAATTGCAGTCTCATAGGAGACTCTGAGTCTGAACTATTTAGTTAAGCCACATCTCAATCCCTGACCCACAGATATTACAATAATAAATGTTGCTTTAAGCTGCTAAATTTGTCGTAGTTTTTTGTGCAGCAATATATAACCTATACACTTTATTATCCTCTCAATATTTTATAAAACTTTTCCCTAATTTTATATGTGTTGGGAATCTGTCTCTCTACTTCCAGAGTGCATTTTAAAATTTATAAGAAATTCTCAGGCTTCATAGCTATAATTGAAAAATGCCTCCTCTAGCTTCTTATTGCTTTGGGAAGACCTCTGTCTCTGTACTTATGACCCTTCAATTTTTGTGTCTATTTTCTGAGCACTATACTGTCTGGCTAACTGCCTCTGAATTTGGCCTGAGTAACTTTGTGTTTCATATGGGTTAATGAGACTAACAAGTTACTCAAGATTTTTTATTTTATTTTATTTTATTTTATTTTATTATTTTATTTTATTTTATTTTATTTTATTTTATTTTATTTTATTTTATTATTTTATTTTATTTTATTTTATTTTATTTTATTTTGTTTTATGGGGTAAGTAGGGAAATACAGAAGAAATTCCTGAATGGTGCTGGAAATATGAGTGGTTTTCTTCATTTGGAAGAAACAAGAACATCATGTACTTCCTGTATTTGTGTTCTTAAATATGCCCTGGGTTCAGTTGTTATGAGGTGTTACTTTTTAATAATTTTATATTCAATATTTATGCCATTTCCATGTACATATAGTCTAACTAAAAAACTAATATGCTTACTCATTTCTCAATTTCCTTTGGGAATTAACACATATGAATAATGCTTACTTGGTAATTCCTCAGAGGTGCACCTTTTAGGACTACTAGCCTATCGACGCACCAGGTCTTTCTAATTTCTGTGCCCTAGCTTTAGAGTCATTAGGGATGCTCTCTTCATTTAAGATTAAAATAAATCTTTTGATATAAAGAAAGAAGATTCTAAATTCAGAAAAAAATAAAGCCAGGGGTATTCATATGAAGAAACTCTTATTTTTAAAGAGATGACAATTTATATTAGATACTTATTCCATAGCTCACATTTTGAGTTTAAAATTCTGCACCAGTTTAACCTGGTCTCATTGGAATTGTTCTTTCCATTATGCAGTTTTCATTATATCTTCCATTAGTGAAGAAAAGCAATGACCCAAAGAATCCATGTGTCTAAGACATATAATTTCAGAAAGCAGCAACTACATCATTGATTTTTCCCTCCCAAATGATGTGCGGTTAAAGAGAGAAGAGGATATAGAGATTTGCTATAAAATAAGATCATGTTTCTGCAATATGAAACAATTTGATCTCAGGTTTCCACTGAATATAGCTTATTCATTTTAAAACAAATTTACTCCAACAACACCCTGCTCTCAATCAGTCTATTTCTCTATCTTTTCCTCTCTATCTCCCTCTCCCTTTGGCAGCAGTTTTGTTTTGTCATACCTATACATTGTTTATTTTTATCAACAGGAGGGAGGTTTCTTCTTCAAATCCTATGGTTCGTTCCCTCAGTTCATAGATTCTTTCAGTTTCCCTAAAACCAGCCTTTTTCCCGCCCTGTGTTCATCTCTTTTTTTATATAAAAAAAGAAACCAACACAGTACAAGCTTTCTATTATCCAATTTCTTCCCTTAGGGTTGTAACATAATATCAGCTTCTAAGCTACCTCAGGTATCAGAGTTTACTGAATGCTTTGCCTCTGAATGACATCGAGCACCATCTTCCCAGTCTTTGGTAACAGTTGCCTATGACCAAGTGACCACTAAATCAATCTAGTTTGTAAGCTTTTGTTCTGTAGCACCAAACTTATAAGTACCAATTTCTAGGTAGTCAAAATGAGCGAGGTTAAGCTGTGGCAAAGAATCCTCAAGTCCTGGTAGCTACACATACACACACACACAGGCACACAACTTTATTTCTTGCTCATTGTAGGCCAATAGGGTCTCCGTTCATTATTGTCACTCAAGGGCTCAGGCCGAGAGAAGCTTCTCTCTTAATGATTCATGACAATTACCATAGTGATAGGAAGGAAATATAGTGAACCAAACACTACTCCTAGAAATTTTCTTCCAAAGTGGGGCATTTTCTTTCTGCTTACATTTCATTTGCAAAAGCAAGTCATATAGGTGGGCATATCTACAAAGAAGTCAGAGAAATGCAAATCTACTATGTGGCAGGAAGAAGGAAATCTGAAAATACTTGGTGAAAGCATTTAAAAAAAAATTCAAAACTGTGAACACATTGTTTTAAGGAGTTTTTGACTTTGTTCTAAATTCTAAGTTAAAGCATGTAAAGAATGTTAAACAGATGTGTCAAATTATCTGAAACATTTTTCTAATACAATTCTTTTAATATACTAATGTATAACATAAAGTGTAATATCTTCTCCTTATTCTAAAATATAACATATATACAGTTGACCACATATGACAGCTGACCACACAGGCATGACACAGAAACCATGGGACCATCATCTATGATGTATTCCCTCTGAGACACAGGGGAAGCAGTCTCCATTATCTGGGCTTCCCCAAGTGATGTAGCAGAAGGAAGAGAACAAATTAATCATATACTGGTTTGAGAGATGCAGCCATATAATATGCCCAGTTTATTATCCTACATGGGTTGTCTATTGGTGGATGTAAGTATTTGTGAGGCACCAATTAAAGAAATAAAATAAAAGGCCTTTCTCTCATCAGGCTATTTTGGTGGCTGTTCTTGGTTGGGGCCATCCCAACCACCTAAGGCAGGAAGATGGTGGTCACGAAGAAAACAAAATGTCACTGGAGTCAATCAACTCTGGACTCTAACTCATTATGAAAAGTGGAAAATACCTGCTGGGGTACAAGTAGACTCTGAAAATGATCAAATATGGCAAAGCAAAAGTGGTCGTCCTCATCAACAACTACCCAGCCTGAGGAAATCTGAAGTAGAACCTATATCATGTTGGCCAAAACTGGTGTCCATCAGTCCAGTAGCAATAATATTGAATTGGGCACAGTATGTGGGAAATACTACAGAGTATGCATCCTGGCTATCATTGATCCAGGAGATTGTGATAGAAGCATTAGAAGCATCTAAGAAGCAAATCACGCAAAAATTTTTCTTTATGTATTTTTATTTTTAAAAAGATTTTATTTATTTATTCATGAGAGACAGAGAGAGAGGCAGAGACACAGGCAGAGGGAGAAGCAGGCTCCATGCAGGGAGCCTGATGTGGGACTCGATTCCAGGACTCCAGGATCATACCCTGAGCCGAAGGCAGATGCTCAACCGCTGAGCCACCCCGGCGTAACAAAAGTTTTCTTTAATTAAACAGGCCAGAGCTTGTTTTTGTTTGTTTGTTTGTTTGTTTGTTTGTTTAAAAAAGAAAACAAAGGAGACTGATTAGAAGAAACAGTTTGGCATAGGGCTAAAATCACACTCACTTATAGGTATCCCTGAATTGAGTATCTTTCCCTATTGAAAAGATATTTTCCCTGATAAGCTTATAACATGAATTAACAGAAATGCCAGGAAGCTAAATGTTCTATCTTAAGAATAGAGAAAGCTACAATTGTTTTTTCTTGCTTCTGTTTGTTTCATTTCAAATATTCTATTTTAGTGTGTAGATGTCAACATTGCTCTTTTCATGGCTTTGTGGGAGAAGCTAGTGGTTAAGGCCATTTATTTGGTCAAGAAAGAGCCTATATCATAGTCTAGGGGTCAGAAGATCCAGATTTAAATATTCCCAGTCACCAAATAGTTGCTTAGTGACTATAAATGAGTGGAACGACTCATCTGCTGTGTGATATGGACTGCAGCCAGTCTACCAGCTGGGGTTAATTTGGTCTGTTCTTGAACACAGAGACTTCAGTGTGCTGCTGAGGTCTACAGTTGTGGGTTTAAATGCCACTGATTAATTGTGAACGTTCAGCAAGCTATGCTATTTAATTTCTCTTGATAACTATCAACTGAAAAGTTTGATTGCTTATCATTTATGACACTACGATTCATGTCCTATGAACATTATCTTACATAAATAACTCTATAAGAAATATATCCATTTTTGCAGAAGAGGGGATTATGATGTACTAAAGGTAAGTTATCTGTTCAAGGCCACAGCCTCAGCAAATTTTAGAGATCTGATTAAATTGAATCAAATCTGACACCAATGTCTTTGTTATCAACCACCACACTAAAAATAGTCTCTTTTTCTTTTGTCGAAAATGGGAGAAATAATTGTTAGCAGGAGAAAGCCAGATTATATTGGAAATATGTTTGAGAAAAGTGAGGATGTATGGTGAATACACTGAATGGAGTAATTGCTTAGTGAATATTAGTAAATATATTAGTAAATAGTGAATTCTTAGTAAATATTTAGAAACTGTGTTTAGGTGTGAAGAGTCCACAAAAAGGGGCTATGTTGGGGTACATGGCCCTTCCGTGCAGTAGCTACTTTGTGCTTCTGGAGGAGTTGATCAAACTAAAGCAAGCATTCAGGCTTGACAGAAAAAAGATGTGTGGCATATATTTAGGGCTCCATCCACATGGGATATTAACATTTATGTTTAATACTTTCGTTCATCCTTTGGAACAGACCTGCTTTCCAGACCCTCCCATCATTAAATGTGAGGGAGCTGATATAATTGGTGGGATGGAGTTTGGGGGAAGATGGCCTCAGTGACTGAGAGAAAAATTCACATTTTGACCTCACTACCTGCATTGGATTATGACAACATCATGCAGTTTTCTCTCGGAGAACATCCTATCTATGCAATTGCCTTGATCCTATATGAGAAAAACTCCAATCAAAGAAACTCACTAAACCACTGAAATTCACTAACCCTCACTAACTTATTATCCTGGACTCTATAGTAAACACATAAAATTCTAATGGTCTGCCAACCAGTCAAGAAAGCAGAGACTGATTTCCTGTCAAGCCTAGGTAAGTGGATGAAATAACAAACTTTAGTCAGGAGTAGAATTAAAATATGCAATTCTAATTTAGAGAACATTTCCATTAATGACTTAGAGGGACTTTTCTTTATGAATGATGATATATTTAACTCCTCTTCCTAGTTAAGATAAAAATACATAATTAAGATGCAAAATTGCCTCACTAGAAAAGTTGCTGTTATATTCAAAGCATGCACTTTATATAGTAATTGTTTTGATCTAAAAGCTGAGAGAACTTTCTTGCTTCCAATCTTATCCCAAAATATTACGTCCTTCAACCAATAGGCACTTATCATATAAAAAGTAATGGTCATAGAGAGGAACTCCCCAAAAGTCATATAAAACAAACCTTGATCTTAACCATTTCTGCCTTTTAAAGAGCCAAAAGAGGTAGTGATTGCATAATTCAGATCAGTGAAAGAAATAAACATATGTTTACTGCTCTCTTCCTATCACAGAGCCTGAGTGTGCGAAGGGATAGGTCTGACATTTTAAAGTGTTTGCCAGTGTAGAATGGTAAGCACTGGCCCCTGGTGTGTGGTTTAAGAGAACACATTAGTGAGTCTTTAGATCTGCAAAGGCAGGACTACACTTAGTTACAGGAGGTGAAGAGCTAGATTTCTCTGAGTAAGTGAGAGAATTAAGTGTGTGTGCATGTAACACATCTAGTCAACAGAACAAACCTAGAAGAAAGGGAGATAGAGAGCAGAAAGGAACAAGTGCTGAGCACCAGGACATAGAGTTGAAGCCCATTCACAAGATGAGGTAACAAGACATTTCCTATTGTGAGGTGGCCAGAATTCTAAAAAAAAATTAAAACAAAACAGAACAAAACAAACAAACAAAATACTTCTTAAAATAGCATTTTTGCTATGGGAAATATCAAACATAGACAAACTATAGAGAATAGTTTAATGATCTCGCTGTACCTATCACCCAGCTTCAGTAATTATGTATCAGTGACCAATCTTGTTTTCTCTGTAACACTGCAAATGTTCCATTCCTCCCTCCTCCTAGATCTTTTTGAATCAAATTCCAGTCATCATAAAATTTAATTTGTAAATATTTTAGTTAATTCTAAATGTAATAACTTTTAAAAATTCACTGTGGTAACATTATTATCCCATCAACATAATAATATAATAAATAATAATAATAAATAATAAATTCTCAAAATTATTGAATAACCAATTGGTGTTTACCTTTTCCCAATTGTTTAATAATTTCACCTTTTAAAAGTCTAAGATTGGTTGTATGTCCCAAATCTCACATCTTTTCATCCCTTTCTCTGTATCTTTTCTCTTATCTATTTGTTGAAGACACTGGGTCATTTTTCCTTAGAGTTCATCACACACCAGGTTTTGCTGATTGTATATCTGTGGTGTTATCTAATACACATCTTGTTCTATTTGCCATAAATTGAAAGTTGGATACAGGGATTTCATGAGATATAGTTTCAATATTTTTGCCAGGAATAGTTCATAAGTAATATTGTGTTTTTCTGTCAGGAAACAATTATTCTGACTTCCCTTTTTTTTTTTAATCTGAGTGGGCATTAATATATTCATTTCCTATGTCCACTATTCAATTAGAGGTTGCAAACTGGTGATATTCCAATTCTATCATTACTTCTTAATTTATTATCAGGGATATTTCTATAAAGAGAAATTCAGAAAACTTTTAAGAGCTGTCATTGTGAATCTTCAATTTTTCTTGTACATTTAATAGATTCAATGATATTTAAAGAATTTAGTATCAGTGACATTCTTGCAAAGGAGAGCAAGGAAAGTGTACCATGTTCTGTCTTTGCACAATAGGAACCTAATAGGAGGGATAGTAAAGAGATCCATAATTAATGTTTCAGAAAAAAGGAAGAGCTTGGAGACAAAAAAGACTAATGAAAATTTAAGCCAAACTTACAATTCCTCTAAGAAACTAAAAGGGCAACAAATGCAGTATGTTTTTGATGTAGCAGCATTTGAAATGTAAAGGACATGATATCTTGGTAAGGAAGTCCAACATCAAGAATATTTCCCCAAAGCTTAACTGTTGACATGAACTTTTACATTTTTAGATCACAGTGCTAATTTATATTTACAATTAAAATCCTCAAGCCATATACTAATAAACCTTTGTTAGTTAATTCATTAAGTCATACAACAAATATGCTAAGTATTTAGCATAATAACCAGGTATCCCTTCATCTCTCTACCTTACTTTAAATGTATCAACATTAAAATGCTCACAAGTTGCTTATTGATATTAGCTATTTTCTGCCTTTGGAGAAATTCATTCATACCTTTGATACTTTGAAAATACCATTGATCCTTTCAGCTATGACAGGAAAGCAGAAAATGAAGAAAGGACAAGTTTCTTTCCAACTTGGTTGTTTCAATTAAAAGGCTATAGTAAGGGATGCCTGGGTGGCTCAGTGGTTGTTATGTTGTCTGCATTTGGCTCAGGGCATGAGAATCGAGTCCTACATCGGGCTCCCTGCATGGAGCCTGCTTTTCCCTCTGCCTGTGACTCTGCCTCTCTGTGTCTCTCATGAATAAATAAATAAAATATTTTTTAAATATATTTTTTAAAAAGGCTCTAGTAAAAGATTTTGAGAAGTGGGATTTTATGTGAGTACAGGTTGCCCTGGTTTTTGGAAAACTCACCTTAACATCATTTTGCTTTCACTAAAGACCCACATGGCTACCTGTTTTCACTAATTGAAAGAAATCCAAAGAGGATTTTAGCTTTTACAAAAGAACAAAACAAAACAAAGCAGTGAGTATAGTGTTCAGCATTTGTTTTGCAGTGAGGTGTTCTAGCGGCAGCGCACAACAGGAGCAGTAGGAATGGCTCCGTCAAGCTCCTTCTCCAGGAGCAACCTGGCATCAGACTGCCACAATTCTGAAGTGTGTCTGTGAACATCTATGCTTTGTCTCAACTTATTTTATGCATCCAGTAGCAAGATATGTCCTAGGGTTTCAGAAAAGCCTAAGAGAGATTATCTTTGGGGTCTAGGAATGCTAAAATATGTTCCATATTAATTAATAGTAATGGCTTCTCTTCATTTTGCACAATTTCAGTTTATGAAAGGTTTCTTAAGAAAGCTCTACTTTTGGATAGTGAGGGAACCCTGCACATGTATATTCAACTTATTTTTTTTTCACATTTTCCTTGAGAAGACACATGCCCATAAAAATAATATGAGGTCTGTGTCTTTGGGCCTATGGCAGTAAAACTTTCAGTATCATCCTAAGGGATCATGTCCCTCTTGCAATTTAGTTTATGGAGAAAATGGAGTGATTACATGGGGAAAAAGGGACTATAATCTCTTTACAGCTCAGCTTAACACTTTATTTGTAATGGGGTCTCTGAGTCAGAGGAAAGATAAACTTCTTTAGCTTATTCTTTTCCCTTCACCCTGTGTTGTTACATCCTCCAGGAAAATTGAAGTCTCCATGACTGCTGAAAGATGGGGCAATCTATGTCTATTTTCATTCAAGTAGTAAATTCCTTACCCAAAATTTTGTCACTAGATACCATTTTATACACGGTGCTATTATTGGTTCAAGCCCTTCTTCCCATCACTGATCACATTGTATTTTGCCATGTGTCTGCCAAAAGATAAAGTAAAATACCATCAATTTATTCACTCAAATATTTGAGTATCTACTATGTGACAAGTCCTTACTAAGACTGATGCCTTTCCTCGAGGGCTTATAAAGTGCAGTCTGTGGTGCTTAATATCAAGAATAAGATGTAGAAAAACAAAAATAAATGTATGAGAAAGATATTTATCCATGATGAGGAAGTAACCAGATGAAGAATGGGAGTAGGAAGAGGCAGGCCATTCTAGGTAGAGCCAGGGGCATGTACAAATTCACAAAGTCACAAACAAGTCAGAGGAGCACAGACATTCTTGCTCAGGCACCCCACACCATAGTCATTCGCAATACTGCAATGCTTCCTTCTTATACGAATACAGGAATTTAATAAATTGCAACCAGAAAGGATGAGACCACATGGATTGGGCTCTTCCATTCCCAACAGACAATTCATAGAATTTCCAAGTGGATGAATCAGAAAGCATGATACATGACACAGTACTTATATCTTGTGCTATATCATAAGAAATATTATATGCTGGTTAGTTTTCATATATCTATGAAAGAAATTTAATATTATTATATTCTCCATCATCTTAGGTGTAAAAGAGGGAGGGATGTCACCTTGTCAAGGAGAAACACAATGACAAGCTTATGACTATGAAGCTCTCTATGGGTAAGTCTCCTTCTGTCTACCATCATAAAAAGTGGGTCACCTCACTTCCCGGAAATATGAAAGGTCTACTGTTAGTTGAGAAAACAATGTCCATAAGTAATATTTAATCATCTGATATCTTGTATCCTGAGTACAGAATAAAGGAACATTAAAAACAACCAAACAAAAATTTCTGAATGATGTCTGTCTCATGCTGTCCTGAACTTTTGACTCGTGCCTTAAAATAAAAATAAAAACAGAGGACAGCTCATTAACTAATCAGTATCCTATAAAGTTAAGGGTTTCTGCTTGATCTTTGGCCTAAAAAACATTCATGCAATTGCATTTGTCCAGTATTACTTAAAATGTAGGGTGTTTCGAAGGAGAAATGAAATACTTAAGGGACACCCAAAGGGAGAGATCTGGTAGGCAGTTTTAAGTTTCTATTTCTATTACATCTCTGAGGCAGGATGTGGGGAAAGAGGTGAGTCCACTTTGGGGATCAAGAAGATTAATCACACAGCTTGAAAGAGTTGGATTTGGGCCTCCTACAAAGCCCCATGCCTCCAGAATCTATCCTCTCAGTCATTTTTCTATACTCTTACCCTAGAGGAGGTAGCCAGATGGAAAGGTTTGCTGCTGCAGTTAAGATAACATACATGGTCGGTATATGGTTTTAAGAAATTTAGAAACATAAAACATTTAGCATTGAGTGACATCCTTTAATATGCAATAATTAAAGTTATCACCTCTTTTTCTTTTTGAAATACATTTAAGTTCCCTCTATTTATGTGTATATATATATATATATATTTTTTTTTTTGCATTAGAGGTGTTGGTATATATACTGCTGTGTATTTTTTTGTTTATGTGCCATAAGAGTCTATTTCTGCTATAGTTAGGGTCAGATATTACAGATTTTATCGCAGTTCCCCAAAGAGTAGCAGCAGATAGAGAACATCAGAAGAATTCATAAATTATTACATATTATAGCTTCCAAGGCAGTAAAGTCCACAGAAGTTTAAAGTTAAGTGTGCCTATGTTATGTGCGTGACAAATTTATAAAGCTGATCAAATTAATATGTGCTTGCTTGGCTAGCTTCATCTATGCCTTGCGACATACAGGTTTAATCTTTAAAGCAACAGATATACAATGGCTGGAAACTGATCTTATGAGCAATTAGAGACTGAGAAGATGTTTACTTGCTTTGAAGCAGTGATGTGTAAATGGGTCTCCCTTTATTCCAACAATACTTAATAAAGACCTAATATGTGCCAAGCCTTGTTCTAAGTGCTAGAAATAGAGCAACAAATATTAAGGATTAAATCTCAACTCTGTGGAGTTAACACTTGCAGGAGACAAGCACTAAAGCTTATAGTCAATATAGAAGTCACATTTTTAGGAAAAAAAATAGAACTTAAATTTTATCATAAAGTTATGTCACAGAGAAGAGTGAATTATAGACACAAACTAAGAAACAGAAAACAGACCATATTGAATTTTCTTAGAGGTATTTGGATGAGTAAGAAATAGCCCTTACACAAACAAAACAAAACAAAACAAAACAAACAAAAAACCAAACCAAAACAAAAAAATAGCCCTTACTTTGAAGCACTTACAGTCTAATGAGATCAAATGAGACAGACACATAAACAGTTTCTAAACTTGTTTGATAAATTTTACCCTAGGTGTAGTTTGCTCAGACCTGTGAGCCCATGTCAATAGAAATATACCATACTTCATATTAACTAGCAAGTGGTATCTTACAGATTATTTATAATATTTTTAATAAATAGTTAAACTGAACTTTAAGGAAATATATACACTGCCATTTTTCTGTATTTCAAATGAATAAAATAAACTTAAAGTATATCCATAGGTGCTGAGAGAAACTACCAAATTCACCTTCAGAAGGAAGTGGTCTAGTTTTAAATGTATTTGGTCATGACTTTTGTCACATGGCCCACATTCATGGAAGGAGCTTGTTGCATAAAATGGGATATTTGACTCCAAAGCAACAAGTTTATAGTATATGTAGTGCCCTACAGAATATCCTAAAATGAGATGACTTTTGCAATAAGGTTAATTGTGACTAACTGAATCTAACTCAGTAATTTGAATTTGAGATGCAAAGAGACTCAATTAGTAATTGAGGTAGAAGCATAAACAGCAATGCTAATCTGCAGATGCTAAGAGACAAAAACAGCCATGAGTAAGCGGAAGCTGTGAATAAGTGACTTTTGAAAGACTATCATCATAGAGAGGATATGGTTGATTTGCAGTAATAGGAGAAATAGAAACAGGAATTGGTTAACTTTGAGTCAACTTTATGGTGAGGTTACGTGTATTCAGATTAACAGAGTGTCTGCTTGAGGGCCAAAGATGGAACCCAGTCCTCAGAACCATCTAAGTCCTGAGTGACTCATTTTTTGAACTATACTCCAGTCTTCTGAAACCAGACTATACTTGCTGTTTTTTTTTTCCATGAAGTCTGGTAGGATAGCTTTTCCCAATTCCAGTGAGGTACCACTCTTTTGTATTACTTGAACATATTTATTTAAAACAAACAAATAAAGCAACAACAAATATATAAAATATATTTATATAAAAATATTTACCTATCTATATATTTTTTATGTTAAGGGCATAAGAATGTCTCTGTTCTTTGAAATTAGAACTACTGAAAAAATTGATATTATAGCTCAGTCTAACAGTGAACAAAAATGAAACACGGAAAAGAATCTGTAGAAATTGGGTGAGGAAGAAAAGAGGGACCTGGAGCTACAATGGAAAGAGCTACTTTTATTGATGGATGACTATATGACAGGTTGTACTGCAAAGCCATTTATGTATTATCTCATGGAGGTTTTATAGAAGACTTTAAATAATTAGAAAAATATTTATGCCACATTTTTATTGATGAGAAAATGAGGAGAGAATGGTTAAGCAACACTGCAGATGAAACAACTTATATTTAGAAGGCCCATTTAACCTCATGTTCTTCTTTTTCTACCATATAAACCTGCCTCTCTGAAAGAAGAGACTTCTTTCTCCCCAGGCTTTTTCACTATATATATATTTTTTTAATGAGAAAGGGAATGCAGAGGAATAGATGAGAATTTTTCTTATGGATTTTCCTAATGATTATGCTTCACCGTTTAATAACTTGCAGGTGGTTCTCATTCTATAACTTGAGTTTAACCATTATCAACAAAATATATATACTTTAAAGATTTTTGCTTATTTACTCATGAGAGACACACAGAGAAAGGCAGAGACATAGGCAGAAGGAGAAGCAGGCTCCCTACAGGGAGCATGACGTGGGACTTGATCCCAGGACTCTGGGATCGTGCTCTGAGCCACCCAGCCTCTCCAAGGTTTTGCTCCCTGCATGGAGCCTGCTCCTCCCTCTGCCTGTGTCTCTGCCTCTCTCTCTCTAGCTGTGTCTCTATGAATAAATAAATAAAATCTTTAAAAAAAATAAAAAATAAATAATACTACACTGATAAAAGAAATATTCACCCCAGAGCAATCAATTTATTTGGTGACTGATGGATATTATCTGATACCTGGATAATAGATATAACCATTTTACAAGTGATGGCATCTAAGTTTCTCTCTGCTAGAAAGGCAATGTTTATCAATTTCTAAAGGACTGAATTGCTTTGAAGATGTATAGTCTGTTTACCAAAAAAAAAAAAGCTATGGGATCCCTGGGTGGCTCAGTGGTTAAGCATCTGCCTTTGGCTCAGGGCATGATCCTGGAGTCCCAGGATCCAGTCCCACGTCGGGCTCCCTGCATGGAGCCTGCTTCTCCCTCTGCCTGTGTCTCTGCCTCTCTCTCTCTCTGTGTCTCTCATGAATAAATAAAATTAAAACAAAACAAAACAAAAAACAAAACAAAACAAAAACTAGGTAAATTTCAGGTACACGTGTTAGGATAGTTCTCAGTATTTCCTTCTGGTAGAAACAAAAGGGATCATTTTTTACTAAAATATGTTATAATGCAATGTTAAGGTAGTTTGACTTAAGTTGAGAAATGTGCCATGACACATTCTGCTCATTAACTAATATATTTTTTTCTTTTGCCTTCCCATTTTTATGCTAACAAAAATAAATTTTTAGAGGCAAATCATCTATTTTAAACCGATATACTTTTAAAATGTTGAAGAGAGACTAAGAGGATTAAAAATATAGACAAGAAAGACCACAGGCCACATACCTGAGTTTTTAAGGCTTGGTGTTTTGTTTTATTTAGCTTGTTTTTTTCTTTTCCCCTTCCTAACAGCAGTAAAAAGATGCAAAAATAGGAGGAGAATGAGGGAAGGTGGTGAATCGAAGGAAATGGATTTTATTATGTTTTGTTTTCATGACAAATAATAGATCTATTGATACTTTCTCAGTATTTCCTTCTGGTAGAAACAAAAGCAATAATTTTTGAGGGCCAAAGGGACTCAGGTGGAGTTTTTTTGGTTCTACCTTAGTTCAGGAAGATACATAACTACAAAAACCATGGGCTTGGTGTGGTAGGCTGGGAGGAGCTTGGTAAGGCCTCTTTGTTTGAATTCCTCTCTATGTCCCATTGTTTCTTCAGGACCTGACAAATATTTCTTTACCAAACATTTGCTCTTCCCATCTTCCTGTGAATTATCTCCCTCCCCTTAAAAGTCCCAGACTCCTATTCCAGTTCTCCTAAACTCATGATGGCACAGAAACAAGGAGATTCATATTTTGGGGTCAATATTACAAAACTAAAATTTGTTTTTCTCCTCTTAGTCCATCTTATGTCAATTTCATTATTACACTAGCCAAAGGACTTAGAAGAGAAGAAGGGAAAAAAGATTCCCTCCCACCCCCCACTAGAAAAATGAAATGCTTAAACTGAGACCACAAATTAAAGTTGATAGTAACACATAAATTCTAGCTCAGGGGGTAGAGATCCCATTCATGAAAATGATTATATAATCCTACATGGTAAAAGGCAAATAAACCATGATGCCCTGATGATTAAAAAACAAACAAAACTACTCATAGTAGACTTCAACTTGAGTACTAATAACAATGCGTGCAGATATATTCAGCACCTGCAATATTCCACATGCTTTTCATGATTTATTTTAGCCAGCTTTCACAATGACTTGTACAAGAAGTCATTGCCCTTCCCATTGTATTGCCCCCTTACACACAATAGATACCTGCTAGATAGTGAGAAGCAGGATAAAATAAGATGCTCCCACACCCTGCTCTCAGGGTTTGCAGTGAGTAGAATGCACAGACCAGTAAATATAGAATGCCAGGATGGGATGATGAAGGCCGTAGGGGTTGGGACCTTTGTGTAAGACCTGGTAGCCAAAAGGAGAAGCAAGGAGAAAGTGTGAGTGCAATTATTTATTCCAGACACAGAAGACGTGTGAAAAAGCCCAGAGAAAAGACCATGCCTGGGGTGTTTTAAGGTATCAATAGGTCTATTATTATTTGCCATGAAACAAAACAAAACAAAATAAAATCCATTTCCTTCCATTCACCTTCCCTCATTCTCCTTCTGCTTTTGCATCTTTTTACTGCTGTTAGGAAGGGGAAAAGAAAAGAAAACAAAACAAAACAAAAAACAAGCTAAATAAAACAAAAACACCAACCCTTAAAAACTCAGGTATGTGGCCTGTGGTCTTTCTTGTCTTTATTTTTTAATCCTCTTAGTCTCTCTTCAACATTTTAAATTGATCTTCTGTCCAGAAGATCTTCAGATCTTCTTCTGAAATTGTTCCCATCACGCTCACTAACGTTGATGCTGCAAACCCACTGTCTTTCTTTGTCCTCACTGAGTGACCTATTGCCTAACCACTCCTGCCTTCTTAGAAGTCTCGTCCCTTGGGTTTCTAAGATAACACAGACTCATTGGCTGCTCTGTCTTAGCCTGCTTTTGATAAAGCTTCCTCCTCTTCCCTAAGTCTCATGCCCCAGACTCCGTTTTTTGGCCTCTGGCAATAGTTTCTTCCTAGGTGGCCTTAATCAGTCTTAAACTTTAACACTCATCTTTAAGCAAATGATTTCCTAAATTCATACAACTTTTCCTGAAAACTGAGTTCCAGACTTGTATATCTGTTTACCAGTGGTCTTAAAAAGATCAAGACCTATTTGTCTCTCATCCATATTAAAAATGAATTCTCAGTAACCCAGGTCCTGGATATTACACACTAATTACTTTGGTGACCCAGTGTTCAGAACTTAGTCTGCTTTCCTTCCAGTAGGAAAATGTAGTCTTTTTTTGAGGCAGCTACATACCCAGCTAAAAATCAACTAGTTCTACAAGGAAGGAAAAAGGAAAGGACAGATATTAGAGAAAGCTAACAGTATCTGACACTTCTAGTAAACAGTAAGAAAAGTAACATTTGTACTATAAATGCAATAAGCACCAAGCTCTGGCACATATATTTTATATTATCCCTAGTATTTAATAGCCAGGGTAGTAATTTCTGTCTTTTATATGTACTTCTTTCTCTTTGCCAGGCGTTGTTGTATGAACTTTTTCTGTAGTAAGTTATTTAAACTTCATAACAAATTTACAAAGTAGGTATTACCGAGTTCGGTTTTATAGATAAGAACTCCAGTAGCTGGTCTGGCAAAGATAGTCTCACCTGGATCAATAGGAGGGTACATGTATCGTGTAAGAAGAGATTTGAAATTTTCCAAGTACAGGATTCTACTGTGAGGCAGGTGGAAGTCAGGGAGAATTTCTATACTAATAGTTTAATATCCAATCACATATATATAAGAATGTAAGCCTCAGTGGATTTAAATAGTTAGCTTCAAATCATGAAGCAAGTAAGTAGAGCTGGAATGTTGACACAGCTTTCTTCACCTCAAAGGGGTATGCTTTTTTTTTTTTTTTTTTTGGTGATGTGTTTATATTATAGACTGAATTATGTTCTGCAAAAGTTTATGTGTTAAAGTGCTAGCCCCCAGTATCTCAGAATGTAACTGTCTTTGGAGATAAGGCTGTACAAGAGATAATTAAGTTAGAATGAGACTCTCAGGATGAGTCCTAATCTAATCTAATTTATGTCCCTGTAAGAAGAGGGGATGACGATTTATGGAGAGGCACCAGTGGGGTGTGTGCACAGAGAAAAGGCCATGAGGACACAGCAAGAAAATGGCAATCTGTAAGCAGGAAGAGGCTTGGAGAGAGACAAAACCTGCTGACACCTTGATCTTGGACTTCTAGCCTCCAGAACCATGGGAAAAGGAGTTTTTGTTGTTTATGCTATCTAGCCTATGATTTAAATAGGTTGAAGAAGGGCTACGATTTGTTATAACAGATCTAGCAAACCAATACAGTATGCATTGTCCTTTCTTACTTCTCAACTTGTGAAATCAGGTAAAATATTTTTTCAATTTGATTTATTTAGTATTTTATGTAGGATGATTTTCTTTAAATAAAAACTTTAAAACCTATGTACTTTTTAAAGCATATATAAAGGATCCTACTACTCATGCTTCCTCTAGCTTGGAAGAGTTCTATGGATTTGTTGTGGAGTTGCATTTCTACAACATGAAGAATGTTCAAATGCACACTTTTGGCATCTATTTTATATGACTATAGTAACTGCAGAGAAACAAAAATGGACAAAATCAAGGAGAATTCAGAGAACATTTCTAAATAAAAGAAAATAAAATTTTATCTCAGACACAATCTAGCATTCTCCATAACTATCCAGATTAGTACACAAACAATATGAAGATTAATGCATTTTTCAAAAGAAAAGTACTCATACATGTCATTTATTTTGCTTTCCTGCCTATTTCATTTCTGCTTTGGCTTGTAGTTTTGCTCTGACTGTGAACCTAAAAATCCTCACCTTACTGAGTGAGGCTTAATTGCCTCTTGCAGTTAAGATTAATTACCTATTTAATACCTGAGAAGATGAACCCCTGCTGCTAAGTTTTATGATTTCTTCCCCTGCCATAACATCATACCCTCCTCTGGGGGCATGGATAATTAAGCCCTTAACAAACTGCCTTATTATAACCTATTTCAACTAGCACCTTATTTTTCCCTCCTTTTAAATCAAAGTTTATTCTCACTGGGATTTTTTTCTAGGTATGTGTGTATTGGCATAGGAGAGGTCATTATCTTTCCCTTTCGGGTAAAACAGTTCTCTACTCTACTATGGTCGAAAGAGCTGCTTTTTGTTTCCTATTGATGTTAGCCAGCCAAGACGGAATTTCCTCTGAACAAATGTATGTGGTCCACCGTAGGCCCACGATCAAATTTCAAATGCTGCCCACCTAGCGTGCATCTCTCTATGTTCTCCCGTTTTTGGCAACTCATAAATTTATTCAGCCACCAACAACGAGACAATATAAATGTAGCTCTTTTAAGTACCAGGCAATTTGCTAGGGATTAATACCCAAGGATGATTGAGAGATTACTTCTAACCTTGAGCAGTTTATAATATTTAGCAAAAAATACTAACACATAATCTCTCTGTATACAATCCTTAAACAGCTTTGATGGGATATAACTTTTCCATTATGAATGGACAGTGCCCACCCTGTTCCATTTCTTGTGACACAAGAGATTTCTCCAAATCAGACAAGATATTTCTCCAATCAGAGCCAGGCATTTGGTATCTATTGTTTGAGATGAAGGCCATTACTGTAGAAAAGCAAGGAAAAGGCAATTAAATTTCAATAGTCTAGACTTTTGGAGAAGTAGCAAGAATTCAGGTCAGAGGAGAGAAATTCTGAAGAATGAACAATGATAAAAGATCATGCCTGACTTAGGATGGAAGGAAAGCAGGTGCCAATGGACAGCTCTGGTACTGGGGAGAGCTGGGTTAAAATTGAAACTTAAATACAATGGTTGCAAAGACCATAGCAGAGAGAGCAGGCCAGAAGCTCCCCAGCCTCCACAGAAGCATCCACAGAAGATAGCATCAGTTGGACAGGCAACTGTGCCCTTCTCCTTCACCCCAATTTTAAGTGATAGCCTTCCATTACTAATATTAGATGCCTTCTCAAGTTCAGACAAGAAAACTACATATAGGATAGAATAATTTGATTAGAAACTTACTTAATGACCATGGACACATACAACAGATCTTCAGTATTTGGAATTTAAGCACTCATAGCTTTGCACGTAGACTCTCCGATGACTAACAATTTGGAAACTTGTCCAAGCCCAATTTTGAATCACATTGTAGTGTTGGGTTTGCAGACAGGGAGAATGATTTTGAAGTGGATTCTGAGTCAAGATATGAGGCTAAATTGCTTTTTGTTGAGAACAGCTGGGCCAGGCCATAACAGCAGGGGGGACTGGGAGACAGAGGGGACAGTCATGTTCCAGGAAGCAGGATGGCATTAGAGGCATCAGATTGAGAAGTAGAGGCAGAAGAGGAGTTAGGTTAGGAATCCACTTTATAATCTCCATAGCTTCCACATTTCAACTCAGTTTTATTAATAACAACAGTGATCACGTTCTAAATGCTCTGAATATTATGTGAATTCCTCTTCATAACAACTCTACGTGTTTGGTAAGATTGCAATATTCATTTTACACGTGAGAGCATTTAAGTAAAGAGAAGTTAGTGGCATTTCCAAGGTAGAGGGAGACTGGCAACAGTCTGACTCTCGAGTCTGAGTTCTTCACCATTATTCATTTAATTACTTTTTTTCAGTTATATTTTATAGCACCTCATAGGGCAACGGTGATGCTACTTGTCAGGTGAGGGATTTCTGAATATATTCTTCAATATTTCAAATGTCCAGCATATTTTACTCTGTTTCTGAACCAGAGGTTCCTCCAGAAACCAACTCTGAAATCAGGACTAAAGTACACCAGGTAGGGCAGCGGGACCATGAGACCATTGAAGGGACAATGGTCAATAGACCACTCCTGACTGTACCTGAATCTCAGCAGAGAAGCCCTGGTGAAGGTGTAAAATGCATATCTCAAAATTATTTCCCTGAGGGGCAAGGGAGCCAGGGAATTTAGACCCTAACTCCTGTTCGTTGTTTGGCTGAGAACTTTATGTGTGTGGGGATGGGGTGGGGTTGGAGGTTCTTGGGTCTCTAGCTCTTCATGCCCTCTATGGAATAAACCGGAAGGAGGGTGCCGGGGTACTTGGAAGTGGTAAAGTCCAGAGGACGTAGGTGGGCCATCCATAGCTACAGTGTCATTATTGGTGAAGTAAAGCACCTTAGCCATTTAGAAAATAACAGTCACTAGCTATTTGCTACTTTTGGAACTAGATTTCTCAGTTGATGAATAATAATTATAATAATATCAGCTGACATCTTTTGAGCTCTTAATAGCATGTGAGCTTTATTTCTAAGTGCATTAAAGGTATTAATGCATTTAATCCTCATTTCAACACTGTGAAATAGATACCATTATTATCTGTATTTTACAAGGAATGGTCTAAATTTACCTAGCTAATAAACGGTAGAGCAGAGTTGGGAATCTAGCAGCTGGGCTTCTGAGCCCTACTCTCAACCCACAGCTGTTCTAACATTTGCACTCTCTTCTCACTGGCCATTTACTAGATTTACTTACTCAAGTGCACTTAGGATGAGAAGAAAGATGCAAAGATTCCGATAAAATACATTCCCCTGTCTTTCCGGCAATTTCCCCCAGGGCCTTGCAACTTGGAAGTAATCAGACAATCATTTGATCAGGACATTGCTTTTTTGAAATAGCATCAATTACAGAATAATGCAGATGCCCTTTAAGGGAAATATACTACTACTTAGTCTTTTATTCTACAAATTAGTTTGAGCACCAAAAATGGAAGTATTTGTAAGAAATAAAAAAGATAGAATGAATAAACTATGATTATTTCTATCATACGTTAAATAATGAAATAGCTAAGGAAAAGCTGAAATATTCTATAATGCGACCTCAAGGTAATCATGTCTGGCTGACTAAAATAAGTGATACCTATTTAATTTGGCACACATGGACTCTCATGTCATTTTGTTTTTGCTTTTTAAGAAACAATCAACTTTTATTTCTTGTTCTCTACACCTATCCTCTCCAGTAGGAGAGGATAACCCAGTATAGATTCCTTCATATTTCTCATTTCATCAAAATCATGGATTACATACATAATTAATTTATACACACATGTATATACATGGGAGTTCTTATTTTCCATCTTGTTGATACACAGTATTGTATCCAATTATTACCTTGTCAATGGATATTCAAATTATTTTAATCCCTTTCCTTACATTTTTGTTTGCTTTTTTTCTTCATTGTGTTTGTGTTTGTCTATTCGCTATTGAGCAAACTCTACTGAACAATCATCAGCAATGTCTGAGTAAATACTGTGCTAGGTTGAGACCTTTTCTTGTCACTAGCTATCACCCAAGGTGGGTCCCGTTATGTTCGCTACCAGTCTTGCTCTAGACTTGAGGACATTTTCTATAATATCACACAAGAACACTTATGAAAACTTTTAAATCAGAGTTCAACAAGAGGAGAAGGCCACAGATCTTTGATCCCCATTATTTCCCAGAGAGACTCCTGCCAAGACTGGAACAATTTGCTGACCATGCACACAGGGTATAGATGTTCCAAGAGAGGGCTCTAACTCACTGTTGCAATCTTGTCAGTGGATACATAAATATTCTAGTTCTTTCCAGGTAGATTTTCACTGTGAGATGTTTACACTCATTTAGGAAAACCAGCTGCCCAGCACCTGGAGGATTTGAATCCATCTGAAGTTTCTTTTGCCAGTGTTTGAAGGTGGCTACCAGTGCTGTGGGAAGCAGGGCTGAGTGCCCGCACTGTTTCACCATTAATCAGAATGAGCACCCAAAATCCCTTTTGAACATTTGCTGTTGTTTTTCGCACCTATTTTATTCATAGCATCTCATCCAGCCACAGGTGTTGCTGTTCTTTGAAACTTTTGTCTGTCAGATGAGCACAAACATGTTCCATTATCTTTTGCTACATAACAAACTACCCCAAAAGCCAGCAGCTTAAAATAAGGACAGCGTTTGCAGAGGAATAAGCAATGTGGTTAGGACTTGATAGGGATCGCTCATCTCTGCCGCATCCAACTTCAGTTGGGTTTGCTCAAAGGCTGTGGGCTGGAATCAACCGAAGCCTCCCTCGCTCACAATCTGGCAAGTTGATGGTGGTTGTTGGCTGAGACTTGAGCTGGGGCAGTGGCCAGAATACATGCATGTGGCTTTTCCAAGGGCTGTTCAGCTTCCTCAGAGCATGGTGGCTCCATTCCAAGGGCAAGCCTTCTAGGAGAGAAAGCTCAGCCTCCAGGAGACTCATTTAGCATCACTTCTACCTCATTTTATTCATTAGAAGTCAGTCTCTGAGGACAGTTTATATTCACGAAGAGCTAGACTCCACCTTCAAAGGAACTTCAAAGAACTGTCCATTATTTAAAAACTGTCACCATAGAAAGAGTGCATTGTCTCTTTAACTTTCATTTTTCTTATTACTTATTTTGAGCATTTTTTTGTTTGTTTGCTATTGCAGCATAACAAATTGCCACAAACTTCGCAGTTGAAAATAACACCCTTCTTATGGATTATGCACGTCAGAAGTTCAGGCATGGCTTCGAAGGATTCTCTGCTTAGGGTCTCAAAGGCTGAACTCAGAAGTTTTGGCTGGGTTGCAATCTCATCTGGAGGCTTGACTAAGGAAGGAGCTGTTTTCACGCCTCCTCTGGTTGTTGACAGAATTCATTTCCTTAAGGCCATATAATTTGTGTCCGCTTTTTTCCTCAAAACCAGCAATGGAGGGAGTTAGTCTTTAACTTCAGAGACGGTCTAGACTCTCTTAAGCTTATGTGATTTGGTCAGGTCCTGCCAGGATGAGTTTTCTTTTCATTAACTCACAGTCAACACCTTAAGAATCTTGCTTATGTATGAAAAATCTCTTTAACTTTACAATATTCTAATGGTTAAAAAAAGTCACAGGTTCCACTTATACCCAAGGAGAGGGGTGGGTATGAAGAATCAGGGGCTGTCTTAGAATTCTGATTAACATAGTGGACTTTTATGTATTTATTCTTTGTGAATCCTTTCTCTTTCTTTCTTTCTTTCTTTCTTTCTTTCTTTCTTTCTTTCTTTCTTTCTTTCTTTCTTTCTTTCTTTCTTTCTTTCCTATATAATTATCTCCTGACCAATTTGTAAAAGCTCTTTTTATACCATAGATACTACTCATTGTCTTTATTCTCCACCAAAGTCTTTTTCCCCCCAAATCTATTAATTTTATAGTTTTTTTTATCTTTGACTATGTTTATAGATTTTTTTATCCATAAAAAATCTTTAAATTTTTATCTCTTTCTTCTTGAATTAGTGATGTAAAAATTATCTGTCTAAATCTGTGTTAATATCATAGCAATTAGTCACATGACCTTTAAGTTTATAGTCCTACTAATTAAATTTAGGTAAAATTGAAAATTTAGTTCCTCAGTTCCAGTGACTACATGTCGTTAGAGGATACTGTGTTGGATAACAGATATATAAAATATTTCTATCTTTATCTAAAGTTCTACTAAGCTATGCTAATTTAATTGTTTTCTAATAAAGAACTCCTTAAGTTATTCTCATTTTTTCTTTTATTTTCTATTTATTAAATTTATATTTTAACTATTAATTTCACATTTTTGCCTTATTAGTTTTCCTTACTGATTTATTTGGTTTACTCTGTTTCTTTCTCAAATGTTTTGTGGGCTGAGTAAGAATTTCCTTTCTTCCTTATTTTCTTCTAGTAGTTATTTATTATTAAAGTGTTAGGTTGCACGTTTACTTTTGAGTTTAGTTTTTCCAAGTTTAAAAGTTTGACAATATAGTTTTCTGATGCAAGGATCATATGATATGCATTTCATTTTTAAATTGTTAAAATATGTTTATGATTTATTTTAAATTTTTCTAGATTAACAGATAACAGAGCAGTTGTTTTAAACATGTAAAATTTTCTTTGTGATACATAATCCCTCTATTATAAATATTCCATACTCATACCAAGAACAATGCATATATTTAACAATTATTTAACAATAATTAATAACTTAGTAACAAAAGCTAGATAGATTTAATAAATTTTAATATATTATTTAATTCATCTATCATTTTACTTATTTTACTTTTCTACTTTTCCAATTTGGAAAATTGTCTCTCAGTATAATTACATTGTTATAAAGGTCTTTTTAAAAATAATTTTTGCTTTATTTATTAGTTTTTATGTTATTTGATACATAAATGTCTACTGTATATCTAATTAGATGGCTGCATCATATTTTGATTTCTTCTTCTTCTTCTTATTATTATTATACTTAAATTCAACCTTGGCTTATATTTTTGTTGTTTTTACTTGCTTTTCATTGATTTATCTATTTTCCTTTGGTTTCATCCTTTTTATTATTTTGTTTTAAGTTGTTACTAGGTTTTTCTAGTGCAGAATCTAGACTTATTTTATTGTTGTTGTTGTTTTGTAAACATAATATAACTGTCTTGAATTTCTTTGGTAATAATATGTATTAGGCAAATACATATTGTTATATTATAACATTATTATGTATTATATAAATATATACTATATGTGTTAAATAATAGTATTGTGTATATGTGTATGTGTATATGTATATATATTTTTCTTGTTCCTGCCTATGTCTCCTGCCTCTAAACCCCAATATTCTTTTAGTTATCTCCACATGTTTGTCCATATATAGTCATACATAGTCATGCATCACAGGCTACCATTTCAACCTTGCTGTCCTATTACAGTAATTATACTCAGCGAGCTTGCATGTGGCCTCTGCTATTCAGAGATTTAATAATCTCCATGGTTACTAAAGATTTCTATCCTATACAGCATTTTCTAATAATTAATTCTAGTCTACAAAAAAGGAAAATGATGACTGAACATGTTACCAATGCTGCCGTCTGCTCACAGTGCATTCCTTTTTGTCCCTTGATGACAAATCAGTCTCCTTAAGGAATAGATTGCTAGTAGAATTTATGGGCTTTCCTTCTAGATCCATCCTAGCATGCCCACTTCAGACATGACCACTTTTCTCCACGATCTGCCTTAGCAGTTCTGGCATCTTTTTTGCTTATTGTAGATAATCTTTTTCCAGGTGTCCAAGAGCCATCTCAACAACGTATTAGAATTGGTGGCTGGTGCCTAAGCCAGAGTTTAAACTCTCTCAAAAGAAGAGTTTCTCCATATCAACAAACTCCTTCTTCTTCACCTTGATAGTCTGTTCCCCCCACCCTCCTTAATTCAGTTCCCTCAGATCAGCTCCTAGTGATGATCCTCCTAGACCCTGCTGCTACATGCTAGGCCAGCATGGCAGCTCCTTGAAATGTAACAGTTCTCCCTTGGCAGGACACCCCCTTTCCTCCGGTTAGTTATGTTGTGATTTGACTTGTTAAACAGGAGGGATTCTGGGAGTAGAACTTGAAGAGGGCAAATATTGCCTTTGAGGGCATCTGCCTCATTTGAGGATTCCACCCAGTCCTAAAGTAAGGAGGTATATGTCATCCTTTAGCATGAGCTATGTGCTACTTTTCTTGGCCTAGAAATTTCAGAATAATCTGGGCCCTTAAAGTTTTTCAGTTAATCTACCTTATGCTACTACCCCAAGTCTCAGGATTCCATTCTTTTTATAACTGAAATCCAAATTTCATGAAGAAAATTTGCCAAGATGAGTAATTAACCTTCTTCCAAATTTTGCTGTTCTTTAAATAAACCTCTATACCTGTTTCTCAACATGATAAGCCCTCCCATTATAGAAAATATTTTTTAAGATGTTGTTCAAATGTTTTTTGTTCAAATTTTATTTGAATTATTGGAATTAATATTTTATCAGCATGTGCCTGCCATTTTCTTTTCTCACAGTATTAGTGAATCAGTGTTGCTCTCCTATGCCTATCTAATTTCTCAATTAATATCACAGCTCTTATAGCTGTACTTCTCAAAGGCAAGAAATGTTATACCAAATATCAAATGCCAGTGCACCCTTTCCAACTGTAGTTTAGCCAAATTCACTGGAAGTGAAAAACCTTCACAATTGCAGTTTTACGGAATACCAGTGACTATCAATTTTCCACCTATTATTTGATATGGGGTCCTCAGACCAGCTGGTCACCATATGTTCAACTCCAGATCCCATCTTAGGGTTGGCTTCTTTAGGGATCACTCCTTAGGTCACTTCCTTAGAAACAGAGAGTAAGAGATTAAGGTGTCGGTGGCTTACTGAGTGAGTGCCATTCAGGAAAATCCTATAAGGGAATAAGGGAGGCAGGAGAGGGGAATGGATTAATTTGAGCAAGGATGTAAACTAATCTTGGTGTGACACACACAGGGAATGGGGGATATTCCTGAAAGTAAATTACACCACAGAGTTGTACCACCTTGAAGCTGAGAGGCCGATTTTCTATCTTTTTATTAGGCAGTAAATGAGGAAGGGTCATGTAACCATTACTCAGTTGTCTCCAAGCAAGTTGGTTCTTTTCAGCCAAGGACAATTCTTTTGAGAAGGTCACAATTAAAAGTCATTGGCCTCAGTATTCACAGCAACCTGAGTATCTAGATGAAGGGGATCTTGGTGAAGTACTAAGAACTTTTACCAAACGACTGTAGGACAGTCAAGAAGCAAATGTTGGCAAACTATGAGAGTGGAATAATTCAGACAGAACTGTCATAAAGAGAAGTTCATTAATGCCATTTTGAACATTTGATTGTAGACCTTAGGCACTTTAGTACTTATCATGGTAATTTCTGACTTCATCTTTTTTGGAGACCCACGATACGTTATGAATTTACTTACACACACAGAGCTACAAAAGAAATGTGAGAAATGATGATGTTTTAATGAACTTTATAAGAAATTGTCACCATTTCAAGATATCATGGAAAAATTCCAATAGAAGTCTTAATTACTACCCTATGCCAAAGAACACAAAAAACAATGTGATATCAATTTTTTTGAAAAAAACATCTTAAACACTGAGGAGGGAAAAATGTGAAACAATTTTACTGCATCTTTTTAATCAGTAAAATTGTAAAAATATTTCTGCTTTCTGAAGAATCAATTTTAGTTCTTTAATATATCATCACAAAGATAAATAATGGGAATAGTGAGACTAGATATTTAGTTTATGATCATGTTATAGCTTTGGAAAAGAATAGCAATCTTTGCAATTGAGTCTAAACAAATAATGATCATATATCACCATTACACAGTGTCACTTTACCTTATAATGGCAGTTAGTGTTGATTTTTTTCTGCTAAACTCACTTAGCAGTGGCTAGCCACAGATACTGAGTGTTGCAGAGCAACTTTTCTATATAAAACCTCGTTGGATGAGAGAGAGACTAACCAGACTTCAGTTAGGAATTTATTTTTGATCAAGAACAAGTCATAATAAAATAGAGTGACCAATATCATACATGGTGAACATTAGTATGAGATAACATGAACTCAAAGCTCTCTTTTTTTCCCCACAGCTATTCAGTTTAAAGATGTATTTTTTTAAAGATGTATTTTTAAATATTGCCAGATTATACTCAATATGAAGAGAATACTTTTAGGAAAAAGTGGGAAACCCTCTTACCGTCAAATTTTTCGTGGGTTTTTACAAAAGAAGAGTCTTAAAAATGGCATTCAATGTCATGAGGATACATTTTCCATGCTCTTCAAAACCTTTTTTGTTGTGACAGAGTAGGGTATTATGATGATATCTTTAGGAAAACATTTTCTAAGATTTGCTTCCCAGTCCGATGTTTCACACGTTAGTATGGTTGGGTTTGTTTAATCAACTATTTTCAAGGGGAGCAAGGTTTAAGAAATGCTAGCTTGAATAAGATTAAATAGGTCATATTTACTGCAGAACCTCTGGGAGAATCTGAGATGCTCACATATACCATGAATCTCTAATTGAAAGAGAATTCTTTAAGCTCTTGGACCATAGAACCCATTTTCTTGGAGCACATCATGTGATGAATTCTGAGAAACATTTTTGAGAGAAGCTGCTTTAAGGCAAATACTACAATTCTTAAAAATCATTGTAATTTCATAAACAGTACTTCAAAAATGTGAATCAGTTAGGGTCTGATCAGGAGAGAGAACCATACAGTAATTTAAATGGAAAAACAATTAACATAAAGAATATTCAATCATGGGAGGGATTAGATTGACAGGCTGGTGAAATGTAAAGAGAATTGTGAAGAATATTCCCAAAGTCACGTGGGTGACTTTAAGTGTCTGACTCTTCATTTCAGCTCAGGCCATGAGAATGAGCCCAGCCTCCAACTCCTTGCTGGGTGTCAGCTTAAGATTCTCTCTCTCCTCCCTCTGCCTCTTTCCCTGCTCCCATGTGTGCTCTCTCTCTCTCTTAAAAAAAAAAAAAAAAAAAAAAAAAGTGTCTCATGGAATCATTCTGCATTAAAATTACCTGAGGAGGTTCTGGGCAAAGCTGCTGGCTGCTAAGTACTGCTGGATGCCATGCATGACAGGAATTGGGAGCTAGAGAAGTTATATATGCAAGTGCAATCGCCTGGTGCTAGAAAATCTGTGTATGCTCCCAGAGCTGGGCAATGGAGAGGCAGAGAAGCCATCCATGCCACAGCTCCTCAGTGCTAGAGGAGCCAAGTGTGCTGCATCAGCCTGCCAAGTGAGCACACCTGAACCAGGAAGGAAAAACCCTTTCTGCAAAGCTTGTCCTGCACCAGCTATTGACACAGCTTACTACCAACTGGAAAGGAAAAATATATTTAGAGAGCCACATCCGTTTTTACAGAGTATGCAAAAAGGGGCAAATTTCAAGATGAGAGGCATTAGGTTGATAACTGAATGGAATATTTAGATGAAAATTAACCCTTTTGTTCTTTTGTTGCTCTTTCTCTGTTTACTTTCATGGTATTCTACAGACACTAGGACTATGATTTGATCCAAAAAATATGGTTTTCTTGTTAAAAAAAAAAAAGAGAAAAAACAGGAACAATCAGCAGTAATTAAGAACATTTGGATTGCTTTTCCAAAAAAAAAGTCTTGAAATGTTGCTTCTAGATTCAAGATAAATTGAGTATGAGTACTTTCAGCAACTAATTGCTGAATTCTCAGTTTGGCTGCAAGTAACAGGATAAACTACTAATAGTCACATAAATAAATAACTGTTGATTTTTCTCACATGAAACAAAATAAGTAGCATCAGGCATTAATTTGGGGGTCAGCAACTTCAGAGCTGCCATAGTTGTGATCGTCTGGGCCTTTTCCTCATGCATGCCACTTGGTTATGTCATCTTCAGGAATTGTTTGCAACCAAAGCAAAAATGAGAAATAATATGAGAGCAGATAGGTCTGAGCCTTTTAAAAGCAAAGAGAAACTATTTTTCAGAAGCCCACAGCAGATTCATTAACCAAAACTATGTCAAACAGCTACTCTTCATCAGGATTTTGGCTGGGAAAGCAAATTATAAACAATGTCAGTCTCCACAGTGGAGCCTGCAAGGAAAATGGGGTTTTGGGATCTTCATTTATTAAGCCAGTGATGAGTATTTTCTTCACAAGAGTTTCTCTGAGGATTTAAATATATCACTAAAATAACTTAGCCAATAATTTTAAAAGGAAAACAATAAAAACAATGGGGAGGGAGGATTGGTCAGCAGGGTAATAGCCACTTCCACAGATGACTATGTCCTAATGCCTGGAACTTGTGACTATATTAGGTAATGTAGCAAAGGGGAATGAAGATGGCAGACGGAATTTAGGTTGTGAATCTGTTGACCTTAAAATAGAGAGACTATCCTGGATTATCCTGGTGGTCTTGGTGTAATCACAAGAGTCCTTATCAGAGGAAGAAGGAGGCAGCATAGAAGGATCAGATGACCTATCTATGAAAGAATGTCACTGGGGATGCAATGTTGCTGGCTTTGAAGATGGCGGAAGGGGCTCATAGCCAAGAAATGTGGTCAGCCTCTAGAAGCTGGAAAAAGCAAGGAAATAGATTCTCCCCTAGTGACTATAGAATGGAATGCAGTTCTGTCAACACCTTGATTTTAGCCCGGTGAGACCTGTGTTGGACTTCCTATCCACAAAACTGTGAGATAATAAGTTTCTGTAATTTTAAATCACCAAATATGTGACAATTTGTTAGAACAGCAATACAACACTAGGGAAAAATACAAAGTCAATACAACATTGGGGTAGACTGAATTTTAGGTTCTTCTTTGTGATGTTTTCCAGAAACATTCATTCATCAGATGGACTCAAAATTTAGATGTGGCCAGCTAAAATTATAGAATTTTATTAAATCCATGCATAATTATTTATTTTCTATTGGAGAATCACAATGAAGGTACAGGTATATATCATTGGATAAATAAGATATAAAAATCATACTTAGCTGACCCAAAGATATGTGGATATTTGTTATTGTTTTTTTCTTGATTTTTTAATCATAATGACAATCTACTTTTAGCATACAGACTGATATATCCAAAATGTTTAATAAGGAAGTTTAATATTAGTGGTAATGTTTTTAAAGTTATTTCCAGCTGTGATTCAGCATTAAAGAAAAAAAAAAAAAAAGACCTCAGTGGCAGATGTATTTACCATGCAGTTGTATACATTATTTTATAGACAACATTTCTCCAGATGCTGGGTAGCTTTGATGTTACATATGATAAAAAAATATTTGTAGTCTCTGAGACTCTCTGAACTATAATATTAAAAGAAGTAACATAACTAATAAATAACATGGACTGTTATAACTTCATATTGTACTTGTTCTTCTTACATTGAATAGGCCTGAAAATAAGTTTGCAATAAAAATATTTTAAATATTACATTCCCATAAAGGAACCTTTGTACATCTCAAGAAAAAAATTTAAAAATAGATCATATATACCTTACAGTATATATTTTAACTCTGTGAATGGTTGGGCTAGGGGACAATTTGAGTAAACTATTAAATATAGACTGTTAGTTAAAATTTTAGTTCAAATATCTTCTATAGTTCTTTATATAATTGATGGGATGTGAGCTGAAATTTGTACTAATGTGTTTTCTACACACACACACAGACACATATATATGTAAAAGTAGCAATAGTTCTACTATAAATCAAATAATGCTGAAAAACTTTATTAAATAAATGCACTGATATTTTTCAATTGTTTTATATAAGATTATGGCAATTAATTGGCATTATTTGTAGCTATTAATGATTATAGAACTTTTTCTTTTTGAAAGAATTACTTTTCAGTGATGATTGCTAGATACTTGTATTGTCAAATTTCATTTTGCTTTCTAATATTGCTTGTTTTCCTATGGACAAATCAATGTTCGAATGATCCCATGGATAAAGAGATACTTTGCCCTAGGAATAAAATGTTGAAAATATTTTCTAAAACCAGTTGAAGAAAGCACAGCACTCTGCTAAATAAGTGATGGTATGCTTTCACACACAGCTACCTCACATGCCCACATCCATTTGTGACTGGCTTGCTGGTCCTACTCCCATGCTGAAGCTGGTATTGTACTTATTTAAAATGGGGCTTGAGTGGAATGAAAACAAGAATGTAAGAAGGAAAAACTATTTCCTGACATGGAACTACCAATTTAGAGTCATGGATTTCTGCTCTATGCATGCTGAATCTTATATCCTGACATGCCAGGTTGATATTGAATGATTTTCCGTACAGGGCAAACCTCTAAGGAAAACTTTCACAATTAAAGAAGAAAGGCTTTACTGAGAAACAACCAATTTTTAAAAAGTAAAGTTGTTCATAGTCTTTTGATTTTAACCTTCTTTTATTTCCAGTGCTTGAATAGAATGTGTGCTATTCTAAATTGAATGCTATTTGTATTTCAGTTAATGTTTTAAAATCTGTTGCATTTGGCAAATGTAATATGCCCCTACCTATAATAAATATCTTGTTTTTTCTTAGTATCTCAGTTCAGTTTTAAGGAGAAAAAGAATCTCAAATTAAACTATTAACCTACTGTTACTTCTTCTCAACGGCACTTTTCTTTGTGTTTTGGTTTTCTCTGTTAAGAAAAATTACCCAAATTTGAAATATAGCAGGTGGATAGTCTTCCCTCTTTCCAAATCTTGCATATATTTTCAAGTTTTTAAAAATAGGTTCCTCCTCAATATTTTAAATTATATAAGAGAAAATACTTGTGTTTGACTTATTATTTAATATTTTACTTGAGCTCTGAAAACTGTTAACTCTAATATGTGAACTTTTTGATTTTGGTCTGATAGAAAAGATAACCAGTTTTCAGTCGGAGGACATTAGCTAGTCTTGTATCAAGTTGCAATTTTATCTTAGTATTCTGTTGTCTAACTATATAAATACTTGGTTCTCAAATTCTCCTTTTAATTAATTTTATCATCTTACTGGTTACTGCTTGAATTTTAAAACTAAGTAGAGTTTTTGACAGATATTTAAAATTTGTATGAAAGACACACTTCAACTTTTCAAAAATATTTCTTAACAACTTTTTATTTTAAAAAAAAAAAGTTCCAAAGTTTACCCATTGAATAAGTTTTTCTAGCTCTTGGAATGTTAAGCATTACATTTTTGGATATAATCATGTCTTTATAAGTGCTGACCATAAAGTAAAAATCTTTATAGAAGCAAATGTACCAGGACTGCAGGCATAAAAATATTGTCAGAACCAGTTTGTCAGCCACCTAGTTTTTGATACATTATAGACCATTTTTATTTTTATTGTGGTAAAATACACATAACATAAAGCATCCTGTCATAATAATTTTTAATTGTACAGTTCAGTGGTAGGAAGTACATTCAATTGTTGTACAATCATCACCACCACCCATTTACAGAGTAGAGATATAGCTCATTTTAGACCCAGTTGCATTACCCTCTCATTTAATATACTCAGTTATAAATGAGTTTTGGTATTACTGAAAAATTAAAACCAATTTCAAATGTAACAAAATTTATTCAGGGAGTAAATCTCTAGTTTTGTTCTTCTTTAACGTACCAAAGGAAAAAAAAATGAAATGGAAATCACTGAAAACTGACCACTCTTTTACCCTAAAGGAAGTGGAAAACTTCCAGATTTCTCTTAGAATCATAGATGATCACTGAATTATTATTATTATTTTTTTGATCACTGAATTCTTAAAGTTAGCTCCCTCAGATGCACATGGGGAGGAATCCCTGCCCTTAGTGGCACTCTTTTCTTCCATCATTTCCAGTGATAACTTTATGGTTGTCCAGTTTCTACTCTTAGTCTTTCTTGAAGCTCCTTGTACAGCTGATTCCCAGGTTGCCGAAGTCCTTCCTAACTTTTGACCTTACATTTGCCATCCATCACTCTACTTCCCTCAAACATATTTCTCACTGAAGTGGGTATACACGTTTCATTTCTATTTCCATTAAAATTTTGCTAGGCTGCAAAGAAGAGATATACTCACACATCATAGAAGTTTAGCTTATAAGTTATTCTGACTTTCTTTACTTCTTATTATACATCCTTATTGTAGGCCCTCGGGAGGTGAGTGAATAGGTCCCCTGTCTACGTAAGTGTAACACTGTATTTTTATGAAAAGCTGGCAAACGTCATGTGGAACCCATGAGAGGAGTGAGCACAGTGATTCTGGATTTTCAAGGTGTATGAACTGGAAATGAATCAATAAAAAATAGAAAACATGGGGGCACTAGCATAAAGAAGCATCCGTGGCCAACTTGAGACTGAGGAATGAAGTTATTTTCTGTCAAAGAACTGCATGATCTGCATAGGGACCTGTGATATTAAATGCCAGTTTCACTTAGCCATGGAGGAAACAGATCAAAGGAGAAGCATCCCAAACTAACAGTCTCTGTCTCGGGTCTAGAAGTCAGAACCGAATTCTTTTTAGACACTAGCCCATAGCTTCTTTGACAGTAAGAAAGAGGAGGGAGGGGATCCCCGGGTGGCGCAGCGGTTTAGCGCCTGCCTTTGGCCCAGGGCGCGATCCTGGAGACCCGGGATCGAGTCCCACGTCGGGCATGGAGCCTGCTTCTCCCTCTGCCTGTGTCTCTGCCTCTCTCTCTCTCTGTGACTATCATAAATAAATTAAAAAAAAAAATAAAAAAAAAAAAGAAAGAGGAGGGAAATTTTGGGTTTCCTTCTCACAGGGTATGTGAGAGCCCACATGGGTACCTGAAAACAAATTGTACCCTGAGATTCACCGAGAAGCACATTCCAAACATGCAGTCTCGTGCTCTGAAGACAATTCTGAAGGTTTGCATTTCTAGTAGTAGCCTTTGCATTATCATAGAAGGTTTTTTTTTTTTTTTAAAGATTTTATTTATTTATTCATGAAAGACACAGAGAGAGAGAGAGAGACAGAGACAGAAACAGAGGGAGAAGCAGGCTCCATGCAGGGAGCCCGAAGTGGGACTCGATCCCGTGTCTCCAGGATCATACCCTGGGCTGAAGGCGGCACTAAACCACTGAGCCACCCAGGCTGCCCATCATTGAAGGTTTTAAGTGAATACTACTCACTTTTATATATGAGCTCTGGTATTTTTGCTAAAGCTTGTATAATATTTTAAAAGCATATCTGATTTTTATATCTATATTCACTTTTTTTTTAATAATACCTTAATAATTTTTAATACTTTTTAAAACCTTTCTAGGACTTTCCTATGTTTCCTATGCTTATTTTCTGTATTAGGGGGCTTGAGATGACAAGGCAAAGAGGGGAAAGAACTAAAGAAAATGGAGAAAGGATTAAAATGGGGAAAGAGTGAATATAAAGGGAGCAAATCCCGATATCTCAGGGATCTTCTCCCAACCTAGAATCTATTCTATTTTTTCAATTTTTAGTTTCCTGGTATTTTGTTGCCACAAATTTTTTTCTTCTAGATATTTCTGGTCTTTTTGCCCTTTTCTTTCCCTTATTTAAATATGATAATTCAGAACAGTCTATAGTTTAATATCATAGCCCAAAATATAAACCGTATTTTTTTTCTTTAAAAAAAATCCACATATTAAAAATGTTATTTTTATGACTTGGGGAAAAAAAACAAAAAACAAAACAAAACCTCATCCAGAATAATGAAGGCGAACAAAGGCCCAAGGAGCAGTCATCTTCCAGGGGCCATATGTGGCATCCTGATTACTGTATCAGCCCTGTTTCCAAAGTGGAAGGAGAGGCAGGTGGGCAGGCCCCGGGGCTGGCTGTCCTCTCCGGCTGACAGGGAAGCTGAGCTTCAGTGGTCCCTCTCTGATGGTTTACCCCCTCCCCAACCTGTGAAGACGACAGCTGGGATTAGCACAGGGTCCCCACCACTTCACACAGACATGCCCTCACAGGCAGATCCCAGGCTTGGCTAGTGGCTCTCAGGCTCACAGGGGCCGGTATGTACATGGGGCTGACTCACCCTCTTGGCATGCCAACACCCAGCATGCCCTCTGAGGCTGGCTGTACCATTACTGCATGCATACAATATCCATTTGACATCTGTCTGCTGTGTGCACCAGGCACCAGAACCTGGGGTGACTCCTACCACTTCCACCCCTGTGCCCACACAACATGGTGTGGGTCCCCGATGCCCAGCACAGTGCCTGGCACAGAAGAGGTGTCTGCAAGTGGCATCATGCCTTCTTCTCACCTCGTCCTGGTCCTTCTCACCCTGTATTTTACACTACAACTGCCTCTGGATCACTGGCCATCCCTACAAGCCCTGGGGTGCTCTTGTTGGCATGATGGGGATGTGGCTTCCTTCCTCTGGTTCCATGCTACCCATCCATATAGCTGCTGACTGGCTGGTGCAGACCCCTGTCCACTGGGTTGTTCTTCTTCTTCCAAAATACTGTCTGTGGCTCTGCCCTGGTCAGGATTTAATCACTTTGTGGCCACATGGCTCAGGTCCTACATCATGGCCTTAAACCGTATTTTTTAAATATTCCAAGTTTATCTGAAAATAGCCCTTAAGGAAGGGGGTAAGGAACACACTTTTCCATCTTTCTTGAGGTACTAGCCTTGCTTGTGTAACCAAAGGCAAAACACCTATGTAGTATATTCTAGACTAATGAGATGATATAAATAGAATTTCAAAAGTGTTGAGGAATTATTTTTGGAGATGTTAATTTCTTACATATACTTACAGATATAGTTTTTCAGTAATGGAGAGAATAAGGGACATAGTTAGAAACTGTGGCCAGTGATAGGCTGTGTGATTTTACAAACATTTTATTTTAAAGCTCAGGTTCCTTATCTTAACAAATGGAGACAATAAGGCAAATGATGGATTTAGGAGCTCAAACAAGATACTCGCATATCAAAAGGGATTATCCTATACGGAGGCTTAGACCTGTTTTCCATTAAGAATTTTCCCTAAGCGCTCCTGGCTTATTTACCCACTCTACCCTCCTCTTCTCAGAGTAGCGAAATGATGTTTAACTTCAGTTTGGGTAAGGATAATATATAATTAATAGCTATATTATGTGGTTGCAAGGGGAAACTTGCACTGGGATAAACAAAAGGGGATAAGTTTATGGGCAAAATTGATACAGAGAGTTCAAGGATTCTGACTTGTCAAAGAGAGTGGCTCTAAATTCTGGCAATGCTTTATTTAGGTTTCGGTTCTATGGGTTCTTGATAGCCAGAACAAGGAGCTCAAAAGAGAAGCAAACTTAAAATTTGTATATAAGGGAAAAACAATTAGAACTATCAGTTATTGTTTTCATAGTCTGAATTAATTGAAAAAGCAGTCTTAAATGATCCTTTCTGAAGAATGACCTGTTGGGTCACTTTGCTCATTGTTGAGGTATGTGCCTATTTTTTTAATATAGATGAATGTCCCTATCTATTGCCTTGGCCTTAAACAGTGCTTGGAGATTTAACAGACATCAAGAGTGCATGCTTGGCTAAAGTAAAGATTCCAAGGAAAAGAGAAATCTTTTTACAGTCACAATTTTAAGGCCCTAAGGAGGCAGACAGTTACTTACCGCATTGTATCTTGCTTTCAGGGATGTCTGTGAAAGATTCTAATTCCAGGCCTAGAAGAGTGGCAGTAGATTGGTTGTCTTTAGTTTGACTCCTTCTAGATTAAAACCATGGACAGACTAATCTTGAAGTAAGGCTGAAAAATGATCACAATCATTTGTTTAGTGAACATCCATTGAGTCACAATCATGTACCAGGAATTGTTCTAGACACTTGATACATCAGTAAACAAAAGAAGAACCCCCCTTAAAAAAACACACACACAGAATTGACTTCTAAGTGGTATTAACATCCATGGTCAGAGAAATTGGGAGACATCTTTGCAAGACAGGCACTTATATGAAATAAGAATCTAAACATATTTGAGAAAAAAGACCATGAATATCAGTAAAATAAAAATCAAATAAATATTTTTTTGATATTCAAAAATGTGTCTAGTGTAGCAAAATACTTCAGGTAATGTTTGAGAGTATTGAAAATATAATTTAAAAATGGTTGGAATTAGGACTCCAAGGAAAGACACAGGAATGATGACACAAAGAAAATCAGGGGAGACAATGATCACTGGAGTCCAAGATGCGGCTAATATAATGAATGATGGGAAAATATCTCCTGATGTTGGAACAGTTGATGCTTTCGGCAGTCCCAGAACTCATAATTTCAAATCTCTCACTGTTGGGATTAAAAAAATGGGTTCTACTGTAAAATGCTGATTAAAAATATCTGGAACAAAAACCAAAAAGAGGCTCCCTGATTCGGAAAATTGTGCTCACTCTGGATGCATTAGGTAAGGAAAGAGGCAAAATTAAGTGGGTTTAACTGTACAAACCTGGCTGAGCCTTCCTGAAGCAAAGATAGGAATAAGAAGAAGAAGTAACATACTAGAGTTTTCTTCTGCTGCTGTAGAGAAAACCCACTCAGGGATGGAAACATTAAAACATTGAGGAAAAGATAACATGAGGACTGCCTGGCTGAGACATTGGCCTTCACTATTCCTCTGGTGGAACAGATTCACAATTTCCAACAGCATCTTCATTTAAGAATCTGAAGGAGATTCCCCAGAAGAAAGAAAAAATGAGAATGAAATAGCCTCTTCCCCAGCAAGCAGTTCTGTTAATTCTGAGTTATTTAATGAACACGTATACACAAAAAGAATTCACCTTCAATTCAGCACTGAAATGCCAAAAGCAGAAAACTAAAAGGGGAAACCAATTAAAATATGTATATAGACCTCAAATTAGAACCAATAACTGGTGTTCCCTTACCCCTAAAGGTCTCAATTAGTTGAGAAAGCAATGGGATTTAAATGTCACCACCTGAGGGAAGATAAGACAGTTGTCCTTCTCCAAAAGTATGGTGTGGGCAGAGTATACAAATGAACTACTTTTGGGATATTTCTCTCAATAGATAGCTTCAAAGTGGTGGTGGATTCCATTCAATAAAGATGAACTGACATCCTGCTGAGGCTAAAGCCAAAAATTTTCTCTGTCTACCCTCTATCTCCAAGATAGCAATGAGTCTGTGGCAACCCTACTTGTATTCTAGGAATAATATTTTGTTTTCTGGGGTGATTTTTTGCAGAAGGTACACATTGGATTATTTTTCTAAATTTGGTGGATGTTGAGCAGTACAGTGATAATCTTTTAAGGCTGACTAATGTTTTTAGACTCTTCAAGTGTTTGGCCCATGAAAGACTTGGCACTAAACTCATGTCAAAGAACCACAAACAATTGAAGAGAGAGAACACAGACTGCAGCTTCTGGGGAAAACCACAAGTCTATTTGGTTTTGAGAAACACTCTAGCTGAGACTCAGCAAAATACAAAATAGGACTGGGGGAGAATTTGGCCATCAAACTCTCGAAATTCATAGGGTAAAATAATTGAATATTTGACTTTAATTCCTTTTCATTTTAAAATAACAATCAATGTGAGTTTTGGTATTTAATTTCTCCTTGTGAATTTGGTAAGGGAAAGCGTCAGCATTTTTGTCATTGGGATGTCTTCATGAGGTTTATCTGAATGTTGTCACTTTGGTTTCATAATCTCAAGGCTATATTGGACAAAATAACCAGTCATAATTTGGAAGGGAAATGGAATAGGGAATGTATTTTTAGTCTCGAGTAAAAAGTGGCCTTCGGATGGTGTTTTTAAATTCTCTATTTTTATTCGTCTCAGAAACTTCTGAGGCCTAAACCTATGCCACCCACACTGGCTACCACCCACACTCGCTGTCTCCAGAAGACTGGATCAGTGTTCTGAGAAATCACTGATATCCTCTTCTAGGCTGTTGGATTTACTTCTGGTATACCATGACTTCATGGCTAAGCTCAAAGGATTAAGACAGCAAAATGATCTTATAGAGAAACGGCTTTTCCTTTACTACTAGCTTCTGTACAGAGAGAGTTCCCTAAATACTCTTGGCTTCTTTTCTTACTTTTTACTCTTCTTTTTAAAAATGAATAAAATTAGTAGGTGTACAGAAGATGAGTAAATTAACATCAGGGTTGAAACTTTTTATTTATTTATTTATTTATTTATTTATTTATTTATTTATTTATGAGAGAGCACAAGAGTGGAGGGAGAAGGGAGAGGGATAAGCAGACTCCCCACTGAGCAGGGAGCCCAACGCAACATGGGGCCCCATCCCAGCGTCTTAGGATCATGACCTGAGCCAAACGTAGCAGTTTAGCAACTTAACACTTACCCAACTGAGCCATCAGGTACTCCAGGGTTGAAATTTCTTGACTGAGTATAGATCATCTAGAAGTGACTATGTGAAGGGAATTTGCCGTCTCTCAAACTCCTTCCATCCTCACTCAGGCCAGTAAGAGTAGATCACTGGAAATGTCTCCTCAATTACGCTAAGGCCAAGACTGGTGGTTAGGGAAATGGTGATACTGGTTGACTGTCCTAATACACTTAAGAGTCATAAAGAGGATAAGCATCCACTTTCTAATATTTCCTTTTATCAATGTTATTAGGATGTAGGTAGGGAAGCAGGGTATGGATTTTTGGGCTCCCTCAAGACCCTAACGTTTTATATGGAACTGTATGGAACTCAGGCCTGTGTGTACTCTACTTCTTTTCTACTATAAGATTTTCCCCAGTTAAACCTGTTACTTCTCATTGGGCTAGTGAGGTGTGTCTGCGACTCTCTTGCATGATAGATATCCACCCAGGAATTACAGAAATCCAGTTCACACACATATATTTTTACTGATGACGTTAATGGAATATCTGAGATGTGCCACTATCCAGAATCCTCTAGGCCACTGGGGAGCATCTTCCTTGTCTGTCACTCCTAATGATGGCCTCATGGGCCACATGGCCTAATGTATTAATCAGAGTGGCATAAGTTGAGGATGATAAAGACAAACAGAAAATGCCATTACTGAAAACAACAAAGTTAATTTCTAATACATGCCACATGTCTGTGACGGGCAGGCAAGGAGGTTATGCTTGTTACAGTTATCTAAAGATCCAAGCTGATGAAGTCTCTATTGTAGCACAACGATTCCAAAATTGCAGTCAGTGAGAAGCAAATGTGGTAAAACACATTGAAACCTTCAGACTAGATGTGGAACAGGTCACTTTCACTCACATTTCCTTGCCAACCCAAGTCATATGGCCATTCTTGAGTTTAATAGGCTTGGATGTCTAATTCTCCAACTGGGAGAAGCACCATATATTTTAGTGTCCACAGTTTTAGGGTACTCACATCCTTTGATAGAGACCTCTGCCACTTCTGACACATAATCAGCCCTTTATTGCTTTTCTTCGTCATATTTCTCATGACGGTGGGGAAAATACCCTCCATCTTCTCTTGGGTCTTGCTTTTTTAACCAAAAAGAGATGCATTATGCTCTGAAACTTAACCACAGATCCTTTTCATTGCCGTTAATCTCCTCTGCAGACTTCCTTGCACATATTTGGCACATTCAGCTCTAGAAGTTTGTTGCCTTCTACCTTGGAATGTATTTAGGACTTGCAGTTTACTTCGGGCATTCAAGATTCACAGGAGAGAAGTTGTATGATTATCATCTCAAGCTACAGCTTAACATTGAGCAAATCGAATATTCACTTTAATTTAATCTTCTCTGTAGAATATCTCCATAGTCCCTTTTTGCACCATCTTATATTTCACTATTTAAAATTAACAGAATTTATAGTGAAATATTCAACCTGAAGTAATCAGAAGATGTCAGAATGCCATAATTCATAAAAATAAAAAGTGCTGGAAGCTCTCCGAGGAGAGAACTTAACTTGCATTAAGGCTTCAATATGTTTGGGAAAGAGTAGTCCACATTATGTTTAAACGTAGCCATTAGCAACACGGAGGGAAAAAGGAGAACTTTATTTCATCCCAATTATGCAAATCTTGAAATAAGCTTCCAAACACGTAGGAGCATCTTCAAGAAAACCTGAGATTGCATCTTTGTCAAAATGGTTTGAAGAATGTCAGAAAATTCATCCTTTTATAAATAACATTTGTAAAGACCCACAAAAGGGCTTTATTCTGAAGAATATGTAGTCTCCTTCATATTCAATAGTCTTGTTCTCCTACTATGAAGCTGCCAATTTTATACTATCTTTGTGAAGTGGATAAATGACCCTCCTGCGTCCAACCCATTCAACAGTTTGAAATTTGAGCCCTATTTCTAATGCCAAAGCACTAGCACATTAACCTGTTAGAATTGTTTTCTTCTTTTTCTTTAAGCTCCCTTGTAATCGTATTGCATAGAGGTAATGTGTCAATATCCCTCAAAGATCATTTTTTAAAGGCAGGAAATATGAAACACCACATAAAGATCAACCAAATAGAAAGAGTTTTGAGGTGGAAATCCAGCGAAAGCATAGCATTTGAAACTGATGTAATGTGAAGCTTACTCTTAAGCAAAATGATTTTAAAACTTCTTCTAAGTTTTCTCCCAGAATTTCTTTCACTTTTAAAATGCTCTATAAATGAGAAAACAAAAACTTCCACTTAAGAACCTGAAGGGATCTTATGTGTACTATTTGTTCCATACGTTTCCTCATTTGTGAGGAAAACGTTCCATTACTGGAAATCTGGACTGCTGGCAAAAACAAAGTTTAAAACTATGTTGGCAAAAAATAAAAATAAAACTATGTTGGCAGAAGAATTTTTCATGATACCTCTTAGATTGCAATAAAAACTAATGAAGATTCTAGTTATCAATTGCTAAAGAAATTATGATCCACAGGGCTTAAATAAATCCCCTATAAAATAAAGTTTGGGATGAGTGAAAAACAGTCCATTTTAAAAAAATCATTTATTTCCTCTACGTTCATTCCTGGGTTATATCACCCTCCTCCTTTGTTATAATGCTTATTGCTCTCAGGAGGTAATTACGCACTTGTATTAGGAAAAAAGGAAGATTGTGATTCATGACACCATTTTAAGACAGGCTTTCGATTTGAGGAGTATAAAAGAAAACAAGACGCTGTCCTTAAGAAGCTCACATTCAAACTGAGGAAATCAGTCTTTTTTGTTGTTGTTGTTGGCCAGAACAGAAGTTCTATTTTCTAATCTAAATCTAAGGTTGATGGGATCCCTGGGTGGCACAGCGGTTTGGCGCCTGCCTTTGGCCCAGGGCGCGATCCTGGAGACCCGGGATCGAATCCCACGTCGGGCTCCTGGAGCATGGAGCCTGCTTCTCCCTCTGCCTGTGTCTCTGCCTCTCTCTCTTTCTCTCTCTCTCTCTCTGTGACTATCATAAATAAATAAAAAAAAAAAAGAAAGAAAAAAAAATCTAAGGTTGAAATCATTGTAAAAATTAGCTACCTGGTTACTGCTAACACCTCTTTTAGTGCCCAGTTCTGTATTTGGTGAGGAAGTTTATTTCTCTGCTACCTTTGATAATTCTTTGGAAGTTGATTTTTATTTAAGTCCAAATTGTTTCATTATATTTACCTTTTTGATGCTAATTTAGTTTCAGAAATAGTACAGAAGGGATCCCTGGGTGGCTCAGTGGTTTGGCGCCTGCCTTTGGCCCAGGGCACGATCCTGGAGACCCGGGATCGAATCCCACGTCGGGCTCCCAGTGCATGGAGCCTGCTTCTCCCTCTGCCTATGTCTCTGCCTCTCTCTCTCTGACTATCATAAATAAATTAAAAAAAAAAAAAGAAATAGTACAGAATAATCTCTCTTCAAATTTCTTTCTTTTCTTTTCCTTTTTTTTTTCTTATGGAGAGAGAGTAAGAGGAGGGGCAGAGGGAGAGAGAGAGAATCTTGAGCAGCTCCATCCTTGACGCAGGGCTGGATCTCAGGACCCTGAGCCCATGAACTGAGTGGAGCTGACTGAGCCACGTAGGCATCCCTCTATTTGCAAATTTCTTAAAACAAAAATATACCTCCATCCTTTCTTTTTTTTTAACTAAAGATTTTTGTTTACTTATTTGAAAGAGAGCGAGCTAGTAGAGGGAGGAAGAAAGGGGGAGAGAGAGAATCCTGAAGCAGACTCCCCTACTGAGCAGAGTCTGACAGGTGGCTTGGTCCCAGCCCCCTAAGACCATGACCTGAGCTGAAATCAGGAGTCTGCTGCATAACCAACTAGGCCACCCAGGAGCCCCAATGTACCCCATCCTTTATGCAATGATCATATATTTATATCTCCAACCCACAACTAGCCATATGGTTCTGGTGGTGCTTAGTTTATTCAATCATCCTATTATGCTATATTAAGGTTTTTTAAAAACTACTCTGGATGTCTTTTCAAAATACTTTCTTTAGATAGGAGATCCAAAATTAGATGAAGCCCTCTGAAGGCCGCAGAACACAAGGTGTTAATATATATATTCTCTATGTACTATTAGCTTCTATTAAGCTTATGGCTAAATAAGCATCTCTATATTTTTCATTTAAACTACTGTATCTCCATCACGCTGCCTATGTAACTGGTTTTGAAGCCTATCGACTTTACGGCCATACTAAAACTTTTGTTAATTTCGACAACGTGATCCTGCATAATAAATCCTTGAACCTGGAATCTATTCTATTTTCTTTTCTTCCCGGCCTTTTTTTCATCTGATCATTTCATCCTCCCCCCCCCCCCCCCCCGACCCCTTAGTTCTTAAAATTAGAAGTTTGGAATATATAAGCACTGTTGTTGGTGAGCAGGAATAATGGCTTAAATACATAGTTTTAAAGGTATTTGATGGTATTCAATAGATAAAGGTGGTCCTTTCAAATATCTCCACTTGTCTTGGACTGGGTGAGACTGTGAAGCTGCTTAAAGCTTACAGCTGTGGGAAGGGTGAGTTCTGATATCAGGGGCATGAGACTCACTGGTCTGGTCCAGTGAGTGCGAACAGACTGGGCGGAGATGGTGAACCTCCAGGACAACTGAGGCCTTGAATGATGTGATGATCCTATCTTAGCAAAAGGCTGCCGTGTGGAGGCCCTTCTTTGACAATTTGGAGGGAAATCCTGGGGAGGAGGGTGAAGAGCTCTGTTCCTGTTCTGCCCAGAAAGCTGTTCTCCAGATTTTAAGAGATCCTTTAGCTCTGATGAAGTGACAAGCCTGGAGTCAGAACAACAGACACCGAAGCTGTAAATGGCTGGCCTGGGGCCCTGGATGGCCAGGGTCTGGCTCCTTTGAAAGTTGAAGATCTTCTACGGAAGCATAATGAAAGCCAAGTTTTTGTCAAACCGTTATTAAAATTAGGAGTGGTGTAAGTCGAGTTCTTTTCGATTCTGTTTCATGCCCTATCTTCCTATATGTATATGCTGTGAAGCAGTGTTAAATTTACATTATATATATTTATGACACCTCTCTAAAAATACATTTACGAACTCGGAAAGCCATGTCTATTAAAGAAATCTGGAGTTTGATAATATTTTAAGCCTATCAAGTTAACACCACTCTCTAGTGTTAATTAAATCGCAGTGTATGGCAGTATGATTTCTCAAAGGGTGTAAGTAATTAAGGAATACAGGTTTATAGAGAACCTAAACATTACATCTGGGATTAACAAATTGGCCTGAGGAAGTAGTTAAAATCCTTTAAATAATTGCAATTTAGTTTTCTTCGTGAAAATATGTGCAAACTTAATTTGTCCTCTATCTTCCTTCTTTCTCAGGGACCAAGATTATGTATATTCACCACCTCCAAAAGAAAATTGCTGAAGAAATGTGGTTTAAGGAACTGTTTTCTGGAATGGTTAAGACTTTTGAGCTGGAAAAGAAGGTGGATATAGATGATCTGGTCCATTTTGTATTTCAGATGAAAAGAAAGTGAAGGCAAGAGAAGTGACTTGTACAAGATCTCGTAAAACAGATAATTACAGAGGGAGTGTTCATGGTTTCAGTCCAGTAACTGGCCCACTGAGGAATATGGAGATTTATCCAGAATATTTAACAACCACAGCAAAGGGCTTGCTGAGACTCCTAAAATGTTTGCAATAAAATATTCAAATTTGACACACTTAACTGTTTGATAAAATATGTTAGAAGGGTCCTCTGAGATTCAAAGGTTATACAGCAAGATGCCTGGAGGTTGAAGGCATCATGTGACAAGTCCCTGGATTGAATCCCAGGCTTAGTTAATTCGAAGTCACATGGAGTAACTTTTCTTTCGAGGATGGAGACACTATGGTGCTTCTCAGTTTTAATTTCTTTTTCCCAATGTGGCAAAGAATGACGGAAAACTATCAAGCAATCGAGGACCTACCAAGCATCCATTGAAAGACAGGGATGGGGAAGTGAGAGCAGGAGTGATAGTTGAGAGGAAGAAAGTAGTTGATGCTACTCCTCAAAAGCTGTTCCCTTTGAGGAGATTCATGTAATTTTCCAGACATGATGCTCTGATGAGCATGTTAACAGCTGGATATTTTCCTCAAGATACGTGCTTTTATGAACTTAGTCTTTTTAGCTTTTTGATTAATCCCAAAATCTATATTGCAAAATAATCTAAAATGTAATTTCAGAACTTAAAAAAAAAAAGAAAAAAATCTTATATCCTGTCTTATATATATGGAGAGAGAGATGAAAAGAATATATGTGATTAGATGCCTACTGCCCATTTAGTCTTTTACTGGGAAACAAAAGAATAACTTCACCTATAGGGTGTTGCTAAAAATGTGGCCCCTAGTAAGGGCAGCTTAAGCACTGTTACATTGTTTAAAAAACAAATTTTCTGGTCCCAACCCAGATCTACTGATTCAGAATCTCTGGTCAACCAGGAACATATGTTTCAACAACCTTTCCATGTGATTCTTATGTATGCTCGAGTTTGAGAAGCACTGATACAGAACATCTGACACTTTGGCCTCTGTAAGAACATATTTATCAGGGCCAGGAGATGAAAACAGGTATAAAATCAAGAATTCTATTGCTAGAAATAGTAATTTTATGAAATGAAAAAGATAAAACTGCTCTGTGAGATGTATTTCTGATGGCAACAAACATGAAAATACAATCTAATTAATTGGAGAAATATTTTTAAAAAGAAGCGGGTAGGGGTGCCTGGGTGGCTCAGTTTGTTGAGTGTCTGCCTTTGGCTCAGGTTGTGATCCCAGAGTCCCTGGATCAAGCCCCACGTCCAACTCCATGCTCAGTGGGGAGTCTGCTTCTCCCTCTGCCCCTCTCCCTGCTCTTACATGCTCTGTCTCTCAAATAAATAAATAAAATCTTAAAATGATATCTCTTTTTATTATTAAGAAAAAAGAAGCATGTTAATTACAGCATTAATTCATCTGGAAGGGAATTTAAGAGTATTAGTGTACGTTGCATTTAAATAAAACCTTTTGGGGGGCACTGGGTGGCTCAGTCGGTCAAGTGTCTGATTCTTGGTTTTGGCTCAGGTCATTGTCTCATGGGTCCTGGGGTTGAGCCCTGTTTATGGCTCCCTTCTCAGCTGGGTGTTGGCTTGAAAGAGTATCTCCCTCTGTCCCTCCTCCCACACTCTCTCTGTTTCTCTCTCTCAGATAAATAAATCTTTAAAAAAAATAAAGCTTTTTTTTCTACTAAAAGGATTTTCCTAATTACAGAGCAACAACAAATAAGGTCAAAATCTATTACTTTTAATTATAATTTTTCATATTTCAAAAATATTCATTTATATTAAAACGGCTTATTTTGATTTCAAAGTAAGCTATCACCTTTGCCATCTGTTCTAGTTTGTATCACTCCACCTGACAATTTAGCGTGACTATGATTCTTCAATTTAAATATGGCCCCTATGCCCCCTTCTTCTTTTCTGTAATAGGATTATAATGTAATTACATTTAGGTGAAATAATTTGGAAATGTTTCAAATATACTACCATCTGCTGTGGCATTTAATTCTAAAAAAAAACAAAAACAAAAAAACCCAAAACATAACTTTTATCAGTATAAGAGTTTTTCACTACTAGGTTTTAAACACTGGTTACAAAATATCTTTAAAGTACTTAATTCAAATAATCCTTAATACATAATCCAAGCTATTATCCGTTTGGTATAGAGTAACAGTCAAATACTATTTTCATTTATTGGAAGAACTCCAGAAAAAGTAACATTATTTGTATGGCTATCGGGCATGCCCCATGTTCATGCTGAGGAAGGATGAACACGTTTTGGACAGAGTTTCTGTTTGTTCTACGCAAGGACAGTCATTTACCCTTGGCAGGACTTCAGTAGCACAGCTACAGGGCAGGAGAATTGTGCAGTTGCCTGTCCTTTTACAAAGTGATAACTCCTTTGAAAGCAGGGCTCAGGATGAAGATGAGGGTGACAGTGCCCTGTCTTTTCTCTTTAGCACTCTGCTGAATTGCTGCTCTGCTGCAACTTGCCTTTCTAATGTCAACTCCTTAGAAGTAGGAATAGACAAGGTTTGTGTACAAGTGATTTATTTAAAGGAAGCCTTGCGGTATAACCCAACAAAAGGGTGGGAGAGGCAGAACAGAGAAACAATGTACGTTTTTAAAAAATGGCATATTTTCAGGGAGAGCCTCATCCTGGGCCTGATCCTACAGGGCGTCTCGGGAGGGTAAATGATGTCTCAGAGTTTGTCATGTTCTAAAGCACAGGACTTGGACTTTCGCTTCTACACTAGTCAGTATTGGCTAAGGAGGACATAACTGGAGGGCAAGGGGTGCTTGGTGAAACTTCCAAACATTTCCAGTTGTTTGCATGCGTTGGTAGGCAAAGCTGCCTGAGCAGATCAAAGAAATCTTCCAAAGAGAGTTGCCAGGGTGAGCTTTTGGAAGCAATGGACGGGAGCTGGTGGTGGGACCCACAGAATCAGTTAAAGGGAGTCAGAGGATCCGGGCAGGGCCCAGAGTATCTGCTACAGTGTCTTTATACCTGAATTCCAAAATATTGTGGCTGTTGCTTAAAGTAATATAGTGTTCAATATAACAAGGCATGAGAGCTTTTAATACATACTGAATCTAGTCTAAGACTACTAGGTTTCTCAGAGACATTCTAAAACACAAAGTAATTATTACATTTGAAATTAGTTTAATTAAATAGCTCCAAATGTAGACATTACTATTTAGCTTTTCTATTTTTCATAATAGATTGGCCCATGTGTTAATTTAAATTTAACACCTTCTAACGGGAATATCTGTATCCATTTTGGATAATCAAAACTGTACAGTTGGAAGATTGCTTTTGCAAGTTTAAATCAGAACACTTAAAAAAAAGTTCTAATAAACACCATGTAAAATGTAAATGATCTGTATAGCCAAGGTTATGGAAGAGTAATCAAAAAGCTTTAATAATAGAATATAGGCAAAAAAAAGTAAAAGTTATTGAGAACTATACTGCTCTTTTTTAATCACTAAACAAACTCAGTGATTTAGAAATGTATTTTGTAACTAAATGAAATACACACCCACACATATACACTGACAAGTTAATCTAAGGCTATCACCTTAATCTTTAAGCTTTATTTCTGCTATGGGGTGCCTGAGTGGCTCAGTGAGTTAATCTTCCGACTCTTGGTTTCAGCTCAGATCATGATCTCAGGGTTGTGAGATAGAGCCCAGCGTCAGGCTCTGTGCTCAGCGTGGAGTCTGCTTGACTTTCTTTACCCCCCTCCTGCTCTACTCCTCACCCTGATCACATGCTCTCTCATTCTCTCTGTAAATTAAATAAATAAAATCTTAAAAACAAACTTTGCGGGATGCCTGGGTGGCTCAGTGACTTGGGGGTTAAATGCTCAGAGATGCCTGAGCTTCTGACTTTGGCTCAGGCAGTGATCCCAGAGTTCTGGGATCAAGTCCCACATTGGGCTCCCTACAGGGAGCCTGCTTCTCCCTCCGTCTGTGTCTCTGCCTCTCTGGGTCTCTCATGAACAAATAAATAAAACAAAAACAAAAACAAAAACAAACTTTGCTTCCAATTAGTTACTAAATTAAATTATATATAAGAAATATAAAATACATTAAAATATACAATATACAACAACTAAATATAAATATATACCTCACTGGATTGATTGTATATATAAGACTTACCATTTATTTCATTTGTCAAGTTGCTAGGTATAGAATAACATTTTTGTCAATGGGTAATAGAATTCTAGAAATGAATTATATTATTTAGTGTTAACTTACAGATTGGAACTTGAGACATTGAGAAGTTAGAGACTTTCCAATATTACTCAGCTAACAGAATCAGACTAGAGTATAAATCTTGTAACATCTAGGTTTTTCAGTATGGCATTCTCTCATCAAAGTTTGCCTGTTAATGTGTTTTCCATATAGATAGAATTTTAGAAGGTAAACATTTGTTTCCTTCATTTTCATTTCTGAAACAAAGAGGTTCAATTCTTAAATTTGTAATATCACTGAAAGAACTCCACTGGCAGATTTTTTAATTTAAAAAATTGTATTTTTTAATGTATGCACATATTTCAAAAAGGTGCACATTAAAAATAAAGCTAGTTTCTTACCAATATAACTTGATGGGTTTTTTTTTTAAGATTTTATCTATTTATTCATGAAAGACACAGATAGAGGCAGAGACACAGGCAGAGAGAGAAGTGGGCGCCAAAGGGAACCCAATGCGGGGCTTGATCCCAGGACCCCAGGATTATGACTCCAGCAGAAGGCAGATGCTCAACTTCTGAGCCACCAAGGGGGCACCTATGATTTTTCCATATCAGGACTTCTAAGTCTTCCTCATTCTTTTAAATCACTGCTTAGTATTCAATTGCATGAATGCACCAAAATTTCTTTACTTTGTCACCAGACAAGGATAAAAACCAACAAACAATGGAATTGAATAATTCTCTGAGTGGACAAATGCCCTGAGGACAATAACCAGAGAAAACTGATTTATCAATTGGTCTGTTAAAGAGATCACAGAGATGCAGAAGGAATGAGGCAGAAGAAGTTCGTATTCCAGAGAGGTCGGAATCACAGAGGTTTGCTGGTGGCAGCAGCTACTTTTCCTCTGATGTCATTAGCCCTTTATGGATAAGCAAGTATCTGAAGGTTAAAGTATTTTCCACACAGATGAAATATACTGAGGAGCAGATGACCTATGAGAAGGTGGTCATCAGTGTGGACATCTACTTAAAAAAAAAAAAACAGAAATAGAACCAATGTTGGACCCAGTCTCAGTCCAGTAATAAGTTATAGTCAACCAAAGATTACATAACAACTGGTAAAAAAAAGAAAATTTAAATTTTTTTTTCCATCACATTTAAAGGTGATCTTAGAAGATTTTCTTTTTATTTATTTGAGAGAGAGAGGGATGCTTTGGTGGCTCAGCAGTTGAGCATCTGCCTTCAGCTCAGGGTGTGATCCCAGAGTCCCTGGATTGAGTCCCACGTTAGGCTCCCTGCATGGAGCCTGCTTCTCCCTCTACCTGTGTCTCTGCCTCTCTCTCTGGGTGAAAGCTTAAATGTCACACAACCCACAGTCTCTCATGAATAAATAAAATCTTTTAAAAAAGAGAAAGCACGAACAGGGGAGGAACATTGGGAGAAGCAGTCCCCCTGCAGAGCAGGGAACTGGCTGCAGATGGGGGGCTCAATCCCAGGACCCCAGGATCATGATCTGAGTGGAAGGCAGACGCTTAACCAACTAAGCCACCCAGGTGCCCCTAAAGGTAATTTTTAAATTAAGGGACACGTGTTGTATTTATGGTGTTTTAATCAATAGTATATAAGTAAGATCTGTAATAAAAACTTAATCCAGAAGAAAACCTGAGCATTTCTGTGTCGTTGAAAAATATCAAATGTTGATTCACAATTTGCATTTGAGAAGCATGACAGGTAATCAATAAAGTATTTGCGGGCATCAAATGTTTTAGGATAATATTCTATTGGAGAAGTATACTGGAAATATGAGTTCAAGAGAAAATAATGTAAACGTTAAAAATGTTAAAAAGTAGACTTTTCATGCATTTAAAAATGTGTGATCATGGGAATAATGGGCACTAAGGAGGGCATTTGATGGGAAAAGCACTGAGTGTTATACTATATGTTGGCAAATTGAATTTAAATAAAAAAGTATATAAAAAACATCTATGGTATTTGGTCCATTAAATTCACTTTTTAAAGTATTACAACTAACTTATATCAAAAAGTCACTATTTACTACATGCAGCAATGACTTCCTTTGCTAGTATTTAGATTTATGAAATATTCTACGCAAAGTGTCTATGAGGAAATACATGCTTAAAAATTCCTTTTAAGAAGTACTCACCTGAAAAAAGAGAAGCTGAGAACTCCTTCTTTAATAAATTTGGTATTATTCAACTAAATAGAATGGACTAAATTCTTAACATTTCCTCAGGATTTGGTATTTATTTGACTTAATTGGATTTCAGGAGTAATGTATAACCTGGAGGTTTGCAAATCCCATTTAAATTACTCTTTGGGTTTGTTTTTTAATGAAGGGTTTTGTCACGGGGGTAAAATCTTTTGCTTTTTAGACCTGAATTTGAATCTAATGTAATAATTATGGTAAGCTTTTCAGTGGAAGATTATTTATTGTCTTCCCAAACACAAAGCTGTGCTAGCTGGATTGCTGGTTTTTCTGCAAGTAACCTGCTCCTAGGCAGACTAAAAGAAGTAGTCAAAGAGAAGCTATATCTTTATTGCCAATCTTGCTCAATTCTGTGATTTTATTTAATGATAGGAAAAAAGGACTTTTGCATTAGGGTTTCTAGACCACTTTTATTTTTCTATATGAAATGCATTGGAAGCATTTGAGAGTTTAGAGACTGGCTCGGACAGCTGTTTCAGGCACTCAGTGTTAAGAAATCAGTGCTCAATAAAATAACAGGAATTGTTGCTAAGATTTAACTTGAAGAGTTAAGGGTCAATTTGTCCAAGGCAAATCTCTTACAGGCTGGCCTCCCAGAAAAGAGTTGAGCTCTTCCCAAGCTCCATGTTGAGGAGCAGTGGCCTGGTGCTTATAGCAATCAATTTGGATTACTACAGGACGTGGATGCCAACACTCCCCTTTCATCCCGGACACGAGAAGAGACTTTCTTTTCCAACATCTAGCTTAAATGTCACACAGCCCAAATTTGAGGTCTCTCTCTCCCAGAATCTGCCTTCTGATGTTGCTGGACCACACTGTTTAGTAGAGACCTGAATGTGCTTTTGCTCTTTTCCCTGAGCTTTTCTCCAATAAATGCTATTCCATCAGGCTCAATGTGTGTGACCCCCTGGCTATGTGTCTTTTGTTCCCTCAACACCTATATTCAATTCATGTGCTGTAAATGCATATGCATGTGAGTGAAAGAGAAAACAATAGACCAATAAAAACATCCGAATTACAATGGTGATTATAATTCTTAATGTCTCAGCCTCAGAAAATGCATTTGTGAGATGCCACTTCATAGAGTTATTGAGAGGAATTAGTAAGATACCACTTGTAAATTCCTTACAAGAGTGCTCAGTGTTCATTCATTCATTTATTGATGTATTTATTCATTACTAACATTGGCTCAGTACCTATAATGAGCCAAGAAATTGTCCAAGTAAATACTAGCCATTATTGAGGCGTCTGCATGGCTCAGTTGTTGGTTGATTCCAGCTCAGGTCTTGATCTCAGGGTCATGAGTTCAAGTCCAACGTTGGGGTCCACCCTGGGCGTGAAGCCTATTTAAAAAAAATACTAGCCATCGTTCTCAGTAAATACTAGTTTTTAATTCCTTAGCAGAGTTTTAAATATTACAGTTCTACTATTGAAGTTAATTTGTTACTTTTAAGGCTTGCCTGTGTGAAAATTAGCTATGGTTTTGTATTATTTATCATTTATTTAAATCTATTTAAGTATAACCTATGTGTGTGTACGTGTGTGCATGTGTGTGTGCCAGTTAGTTTTAATATTTATTGTACTATATGGACAGTTGTCTAATTTTTTAAAAGATTTTTTATTTATTCATTCATGAGAGACAGAGAGAGAGGCAGAGACACAGAGGGAGGAGCAGGCTTCATGCAGGGAGGCCGCTGTAGGACTCCATCCCAGGACTTGAGGATTATGCCCTGGGCCAAAGGCAGACGCTCAACTGCTGAGCCACCCAGGCACTCCAACAGTTGTCTAATATTGAAGGGCTTTAATTTACAACCTACATGCCAGACATCATTTGTATTTATTTGAAATATCATATATTTTCTTTATCTGTCTATCCATGGATATTTAGGTTGTTTACATATCTTGGATATTCCAAATAATGCTGAAATGAACATGGGAGTGCAGATATCTCTGAGATCCTGATTTCACTTCCTTTGGATATATACCCAGAAGTAAGATTGTTGGATCATAGGTAGTTCTAATTTTTTTGAGAAAACTCCATGCTGTTTCCGTAGCGGCTGTACTAACCGTAAGGGTTTTTTTTTTTTTTTTTCTTTTTGTTCTTTACAGCAAGAATGGGTATCAAATCAGCAATTCCTATTCCCTACAATTTCAAAAGAAAACAACGTTAATTCTACTGTCTATTAATTTGAGAAAAAGAATTAGTCTAAAATATTCTTTATTTGGATTCTAAAATGATTAGATGTATAGCAGTTGTGATTTACAGAGTTAAAGAGTACTCCACAAATTTATTTAATTACAGGAGTTCAACCAAAATGTACTAAATGTCTGCTCAGGCACTATCTTAGGTGCTGTGAATATAATTATTAGCATGGTTCTAACTTTGAAGAACTTCAACAGAAAAGCAAAAGCATAAACACCAAAATGTGATTCTGTGCAAACTTATCAAAGGCATAATAAAATGTAGAGAGCGAAAACACAAATGCAAAGAACGAATTTAGAGAAACATGAGTTAATTCATCAGGCACATGGGACTTGAGAAGCACAGTTGTAGGAAGTGTCTCAGTCAGACTTTGTAGCATATGCAAAGATATGGAGACACGAAAGAGCATAAGAGGAACACAGGCAGGTTTGTGTGGCTCTTGCATAGATGTGAAGTAGGGTTTGCCAAGACTGGATGTTTTAGGGAAGGTGGGAAACATGAATAAGTGAAGATAGCTGGATGAAGACGATAACAAGTGGTGGAGGATGTGGCAAACTGGAAAGCATCTGAAGCATCCAAAAGGGGCAGACGATCAGCTCAAACACATGTGTTTGCCAGATGTGTCCTTTAAGCTACAAGTTAGAATCCTATGTGAAAGAGGTAGAGAGAGCAGTAGGGAGATTTCATCTGGGATGTATACAAATTTGAACTGTATCCTTTGGTCAGAGTTTCCCAGCCTCAGCACTATTGACTCTTTGGTCTGATAATTCTTTGCCACTGAGGGCTCTCTTGTGCATTCTAGAATGTTTAGCAGCCTCCTTGGCCTCTACCCATTAGATTCAAGTAACACTCCCTTCTTCCCCAGTGTGGCAACCAAAAATATCTCCAGACGTTGCCAAATGTTCCTTGGGAAGGAGAAATTGCTCCCCACTTGAGAACCACTGAGTTTCATAATCATGAAAGAGTTCCACGTAGCAGGGTTATAGGATGAGATTTAGTCTTTAGAGACAGAATTTTGGTGGCAGGACAAATAATATGATATGAAAAGTAGAGAGGATAGAGATAAAGTACAGGCTGATGGTCCAGAGTAGGAGCTATTGCCATAGCTTTTTTCATTGCTATGAATAAGGACAAGCCAAATAACAATGTAATCAAAGTAGATATGTAACATTCTCTAAAAGGCCAACCCACAGACATTTTGACTGTTACCTCATATTCTGAACACAAATATTATTGCCAAATATATAATATTATTAATCATGTTACAGTGCCTAACAAACAGCTCTGGCTTATGCATCTAATATTTTGCATATTGTCTATAGCTGTTGTTTTTATAGATACAACTATTCTCAGCATGGTATTTCCCATTCTCTGCTATTGTAAAAACAAAGGTTTACTTACATACAAAACAGAACACTGACATACATAGAATTGGTTCACACTTAGGATTATGGAAATCATAATGGAAGCAGAGATTATTGGTATCTTGGAACATTAATTTCTTTACACTTATTTATTTAATGAATATGTAAATCAACTATATTTCAGGCACGATGTCAGGTTTTAAGAATGCAACAATTAAAGATATTGATGTTCTTGCCCTTTTAAGCTTGGAGTCCAGTCGAATGATCAAATATTAATCAATTATATAACAAAGCTGAAATTATAACTATAGAAGATGTTATAAAAGAAAAAGTAGGACGGAATCTTTTAAAATAATTATACTGATCATATTAACTCAGCATTTTAAACTCATTTCAGTAAAATTGCCCAGAGTAACAGCTTTAGAACTATGGCTGTGGCAACAAGGATATACTCACACTTTGTGTGAAAAAATGCATTTAGACTATACCTTAACTGATTTATTGCTCCATAAACTTTTATTGTTCTATGTATTCTTATAAAACCAAATCTGATATACTTTCCATTTCATGAAATGAGTCATTCTATGTAAATGCAATCCACAAAACATTGGGAATTAATTAGCTAAACAGCTATAGACAGAGTAGAGATTTAATGCTGTTATATGGGAAGAATTTTACATAAAACAAGACCAAATCTTTTCCGTAACTAATAGTAACAGCATGATGCAATGTTCTGTATCTGACCAATTGTTTATTCTGTATCTAAACAATTGTTAATATTTATTGTCACATGGTAAGTCATTACTAATATTTGCTAAAAAATGGTTAAATGGATTAAACACATCTACTATGTATAAGGCCCTTTGAAAAGCATGATTCTGCTTTCAAGAATCTCAAAACTAATAGGAGTAGAAAGACAAAAATATTCACGCTAAAATGTATATTACTGCAAGTATGAGAAGAACAATTTAAATAACTTCCTAATGAATGCAAGGGCAGAGAAAGATGACTTCCTGTAGAAGGGGCGGATGATCCAAGAAGTTTTGAAAAAGTGTTAGCATTGGATCTTGTAGCATGAAAAGCATTTGAAAGGCAGGATTATAGGGAAAGGACATTATTGGCAAAATGGTAAAAATACAAAGTCAGGAAGATGATGTGGCTAAGCGATGAGGCACAGAATCACTGACATTTGGTGACCTTCAAAAGTGATGTCATCAGAGTCTTTAGGAGGACTCTGTGGCAGTGGCACTACAAATGGACAGCAATTGAGAAGTCACAATTCTAGTAGATAGGGCAAAGTATTTAAAAGTCTATGCCAGTAATTCTCTAACTTTCTAATCTTAAAACTGCTTTGTAATATTAAAAGTACAAGCATGTAAAGGAGTTTATTGTTGACAACAACAAAGAACTCTTATTTTTATAATTTTTATTTATCAACATTAAACATTGATTTCGAAATAATTCAATTAGGAATAGCTATGATGAACTTTGTAATGCAACATAAATAATGTTTTATATAACATGACTATATTTTACCAAATAATAGTGAGTATTAGCATTATTTTACATCTTTGCAAATCTAATGCCTGCCTTCGTTGAAGACCCTGATTTTGCATATCTCTTTCTGCATTCAACCTACTGCCCTATGTTGCTCTTATTAAAGTATATGAAGAAAATCTAGCCTTATTCCCATATGTAGTTAAAAAGGGGAGACGTGTTTTAATATTCTTTTCAGATAATTGTGGACAATCTCCTTTGATACTAAACCAAACCTGACAAGTGGTAATTTCTTAGGTGTTAATGGCAATATGGAACTTGAAATTATATCAATAAATGCCTATTGAAATCCATGGGTCTGTCTTATACGTTAAATGGATCATTCACTTTTGCATTATTTTGTAAACCCTTACATTAGTCTTTAAGAAATATGAATTCATTGATTTATGCAGATCTTATGAATTTTCCTAGTATCACCATTGACGTCTTCAGGAAGGTCCCCATATGCTGGGAAACTGTCAAGTTAATGGTGGTGGATGTAATTTTTGTAAAATCACAATTTTTGCTAGAAAGCTCACATTTTATCATTGGCAAGTACTATAATCTTGTTTCCCAGAAGTGACAGGCTCACTTTGATCGTTTTTGAGAAAATACCTGCCAAATACACATGCCTGAATAAGAATAGTTTGTCAGCTGTTCTTTTTTTTTCTTTTCTTTTCTTTCTTTTTTTTTTTTTTTTTGTAAAAAGGGAGAGAGAGAGTGAGTGGTGGGGGAAGGGGGGAGGGGCAGAGGAAGAAAGAATCTCAAGCTGACTTCATGCCCAGCATGGAGCCCAACCTGGTCCTCAATTCCATGACCCTTAGACCATGACCTGAGCTGAAATCAAGAGTCAGACACTTAACTGAAAGAGCCACCCAGATACCCCTGTCAGTTCTTTCAAGTACAAATGTGTCACAGAAAAAGCTGCTAGTTCAGCTCACCACTTGAACAATCACAAAAGTGCTTCTCCTGGAGATAACAATTGTACTGTAGTATGAAGCATTAGGTAGAATTTTTAAAAAGTTGTGTTCTCAAAGGTTAATGTTTAATATAAATTACTATTTTTTACTGCTTCATCAATAGTATTCTTAAGTAAATCACCTTTAAAAAACTCTGTATGTGTGGTGCATTGTAAAAATTAGAACGACTACTGGAGTTTGGTGCCATTGCCTTGTTTCAACCTCGGGTGCCAGCAATTTTACCCACCATCAGTGAAATACTAACATGTGAAACAGAAAAGGCAAAAAAAAAGTCTTAATAATTTTGAACTTGATGACTTCTTAAATATGTTTTAGGGACCCACCAAGGTCCACAGACTACACTAAATAAATAAATAAAATTATATGTTTTTCTCCTGTTAATGCTACCATGTCATGTAATACTTATATTGAATAAATTTGTATGATCATCTCCTATTAATTTGTCTTTGTCAGTTTAAGTTTTAGGCCCAGCCAGGGACCCTAAGAGAATGGAGGAGAATTTTTTTCCTCTCCTACAACACAATGCTACAAAGTTACAACTGAATTCAAAACTTTGTACTTTTTGCTCAAGATATGAAGCATTATTATGACCAACTTAATAATTAGGAAAATATCAAGTTACAATTCTTTAAACAATGTGATACAACAATTTAAGATGGAGGAGAAAATTGGATTAAGTTTATTTTTAAAAATCTTAAGTATCATTCTAATACTTAGAGATTTAGCTATTGCTTAGTTGTAAATTTTTCCATTCCTTCATCTGACTGGGGGAAAATCATAATCATTCTTACTTTAAGTAACTTCAAATTCTATAATCTTTAACAAACTATATTGTTGTCAATACAATTAGAAACAATGTTTTTATACATATATAATTCTATCACTCCATGGCATGGAACTTTTCTTTTAATTTTGATTTTTTAAAATTCCCTGAACAATGAAAAAATTGAGAGTTTAGATTTTTACTTCAAAATAGTTTTATGCTTCTAAACTAGATGTCAGTGTGAAATTAACAAGCATAGATAAATTAGGATGCAGTTGATGCTGACAGTGGTAGTAAATTAGTATTCTGGAATAAATCATTTTGTAAGGGTTTGACATTATTGTTATATGTAAAAAAATTTTGTGATTTAAGGCTTTTCTTAATTTTCATTAAAAATAGAGAATAGAGTAAAAAACAAAAAAGGCCAGGTTTCAGTGGGTCTGTCTCTTCTACAAAATGAAAATTTCATTTTAGGATCCTTTTTAAAAAATAATTTTGGGTCCATTATATCTTAAGGACTCTATATTTTATTTATTTATATTTTATTTATTTTTATTTTTTTAAATTTATTTATGATAGTCACAGAGAGAGAGAGAGAGGCAGAGACACAGGCAGAGGGAGAAGCAGGCTCCATGCACTGGGAGCCCGACGTGGGATTCGATCCTGGGTCTCCAGGATTGTGCCCTGGGCCAAAGGCAGGCGCCAAACCGCTGCACCACCCAGGGATCCCGGACTCTATATTTTAAAGAGTATTTTAATTGTATGCTACTTTTTAATACACTATTTTATTTATTGTAAATACAGTCACATTCACAGACATTTGATGACCTAATATGTGCCAAGCACCTTGATAAAGAGATGGTGTCTTGTTAAAGGAAGTTTAAAGCAAAAAGGAGAAAGACAAATTAACTGGATTAAAATATACAATTATCTCTTACAAGATAGGTTTGTGTAGATTTATACACAGATTGTTCCATATTTACAGGCTATCATCTACAGAAATTTTAGATTTGATATTTAATTTCAAAATCTTAGCAGATAGGAGATATTATGGCATATATAATATTATATAGAATATTAAATATATATATATTTCTCCTTTCTTTTTCTTCTTTCTTTTCTTTTTTCTTTCTTTCCTTCTTTTTTTGGTTATAATGAACCTACATCATATGTACGATTTACTTAGAAAAAGGTTGGATTAAGAGCCAGAACCAGTTTAGACATCAGTTAATTTCCTTACTAGTTTGGAGAAGATTACTTTTCAGTTTATTTCAATCAGTAAAATAGGAATACTAATATTCCCTCCTATCAAGAGAGCTATACAGAGAGACTTTGGCTATATCTACATTGTTTCAGCTATAAAATGAAATGAGGTGTGACAAAACACTTGGATATAATAGAGCTCTGTAGTTGTACATGGTTGTTCATCATTCTAGTCTCTGGACTTTTCTCTGTGTTTGAAATACATCATTATGCATTCTATATTTCCACAAAGATCAATATATAACAGTTCCCTAATTTATTAGACCATGGATTTCTTCATTCCTGGACTATCATGTGATAATAATATTCTGCAGTCTAAAATTTGGTAAACAGTACCATACCAAATCAATAAGAAATTAAAATAAAGATTGCTAAGCATTATTTTATGTCAAATTTAGGTTAGGTGTCCATACTTTGCAGTAGAGCTAATTGGTACATTTTGCTTTCTTCAGAACTATCAACAGCCTAGGATTGAGCACATGAAAAAAAAATTTTAAAGGAAAAAGGATAGTAAGTTTGTTATGATCTATTAGGTCAATTATCAAAAGAGACTTCAAAATCCCCTAAGAAATTTCAACACGTAATACGAATTTTTCTCCAGAATGTCCCTTCAATTGAAGCTTGAAAACTTTAAATAAAAAGCAGACTGAAGTAATTTAATTTTAATGGGTAGTTTGAATTTATCTCAAATGAGATGTTTGTAATGATAGACTTGGATTTGGCACACAAAAAGTTATTTTGTATGCCACGGACAAAGGAAGTTAGATGGCTAAACCCAATATCTATGGGATGGGAAAGTATACTCTTGCCACAAAAAAGTTACTGCTGGATGCATAGCAATTGGCAAGGATATTTAATCCTCTTACAGGAAAAGAGAACAAATAGTTAGAAATAATAATAGAAACCATGGTAATCCTCTCTGTTCTACACAAATATTTACTTACTTTCCATATGCAGAATTCACTTTTTCCTAAGGAAAACACCCCAATGTTTTATCCAATCATGGCATAAGGCCCCAAACCCAGGATCTCATGATACTCTTTATGTTAAATTAGATGGCTTCTCTTCCATCAGATATCACTCAACTGAAGTTAAAAAATAATAATTTTAAAAATAAATTTAAATTTAAATGATGTTTCTCCCACATATATAATACACATTGGGAAACAGGTACATAGTAAATGCAGTGTACACTCTAGTGTATAAAGGGGAAGCATGGAAGACACAGAGCAATTGCTGGTTAATAGTAATTCTGACATTCTCTGGGCAAGTGTGGTGAAAGCTCTCTACTCTGATGGTAAGGGGATGTTCCCAAATTAAGCCTCAATTCCATTCCTTGGGAGTAGTTTCTTCATGGTTTTTGGATTCCCCATCTGTAATATTTGTCTGGTTTCTTTCAGGCTGCTATAGCAACATAACTCAAACTGAGTGGCTCTTTATTTATTTATTGCTCACAGTTCTGGGGGCTGGGAAGTCAAAGATTAAGGTGTAAGAATAGTTGGTTTCTGGTGAGGGCTCCCTTCCTATTCATAGCCAGTGTTTTCTGCTAAATCCTCACATGGTAGAAAGGCTAGGGACCTCTCCGGAGCTTTCTTTTTTAAAAAATAAGAACACTAATCCTTTTTATGAGGGCTATGTCCTCACAACTTAGGGAACTTTTGAAGGCCCCAATTCCTAATATTACCTCCTAGGGATTTAGAATTTTAACGTAGGAATTTTGAGGGGACAAAAGTATTCAGACTGTAGCAAGGAATTTCCTTGGCCATATCTGGAAAAGGCATTGGAAAATACACTATTCCTGAAAGTTGCATCGTATTTCAGTCGCTTCTTTGTCAATATTTGGAATCCCAAAAGTTTTTTTTGTTTTGTTTTGTTTTGTTTTGTTTTGTTTTTGTTTGTTTGTTTTTTAACTGTAATCCATGCTGTTGGCTCTTTGGGTAGTACAACTTTGAAATTATTTATTTATTTATTTATTTATTTATTGCTTGATGTACAAATATTCACATCCACCCAATTTATTTGAGAAGTATCTTTTTGTCTATACTGAATACAACAATAAATATCTCATCTTCCTTTACTGGATAAGGAGACCCAGGCCTCTAGACACCTCTCATGATCTGCTGGAAGTCCTCTCCACTATCACTGTGGATTTATTCTGCTGTTTACGAAAGTAGTAATTCTTTCTTACATTTTTGCTAAGCATCTTCTGACTTCTTTTCCTATAGGTTTCCAGACAATGGGAGGCATGACATTTTGGTTCCTCTGTTTCCTTCACACTTAAGGAGTCTACATTCCTCCTGTAAGGCCTATCATTTAAGATAAAGTTATGCTTCCGCAGCTATAAAATTAGTCTTAGACTATGATAGGGAAAAAGAGTTTGGTTCCAAGTTAGTTATAATACATAGAAACATCTAGGGCACAAAAAAGTCATGGTTGACATGATTGATTGATGGTGGACTCCACATCAAATAAGATAAATGCTCAGAAGAAAGTTCAGATATAAAATAAGGAAAAGTGAGAGGCCAAATATTTTAATAAGAATAAAGAGGGAACTCTGTTGGAGTGAGAGAATGAGAGAGACTGGACTAGTAGACAATAGATGGTGGTGGTTAGAATAAAGATTTTGGAACTCGCACAATCAGCAATATTACACATGACCTGTATTCTGAAGAAAGAAAACAAGGATTTGGAGCTGTATCTTAGGTGTTCCTATTTAACATTACTTAGAATATATTATATCTAAAGGATGATATTTCTTGCACATTTTCTCAAAACCATCCTTGACATGAACGTCATCTCCAAAATGTAAAAATGAGGATACAAAAAAATCACTTTATTGAACTCCTACGTAATGTCAGAGGTTAACATTAAAATTAGATTGTTATATGCCATGATAGAAAAGGGAAATAAGGGGGGTCGGGCTGCGTGGGGCGGCGCGGCGGCAGCGGCGACGACGCCAGCGACTCCGGAGACTCTGGGCGGGACAGCGCGGGGCCATGGCCCAGGCGACCCGGCTCCGGCCCGCAGCCTGCCAGTTGGTCTCCCAGCTGCTGGGGCCGCACAGACGCCCGAGAGAGGCCCTGCGCACGGGAGCCACGGAGCATGCCGCGGGACTGTCGGCTAGGAAGGGAGCCTTTGGTCACCCCAAGGAGAGCCGCTTCAGGGGGTCAGGGGCCCGAATGGGCAGTTGAGGAGTGCCTGGAATGAGAAGGAAGGGAAAAGAGGGAACAGTAGCCGTGAGACTTCCGAATGGGACTCCGAAGGCCTTACGTCGCTGCAGCCCCTTCCTCTTCGCAGCCCCCAGCAGCAAATGAGGCAGGCACACCTGCAGACTGTGGCCATCTCCCTATGGACAGTGGTGGCAGCTGTGCAGGCTATCGAGAGGAAGGTGGAGGTCCACAGCCGGCGACTCTTGCACCTAGAAGGACAGACGGGGACAGCAGAGAAGAAGCTAGCCAGCTGTGAAAAGACGGTGGCTGACCTTGGGAACCAACTGGAGGGCAAGTGGGCTGTGCTGGGGACCCTGCTGCAGGAGTATGGGCTGCTGCAGAGGCGGCTGGAGAACTTGGAGGACCTGCTGAGGAACAGGAACTTCTGGATTCTGCGGCTGCCACCCGGCATTAGAGGAGATATCCCGAAGGTGCCTGTGACATTTGATGATATCTCCATCTACTTTTCCACTCCGGAGTGGGAAAAAACTGGAAGAATGGCAAAAAGAACTTTACAAGAATATCATGAAGGGCAACTACGAGTCTCTCATCTCCATGGATGATGCCATGAATCAACCTGATGTCTTATCTCCGATTCAGCCAGAAAGAGAACATACTACAGAGGACCAGGCAGGACCAGAGGAAAGTGAGATTCCCACAGACCCCAGTGAAGAGCCTGGCATTTCAACATCAGATATTCTGTCTTGGATCAAACAAGAGGAAGAGCCCCAGGCTGGGGCCCCACAGGAGACCAAGGACAGTGACATGCACGAGGGCACCTATGCTGATGAAGAACTTGTCCTCAAAGCTGAAAGCCTTGCCAGAGCCTCCTTGTGCCCAGAGCTTCCGGTCACCTTCTCTTCTCCACCACCAGCAGCAAAGGATACTTTTTCAGATGTGACTTTCAAAGGTCAGCCCTCTGCATCCATGGCACCTTTCGGGCGTCCGGCTGCCGACCTGGCTGAAGCCTCTGAGGGACAAGTGACTTTTACGCAGTTGGGTAGCTACCCCCTGCCACCTCCAGCTGGGGAGCAGGTCTTCTCATGCCACCACTGTGGCAAGAGCCTCAGCCAAGACATGCTGCTCACCCACCAGTGTAGCCACACGGGTGAGAACCCGTTACCCTGTGCCCAGTGCCCGAAACACCTCCCCCAGCAGGCCGACCTGGGCAGCAGCTCCCAGCCGCATGCTAGCGAGACGCCCCCCACCTGTCCACACTGCGCCAGAACTTTCCCTCACCCGTCCAGACTCACCTACCACCTTCGGGTGCATAACAGCACCGAGCGCCCTTTCCCCTGCCCTGACTGCCCCAAGCGCTTCGCCGACCAGGCCCGGCTCAGCAGCCCCGGCGAGCTCACGCCAGCCAGCGGCCCTTGCGCTGCGCCCGGTGCGGCCGGAGCTTCAGCCTGAAAATCAGCCTCCTGCTCCACCAGCGGGGGCACGCACAGGAGCGGCCCTTCTCCTGCCCGCAGTGCGGCACTGACTTCGAGGGCCACTCAGCTCCGATCCGCCACCAGACGATCCGCACGGGCGAGCGGCCAACCCGTGCACTGACTGCAGCAAGAGCTTGGTGCGCAAGGAGCACCTGCTGAACCACCGGCGGCTGCACGCGGCCGAGCGGCCCTTCAGCTGCGCGCACTGCGGCGAGAGCTTCATCCGCAGGCACCACCTCATGCAGCACCAGCATCCACACGGGCGAGCGGCCCTACCCCTGCGCCTACTGTGGCAGAAGCTTCCGCTACAAACAGACGCTCAAGGACCACCTGCGCTCCGGCCACAGTGGAGGCTGCGGGGGTGACAGCAACCACTCCGGACCGCCAGCCGCCTGACCCGCCGGGGCCCCTCCTAACCGGGCTCGAAACCTCTGGCCTCGCTGTTAACACCGAAGGTCTAGAGGCCAATCAGTGGTATGGGGAAGGGAGCGGAGGGGGAGTTTTGTAAACCTCGCTCGTTAATGGTTATCTGTGCTCTCCGGGTATCTATGCCCGCGAGCCCCTCAACCCCCTGCAGCAGTCGCCGTGTGGCACGTCGATGAGTTTGGGATCTTATACCCTTGACTAGAGACACGCTGGAATTTGGGACCTTGGCAACATCACAGGCACACCGCATTTTGAAACCCAGAGAGACCTGGAAAGGAGCCCAGCATCCCAATCTTTACAAAAGTATTACCTAAGCAGAAGTTATATAAGAATGTTGCAGAGAGAGAGGTTGCAAAGCAAGATTTGGCCTCCGTCAATCCATCACAGGGTGATAAGTTGTTAATGATTGATGCTCTAAGTAGAGACAGGTGCATGGGAAGAGCCTCCAGAGTTTGAACTCCATCATGGGGCCTGGGGATGTTTAATTGAACCTCATTCATTCCTTGATGGTAAGAGGGTTGTTAGAAGAAAGTGCTGGAGCCTCAGGCCGTGGTACTGCTTCTCCCTGATAAGAGCTAAAGTCTGCTCATGTGTTCATATTCTGCCTCTCCCAAAATGATAACTCAAGACTGCCTTCCTAGGTTTCCTAGATTAATTATAATACATTTTGTTTAATATTAGGGGAGCAAGAAATCTGACTTTAAAAGCTTCTTAAAGAGAACAGTTCTTTGAATAGTTTGATTTGAAGGATTCAAGCTCTTAATGGCATTTAAACCACTAGGAACATTTGCCCAGGTCCTGGCTAAAATAAAGTGGGAGCAGTGTTCTCAGCCCCAGCTTTAAAATCTAGAGAACCCAGAGAAATGACAGAACAGCCTAAAATTTGTTCCTGAACTATGTTTCTCAATAAGGAGTCATTCACGTCAAATTTTTCCTTATTTTCATTCAAGCCAATAGGCTGATTTTCCCATTCTTAGTGTCATATTCTTGACAGTCCTCAGCAGAAAAGACCATACCACTTTCCAGAAGTGTTATGGAGCTTCAGAAATTGCCAGTGGATCTCAGCTTTCGTTTCTTCAGTAGTGAGACAATGGTGCTTTAATGCAGCTTTCTTGAGCCATCAGCGTGTATGTTCACCCCTCTGACTGTCCCATTGGCAAGGGGCAGGTTGAGGAACTTTGTAGATCCCTGAGCATACAGACAAGGTCAGCCTCCTGCAGCTTGTTCTGCTTTTAGGAACCTTGGCTACCATGTGTCCTTTTCATTGGGGACATTCAGTCAAGGGAGAGCATCTGAGCATGGTCCTACTCCTCAGTGGCTTTGCAGTTGGACATAAGCCCCTTGCCCTTTACAGATTGCAGATTTTCATCTGCAAGATGAGGCTAGTGAAAGGAAAAAAGTGAGCCTCTAGAAATTCAAAACAAAACAAAATCATAAAACTTGTGATACATTTATTTTGCCATATCTCTGGCTTCTATCCAAGCCAAGCCAAATAAGATCCCCCAAATCAAAGCAGAGACATTCTTGTTGAAACTTGACTGAGCTCAATCTGTTTTACTCTTGCTGGGTGACTGAAGTGGGAGATAGAGATTGCTCTAAGTCTTGGGCAGTAGGGCTGTTTATTCCTACACTCTCTTCCCCCTGAATCTTTCCAAGATGCCTGGAAACAAGGTCTGCAAGTACTTAGAACACTTTCTTGATGAAATGATAAAGGAGAGCCCCATTTTTTTCCTTATCACTTAACCCAGCCTAGCTTTACCTAAGCACACTAGGAAAATGTGTTACCCTACCTAGCTTTGCTCCTGGGAAAGCTCTGTTTGAACATGCTGCTCTTTAGGATGATTGCATTTATGGAACATCTGCCTGTGACATTCACAATATCAGGGGTCATGGGAGACTTCAGAAATGTATGTAAGACCTAGTCTGCTGCCGTAATTTGTAGTCTGAAGGCGATGAAAAACCCAGTATAGAACAAACCAAGACAACAGATGAACAGAGAGAGCCCTGGCATATTGGGATTAAGAGCTTTCTAGCTAGAATCTAAACCCATACTATGGGTAAATGTGTGGGGTTCTGGGGCTCCCAAAGTCAAGGTTCCAGCTTCACCGCTGACTTGGTTGAAACTTAGTGTGAGACCTGGTTTACACCTTGGTCTCCTAATTAAAAAGGAGAAGAATCAAAATACTGTCTTTAGGTGGTGAGCTCCCTTTTCTGGTAGCATTTAAACATTTGCCAGGGGGTGCTTGAAAGGGATTCCTACATTAAGTGTGATGTTGGTCTAGATAACATCAGAAATTCTTTTTTTTACTCAAAGATTTAATGGGAACACAGAGCTTGTTAATGAAGGAGACCTGTGTGTTAAAATGCTGCAGATAGATCCCATGGTCCTCTCTGCAAGGAACTGTAGCCAGCAGGAGTCCAAACTTCAGCAAGAAGTGAACACGGTTCAAATACCAATGAGGCAAGAGCCATGAATCTGAGTGAAAGGTAACAGGCAGGGCCATGCCAGAGAGATGGAAGTAGGTGTTCTCCTAATCCTCAGGAGAACACACCAGGAGTTTTCAAGTGCATTCTGGTCTCCTTTCCCTCCACCTATCCTCTACAAGGTAGAACTCCAGGCCAGCTCTAGATTTTGTTTGCTTAAGATTCAAGAGTGGATCCATAAAATGCCCTCAGTGGAAAAGTTAAGTCCAATGGGAAGGTTTCAATGTGTGGAGAAACTTGGTCCATTGAGGGTTCCTGAGAGAAACTGCATTTAACTGCAGTTGAAGTACCTGAGGATTCGTTGTCATGACCAGACAAGACAGGAGAACCCAGAAATGTCCTCTTCATCAGTCTGCCTCCTGGGCTAAGACATCTGTCACACACAAATAAGCATATCTCCTCGGAGTAGATCGAGATATGGACTATAACCAGATTCACTCTTTGCTTACTAAGTTTTTCATTGTCACCATTAGATGAGCCTCTGTTTCAGCCACAGATGTGAAAATAAATGGAAGTTGATTGCTTGTCTAGACAAAAAAAAAAAAAAAAGAAAAAGAAAAAGGAGATAATATATGCCCTTTTCAGTACAAAGATCATTTGCTAGAAAATATGGCCTCAATTTGAATTAAAGTAACATATAAAAACTTACTAATATAGTTTCTTTCTAAATAACGTGTGGTACCAAAATCCGAACCCATGGAAACAATGAATAGATGACATGATTGAATTCTTAGCCAAAAGAATCACATTGGCCTTGAACTTTGACTTACCTTGGAGTTGTTCTCTAACCTAGTGAAACCTTAATTCACAGAAAAATTGTCCATATTTTAGACCAACACAAAGGATTTTTCTAAAAAGATATCTCCAGATGATTAAATTCTCCCCTCTGGAACTTATAAAGAACTGTAATTGCTTCTGAACAATTTCATTACCAAAAACAGTGGTAAGACTAATGGTAAAATAAAGTCTACTATCTTTTAGAAAACCTTTATTCAATACTTGGTCCTTTTTTTGTAGAATATCTCTTGAAACAGAATGCACAGGAAAGCTTTGGGAGTGAATGTTCTGAAATGAGCATAATAATTTGGAGATTTATATTCAATATTCCAACTTTAAAAGACATTTTATTGAGACATTTATTTATTCATTCCTTTAAAAGGCATTGTGATGGAGATTGGGGATACAAGGATGAACACAATGATGTCCTTTCCTGACCTTTTGAAAACTGAGGCACAGACTTCATAGATAAAATCCTCAGGAGTTCTTATGCTCAAATCATTATTTCTTGTCAGCTTCACAGCTAGAAAGGCTACCTGACATGGGAGAAGGGGGCTTTTATTAATCAAGCACTTCTCTGGTCTTCCCTGAGGTTATGTGAAAATGTAGAACTTATTGAAATGCATGGAGTAAATCCACATTACCAATTGTCTAGGTTTACTTTAAATTCAGTAGATCCAATGTGACTGTCTTTCAGAAACATATTAATAATACAAATTTTTAATTGAAGATTTGAAAATGTGTATGGACAACTATGTGTCCCTGGTGATTTAGGACTGATTGATGGCATTTCTCTACTTACTGCTGAATATATAAGCTTTAAGATTATACTCTGAAAGAATATTAATGTATTTCATTGAATCCAAGATGCCATAAATAGTGAATACATCTTTTTGTGCAATTAAAAAAGAAAAAGAGTTCCAAATAAAAACATACAGTCATTGGTTTAAAAAAAATCCTCATTTCAGAAATCTTAAAGTGGGAAAAATTAATTTTGAAATAAATAGAATATATATACATACACAAAATACACTCATTTTATTCTTTCTTTTCTTTTAGATAATTGTAGATTCACGTGCACTTGTCAGAAACCATATAGACGATCCTATGTATCTTTGATCCAGTTTCACATGATACCATCTTTCAAAGCCGCAATATAATATCCCAAGCAAGATATTGATTCTGCTACAACCACTATTTTTTTTTTCAATTTCCCCAGTTTTTCATATACTCATCTATGTGTGTGTGTGTGTGTGTGTATTTTGGAGTACACAAATTTTCACGTTTCTATTTGTGTATTCATCACCATATTCAAGATACAGAACCATCCCATTACATCATATTATGTAATGTATGTTCCCCCCCATTGCCTGTCCTTCCTCTCACCCTCAAACTCCAACCACATCCTATTGACAACTAATAATCTGTTCTTCATTTCTAAGATTTTAAAAATTTCCAGAATGTTATATAAATGGAATTATATAGTATGTAACATTTTGGTATTGGCTTTCTTCAGTCAGCAGAATTCCCTGGAATTCATCTAAGTTGCAGCACATTCTAACAGTTCCTTCCTTCTTAGTCCTAAGTAAAATGGTAAGAATCTACCACAATTTTGCTTAAACATTCACCAGTTGACAAACTTCTGGGTTCTTTCCAGTTTGGGGCCATAGCAAAGAAAGCTGCTCTGAAGACTCATATACAGATTAACAGAAGTGTTTTGTGAATATAAGTTTTCATTTCTCTGGAATAAATTTCTAAGACAACAGTCTTAATAGTGAGTATATGTTTAGTTTTACAAGAAATTTTCAAGATGTTGTCCAGAGTGAAAAACATTTACCCTTTCACAAGCTATGGTCTCACTAGCATTCTTTTGTCATCATTATTATTTTTCTTCAAATTTTAACCATTCTAACAGGTATGTAGTGATATAGTGTTTTTTAAATTTATATTTCCTCTCTTTTGTTTTTTATTGTTTTCAAAGATTTATTTATTTATTTATTTGAGAGAGAGAGAGAGAGAGATAGAGAGAGAGAGAGAGAAAGAGAAGAGGAGCAGAGGGAGAGGGAGGAGAGAAGCAGATTCCCTGCTGAGCACAGAGCCCGATGGGGGGGGCTCAATCTCAGGACCATGAAATCTTATTTTAATTTGTATTTCCTCAATGCCTAACAACGTGGAACATTTTTTATGTGCTTACTTGCTATCTGTGTATTGTGTTTGGTGAAATATCTCTGTCTTTTGCCCATGTTCTAGTTGAAATTTTTGCTTTTTTACTATTGAGTTCTGAGAGTTCTTTATATTTTCTAGGTACTAATCCTTTATTGGATATTTGGTTTGCAAATATTTTCTCACTGTCTATAGCTTGTTTTCTCATCTTCATCACAAGGTTTTTTACAAAGCAAGAGTTGTCAATTTTGATAAAGTCCAACTTATCAGTTTTCCCTTTTTTAAAAGATTTTATTTATTTATTCATAAGAGAGAGAGAGAGGCAGAGACACAGGCAGGAGGAGAAGCAGGTTCCATGCAGGGAGCCTGATGTGGGACTTGATCCCGGGACTCCAGGATCACGTCCTGGGCCGAAGGCAGTTGCTAAACCGCTGAGCCACCCAGGGATCTCAGTTTTCTCTTTTAGCGATTTTTCTTTTGGTCAAGTATAATAATGCTCTGCCCAAATCCTAGATATGAATGATTTTCTGTATTTTTTCCCTCTTAAATATTTTGTGGGTTTACACTTTAGTCCAGTTCTAAATAAATTTTATATAAGTATAAAGTTTAGATTGTGGTGTTTTTTTTTTATTTTATTTTGTTTTGTTTTGTTTGCCTTTGGATATCCAATTGCTCCAGTAATGTTTATTGAAAAAGCTGCCTTTTGTCCTTGAATTGCTTTTGTAACTCAGTTGAAAATCTGTTGGACATGAGTATATATTTTTGAACTTCGAAATAACAAAATAAGACTGGACTTTTGACCAGGCCTCAGTGCTGCTTCTTATCTGTGACACAAATTTAGCAATTTAATGTGTAAGTTACTTAAACTCTCTGTTTTACTTTCATCTTCTATAAAGATAAGGCTTAGATTTTATACTCTACATTGCTTTCTTTTTAAAAACATTAAATAAGTGAAACTAACATGATTTATTACAAGTTTGAATAATGCATACATTCTTTTGTCACGAGATTGCATTTATTAAATAAATAATAAATATTTCATAGTTCTCGCCATAAGAGAAAGCCACATGAAGATTTCAAACTAAGCAAAACTGAAGCAAAGGCATTTACCTCATAAGAATGACTCACTGAGATACGGGCATCACTTTATTTATGCTTAATAAAATTTCCAGTTTTCCAAGCAATGGCTATTAATCAAAATAATGTTATAGGCAAAACACTTCTGATAAAGTCTGTAGATCCTATGGTAAAAGCTTCAACTTTAAGTCCCCTTCTCAGAGTTGGTAAACAATGACTTGTGAGCAAATTCATCTCACCACCTGTTTTTGTAAATGGGGTTTTCTTGAAATCTCACCACAAGCATTGGTTCCATATTGCCCATGACTGCCCTCATGTTACACAGCCGAATTAAATATTTTCCAGAGACCATGCAGCCCACAAAGCCTGAATTATTTATTAACTGATCATTTATGTAAAGAGTTTGCCAACCTCATGCTTTATTGGAGGTGATCTATTTGGTCTCCTAAAATACAGGAGACATCAGAAAATATTCCCGTAGAAAAGAAGGGGGCTACTAACATGAAAAAAATACTGATGTAATCTTGTATTTATGTGAGAAATACTCAACTTCTGAAAAAAGATGTGGCCCAAAATTCAGTTGTATGTCTTTTACTCCTCACAAGAACATACTCATGAAATTACCTCCTCACCTGTAGTCTAGAGAAAATTGAGTTTTGGGGTCAGTCTATAAACTAACTAGCATTTTTAAGTATTTTTTTCCTGTCATCTCTCAAAAACTACTGGGAGTTCTGAAATAATATATAGCGAGTCAAAATAAATCTTATTTGTAAAAACCTGAGAAATATTTTATGGCTACAAAACTGGCAGATTCCATTTGGAGTGAGCAGTGTAATGTGTCTAGCTTGTTCCATAGGGATATATCTTGTCCAAGACACAGAAATGGCTTCTTCGCAATGCTATTAGGAAGAAGATTTGTAATGATCATGCTTTTTAGGGGTGTATTTTTTAATGATATTCATAACAGCATCCTCAGATCTTTTCTTACCTTCTCACATTTTCTGGAGTCAAGATGAAATCTTCAAACCTGTCTAGGTTTTAATAATAAAATCATAATGTAGAATATTTATTGAGTGTTTACTATGTGCTAAAGATGCTTCTAAGTTTTCATATGTATTTAATCAATTCACCCTCATAGCAACACTATGTGATAGAATTATTATTAATTTAGATTTATAGATAGGTTCATACATATAAGTAATTTCAATCAGGTTATGCAAGTAATAAATGATAAAAGTGAAAATAGGTTCCTATCAGGGATTAAAGAAGAACTGATTTCTCTTAGTCTTACAGACCTTTTTGGGAGATTCCCTTCTATATATTTATCCTAGCCCAACAGACTGCGAATAAACATTTAGGACTTTCTGGCTTTTTGGTGGATTGATTTTTCTCATCTCTTTGCAAAGTTCCTCTCTGTCCCAAGGTAATCTCTCTTCTCTGAAGTCTTCTTTAACATCAATGTGGGCATTTTTGCCTTTTTAAAACGTTAGATTATGTTTCCATGGCATGTTTTTTTTGTATCTCTTTACCAATCATACTTATGGTACCGTATTTGAACTGAGTGCTTTGTAGACAGCAACTAGTTGACTGATGCATTTTTGTCTGCTTTATCAAAAGCCAATAGTCTTTTTTTTAAAGATTTTATTTATTTATTCATGAGACACACACAGAGAGAGAGAGACAGAGACAGAGACAGAGACACAGGCAGAAGAAGCAGGCTCCATGCAGGGAGCCTGACATGGGACTCAATCCCGGGTCTCCAGGATCACGCCCTGGGCTGAAGGTGGCACTAAACCGCTAAGCCACTGGGGTTGCCCCCAATAGTCTTTTAAGTCTTGTATATAAACCATTTAAATTAAAGGAAATTTTTGATATGTTAGAGCTTAAAATCTTCCATTTTGTTCTTTGCTCTCTATTTCCTGTGTTTTACATACCTCTGTTTCTTTGATCTTAACACCTAGTGAGTTATTTGAATATTTGTTAGGATGCCATCTTGATTGATTTATAGTATATTCAAGTATATCACTTTGCATAGTTTTCTTAATGCTTACAGTAGTGGTTACATAATGATTTGTCAGAGTTGACTGATATTGACGTTTGACATGGCCTTGAAGTGAAATGTAAAAAACTTACTTCCACTTAGGTCCCATTATCCTCCCTATTTGGGTGATATAATTGCCTTAAGAATTTCTTCTGCATACCTTTAGCACCACTACATGATATTATAACTTTGCTCCAATTAAATATAATTTAAGAAACTCATGAGAAGTATGTAGTCTATATTTATTTTACTTTTTAACATTTCCAATATTTTTCTTTCCTTTTTGATGTTCCTTCATTTGCTCTTTTTTCCTTTCTAGTTTGAAAAATTCTCTTCAGCCATTGCTCAATTTTTTTAATGTTTGCTAACAAGTCTTTTTTAAAAAATCTAAGAATGTCCTTATTCCCCTCCCTGCCTCCATGATACTTAGAAAGGATAACTTCTGTTAACGTGAGTATTGTTCAATATATAATTCTCTTCCATTCTCAGAGGATATAGACCTGTCATCTTGCCTCAACCCTAGATATGCCTATATTTTCTATTGTTTTAATTTTTTAATGCTTGATCACTTATTAGATATGGAAGAAATAGATTTGGAGGACTTGGTAGAGTTTTGTGACTTAGGTAGGAAACTTTTCTGGACCAGAATTCTCTCATTTCCATAAAAAAGGGGAAGAACTGTGTGAGCTCTTTCTAGGTTTGTAATCCCTAATAGCATTTTCAATACAGTATTGAGATGTCATACTTTATTTGTTAACAATTTAAGATACTTCTTAAAGATTTGTTTATTTAGTTGAGAGAGAGAAAGAGAGCACATGAGAGGGAGGGGCAAAGGGAGAGGAGAGAGAATCTCCAGCAGATTCCATTCTGAGCCCAGACACGAGGCTTGATCTCATGACCCTGAGATGAGGACCTGAGCTGAAACCAAGAGTCAGCACTCAACTGACTGCATCAGCCAGGTGCCCCTAAATTATTTTTATATCAAATATATTTAATATTTTGAGAAGAAAAATCCTTATTTCCTATTATTTTTTATCCATTTGAATGTAATTCTATCATATTTTTCTCTGATGGATTATAAAATTAAAATACAATATGTCCAGTGAAAATTCTAATTAAACGTTCTTAATAATCAGAATCACAGGTATAATTGTTGATGTTTGGGCTAAACCAAATATTTTTTCAGGTATTTATTATAATTTATAATGCTAAGTTTGTGATCACGATATATTTGACTAATTGTTCTGCTCCTACTATAAGCACATAAGTATTAGCAATTAGTTTTCTTTCCCTCTCTCTTTTTTTTAAACTCTTGCTAACTGATCTTAGGAATTTATGTTTGAGTAAACTGTATAGTAGTTACATTAGTAATCAAATGGTGCATCTTAGTTAAAGCACTTTTAAGAATTTTCTTGATCATGACCATTTTCATCATATTGATATTTTTACCAAATAGTAACAATTTAGGATTCAAATATTATAAAATTATTTTAACAACTAAATATCAATTTTAATGTAGTCATAAGATAAATAAACATAATTATCTGAGAAAGAATATGTATTTAAATATAAAGTTATATATAAAACTAAGAGGCAGTATAGGAAGTTTAAAAGTAAAATGATTGAAAAGGAATGAGAAAATGTTACCTTTGGAAAGACCCTATTTTCAAACCAAATATTGAAAATCCATTCAGTCAAATGTATATTCTTTCTTGCCTTTAAAATTGCAATTCCCTTTCCAAAGCTTTGAATGGAAAATGAAGATTCTAAAGAACTATTCTTCAGTTATGGGAAAGCTGAAGCCATTGTTGAATTTGTTGAATTACTCAATTATTCTGAAAAAGTCCTACAGGGATTGCCAAGGGTGATGGTAATGAATGAAATTGATCTAATCTCGCAATATGAAAAGAATTTCTTGGAGTGGAACACTTGTTTCACAGAGGAATCATCAGGGAAATAACTGGCAAAAGCATCTTTTTTTTTTTTTTTCCACGGAAGGAAACTTATTAACATGACATACAAGAGAAAGCATGGACATTTTAAATCCTAAAGCAAAATTTGTCTATTAGAATCTCACAATCATACTGGCTTCAAGGGAGTTTGTAAGCATCCTGAAAAATGAAAATGCTACAGCCCTTGGCTCAGTTATATATGTACATTCTTGGCCAGGTCCTTTTAATTCTTTTTATGTTGTAATGTGAAATTTAATTTACTTTATGGTCTGTCAGGTACAGGCTCCAAGACTTGTGAGGCATCTTTGACCTACTTTAAAGACTGGCACCAATAATTGGCACTCTGACTTTCATTCATAAAACAAAGCTACTACATGAGAACTTACAGTCCTGGACCCCAGTGATGAAGTATACCTCCATGGTACTCTATAGCTTTCAAAGTTATTTCCTATATATTTGGTTATTTGAATGCTATAGCACCAACTGGTATAACAACTGCAATACTTCTTTCATTCATTTTGCCACCTACTCAATTCCATGACAGCAGCTCACTACAGCTACAGAAAATTAGAAAACCATGCTGGCTGATCTCACTTTAAATTCATGACCAGGAATCTCAAGTGAGCCCTTAGCACTCCCAGGCAATTTTACCATATTTCCCTAGTCAATTTACTCTCTTGCCTTTTTCATGACTATTTCACAACTCTTTCCTCTCCACACTCTCAGCTGATAACTTTGCTTCTCCATAACTGAGGTAGTAGATGCAACTAGAAGAGAATTTCTGAAAATCCTATCAATAAGTATACCATTCTACTTGAGTCTGAATGGACATATCTTTCCTTCCTTCTAACTACAGTGGTTGATGAACCGTTCTTGCACTCAGGCCAACTCCTCCACTCAACCATCTCATCTCCTGTCTCTTCCTTGAGTGTGTCACTTCTGATTTTCTTTACTTTCCCTTTGGTGTCATCAATTTTCCCTCTCTGCTGCCTCTTCAATATGTTACCCTCTGAAAATACTTACCCCTTAATCTCATACTCCCTCTAACATCCCAATTCTCTAAACTTTTCCAGAGAGTTTTGATGGCTCCATTTTATCTCCTCCCATTTTCATATTACCTGCTTCAATATATGTTTTTGTCACCATTGTTCCACTGAAGCCACTCTGACCAAGGTGACCAGTGATCTCACATTGTGGAAACCCAAGAGTCAACTCTCATCTCACATCTTGTTTGATCACTCAGCAGCCTCTGACATTGCTAACCATACAACGACTTGGAATGCTTCTATCACTTGAGTTTAGGATATCAATCTCACTTGATTTTTCCACCTCATTAGTTATTTTTTCTTTGCAGTTTTCTCCATTTTTTTTCCTGAATTCTAAATACCACAATTTAATTTGGCTCAACCCTTGTACTTTTCTTTTTTTATTGACAATCTGTTTTGACCTTAACCAGAGAGCATATTTAAATGCCATCCAAAGGCTGATTGCTTCAAATTTATATTTACAACTTGGTCCACTCTCCTGAACTCCATATTTAAATAGTTCAACTGCCTGTTTAACATTGTTTATTTGAATATACCACTATGTATTCCTAATGTTAAGGTATACAATACTGAACTTTTGCTCTTTCCCTCATAAAAATGCTCATGGCTGAGTGTATGGCAACTCTGTCTTTCCATTTGCTTAGATCATACTTGATGTGCCATATCAAATGTATCTCTTGATGTTCTAATTTTCTCATTCTTTACATTCAATTTATCAACAAACCCTGCTAATTCTATAAATCATATAGAGTGTGATCAAGCTCTCATCATCTCCTGCCAGGATTATTATATATATCAGGCATTTAAGCCCAGAAATGTTAAAATAAATTGCATGAATTTACATTGTTATGGTAAATTAAAACTGACTTGAATTCAGATCATTAGTTATAATCTGGCTTCAATTTATGTTTTCACACCAATTTCTACCATAGACCTCTTAAATTCTAGGTACAACTTCTAGTTTAACAAAACAAGACAGATTATTATTCCTAAATATAACAGGAAACTGCAACTATTTTGCATGTTGTTGCTTCTGGCTTGGATACTCTACTGTTTCTAACTGATTGTTAATATTTCATTTATCTTTCAAGGCCCAATTCAAATGTTAGCTTCTCTTTGAAACCTTTCCAGACTTCCCCGTGCAGAATTAATTACCCTCTCTTCTGGTATTTCACAACTCATTTATGCATTCATTAGACAATTATTTACTGAATTTTCCAGAAAACATACTAGGCACTGAGGTAAAAGGAATGGCTACCGAATTACCCAATGGTTAGATGAATGTTTTTCTGTGAATGCCCTAGAGTAGGTTTTCTAGTGCGTTATAGAAATTGCACATTGTTTTACTGTGCTACTAAAATCTTTCTACGAATAGTTTCCATGAATTATCCTGTTGCGGTAGTTGTGGTTCTGAATACAGTGTTTGATATCTGACCAACTCAGAAAATTTTGTTGAAATGAAATTAAAATACCCATTCATTTCAGGGCTATTTCTATAACTGCATGCTAAAATTTACAGTTTCTCTGTCATACACATCATTCTCTGCTAGAGACAATATCTGATGTCTCCCCACTCAAATCAAATGGAGCACAATTTCAGGAAATAATTTCATTTCATCTCATTTCATCTCTGCTTCCTCTCCGACTACCCATTAGCTTTTCCTTCAGTTGAATACATCTGAAAAGTGAAATATGTCTGAAAATTTTATATTGAATTTTGTACAAATTATATGCCTATCAACTAAATAGACAAATAAAACATATTTTTGACCTAGAGATTTGGGATTATCTCATGTATTTTGTGTGCTCACTTTACAAGGTATTCCTTTTCTCTCAGGCAGAACAGCTCAAGAGTTAGACTGGAATAAACTTGAAAGATCTATTCCCTTTAGAGATATCCAGCCAAGATAGAAGCACTGCTTACGATGTTCTGACAGGCAACTTATACCTGTCTGACCAATAATTTATAATGAGTTAGAATACTCTTCAGGGAGAGGTGTCAAGGTTTCCACCATTGATATAGAGTGAAATTGGTAAATTTCCAATTGTGTAAATGCTACATTCTTAATCTAATTCAGTCAATGAATGAATTTAGGTTTATATTCTCTGCTCTCTGCAGTATTCCTTTTTCTTAGACTGAAAACCAGTGTTTAAGATGGCAGGAGTCTTGGCCTTTGATTACTTTAATCAATCTTGCTTGTGATTCTTCTACATGCCTTCCATTTCTGTTCTATTTGTTTGATGTCAAGTTGGGTATATGAGATTCTCCTCTATAATCAGCTCTTATCTTCATGAAGATAGGTATCAGTATTTAGCAGCTGGGGTCAAGATATTTTAAAAGAAATCCTAAAAATCCATTTTCTTTTAGTTTCATAACATTTTACACATTACTCTTTTCTTAGCACAACAGCACCCTTTGCAATTTTATAATAATGCGTTTTTTTTTAATGAAGACATAACTTTAAGATCATACTTTACAGTGAAATTATAGCTTAATTTTGATTTTTTTAAAGAAAGTACAGGAAAACATTCTCTATTATAGTTCATCAATAAAATTAGAGCGTTTTAAATTTGAGAATACTAGGTATTAACTGGAATCCTGTAACAGAAAATGCTCATTTAAAGAAACAATTCTTGGGGTGCCTAGGTGGTTTAGTCAGTTAAACATCTGCCTTTGGCTCAGGTCATCAGGATCCCAGGGTCCTGAGATCAAGCCTCACATCAAGCTGCCTGCTTAGCCCAGAGTCTGCTTCTCCCTCTCCTCCCCACCTGTGCTATCTTGGTCTCTATCTCTTGTCTCTTTTTCTCTCAAATAAATAAATACAATATTTAAAAAAAATAAAGAAGCAACTCTTTCTACCATTACTGATTTGTACTTGAAAATATAGGTTCCTTTACTATGAAAATCAGTAAGGATTTGATTAACAAGAACCATTGACTTTTTGATCTCTTCATGTATATGCTTTTGAAAAACACATGCATTTTGAGAGTATGATTTCTAGTTTATATTTTTAAATCTTTCCTTCTTTAAATTTTTGAATTAGCAGGTTCAGTATACCATAGGCCATATTCTTCTGTGGCAATAAAATCATCAGTATGCTTTTATTAGGCAAAAGTGGCCACATAACAAGGAGATTTAGCAAAAGGTTTGTACAAAATATTCATTGTAAAACCATTTACCATTCTATCCCGTAACAATTCAGCTGAGGAGAAAGTGACAGTGGTGAAGGGATATATTTTTTTGTTTGTTTGTCAGGCCTAGTCAGTATAGAAATATAAATGCCAAATGTGTAGAAAACTGAGAACAGATCCCCTTGATTCACCCTAAAATACAGATAGAAAATCAATACTAGGCAGAGCAATCGCTCATTGAGAGAATTTTGAAGAAATCTTCATGGTAGCACATCTCACTGAAGCTGAACCATGCTTTAATGAATGTCTTGGTAGTGGAGTCATCAGTCAGACACACAACAACTAACTATTCTCATTCTTTAATACTTTTATTGCACCTTTAAAAAATCTTGGTGTCAGTGTGTCAGAAAAATGCTATAGAATTCTTTTATCTCTTTAAAATTTTTTTTGGAACCACATCTTTCACTGACTAGAGCAACTGCAATTTCTTTCTTTTCAAAGCAGGGTTGACAATTTTAGTAAATAAAAATACCAGAGAACATACTTTTGTGAAACATTATTGTTTATCTGAAATTTGAACTTAACTGGACATCCTCTTTTTTATCTGGCAATACTACTTGAAGTAAAAAATAAGAAAGCCTTGACTGTCACCTTGATTATTGAAAATATCAAGGGTGTGACCAGGGATGCTGAGAGAAGGACATTTTCTTTCTGATTTAGAATTCTACTCCACTCAACTGAAGTTGGATACTGACAACAGTGCCCATAATGCTTTGGTTATGTTGTTTTTATGGAATCTCACAATTTGAGCCTCAGTGAGCAGGGCACGAACTTTTTCTTCCACTCTTGTCCCAAAGAATACATATTTGTAAAGAAAAAAAAAGAGAAATCAGTATGAAAAGTAGGCTAAATAATCTGGTTAAAATTTTTCAGACACTAAGATTTCTGGGTGTGAATTTTTCCAAACCTACCATGTAGCTTGTTTTCATGAGGAACTGAAAGTAAGGTGTTAAGGCAAAGAGAATTTTGGCTGTGGTTTCAGATGTGTTTTATCCTTGCTGCTATCTTTAACTAGAGTAAATAAATGTAGTTTTTTAGAAATTCAGTTCTTCTCTTTAACTGAAGGAAAGGCCTTCCTTTAGGTAGGCCCTTGTAAATTTAAGAAAGTGTAAAAATGTATTCATCACCATCATAGAAACTTTAATCAAGCCATTATTTGTAGAGTCATTTAAAAATACTGTTATCCCTGAAATTCTGTCCTGTATTTTCTCTGCTTCATTATGACATAAGTCACCTATCCCCTTTTCAATACTTTATCCTCAGGATCAAGCATATATTTAACACTTAGGAGGCACAAAATAAATATGTGCCCAAATACTGAAGGAATACTAAGTATAGAATGATAAAGAGAAACTGATATCTGGCTTTCTGTTTGTTAAACTGTAGAACTTTTTCATCCCCCAAAGTAGTCAGTATCATGATTTGAACGAAAGCTTAATGAGGACTGGAATTTCTGTATTATTTGATACTGTATCTTAGAATCTAAGAGAGGGCCTGGCATATACTAAGGATTCCAAAAATAATGTATTACATCAATTGAGAAATTTTCAGAAGTTCTTTATAGCACCCAAACTGTGATGCCTCTTTGTTTTGAAGTGAAATTCAATATAAAATTCTTGACGGAGGAAGGAAAATATATGATTTTCCTAAATGTCTTCAAACACTTTTAATTTTATGAGAAATACAATTAAATTCCTAAGTTAATTTCATCTGATATAAAAACCAAGAGTTATAGTTTTTAACTTTTTAATCTTTATTAATTATAAAAATAACTGCATATTTAAAAATGTATTTTTGGAATTGCCAAAATAAAAACTACTTTTTTATTAGCACATATTTTGATTTTTATACATTAAATTTTAATGTAGATATAATCAACAGTTGAATATTTATTTTCTTAGAAATTTATTTATTTATTAGAGAGAGAACGTGCATGCACACAACATGAGCAGGAGGAGGGGCAAAGGGAGAGGGAAAGAGAATCCTAATCAGGCTCCCTGTGAGTGTGAGCCCAACACAAAGGTCAATTTTATGACTCTGAGGTCCTGACCTGAGTGAAATTAAGATTCAGATGCTTAACCAACGAAGTCACCCATAGCACCCCAATAGTTAAATATTTTAAATGAAAAGGTCCAGAACTGAATTCCCCAACTAATTTTTGATCTGGGAACCATTCCCATGGCAATAGTTTCATAAGTGTATGTAACCTAATAAATGTAGTACACATATTTTTACATATACAAATTTAGTTAATTTATCGGATCTACTAAATTTGTTTCATTTAGTTTGATCTTACAATCAGGTGACAGTTAAGACACTGGGAGACAGACAAATCTTTTTTTTTTTTTTTTTTTTTTTTTTTTTTTTGTGATAGTCATACAGAGAGAGAGAGAGGCAGAGACATAGGCAGAGGGAGAAGCAGGCTCCATGCACCGGGAGCCCGACGTGGGATTCAATCCCGGGTCTCCAGGATCCCGCCCTGGGTCAAAGGCAGGCGCCAAACCGCTGCACCACGCAGGGTTCAAATCTTAATATACATTCTCTGTCTTCAAGGACATTATGGTAAAATCTTTTTTATGTGAATTTTTTTCTAGATATTTTGTATTGTTTTAAGAGATAAGCTATGTGATTTTCCCACAGCACATCTAATAAGTGAATTTCAGATTAAGTTAAATAACATAAATCAAAGACTTCTTGAAAAGAAAAGTTATTTAATGAATATTTTGGCTGGACTGTACTAATTTCTGTAAGGTTAATGATGATGCTTGGTTTACTTCAGTGACTCTCCCATTTCAATGACACCTTTCTACACCAAATCACAGTATCCTCAATAATAAGTTATGATTATTAAAGATTTTAATATAGTAGGTGCCCTTAAAACAGCTTTTCAGACATTTCATTTGATCCTCATAAAGAGGTAGAGTTATTATCACTCTATTGAAACTGGAAAACAAATCACGGAGCAATGTGTAAGTAGTGCTAAGATTCAATACCAAATGTTAAGCTATTATTTGGGGGCCCACATACCATAGCTTAAAGTTGCCTCAAGAATTAACTGGTGGCCAACAACTTGCTATTAAACTGTCCAGGTCAGAATTGACAGTTCATAGTTTTTCATTTTATAAATACCTATTTACAAGTTACTCTTCTGTACTTACTATCAAGGCAAGCAAGAGTTTTGGTCTCATGAAACTTATATTTAGGAAGAATATTTCCCTGATGGCAAGTGATGCGGAACATTTTCTCATGTGCTTGCTGGCCATGTGTATGTCTTCTTTGGTGAAATTTCTATTCCTGTCTTTTGCCCACTTCATGATTGGATTGTTTGTTTCTTTGCTGTTGAGTTTAATAAGTTCTTTATAGATTTTGGATACTAGGCCCTTATCTGATAGGTCATTTGCAAATATCTTCTCCCATTCTGTAGGTTGTCTATTAGTTTTGTGGACTGTTTCTTTTGCTGTGCAGAAGCTTTTTATCTTGATTAAGTCCTAATAGTCCATTTTTGCTTTTGTTTCCCTTGTCTTCATAGATGTATCTTGCAAGAAGTTGCTGTGGCCAAGTTCAAAAAGGTTGCTGCCTATGTTCTTCTCTAGGATTTTGATGGATTCTTGTCTTACATTTAGATCTTTCATCCATTTTGAGTTTATCTTTGTGGACATTGCTGCTATAAACATTGGGGTGCAGGTGTCTTGGTCTATCACTGCATCTGTATGTTTGGGGTAAATCCTCAGCAGTGCAATTGCTGGGTCTAGGGTAGCTCTATTTTTATCTCTTTGAGGAACCTCCACACAGTTTTCCAGAATGGTTGTGCCAGTTCACAATCCCACCAACAGTGCAGGAGGGTTCCCCTTTCTCCACATCCTCTCCAACATTTGTTATTTCCTGTCTTGTTAATTTTTGCCATTCTCACTGGTGTGAGGTATCTCATTGTGGTTTTGATTTGTGAAAGAAGCCTCAGTGTTCATTGAAAGATGAGTGGATAAAGAAGATGTGGTCTATATATACAACGGTATATTACTCCGCCATTAGAAACAGTGAATATCCACCATTTGCTTCAACATGGATGGAACTGGAGGGTATTATGCTGAGTGAAGTAAGTCAATCGGAGAAGGACAAACATTATATGGTTTCATTCATACGGGAAATATAAAAAATAGTGAAAGAGATTAAAGGGGAAAGGAGAGTGGGATATATCAGAGAGAGAGACAGAACATGAGAGACTCCTAACTCTGGGAAACGAGCAAGAGGTAGTGGAAGGGGAGGTGGGCAGGGGGATGGGGTGACTGGGTGACGGGCACTGAGGGGGGCACTTGATGGGATGAGCACTGGGTGATATGCTATATGTTGGCAAATTGAACTCCAATAAAAAATATACAAAAAGAAAAAAGAAAAAAAATGAAGAATACAGACTGAAAAATAGAGGTGCCTGGCCTTTGCCTCTGTTATTTGGAGGTAGTCTCTGAATGCTTGGAGTTTCCTGAGTGATAGAAGTATCTTTTTTATTCATGGTGGATCTTGATAATTTATCTTTATGAGATGATTTATGGTGGATCCTGGATAATTTACACTAATGAGAAGACTCAGAATAAGGGCTGGCCATGTCAGAATGACTAACCATGTGATTACAGCATTGGATTCCAAGCCAAATAATAACAGTAAACCTCTCAGAGTCTAGAGATTGAGTTCAATCACATCCTCAATGACTTAATCAATGAACTGCCTATAAATATAATAAAATCCCAATAAAAATTGGACATTAAAGCTTGGGTGTGCTTCCTGGGTTGGTAATACACATTAATGGGTGGCAAGGTGAAGTATGTGTGACTCATCCTGACTTTATGGGTGAAGGAATGAGTAGCTGTACATCCAAGACCCTCCTAGACCTTATCCCAAGCATCTCTTCTTTTGGCTGATCTTTATATGCATGCTTTTTGCCATAATAAAATTGTAATTGTAAGTGTAACATTTTTCTGAGTTCTGTAATTTGTCCTAGTGAATTATCAAATCTGAGAGGGTAATGAGAACCCCCAAACTGGTAGATAGTTTGACAGAAATTGCAGGTGGCCCGGGAACCCCCAAGCTTGAGGCTGGTGTCTGAAGTGATGGCAGTGTTGTGATGGACTGTGCCCTTAACCTATGAAATTTAGCTTATCCTCACACAGTTAGCCTTAAAAGTCATTGCAGAAAGGCAAATGTTTTCACAGCAGTTAAATAAGGTGATATAAAAGGAAATGTCTATAGGTTGGAAATCAGAATGGAAAAAAAAAAGAAAAAGCTTCCAAGGGTGACATTGGAGCAGAGACCTAAAGGTCTCCGGTATAAGATTGAATAATATAAAGGTAGAACACTTTGGGCAAGAGAAGCCACAAGTTCAAGGCCATAAAAATGTTTGGGGCAAATAAAGAAGCTTACTAAGTCTAGAGCAGAAGGAAACTGATAGATGAGAAAGATAGAGAGATGATAGATCATTAAAAGCTAGATTTAAAAATTGTGGTAAAGACTCTCTGTTTATCAAAATCTATGTTCTCCTTTAGTTTATGGGCACACAACTCAAGTATGTTTCCCAGAATCCCCTGCAGGTCCACGTGATTGAATTCTAGCCAAGGGAAATTCAGTTCAAATGATGTGTGTTCTTTCTAGCCTACTGTTCTCTTTCCTTTCAGAGGGCTTAATGCAAATGACAATAAAAATGTAGGAAATGTTAGAGCCCCAAGATGGAGAGAGGCTGCATTCCTGAATTACTATATGGAGGGGAAACTTTTTAAAATTATTATTAGAAAAAGAAAAGTTATGATGAACAAATGATAAATTTCTATTGTTTACAGCCATTATACATTTGGGTGTCTATTCTAGTTAAAACCAGAATTAGATTTCTTACCCAACATAAATCCTTGTGATGATTTTTGCAAATCTTTGACATTGGACAGCTTTTAGGTAAGCAGAGATTTGATACTGAGAGTTAAAAGTAAGGTACTTTTAACTGGAATTTTAAAAGGAATTTCTAAGCCATAAATTTTAGTGAGGTCTAGAAATCAAGCCAGTAAGAGAATAATCAAAGGTAAGCACAATAGGCAATATAGCAAGAAAAAATAGAGTCTAATCTAAGGGCCAGAAATTTGATGAAAGAACAAACTGAAAAGGAGCTTGGATACATAGTGAGTCATTGGCAATGCCTCCAAGATGCTAAAACATCCTTAGCTTGTTATTCTTGGCTTTAGCTATAGAGTTCTATTATATGCTTGATGTGAAAGCATAGGTTTGGGTAGACAATAATAGTATCTATAACTTATTAAATATCAAATATCACTTGGACACTGACTCTTCACATATAATATCTCAAAGAAATTAAATTAATCAAAATATACTATGCTGCAGGGACTGGGGCAAGTTAAGATAATGAATTTGGGAAGATTGAGGTTAAATAATTTATTTCATGTTGTCTATTATGTAGTAAATTCTAGATTAGTACCCAGTTTGATTGACTACACATAGACTTTATTCCTCCAAAGCAACTGCTACTGAACACTGAACTTAATCAGAAATAATCGCTTGTGAGTGATTAGATAAATCTATCTGGATGACTGATTAATTTTGTCACTTTCAGTATTGATATCTTGGTATCAAAATACATAACCATAGTTGTATTCCTCTGTCTGTAAAATTTTTTTCTACCTATTTGTCTCAAATTTAATTTGCAGTTTCACTAATGAAAAAGAGAAAGAAAAATCATCACATGACTCTAGATCTTTATTTTATGTCAACTTAAGGAAAGCTGTCCAAAAGCACTCTTCCCACTTCCATGTAAAAATGGATTAATACGCTCTGACAGTAAGAATAATGCTACTCTTGCTATAATTATGCAAGGCACAAAATCCAAAGTGAAAATGCATCAACTGCACAGCAGGCCTACTATTTGTAAGGCCACACATGGTGTGGAATAGCTAGATTTAAGAAGATGATAGATTTTTTTTTTCTGCTAGAGGTGTGCAAATATATAACTTCTTAGGTATTTCAGTGGTGTAAGTATTAAAAAGACATCCCATAAAGTAATATTCTGTTTCCATTTGGCATTTACTAGTAATTTTGCTCCCTTTAAGTGATTTCCCAACATTTCTGAAAGTGAGTGAAAATAACTTTTATTTGAGCATCTACTTTTTGCCAGGTACTTTTGCAGATGCCACATCACGTATATAAGGAAATAGAATCCCAGAAAAGTTAAATTACTTGCTTGAAGTTACAGAAAGTCTGTGGCAACAACCAAAATTTATACTTAGATCAATCTGAATATAAAAACATATGATTTATTAAATGTTTGTATTTATAAGCAAAATTGTTTTCATGTTAGACTTTGTCATCTAAATTTTTAAAAATGAGGCCAAACTAAATACTTAAATGTGACCCGAAACCATAAAATTCCTAGAAGAAAACATAGGCAGCAATTTCTTTGATATTGTCTTTAGTATCATTCTAGATGTCTGCTCAGGCAAGGAAAATAAAAGCAAAATTAAACTACTGGGACTATACCAAAAAAGAAAGCTTCTGCACAGTGAAGGAAATCATCAACAAAACAAAAAGGCAACATACCGAATGGGAGAAGATATGTGCAAATGGTATCTCTGGTAAGGGGTTAACATCCAAAACATATAAAGAACTTATACAATTGAACACTTCCAAACAAATAATCCAAATAAAAAATGGGCAAAAGACTTGAATCGACATTTTTCTAAAGAAGGCAGACAGGTTGCCAACAGACACATGAAAAATGTTCAACATCATTAATCATCAGGGAAATGTGAATCAAAACTACAATGAGATATCATCCTCTACCTGTTGGAATGGCTGGAAGCAAAAAGAGAAGAAATAACATAAATGTTGGTGAGGATATGGGAAAAAAAGAACCTTCATGTACTGTTAATAGGAATGCAAATTGGGGCAGTCACTATGAAAAACAGTATGGAAGTTTAGCAAAAAGTTAAGAATAAAATGACCATATGATGCAGGAATTCCACTACTGGGTATTTATCCAAAGAAAATGAAAACCCTAGTGTGAAAAAAATATGTATGTACCTCTGTGTTTATTGCAACATTATTTACAATAGCCAAGATACGGAAGTAACCCAAGTGTCTATGTCTATCAATAGATAAATCGATAAAGCTGTATATATACATATATATAGATAAATCGATAAAGCTGTATATGATGGAATATTACTCAGTCATAAAATAAAATGAGAGCCTGCCAATTGCAATAACATGGATGGACCTTGAGGGTATACTGTTCGTGAAATAAGTCAGTCAGAAAAACAGAAATACCACATGATTTCACTCCAATGTGGAATTTAAGAAACAAAACAAATGAACAAACAGAGAAAAAAGAGACAAGTGAAAAAAATCAGACTCATATGCTAAAACAAACTCATAGTTGCCAAAGGGTAGGTGGGTGGGAGGATGAGTGAAAGAGAGAAAGGGGATCAAGAGTACATTTTCCTTAATGAGCACTGAGTACAGAATTGCTAAGTCATTGTATTGTAAAACAGAAAAAATGAGAGAAAATTATCTTTTTATTTTTTTCTGATATCATGTTTGAGTAGACTTTATTCACTCAGTCATTCAACCATTATTTACCATGGGCCAAATATATGCCAGGCAAGTTGTGCTACTTATAGGGCCTAAAACAATGAACATAGACAAAATTCTGCAATCTTATGAAATTTACATTTTAGGTAGGGGAGACAGATACTAAAATGAATTAACAAACTGTAAATTATATGGGGAGACATTTTAAAAATCTAAATATATAATAACGGAGAGTTTTTATAAGTTTTATTAAAATGAACTTTTTTTGTCTTCATCTTCAGTTGAATATGAAGTTATGTAAATACTAATGCTGGGTACTAAATTAATTTCTTTTTTTTCAATATTTTCTTTATTTATTTGCGAGAGAGAGAAAGAGAGAGAGAGAGAGCAAGTGAGCATAAGCCCAGAAGGGATAGAGGGAAAAACAGACCCCCTGCTGAGTGGGGACCCTGATGCAGGATTCAATCTCAGGACTCTGGGATCATGTCCTGAGCCAAAGGCATTTGTTTAACCAACTGAACCACCCAGGTGGGCAATTTCTTGTGTATTTATAAGCTTGTTTTACTTACGGTGGCTTAACTATAGCTGCTGGTCATTAAATGACAAAAAGGAAACTAAATTCTGTAACTGTCCTTCTGAAAAAAAAGACACTTTAAAGATATGAGCAAAGTTGTTTTGACTACTAAAGGCGTTCCCTGGAAATGTATAAAATCACAAATAGTGAGAGCTATCTTTTATTTTATTTATTTGTCTACATTTTAGATACCCTTCTATATGGATATTTGTTACAGACCTGCTGATTAGTTACAATTAAATATTTCTAAAAATCCAACTAACAGCACATGAAAACTAGGACAATTATTAATAATAAGAAAAAAATGTTACATCGAAAAATCTAAATTGATTCACTGGGAGATGATCTAAAGCTATTTGAACATCTGCTTAAAATGGCCCTCGAGAACATGGTTCTTGTTGGATTAAATGAAGTTACTTTAGTAAGTTTGTGCATACATGTCATCATCCCTATTTCTAACCCTTGCTTTGTCTTACAGAGTCCAAACCAGATGCAAACAATATAATGGCATTTAATGAAATCTTTGGAGACATACAGTGGAATAGTGCCCACTGGTCATTATTCAGGCTTGCTTGGAATTCCATTTATTTTATATTTGCTCCTCAATATAGAAAATATAATGATCAATATGTCATAATCACAGTTGTTCAACACATTGCACTTTTTTCTTTCTTTTTTTTTTCTGTCTCACAGATGATATTTCTTTTTTTTTCTCCCTTATTTCTTTTTATTTAGGTGAAAGAAAATGGCTTTAAATGATAGGAATATCATCTGCTAGCTCTGTTTTCTCCATTACAGGAGACATAACTGCACATGCAAAATTACTCTGCTCAGGGAATTGTTATTTGAAAGCTCTTTAAATCCACTGTGAGAAAACAAACAAGTGGACATATAAATGATATTGAAAAAAGTCCAAATTGTTACCTTTGAAGCTGCATTTGCAAGATAAATATAAGTCTTTACATTTCCATTTATTCTGTGAGGTTTTTTCTTTCTCAAGACAGTAGTAACTAATATGAAATACTTTTGCTTCTTCATTTAAATGAAAGCTCAAAAGTGCCTGGATTATATTTGATATTTTTATGTAACAATATGCTTATATCAATTCAATTTTCTCAGAAACTCTTTTAGTTTTCATCTCAGAGAAAGTCAAAACAACATTAGTATAACTTACTTGTTAAGAATAATCACATTGTTACAAATTCTTTGTGTCGAATTTATTACGATTTTGGAAAAATTAAATAAATTTTTCTCCCAATGTATTTTAATTATTTACATTGCATATGGTGATTTTATTTGTCATAGGTGGGGTTCATTAGAAGAGTTGAATAGGAAGTACAGAATTGCATTCAGGTCTCCCTGAGGAGAGCTAGGGGTTGACAATCTTCTGCAGCTTACATCGCCAGAGATGGAAAGCAAGGAAGGATTTATCTTCACTGAGAATGAAAGGAGAAGATTGCATATTTTTTCATTGTGTGATAGTCACACAAATCAGATAACATAGTCAATTTGAAACTCATTTTTCAGTTTCAGGGAAATGTTAAAAGTGACTCTTCGGTTCCAGCAGATTTGGGATAATTCAACATCACGAAGGACATTGGTTCCCAAGCAGGATGGTTTCCAGACCCCTTACCTCTTTATCCCAAGGACATTTAGTAATTGTTAACTCTGGAGGTATTATTTGCATCTACCAGGTAGATGATAAACATGCTACATATATAATGCACAAGACAGATCCACAACAAAAAATTATCTGGCATAAAATATCAATAGTGTCATGGTTGAAAAACTCTAAAGGTAAAGATAATCTTGTTATTGGCAGTCACTAAAGCTAATAGAAGAGCTCTATTGAATCTGCAGTTCTGCATGAAAGAAAACAATAAAATAATACTTTGTTATTTGTGTTTATATTTAAACATCTAACAGCAGCAGTGTGCCATATATTTAATATTTTATAGCAACTACTCTAGAAAGAAATTATGCAGAAAAAAAGCTGTGTGATTAAGCAATTTTTCAAACAGGTAAAAAAAAAGAACTTTTCATAATTCTCTTGTCCTGTGCAATTCTTCCCTGGACCAAGTAGCTATGCAAATTTTTGGTTTAACAATTTTTATTAAGCTAAATTATCAAAGAACCCTGGCACATGATAAAAAGCTTTGAAATTTCTGGTTAGAAAATAAAGTTAATTCCACGGCATTTACTTATGCATATGTAACCATGGAACTTTTCCATGTTATCAAAATAACTGAAAAGAACTCAGATAATAAGAAATTCACCTAATGTTTTTCATGAAATGAGTCTATTTTCTGACATACTATCATTTATCTTTCGAAAATGTATAAACAAAAGAATGACCTAAGCATTTGCAATGTATTCAGTTACATATACATTGTCAATCTAACATTTCTTTTTTTTTTCAATCTAACATTTCTTAGAACATTTCAAATGGTTACAAGATCAAAAGGGAAAAACATTAAATATGGTGAGTTGGGAATTATGGGTAACATAAAAAGTATGTGACATAACCCTGTCTCTAGAATCTTATACTGTGAGTGTTTTTGCACCAACACCCCCAAATTTTTCAACACTGAAAATGGTAAAGTTGTGATGATTCAACCATCTATTAATTTATCCAACAAATATTTATTGCAAAAACTCTTTATGGCAATTCCTGTGCTATAAACAGACACACAGTCTACACACAAGGACATTATAATTGGACACACATGTTCCCTGAAAGCAGGAAATCATATCTGGTGGTTTGTTCAATGTTGTATTTTTCAATTACTACCATAGAGTCTGAACATATAAGGCTTAATAAATATTTGTTGCATTAACAAAAAATTAATTAATGCTTTAATGCATATATATAACAAGACAAGTACACACCAGGTAAATAGCAGTGTAGAAAAGGGAATCAGGGCACCCCGGGTGGCTCAGCGTTTAGTGCTGCCTTCTGCCCAGAGTGTAATCCTGGAGATCCGGAATCAAGTCCCACGTCAGGCTCCCTGCATGGAGCCGCTTCTCCCTCTGCCTGTGTCTCTACCTCTGTGAGTGTGTGTGTGTGTGTGTGTGTGTGTGTGTGTCTGTCATGAATAAATAAATAAAATTCTTGAAAAAAAAAGGAAAAGAGAATCACATACATAGTCAGGTATGTTATAAAGGTCTTCATGGATGAAGTAGCATTTGATCTGGGCCTAATGGAATGATACAATTAGTGAAAAATAATGGGAAAATTGAAGTAAGGTGATAAGAAAAAAGATGATATAGATTTGATTTTCGTACGAGTTAAGCTTTAGAAGATACAATATTCTTGCTGAAATAGCAGGTAGATTATTACAAATGTAGGTCTGCAGTTCAAGAGAAAGGCTGGGGCCAGCAATCTCAGTGAGGAGGCAGCCAGCCACGTGGTGGTAAAAGAAGCAGCTTGAAAGTAAATCCTTTGAGTGAGGGATTCGAGAGGAGAACACAGAGAGAAGGAGAGAGGGACACACAGAGGAAGAGACAGAAAGATTCAAAGATTGAATGTTTATAGAAGTGAGGGACACAGATACTGATGAATCTTTCTATGGTAGTGTAGTAACATGAGAGCCAAGAGAAAAATGATTTTTAAAAGAATTCCTGGTTCACAAGTGACTAATAACAAAAGAAGTCAAAGAAGCCAAGGCTTCAGAAAGTTCATTGGGTTATTCGTTAGGAGGTTCAATATTTCATACATAGTCTTGAACAGGACCAGCCTGAGAATCAAGTCAACACAGACTAAATGGAGTTGAGAAGAATGAGAGATTAAGAAAGTCCAAATTCTAATACAAATTTTTGAGACTCTAGATTTAGGAATTCTGTGTTGCTGGGGTGCCTGGCTGGCTCAGTTAGAAGAGCACGTGACTCTTGATCTCCTGGTCATGAGTTCAAGTCCCATGTTGGGTGTAGAGATTACTTAAAAATAAATAAATAAAACTTTTAAAAAAAGGAATGATGCCCCCTGGAATTGTGTCATGTGGCAACGGGATATTTTAGTTATTTGAGCCAATAAATTCCCCTTCTTGGATTAATCCAGTTTGGATAAGGTCACTGTCATTGGCAAATGAAACAGGTCACTGTCATTGGCATTGGCAAATGTCACTATCATTGGCAAATGAAACAGGTAATACATTTATGTGTAGCTTTAAAAACATTTCTTCTACCAGAGAATACATTCTTGAAAACTGTATTTACTGTATTTACTTATTCATTTTGAATTCAAATGGTTCCTAACAATGCTTTCCCCATAGTAAATAAATTTATGTTTTAATGCATTGTATTCATTTGATTAGTTCTAAGATTAATAAATAAATGTCCTGCATCAGGCTCCCCAGAGGGAGCCTGTTTCTCCCTCTGCCTATGTCTCTGCCTCTCTCTCCATGTCTCTCATAAATAAGTAAACAAAATCTTTTTCTTTTTTAAAGATACAGTTTTGTTTGAGGGAAAGTCACTTGTTTTTGAAAAATTAAATTTAAAAACTCAAAACAATTTTAATTTACATTTATCATTCTGATTATTTGAATTTATGAATCATTGTCATAGTTCACTATGCTATTATTTTTTTATTACAGAATTTTTCTTTGTATGAATGATGAACTGTGGGCAATGGAGGACTTCTGATAGCTCAACAACCACATCTACCTATGTATCTATCTCTAACTATATCTTAGAAGAAATATGAACTTATTCTCAGTGCTTTGAGAAAGTAAAATAGTTTCACACACACACTCCTAAGCTTTAGTAGAGTCATAATAACAAGCGACATCTGTCAGTGTTTGCTAAGAAATCTAAGGAAAATAACTACTGTGATCTTCCTTTCCTCCTAGACTTGCTTGCTAATGTTTAAAATTCTCCCACCCAGAGCCCTGCTTTACTCAGTCCTCACTTTTTTTCATACATATTTTAAACACATTAGTGTCTCTATACTATAACAAAGATGTATGAGACATTGAACAGTGTTTTACTGGTTTTCAAAGATCAGTGAAAAGAAGCAGGAGTTGGGGAAGAAAGTGTAGGCAAAAATTATTTTACTAGTTTCTATGTAGTTGCAACAAATGATCGTGAAGATAAGATACAAATATTAATGGGTTTTTTACATGGAAAAAGTATTTGAAGTAAAATGGATAGAAATGTGCTCTTTTAAGGCTTGGAATGGTAGAGAGGACACGACCATACTTAGGTGTGGAATCATTTTCTCTGATGTTAATGGTAAGTCAGATCATTCTTTTTCTGGCCTCTTTCCAAGGCAATTATGCCCAGAGATGTGAAGATGGACCAGATGACTTCTTGAAATGCTTCCTTTGATTTATAACTATCAGGATGAGTATATGTAGACATGATACACATGTACTCAATTTGAGAAATAGCAGTGCTCTAGATACGTGTGGGCATAACAGATGTGTACTCCCTGAGAAACCAACAGAAAAATCTCTGTAGACAAGACATGCAACAAAAATTCAAAGAAGAAAAAAAAATTCAAAGAAGCTTCTCAAGATTACGTTTACCTTTCACAGTGATAATCTACCTAAAGCATTTTAATGAAAATTCCACAATAAAAGCTGCAAATTTTCTATCTAATGCTCTTTTCTTACTTAGAGGGGGAAAAAAAAAGCCAGTATGTTAAATAACATGATGCAAATTAGTACCATTATAAAGGATCCAAAATTGAGCTTAGTTTACAAGAACAGGAAATAGCCCACTATGTCTTTTAATTAAATTTACATGGTCACTAGTCAGAGGAGAACATTTATATTTCTGTTTCTGCGTAGTTCTGACTCCAGACCATACATTTCTTTTAAAGCAGCTCTGATATTTCCTCTAAAATGACATACTTCAAATTATCTAAAAATAAATAGATAAAATTAAAAAGATCCAATCTTGGGTTCATATTTGGAAAATTTTAACTTCATTCTTGTATATTTGTCCTCATGGATTTGAATGTTGTTATTCACTTTCCATTTTACTTACACAGTAGGACACTAGTCTGAGGCAACATTATTTCTCTGAGCAATTTAAGCTTAGAAAATCCTGCCTGCTAAGAATGTAAGGTCATGAGAACGGATGGCATAATCTTTATGTAAATGTGAAGAACTTTCCCATGATTTTCATCAGAGCTTCGAGTCATGTTGTCAAAAATTGGTGAGCTATGCTGTAAAACACAAAATTGAATAAAAAAAATCAATAATCATAATCTCAAAACTTGTCACAAAGATTCTAATTATTAGAAATGGACCTATTTTTTTGTTCAAAATTCTAAACAGAGCTTCCTTTAAAATGTTTGATATACTTCTTACCTGTGATCAAGAAATATGGCAAGGTTCAGAGTGCAGCCGAGAAAGCTATTCACCCCCCACTGACCTTATATGATGATGTAGCTCACTTTCTCAATTCCTAAACCAGTGGTTTAGCACATAGTGCTCTTGCTGAGGTAGTTTACTCTTCTCTTGTATGTAAGTAGTATATTTTCTTTGTTTACTATGATTGCAATGGAATCCAAAGCTTTTCAGTCATATCTCCCCTTTCTCTCACCATCAATAATATTTTCATTTTATGTCCCATCTGCTCTATCCCAAAATGTCTGGGACTCCATGTCTCAAGACAACTTCAATGCCTAACAACACTTTGCAGAGTATGTACCTGGAGGAAGGCCTGCTCTTTCTGTTAACCAAGTCACCAAACTATCTAGTCTCAAGGAAATTTTGGAATCTCTGTACAGTACTAGCTGAGTTCTCTGGGCTTAGTTCAACTATTCTAATTTTCTTTCTTGTGGTTGATTAGTAAATGACTTGCCTTGTTTTTAGGTAACTCAGAGCACTGTTTCCTAGTAATGCTTGCTGCCTAAAAATTTTTTGGTGTGATATAACCACGGCTACTCTAGCTTTCCTTTGATTTGTATGTATCTGCATATTTTTCCAGGATTTTACTTTCAAAATTTGTTCTTAGCTTTGGTATGTCTTTGTAAACATTATATAGCTTAGATAGTTTTGTTTTTGTTTTTCTGATTTTTGTGGGGGGGGGTTGTATGCAGTTATTTCACCAGCTACAACCCAAGACCTGACCTTTACAGTTCACCTGTTTCTACCCACCAACGCTTGTCCTACACTTTTCCTTAAGCTCTTCTTTTCGGTTTATCTGTTAACTCAGACAAAAGACCCTACAGGCATAGCATCCAATGATGGAAACCGAAAGTACCCCGCCAGCGATAATGACTGTCCAGGCAAAGAGTTCTGGAGGCCCAAAATACCGAACCAGTTTGAGCTTAACCACCAACTTACACCTGCACTCATGGACCATGAAGCAGCTGACAGTGACCTTAACCTCACATAGTACTAAAATCTCCACCCTAGGAGGAGCCTCACTTACATAACATGCAATGTATGTACTGGCATGTTTCTTTAGGGCACATGTGCAACCTTATACCTGCCTCCGTGCGATAACAAGGCTCTCCTTTCAAAACATTCATCCTAACTCTAAATAAAAGAAACCCATTTACCCTTGCTCAGGGAGTCATGCCTTTGGAAGTTATTCCCCATAATCTACTTATTTGCTATCAATGAAGTCTTCTTTGTGTAATAACTTCACCTGATGTAGTTTCTATCTGTGACTCACAAGGAGAAAACTTATGTAAGTTCAGTTGTAGTTATTAATAAAATTAATTTCTACCATTTTATTTTGGGTTTTCTCTTTGTCCTACTTTTTATATTACCTGTATCATACCCTGCCCCCCAACACATATCATACTTTCTGTTGACTAAGAGATACATTTATACCTTCCATCTAAACAACGTAAGGATCTTCGAAGGTATCAATTCTAGTTAGAAACTGTATAACTGTGCAGCACTGTAATTATATATTATTTTATCATCTCACAAAACAAATATTATTATTTCGTGCAATTAAAGTTTTTTAGATTTCTCCTTTTGGATTTGGAATTTTCTTTACTCACCATTGGTTTTGTATTTTAGACTTTTCTTTTGAGTACATTTTACTAATTCCTGGTACATAATCTAAAAAATAAAATCCTTTAGTGAGGTTCTATTGGTTGTACCATCTCAGTTTTTACTTTTCCTAAAAATGTTTTTAATAGATTCTCATCGAATAATAGTTTCTCTAGGTGTATGATTTTAGATTGCCATGTTTTTTCAGTTACTCATGGATATAATTCTGATTTCCATTGTGGCAGTTGAAAATGCCAGCTATCAATTTAATTTTTGTGTGTGTTTAGTTTGGGGGTGGGTAGTTTGTCCTTTGTTTTCCTGGATTCTCTTAAGATATTCTATTTTAATTCATCTGAAGTTTCATTCTAATGTTTCTTGGTTCGAATTTATTTTCGTTCATTATAGTAAGATGTTTTGCTCCTCTAAATTTGATTATTTGTATTTTTGGTCAGTTGTGGTCATCTCATCCAATAGCTCTTTAAATTTCATTTCTCTCTTATACTCTATTTCCTTTTTCTGAATTTCTCTATTTTATTTTTCTAATATCTTAGTCTCTTTTGTCTTTGTCTGCATTATGGGAAAAATCTTCAGATGCATTTTCTAATTCACAAGGTCTCATTTCAGTGTTTCCAATGTACTATTTAGTCCACAAAATAATTTTTAAATTTTAATTGTTAGTCTTTTCCTATTTCTAGGTGATCTATTTGGTTCTTTAAATTCTGCTGGATCTTTTTTTATAGTCTCTTTGTCATATTTTAAATACCTTCTCTGAAATTTTATGTCTCCTCAATAATTCTTATTTCATATTCTATCTGATATAACACTAAAATCTGCAGTCCTTATGGATGTTTCCGTTTGTCATTGTTTCTTCCTCTCATGCTGACTTGTTTCATTATTTACTTTATGACTTTTACTGTGGGCACAATTTCCATGGGCTTTACCTATGGTAAGACATTGACCTCTAGGCTGGAGGTGATTTCTTCCAGGAAGGAGTTACCTTTCCTTCTGCCAGGCATCTGGGACACTACCAATCTGGAACTATTTTAAATTCAATTCTAGTTGGTAATTAGAAAATCTTAGAGGGAGATTTTTTTTTTTTTTGTCCCTCTGTTTATCCAGAACCGTGGCTGAGACAATCATCTGTAACATCTCCTTTTGGGTCATGGAATTATGTGAAGGCATCCATCCAACTTTCCTTCTCACACAGGTCCTAGACTTTACTTTCTATCCCATACTTATGTAAATTTTTAAAATGGAAAGCTGTAGACAAGGAATGGCAGATGTCTTAAGGAAGCTTTTGGCTTTAGTCCTTGATGATCTCTCCAGAGTCATGTCTTCTTAGAATTTTCTTCTCTGAGAATTTCCTTTCTTTTATTGCTAACTCAGTTATAAATTTAAGGTGCCTTAATAAATATTGTCCTCAGCATTTTAAATTTTCCAATTTAAATTTTCCAGTTTCAGTTCCTTAATCTATCATATTTTCAGAACTATAAGTGCCTACAGTAATTCTACGTCTTTAATCTGGGCAGATAAATGAACTCTACGATGAGTATGTGTTGACAATCTACCTTGTGAACCTAATTGTATATTGTACTGAGTTGAATAGTGCCCCCACAAAATACATGTCCATCTGGAATTTGTGAATGTGACCTCAATTGGAAATAAATTATTTGTACTGTATAATCATGTTAAAATGAGTCATACTATACTAAGGTGGGGGCTTAATATTCAGTAGGGCTGGTGTCTTTATAAAAAAAAAAGGGACCTAGAGACTAACACATGTAGGAAGCATACCATGAGACAACAGAAGCAGAGATTAGAGTGATATATCTATAATTCAAGTAACACCAAGAATTTCAGGCAACCAGAAATTAGGAGAGAGGTGAGGAGTAGATTATCTCTCAGAACCTCCAGAAGGCATCGACCTTGTGGAAACCTTGATTTCAGATTTCTAGCCTCCGGAACTATGAAAGAATAAATTTCTGTTGTCTTAAGCCAAAAAATTTCTAGTAATTTGTTACAATAGCCCTAGGAAATTTATACATTTCAACTATAGAACTCCTTGACATTTGTCTAATGTGTCCATCCTAAGTTTTATTTGCATATGGGGATATGTATCAATATTGACTCACTTTATATATGAAAAGCATTATTAAGCCAAAAACCATTAAGTGTTACTGTAGGAACTGTATTTTCGTAATTTAGTAGAAAAGTAAAATCATATAAAATGCATAACATTATGTCTAAAGGAAAAAATAAATATCACTTATTTATTTTGATGTATTAGTCACTAGTTGATTATAGAAACAGACTCTAAGTAGTTAAAATCAGAACCCTTGTGGTAACCTTTCAAAATAAAACTAAAATATTCTACAGGGTAACTATAATAGGGAAATTTCCAGAAGAAAACTGCCAGGATAATTTCCAAAAATGTTTAATGCTATGAAATCTATGACATATATACATTGACATATGATGCCATAGATATATGTTATATCTTGCTTGAGGAAGTATTAAGATATATTGTTGCTCAAGGTAAATATTGACTTTAGAATTTGGACACTCAATATTTGCCTCATCCATCAACGTATTTTGAGAGTTCCTTCAACAGTCAATATTTCTTTAGTGTTAAATGAAATGACAGGAGTAACAGCAGTTTATCTTTGTGTTCCCTCTAGCACATTTTATAGAAGATTTATTTGGAATTGGAAACAAACTACTCCAATAGGATTTCTTTTTTAAAACCAGCCCAATCTTTGGGAAGGTGTGTGTGTGTGTGTGTGTGTGTGTGTGTGTGTGGACACCTTCATTAGCAGCACAAAACAGATGAAACTGTAATGTGGACTTTACTGACTTGTAAGCAAGAGATCTGAGGAAGAATCACGATAAATTCTCAAAGGTCATTTACTTTGTTATTTGAACTCAATTTCATAATCATTTCCAAAATTATTGTTTTGGACATGTGGTAAACATATCTCTAATTGCATTCTATATTTTACCTCTTACACATAATATATATATATATGCATATGCATATGTGCATGTATATACATATATGACACACACATATATACATGATAAAAACAGAAAGCCATTAAATCCTAAGAAAGAACAAGGTTCAATTCCTGGTCTGAACCAATCTTATTTAAACTATCTATTTACGTGCTAGCAGATACACAAAAGGGACTTTGAAAGCTTCTAGGCTAATTTCTTAAAGTTTTATTTTTTATTTTTAATTTATTTATTTATTTTAATTTCTTAAAGTTTAAATATTCAATTCTGTTGGAGCTGGTGCCCATTCTCCTTCCATCACATTATGCCACTAAAGAAGTTTAACTGTTTACCATATAAACAATTTCCTTATCATTACACCACTATCATCCACAATGGGTACCTGATAATGCTGGTGTGTAACTAAATCCTTGTGAATATTCTCAGCTTCCATGAAGCACACTCTTTCCGTTGCACTCATTTGGTAACATTTCTCCTACCTTCATCTGGGTATTCGCCACGTTTGCACCTGCCCTCAAGCAGTTGAAGTTTTTGGAGAAGCCAGACAACTGGGCTGACTCTTACCACTTTAAACTAATCACCACAAACCTCAGCTCAGTACTCAAAAATGTCTTAAAATTGTACTACATTTTCATCGTGTGTTTGGATAATAGATGCTAACTTTTCCCCTTGCATTTGAAGCTCTTCCTCTACTGGAAGAAAATAAATACCAGGAAACTCTAAATTTAGATTTCTCATCAGCCTGGGCTGGGGAATTTTAGCCAGAAATTGAATTGAATAAGAGAAAAATAAAGAGATGCAACTTCTTGCAAAAGTCAGTTTGGGACCTATGATTTATATTTTAGCAATATAAAATATTCAGTAGAGTTAAATGACTTCTTGAGGGAAACTACCTTATAATTCTTTATAGTTCTCATTCTCACTTCATGACCATATTTCATTTTCCCTTTAGAAACTGATTCTTTTAAAAGAAAAATGTTTTATTCTTTTTTAGTAGATACACCATGTAGTCACATTGTAGCCACATTTTGTACTCCAGGTTCAATTTTCCATTTCAATGCAAAGAATGAATATGTACATGCATGTGCATGTGTTCATGCTTGGAATAAATAAATCCAAAAGCTCTAACATATTTTTCCATTTGATGTTGATTTTTAATTTTTATTTACTTTTTTAAAGATTTTATTTATTTATTTATTTATTTATTTATTTATTTATTTATGCACATGTGAGTGCATCAGCCAGGGTGGGGAGGGACAGATGGAGAGGGAGAAGCAGACTCCCCACTCGGCAGGGAGTTGGATGTGGGCCTGGGTCATGACCTAAACCATAACAGATGTTTAACTGACTGAGCCACCCAAGTGCCCCAATGTTGATTTTTTGTGTTTGTGCAGCACCATCTGGTATATTCTGCTGTGTGTGTGTCTCCTGAAATAACCTACATGTTGTATAATGATGTCAGTTGTCCTCTTCTTTGGCTTTTATGGAATCTGATTTTCTCTCTAAAATAATTGGGTATCAAGGTCATTTTTAACACCAGGCTCATAAATTAAAATATGTTCAGATGGTAATGTTATAAGACAATAAATTATATAACGATATAGCAATAATGGCATAAGAATAAACAAACTCCTTACAGAAGTACTGATGCAGATAAACACCAACAGAGCAGATTCTGTTGTTTTCTTCTCAAAGTGCTTCCACAATGACAGTGTTAAAAATTGAGGGATTTGCATATTTATGGAATGTGTACACAAAATGAGAGTTACTGCATTATTGTGTAATTTTAAGTTCACATCATTCATATTCTCAAAAGTTCCCTTTATATTGTTTTTACTCATCAGTGATCATTCATGTCTCTCGGCTACTGTACTCCTGAGTTTCACTGGAGTTCCTAACCATCATCTCAACACTCAGCAATGCGAATGCACAGGACTAACCTCCATATAAGGGAAGAGCATAATGGGCTTAAGCCCATTAGTTTATGCTCTATTCTCAAATAGAGATGATCTAGCAAATAATACATAATCAACCAAAGACAGTGAAATGAAAGATCTTTCTTCCTGATGCCTTGGGTAAAGAGAAGTTTGCAATTTATTTCAGATTAGGTGGCACAAAGATATAAGATTTGAATCTACTGCCATTAATGTAATGCCACAGGCTTGTGCAGAGAAGTAAGGGTCAGACAGAGGTAGAGCCAGAGCAAACAGAGCAAATTCCATCACGTGAATAATAGATTCAAAGACTTCTTGAACTGGTTCTTCTGGACATTCAGCTTATATGAAATAAATATAGATTCCATTATTTTAAATAAGCATATTGAATTGTATGCTTCTATTATTTGCAATGGAAAATAGTATTTTCCAATTACCATATCTTCAAATCTTCCTTTATCTGCTTCTATTTGCTCCATCTTAACCTCTATTAGAATAAATGTTCCTCCTCCTATCAAACAACAAACCCTCCATTGTCTCTGGGTCACATCTCTCTCAGCTTCTCAAGAAGATTTTCAATTATTCCCTCGCTCAGTAACAACATTAAATTTTTCCCTTTCTATATTTCCTGTCACTAAAACTTTCCAGTACCTCCCATTTTGAAGACCAATCACCTGAAACAAAACTTTCCTTTGTCCTTAAATCATCCCCCAAATGCCATTGCATTGCTCTGCTGTGTTTTAGCAAAGAGTGGAAGTATTGTCTGCAATGAAACTAATTGCTTACTTCTCTCATCAGAACTCTCCAATCTTTCTTTATCATTACCACTTTACTTAAAAGCACCACTTTCCAAATCAAAATCATTCTCTGTTTCCTCATTCTCCCATTTCAGCATGAAGTACTATGCATAAGCTTTTCTTCGTCTCACCTTACAGGCTATCCTTGTTAGAGTATTTTGTTACCCCATTTCTACATTTAAACATGCTTCTGAGATTCAGGGGTAACCCGTATTTCCTCACCTTCTTTATGCTTTTCTTCTTTTACATCTGTTCTCTCCTCTCTTCTCCCTTTTTTTCTTCATTAACATCATGATTTTAGGCATTTTTTTTATTTTAGGCATTTTTATTTAATCCTATGATTTCAAATGATAACCATGCTGATGCTCTCGAAATGTATATCTCAATATAAGACCTGCTCTCTGACCTCCCAATTTTATATACCTGAGTGTCCACTTGACATTTATTCCTACAATATATATTTATTAAGTACTCATAAAGATGCCAGATACTGTTTTTGGTACTTGGTATTATTCCTGAAAAAATGTGTATATCTATGAAAGAGTCTGTAAACTTTTTCAGTAAAGGACCAGACAGATCTTTTAGGCTTTGCAGACCATATCCTCTCTTTTGCAATTCTGTTGTTGTAGAATGAAGCAGCCAGAGACAATATGTAAATGAATAGGAGTGTTCTATCACTTTACTCATAAAAATAAGTGGATCATATTTGTTTCCTGATACAACATAATCAACTGACACTGGATCTGTAACAGCTCTTACTGAATTATCCCCTGGGAACCTCAAATACTTCATATCTGAGATAGAACTCTTGATTCTTCCAGTCATATCTTTTCCTTTAGTCTTTACAAACTCAACAACAAATGGTATTGCCTTTACTCCATTTACTCAAACAAAAAGCAGCATTAAATTCTATTTTAGTTTTTAAATCTTTTAGCATTACATTTTATTTAATTTTTAAAATTATGTTGTTTATTTTTTAAAGATTTTTATTTATTTATTCATGAGAAACACACACAGAGAGGCAGAAACACAGGCAGAGGGAGAAGCAGGCTCCATGCAGGGAGCCCGATGCAGGACTTGATCCCTGGACTCCAGGATCGTGCCCTGGTGGAAGGCAGGCACTAAATTGCTGAGCCACCCAGGGATCCCCAGCATTAGATTTTATATATCTTTTATCAGCAACATCCAATTTCTCAACACGTCATATAAATCGTATCTAGGAGATGGACTTCATATCCATCTTTTTTTTTTTTTTTTTTTTTTTACATCTCCAAGTCACCATTATTTTTCACTGGCCTGCTGCAAGCAGTGTCTTGTTTTACTATCTATCTCTTTCCTTTCCCATGATTTCTCTGCACAGCTAGGATATTTTAAAAATATAAGTCAAATCATGTTATTCTTCTACTGCAAACCATTCAATAAATTCCCTTTGCCGTTTGAAATAATTTTGAAATGATCCAACTCTACTGGAATCCTTTAAGTTTCCTGAATATATCAAGGTCTTTCCTGTCTAGTGGAGTTTGCATCCACTATTTCTACACCTGGAATATTTCCCCCAGTTCTTTGTATGACTGGCTCCTTGTATGTCCTTAAAAGTGCTGCCAACTTTGATCTCCTGTGCCAGTTTCTATCATATCATTCTGTTTATCTGCTAACACTTATCACAATCTACTTATTTATCAGTTTGCTATCTTTCTCTGCCTTTGACATATAAGATCCTTGAGTACAGGATGCTGGTTTACTATAGAATCCTCCCCCCACACCACCAAGTACAATGTCTAAGAGTCAATAAACAATTGAGTGGATAAATGAATCTCTTTATTCAGGAATTGTAAAGGAAAATAATAAACTAAAGAAACAGAAGCTTCTGTTTATTCATGCTCTTGAAGATCTTATTCCTTGATAATACACAATTAGTTTATTCATTAGTTATTTGACTTAGTCATTCAGTAAATATTAAGACATAAAGCAGAGTTTCTTAGTCTCAACATGATTAATATTTTGGGCTGTGTTGTTCTCTTGTGGGTGCTGGCAGTGAATTGTAGGATACATAACAGTACCTTTGATCTCTAGCCACTAGATATTAACAGTACCTTTCTTTTTCCCCATCTCTTACCCTTTTGTGACAAATCCAAAGGTCGCTGGACATTGCCAGGAGTGCCCTGGAAGGGAAAAATTACTCCCCCCCCCACACACACAATTGAGAACCACCGATGAAATGATATCTGTTGCAGTCTATAAATCTTACAAAATAAATGAGAGACCCTTGCTGCCCTCAAAAATCTAAAATCTAGTAGAAAATAAAGATAACTAAACTAGTAATTTCAAATATCTGCTATGAAGAAACATAGAGTAAAATTAAAGTATGTCTCAGGAATTTAACCTAAACCAGGGGTTGGGAAAAATTTCCATCCAAGAAATCATTGTAAATTGAGATATTACTGTTCTAAAAGAATAGACTAATTAGGATTGAGAATGAGAGTGTGGATATAAAAGAAAAGAGCACCCCAGACAGAGGAAGAAGCATGTAGAAGAACAAAGTATGGTCCATTTAAAGAACTGAAAACAAAATGTCTATCCAAAGTACAGGGGGCAATCCATCATAATGAAACCCAGAGAGGTCAGCAGGTGCCACGTTATATTTACACAGGTGCATTCCATTCAAGATTTGTGACTGTATTTCACAAAAGCCATAAAAAGGGTAAGGATATGATCAGATATGAATTTTAAAAATTCACTCTAGATTATCTGAATAAAAAGGATCAAAGGGAGAAACAGGACCTATAAACTGAACACGGAGCAGAATGTAGTATTTGAGATGCCAGGTAACGGTGAAAGCAGAGGAGAAGGAGAGAAGTGGTGGGAATGAGAGAGTTTTTGAGTGTGAATTAACAGGGTTCAGTGATTAAATAGATGTTAGGGGCCAGGAATAAAAGAACCATGATGTAAGTAACTGAGCAGATGGTGGTATTTTGTTATTATTAATGCTAGGTCCGCACCCAAATAATACGGAGAATATTTCAGAAGATATAGACATGCTTTTCGAGACAGAGAACTTCATATTGATAATTTACTACATTTAAAATTTTGCCTTTTTAATTTGTTATCACTGCTATATTATTATTATTTGTATCTGTTATTTGTTATGGCTTAAGAATTTACTACAAATTCAGTGATTTCAAACTATAAATGTATGTTTCTTCATAGTTCCTGTTGGGCAGGAGTCAGGGCATGGCTTAGTTGGATCCTCTGATTCAGAGTCCCTCACAGGCTCGAAACAAGATATGAGCCAGGGCTGAATTCCTGAAGGCTTGGGTGCAGAAAGATCTGTTTCCAAGATCATCAGTGGTTGTTAACAGGATTCATTCAGTTCTTTTTGGGCTGGTAAAATGAGGCCTTTGGTTCCTTCCCCAGTGTTGACCGAGGTGTTCTCTTCGTTCCTTGTAGCAGAGGACTTTCCACATGGCATCTTGCTTCATAAAAGTTAACAAGAGAGAGAATCTACTAGCGGGACAAGGTCATAATCTCTCGTAGCCATATCATGGAGGTAGCAGCATCTCCGTGTTTCCATCTTCTCTTGATTAGAACAAATTACTCAGGAGAAGAGACTATGAAAGCCATGAACACAAACAAGGACCTTGGGATCTTTAGGTGCCATTTTAGAAGCTAGTCTACCACAATTTCTGTATTATATCAAGCATGTAGATTAAAGTAAAATAAACACAATATAAACATGCTGGCTTTTAGAGTCTAAAACCAAAATTGGTATTATAAAATCAATATTATTGAAATTAGTTCTTCCCAGAAATGAATTTACACACATTTCAGAAGCAAATATGTAGCCTGGGTAAAGAAATATAGGTTCTATAAAGAATATGCAAGCTGAAATAATAAACTAGGAAAATGTAGCATGGGCTGAGAATAGGCAGGGGCTACGGAGAAGAGGGCTAATGATAATTGCCAGACTCTATACACTTAAAAGCATACATTGTTTTAATTGTCTTTAAGAATGTCACATTATTCCTTTTAGAGAAACATCTGATTTTGACTGATTTTTAAAGTTTGATGTCCAAATGTCTTTATTAAAGTTGGGACACTCAGTATAACAGCTTTTTGCCAAGTCTTTTATTTTATATAACTTCCTGCACATTGTTTGGATTGATCTAGACAGACTTTAATCAGGTTCATGAAAATCTGCAAATTGTCAAGCATAAAATGTAATGTTTGGTCTACCCATTTTAGAGGACTCTTAAAATGAACATAATTCATCTGTAGCAGTAACAACGAGTGTTTAAGAATGGCTTTTTCTTTTTTCTGCATTATCCTCAGTAGTTAGGTGGTTTCCAGAGAATGAAAACTTCTAGATATTTTGCTTATCTTAACATGACATCTTATAATGGTGATATTTGTAGTTTATTGATTTTGTAAGCATGTATGATTTAATTTTTTTCATCAATATTCCCATTTTATTTCAAGTTGATGCTTGAGTGCTCTAAATATTGTTTTTATCATTCCCAGCACACATTTTTGAGCTTTAAAAATATCTCAGTTCTATTTCATAATTCATTTTAGTGAGAATTTTCCATGCAAGTAACTCAGGAAAGGGCTATTATTTTTAAATATCAGTTTCTATGTTCTGTATTATTCCTGAATGTCAGGTCAGGTCTGCCAATTTTATGATTTAATTATTTGATCCATGATGTCAGACACTTATTATAAATAATGAACAGTACTTCCTTTCATCTAGAGCAAATGTTATTCATATGGAAATTGGCCAATTTGGAATTTAACAAGAAGGGAAGTAAGATAATTTATTAGATTTCTTCTAACTTTGCTCATGCCCAATAATGCGCAATGCTATTAATACTGTCTGCTATAAGTCAGTAAGATAGTAGTCTCAGGTAAAGACTCGGTGAAATTTCTAAGTTCCGGGATGATCTCTCTATTTACATTTCTACAAACTAAAATATTAACAAGTCAAATATCCTACCCTATTTAAAAAATTTTGCTAGTGTTGAACTGTGCATGCTATGTATGTAATAAGCGGACCTAGTAAGAGAAAAGAACAAAAAACCAACAACTTGGATTTCAACATTTTAAACCTGCTGACAAACAATGAGGAATTAAAAGAGATCAACACTGGATTTTGAGCTTTCTGTGAAGGGAGATTATGAGATTCAAAGTTCTATTACCAGAGAGAGATGATATGGAGGAAAGGACAGTAGGAGAGAAATGGAAACTACCAATCCTGGTGGGGGATGCGGGAGATGAAATCTTTCCCAATGCTGAGAAGGGGATGATGGTTTTTTCTTACAGCAGGACCTGAGCCCAGCAGAACTGTACTACTGTAGAATAGTAGTGAGACCTCAGAAAGGAGGGGATCCATGGACCATGGTGAACTTAGTCCAAGGCTGGTTGTATAACATGGGCTTCCTCTCATGGCAAGTATTCCCACTGAAACAATGAAGATGTCCACCATCTGGGGACCATATAAATGTACCTAATTCATTGATCAAATTAGGGGACCTAGCTTCACCTGTATTAACATGGTACGGAGCTTTAAGACCTTCTCAGGAAACTGGTGAAGGGATGGAGGGTCAATGACAGAGTTGCGGGGTTTATTTTTATTTTTCCTTTTTATTTATTTATTTAGTCTTTGTTTTCTTAACTCTGTGGTAGGAGGGATCTGGGTTGAGGTGTGGATAGAGGCAGATTTGTCTAGATTTAGAGAAACAGTTGCTGAGAAGTTTTCCTTTTGGCTGTTCAAAATCTATGACATTACTTTGGATATATTTTGTTTGCATGCATTTGAGGAATAGACAGGAGTATAAAAAGATCTTTGTAATATGGAATATGTATGCTAGGGGAGAATGTAATAGTAACAAGTAAAATATATAGCTCCCTATAAAAGGTATTGCAGCATAAAAGACAATTGAATTATACTGAAAATGTATGAGAGTTCTTGTTGCTCCATATCTTCACAGCATTTGATATTGTCAGAGTTTTGGATTTTGTCCATTTTAATAGGTATGCAGGGGAAATTTGTCGTTTTAATTTACATTTACCTGATGACACACGAGGTGGAGAGGTTTTTCATATGCATATTTGCCATCTGTATATCTTCTTTGGTGTGGTGTCTGTGAAGGTCTTAGGCTTATTTTTTAATGGGGAATTTTGTTTTCTTATTGTGGAGTTTCAAGAGTTCTTTGTTTGTTTTGGACAACAATCCTTTATCAGATATGTCAGAGACATCCTTTCTTAATCCTATGACCTCTTGGCAATGATATTTGAAACAATATTCAAATATTCAACAATATTTGAAGCAATTAGCCCCCTAGCAACTAAATTGATTTTCTTGCCTTCCCTTTATCTCTAAAAGACACCAAGATTAGTCAGTAAATTCACAGCGGAAGCCTGACACAGAATGTGGATCAGAGTAAGCATGATGCCTCAGTCAAGTCATGTTCAAGCCCAAATTATATTGTGTGCAGAAATCTTGATTAGACTAAGAATGCAGTTTTCAAAGAGAGACATTTAGTAAATTTGCACAGAGAATTCCTGACCACAGGAATTTCAGAAGTAAAAAAATACAGAGAATAGCTTTGTAGAGAGCAAAACAGAGTCTCTGATGTCAAGCAGGAGCCTGAGTCAAGCAAGGATGCAAACAGTTAAGGTACTGCAGCTATGAGGTATGTCCCAGACCAACATCAGTTGACACTCAGGAGTGATAACGAGCAGAACCCAGGAGGTCTGCAGAGACCCAAAACTGATTAAATCCCTTTAAAAAGGGGAGGATTTGGGCAGCAAACTGTCAGACTCTTCAGACCTGGCCTCCTTATGTCTGACCACTTAAAAAAGACAGCTGCCACCGAAGGTTCTGCACCAATGGATCTCCAAACAGAACAGAGATCCTTCACTGCTTGAACATCGAAGCAGGACGTGCCAAGAGCCAACCTGGACCAGAAGGAGGCCTTAGCTCAGCTCCCAGCCCGCAGATGGACTTTGCGTTGGGTTTGTTAGAGTCCTGCACCCTTCTGTTCTCTTATTTGTTGTGTGGCTTGTCTTCTGTTCTGTTTTGTGTGCTGTGTAAGAAGCCAAGTTTAATCACCTGGTCAGTTGTCATTGAGTTTGGAATCCTGAACCTGCTTTATAATTGTGATTTAACTTTGCTTTATGATTGAATAAAGTTGACATTGTGGAAAGATACAACTCCTGTGTGTGCTTTCATAGGGTGCTCATGACAAGCTTCCTTATTCTAGATTCTGAAGACCTAGTTATGGATTATTTTCTTTCATGCTTCCTTCCAGTTTTATATGAGCTTGTCTAAGCTGGTTATGTTTCTTACGGTCAAAAGAATTTTGACTAGAACATATAAGAGATGGATTTGGATTATAAATCCAAAGTTCACATTTTTTTATGTGAGAAAAGCACTAGACTTTGTAGCATAAGAGGCTTACGAAAGAAAAGAAAAGAAATCCCTGTGAAAAGTTCACCTATACCTATGACTTTGCTTCAGGTTTCTGGTCCAAAACAGATGCTACTTTATCCAATCAACCATTCTCCTAGTGTAGTTCTAGACTTGAAATTTTCCAACCAAATTTGGATTTTCTCATTGTTTGGTTAGAGTTAAAATAATTAATTCATTTATTTAGAAAGTATATTTATTGGGCAGGTGCTAGGGAGACAGGAAAACTGAATAGACCCCTTAAAAAGGGTCATTGTTTTTTTTTTTTAATTTTTATTTATTTATGATAGTCACACAGAGAGAGAGAGTGAGAGGCAGAGACACAGGCAGAGGGAGAAGCAGGCTCCATGCACCGGGAGCCCGACGTGGGACTCGATCCCGGGTCTCCAGGATCACGCCCTGGGCCAAAGGCAGGCGCCAAACCGCTGCGCCACCCAGGGATCCCTGTTTTTTTTTTTTTTTTCCTTTGATCTTTTCCAGCTTCTAGTCTTCCTAGGACCTTCCTAGGACCCCCACCTCACTCTACAGATGCCTTGTCATACAAATAGCTTATGTCCTTCTACTAAGGGACAGGAGATACTGATATATTTGGGGTCTTCCAGCACAATAGATAACATCTAAGAAGAGACCAGGCACGATCGTCATAAATGTTCTCCATGACTGCTTACTCCAAACATTGATGCCAAGACCCCTGATTTCAGGGAAAGAATGACTTACAATGGACACCTGAACCCCATCCTTGTTCTGACCCCTTCCTGTTTCCCTAAACAGACACATGCACCAGTCCCCAAGCTAAGATGCAACTCCTGCTCTTTCCCTTTCTGAGTGTCCCAGATGCTGAGTCTCTCTCTCTCTCTCTCTCTTCCTCCCTCTCCCTTCCACTTTGTAGTTTACCTTCCTCCACTCCCTCCTCACTTGGATGCACTTCCTTTTCCTCCCCACTGTATCTGCTTTCATCTATTCTCTAATTATCAACCACTGTTTCCTACTTGTTGGTCTGGATAGCAAAATACGGCCAAGAACAAATTTTGGATTTACCCATGCTCTGATTCAGCTACCTGAAGAGAGGAGAGGATCTCTTCATTAGTTCCCAGAGAAGACCAACTCAAATCAATGAACTTTCAGTGTTTGTACCCACACTCCAAGTCCCTTTATGCCAAAAGGTTGTCACTGCAATATGTCTCGTCTTGTGGTTTGTTTGTGAAATACCTCACTCATATGGTATTTGCTATATTCCAAATATATTACAAATGCAACTTCACCAAATAAGTTTTTGTATATTACTGTTAAGTTTCTGAAGATGTTCTGTTATATTAGTCTTATTAATCCATTCAACCTAAAGTAAAATTGTAAAAGTACAAAAACTACCCAGTGCACTAGGAAAAATAATAGTATAATAAAGAAAAACACTAGTCAATTATTTAGTTCAAACAGCTAATCTTGTTTCCTATCTTGCTTTTGCAAATGATTTCCTCCTCTTGAAGACGGAGAGCAACTCTGAAAAACCGACTTCTTGAGTAAGGCCATGTTAGCTATGGAAAGATAGATGAGTTATGCCTGTGGAAACACTCCAATATTCCTAATGATGGCATTTTTGTATAGTTAGATTAATTGTTTTATTTAAATATTTTAGGATACAGAAGCATTGGTTCAGTGTTCTTTCCTATGCATTTTACCCCATGATTCTTTTAATTATTCTAAGGGAAATGAGAGCACCATTATATATTTGCATGTACCTATATATACATGTATATATACAAATATATATATCCATATACAATATATACATGCACGACAATTTTTTTTCTATACGATTTGAAATTGTACTTGGGATTTAACAGACTACCAAATTCTCTTGTGGAAAGAATGTAGTGGAAATCTGTGGGGTTTTTTTGTCAACAGATCTCTACTTTTCCTGTAAGTGACCACTTCTACTCTCTACCTGTAGCCACATGTTTACATGTGGCTGTCCACCAAGGTACATTGGTTTTGATCCCTAAGTGCCATAAGTCCTACCACATATGTTATAAAATAACTGGGCTTGTTAAATACTTTAAAAAAATCTGATAAACCAGAAATGCAGATGGTTTCTATTCATTGCTTCTTCACACAGTGTTTAGGAAATATGGCTGGCATAGTCTTTCTGGTATAAGCTGAGTTTATTAGAACGAAAAGACCCCTACAGTCAGTGCTCAAACTTTCTGTTAGTCTTTCATTCTAAACACCCACAAAGACCCCAAAGGAAGGTTGAACTCAGGGGAAAAGACAAAAGTATAGGATCAATAATGATGTGAGTTTTCTCGCTCCAACAATGCTTGGGGCAATCAGTTATCTACTTTGCACTGTGCTCTGGCAGAGAAAGAGAAGCAAAAAGCAACAGTTTGTCAGTGTACTGGTGCAGCTTGTCGAGCTTAGCCAAGCTCTGTGCACTGTCTTTTGTGCTGAGATGTTTGTAAATCTTATAACTGTTTTACTACCTAGCAGAGCCATGTCAAAAGTGCACATGGACTCTTATTTCAAATTCCTCTGAATTCCTAGCTACCTACCACCAGTCAAGGCTTTTCTAACCTTCCTTTGAAATGAAAAATAGTTTGAGATGTTTGCCTAGACATAACAATGGCAAAAAAGAAAAAAAAGTTATGATAATAAAACTTGTTTTAACAAAGGAAAAGAGGACAAGGTTGTCTTAGCCATTTGTGAACTATACCTATCAAACTTTAATATTATCAGCTGTAGGTTCTAGGGGGCAGTGAGGGTCATTACATACTGCCTGAAACCAGGTTTGCACACTTGGAACCAGTCCAACATATTCCTTGTTGGACTGGTTCACCTGTAAAACTGAGACAGGGAAACTGAAGGGACCTCATAAAAGACTGCTTTTTTGCTGCTTCTATTCTTGCTAGGACCTGCACCCCTGCCTTACAGCCTTAGGGTATCATAATGTATGTTCTCCCTGTAAAGTCAAGGAGTTAATGATTTGTTTGGAGTCTTCTAGCACAATAGATAACACCTAAGGAGTGATCAGGCAAGGTTGTCATATGTGTCATGTATGTCATATATTCCAGACCACTGACTCACCAAGATACCTGGCTCTAGGTCATACATGACTTATGGAGGACATCTAAGCACTCCTCTTGGTTTTAACCAGTTCCTGGATGCCTGCGGAGACATTACACCAAACCACAATCCTCAATAAAAACCCTAGGCTCCAAGCCAAGCAAAGACAAGTGTTGTACTCATCCTCCTTTCCTTTCTGAGTCTCCCACAAGCTCTGTCTGTATCTATACTCTATCTATGTTTTCAATAAATTCTGCTCTCATTTCCTCTTGGCTTGCATTTGATTTTCAGCTTGTATGAAGCCAAGAACCCTCTTGGCTGGTCCTCTAGGACTCCCTTTAGTTCCCCTACCTGGCCAGCATGCATCAAAACAAAGACTGGAAAAATGTTTTGCCAACTACCCACCACCCCCGTCTGCCTGGCATGATGCCCTTCTATAGTACTAGAAGTTCCATATCTGGGGTGATTAAGATAATTTTTAGCTTGTGTTAACTACTTTTTCAAACAGTTGTAGTTGCAATTAGTCACGAATGTTTAATATTTTATCACAAATATGTTATTGACTGTTAACTTACGTAAGGGTGAAAAAATAATTTTTCCTCTACCCTTCTAGATTCTTGGCTGAGACCACCATGTAATAAAAGACAGATTAACAGGAGAAAAACAAACGAGAGTTTAATAACACGTATACCTCCTGTGTAAATGGGAGATACCCAGGAAAACTCAGTAATTCCCCAGATGGCCAAAATATTATCTCCTGCTGAAGACAAAAGAAGTTGTTGGAGGTGGGAGCGAAGAGCCAATTATAGGAGGTTATCAGACAAAGCACAGTGAATAAGAGTATGGCTGTTATTCAAATTTAAATCAGTGTTTTCTCCATTGATAAATTTCTAGAGATTTAACCATCCTTCTCTTCCTGCTACAGAAAGGGAGAACCTCTTAAAAATGGAGATTTATCTTATAAATATAAATTACTCCTGCAAAAGACAAACTTGTATTGAGTTTCCAGAGCTTCTCCTGTGTCTCCTATTTCTTAAAAATAATCAGCTCAAGATAATCCTTATGCCAAAAAGATATACTTGGGGACATTGAATTTTGCTTCTCAAACAAAACAACCAAATGGTTAGCAGATGGTATTTTTAGTAACTGACCAAAAGTGAATCCGCACTGATAGTTTAAATGATGTAGGGAGCTTGTTAGCCAATCCTCACTCTCCTCTGTCCCTGGGCAGAAAAATTAAAAAGTAAGCAAATAAATACTTAAAGACATAAAGTTAATACTTGAAAGACATAGAAGGCTATTTAAAATACATTCACTAGGGACACTGGGTGGCTCAGGGGTTAAACGCCTGCCTTCAGCCCAGGGCGTGATCCTGGAGACCGCGGATCGAGTCCCACATCGGGCTCCCTGCATGGAGCCTGCTTCTCCCTCTGCCTGTGTCTCTGCCTCTCTCTCTCTCTCTCTCTCTCTGTCTGTCTCTCATGAATAAATAAATAACAACTTAAAAAAAAACTTATAAAATACATTCACTAATACTCTTGATTTCATACAAAGAAGCTGCAGAAAATGGCATCAACTGTAAAAGGAATAACTCATGTTAGAACATGGAGTCTGAGACAAGGAAAGTTCATGTGATCAGTGGTAAACGTTCTCGTTACCAAGCTTACTTCAAAGGAGGGATCTTTGCAAAATTATATGTGATACAGATGGTCCTGGTGCAATAGAATGAGGAGAAATATTGTTTTTTATTTCCTATAAAATGTCATCTATTGAGTTAAAATGTTATGTATTATTTATTAAGAATTTACTATCTGCCAAGCATTGTTATAGATGTGAAATGTTTAGTATGCATTTTTGTCATTCAAAGTAAATGATACTGTGACCTGAGGGGAAATTCAGGAGTTTTGGAAGATGATGGAGTATGGCACCATTTGTAGTCAAATTTAATAGAAAGAGGCTTTTCAAATAAAACCCTGGTTTGGAATTTTGTGCTAATATTTTGGCAGGTAATGTTTTTAGATACTAACAATTCAAATTCTAGGGATTCCTGGTAATGTCTGGATTTTTGGCAATAATTAGGCAGCTGTGAGAGCTGTCCATTTGCCTTGGGAGAAGGAAATATATCCAAGAATAAAGACATCATTGCACAGTTTTGTATTTCAAATCAAACTTCTCCTAAAACCCATAAACTAAGCAATAATCCTAAAAGCTAAGATTGCAATTATAGAATTAGGGATCTTTGAGAGAAAAATATGTGTTGAGCTTTAAGGGACTAAGAACTTTAAAGAATCTAGAGTAGAATTTAATTACTACCACAAAACAAGGTAAGGGAAAAATCAGATAAATTGTCTTAACTAGAGAAAAATGTGATGATTTTTCCATCCCTTGGCTCTAGGGTTTGAATTTTGAACTAGAGTCTTAAGAACACCTAAGCACTCCTGAGGATTTGAATGTGGATTCCCTTTTCTTAAGGTTACCCCCGGGGACACCTGGGTGGCTCAGCAGTTGAGAGTCGGCCTGTGACTCAGGGCATGATCCCAGGGACCTGGGATCTAGTCCTACCAGTTACCCATGAAAGTTACCTGGATTAGGAAAGGAATGATCCATTTATCAGTGGTCACTGCCAAGCATCATGGACAGTGTTATCGAAGGCCATGAAATAGGATATCAGAGCATCTGAGGAAATGCTAGTTTTGATATTGTAGACCTTCAGCTCTTTCAGAAGAAAGACATAGAGCTTTCATCTCTATAACCTTCTTCCAACTAAAGAAAAGACCTTCACAGGACTGCACACTTAGTCCTTACAAGTCCTATGAATTAGATAGTATTTTCTCTATCTGTAATTGGAGGAATTAATATTTAAAATACTTAAGTGATTTTCCCCAAGATTCCACACAGTATGCTATAGAATCAGAATTCCAACAAGCCTGGGATTTTCTGATTTTTCAGCTCATGTTTTGTTACCATGAAATACCAACCTTGCTACAACCTAAAATGAGAAACTCCTCTTGACACATGGGTGGGCAGTGAATGCCACCGTGTTATGTATCCATTGTGAAAAGACACTGACACAATCATTTTATTTCCGGATGTTGAATTCTGAGCATGTGTCCCTTTTCATCTTGAAAATACGCAGTTCTTTGACTTTCTTTTTTAAAGCAAGACCACTTGTTTATTTAAATGGAAAAGGAAGGATGCACTTTTGGGTTTGTTTTTTTTTTAATTTTTTTAAAAATTTTTTATTTATTTATGATAGGCACATAGTGAGAGAGAGAGAGGCAGAGACACAGGCAGAGGGAGAAGCAGGCTCCATGCAGGGAGCCCGACGTGGGATTCGATTCCGGGTCTCCAGGATCGCGCCCTGGGCCAAAGGCAGGCGCCAAACCGCTGCGCCACCCAGGGATCCCCTGCACTTTTGGTTTTACGTGGGATGAGAAAAAGAAAGAAGGTCACATATTAGCCTATGATATCAGGGCTTATTGTAAGTACAAAGACTGTTAAGTAAGAGACTACTCTTTTTTATCAGGAACTTTTTTTTTTTCTGACAGAGGGAAAGCTTCTATTTTAATGAAAACAAGCTTTGTGTTTATAAATGTAAGGATTTCAGTTGTGCAACTTAAGGATTTCAACTTCATTCAGTTGTGTCTCTCCAAAAATCTATTTGAATGTGCATTTACTTAATAAAATATTTATTGAATATATATTATATTCTTGGCTTTGAAAAAGGCATTGGAAATAAAAAGTTTAATAAGACACCATCCATGTCCATAAAAAGATAATTGCATGTGGAGACAGACAAGTTCATACCCCTTGTCTAAGGATATGCTATTTAACTCATAATTTCATACAGTCTTTATCGCTGACACAATTACTATCAAATATTGTACTAGTAGATGTTGTTCCTGTCCTCATGGACATTTTAAAAAGAATAAAGACAAGACAACAGGCAAATACAGTGTGTATGATAAAATCTCAGACAGAGAAAAGGAAGGGTCTGTGGAACATTTGAGGGATATGTCTAACTCATATCTGGGGATCTCTTCCTAGGGGAAGTCATATCTAAATGCAGAGCCAAAGTATTAGTAGAAGTTCTGGCAAAAATACTTGTAGAATTCCAGGCATCAGGAAGATTAAGTACACTTGAGAAGTATGGTCGGTCTGAGAACTGAAAAAGGCATTAGCTTTGACTGAAAAAAAAAAAAAAAGAAAAAAGAAACTTCATCTTCCAATTTTGAAATTTTGACTCACAAAAAAGCTACAGAAAAACATGTGTTGTCATTAATTTATATTGATCATTTTTGCAAAGCAAAAAAGCCATATTAATTGCTTTTAAATACAAATCAGAATTTGAATTCCATTCTCTTCTTAAAGTTCTGTGACAGTATCAGTTTCAGCAGTGAGGACATAGTCTCAGTAATTTTCATTGTTCTCTGTCAAACTTGCCACCGAAGAAGCCAAGTTGTGATACACTTCTTTTAAGAAGTTCCAATAGAGTTTCATTTAATTTTTCATCATGTAATTGGATTCCTTTTTCTGAATGCAAATGAACAAAACTTATAAGACTTACCTTATAAAAAAGAATAATGCTCATATTTACAATTCAGTAAATGAAAAGTGGTTGAAAAGATTCTGTAATTTCCTGACATTATGATTGGCTCACTTTCAAATATCTTTCTTCCTGTTGGATTCTCAACATTTTCAGAGTTAATTTATGTCACTATTTGCATAAGCACGCAATCTGCTGAAGTTTTTTTCTCTTTCTGAAGTTCAAAGAGTTCGTGTGCCAATTTTCATTCCCTCTGTCATCAGGGAAGCAATATTATATATCAGTGAATATGCTTTGCAAAACTTATATCAATCTTAAACTGCAGGAAATAAGCCTAGTCACCCTTAAACTCATGCTGTCAATCAGAAAATCAGAAAGCAGGATACAAATAACATATGCTTGTAGCATTGTAGAATCCACATGTGGTTGACATACTGAATGATTCATAAATATATATCTTTTACCTCCAGAAAAGAATTAGAATTTGAATGAATAATAAGAGGCCAAAATGAATCCTAAACATTCAAGTTACTTCCAGAAATCAGAAAAGGGAAAATGAATTTTTCATTAAGGGAGACAGTGAATAAAGTAAAGGCAATTTGTTATAAATGGCTTTAGGATAAGCTAGGTAAATTTTACATTAAACATGAAATATAAATGCTGATTTCATATATATATATATACATATACATATATATAATTTTTTTAAAGGAAAAAGTGGATTTAATCTATGAATTAAGACTCTCTTTATAAAAGTCTATTTTAAGAACTGGCTATCAGCTTTAGCCTATTTATAGTTGGAAGGAAACCTTTTAACATTAGTTGCCCATATGCTGTATCTCCTTTGTTTCTGAATGAATATTGTGTATCTTAATTATTACTTTGGTTGACTTTGATTCTGGCATTAACTTGTTGGACAGATATATTAGAGATTATGACTAATTCCTATAACAACACTTAAATAAGATCGTTGGAAATTTGGGGTTTGAAAACAGTTTCAAACATTGTCACTATTGTTCTGATTCATTCAAAGTTGGAGAATTTCTGTAGCTATCTGGTATTAATTTTAGCAGCTTCAGATAAAATTCAAAAGTTTTCTTCAGTTTCATCAAGCTCTTTTTAAAATCTGCTTAGTCTCTTTTCTTAACAATTAGTGGTTATCTACAATAACTAATTTAATCAGCCAGTTCATTATCTTTAAAGAAAGGGATTTTTTTGGGTGCCTGGGTGGCTCAGTTGGCTGGGCTCTTGCCTTCAGCTCAGGTCATGATCCCAGGGTCCTGGGGTTGAACCCCCATTAGAGCTCCCTGCTCAATAGGGAGCCTGTTTATCCTTCTCCCTCTGCCTCCCACTCCCCCTACTTGTGCTCTCTCTCTGTCAAATAAATAAATAAAATCTTTAAAAAAAAGAGGATTTTTTAAAAAAGATTTTATCTAGTTTTTTTTTTTTTTTTTTAAGATTTTATCTATTTATTCATGAGAGACACAGGCAAGGGAGAAGCAGGCTCCATGCAGAGGGCCTGATGTGGGACTCAATCTCGGGTGCCTAGGATCAGGCCCTGGGCTGAAGGCAGCGCCAAACCGCTGGGCTACCCGGGCTGCCCAGATTTTTTTTTTTTTTTTTTATTTTAAGTATACCAGTTAATATGTTATCTATAGCTGAATGGGTATGCAGTTAATGAGATCAACATTTTATGGAAAAATTCATGGACTTTTCAGAGGGCAAATCAACTACAGTATTAGTGGATACATGCTAGAAATAGTATGCCAAAGTAGCTAGGAGGCTTGGCTGTGAAGTCATTTTTTTTTGTTCAAATTCTATATACTAAACAAGTATAACTTATTCATAGTATTGAATAAAATAATGTAATAATATATTAATGTTATTGAATATAATATATTCAGCCCATAAGGAAGCTAATGCATAATCAGAAATCATTGTCACATGGACAAGAAATCTCAGAAGTTAATAAATACAGAATTTTTCCACAGGGATAGACTTCAAAAGAAATCTGAAGTTTATTTATTTAATTTTAGATTTTTTCTGAGTAAGGACTCAGAATAAAGGTTTAGTACATGTCTCAAAGATTCTGGAAGTTTTAATATAGATTGAAGAAAACTTATTTGGAATGTTATTTACTACTGCATTTCAAAAGGTGTGGTCCATCATTGGAAGACAAAATATGTGAAATTATTTAACTATACTTCCTGCACTTTCTATATTTCAAATAAATTACCATGCAGTTTAGAAATATCCAAAGTCCAATGACTAATACCATCTCCAAAACAATGCTGATGTTCAATATTTGACCGTTCCAAATGTTTGCTGAGCAGTCTCTGTGATTATATGTAACGCTCGGTGATAAACATATCCCCCCCCAAAATGTACTGAATAAATAAATAAAGTGAAAAAATTGGTCTTATATATGGCCTTTTGAGCTATTAAATAAAAGTGCATGTCAAAATAAAGGATATTTAGAAAAGATAGGTAAAAAGATTTGTAAAAAAGAAAACCAACAACAACAAAAAAAAGAAACAAATTTGTAAGTTTGTTTACTGTGCAATCTGGAATAAAAATATATTATAAAATAATATATAATATACATGTATAATATCCTCTATAATGATGATTTCAAAAGCATGAAATTTATGTAAGATTGCATGTCCTACTATAAAATAGTATAGGTTGCATTTCCATTTTTTGCATTAAATAATTTCTGAAACTTTTGGAACATTTAAAGTAAAAGTGAATTCTCTTTCCTTATCTCTGATATTTAAAATATATATATATATAGCTTTTTTTAGACATGCCATTGTTTGCTCTGTTATATTGTACATCTAATTCTTCCTTTAGAATACGTTTTAAATACTGATAATATAATTTTCACCTTTAATATGGTGATTCAGGTCACAAAAACATCACAAATCAAAAATCATTTAAGGATTGTAAACAGTTATGAATCTTGATTTTATTACTTCATTTTAATAGGTTATTAAACAGAAAAAAGTATATGTGTGTTTTTCTCTGTGTGCTTTTATAAACAAAATCAAGAGATTCTAGGTCTTCCTTTTTGTTGTTTTTCCAAGTCAATTTTTTCAATTCTACTGTATTTCTTGTGCTCTGTCAATCACAATTGTTTTGGACTTTCCGTAATTGGTGAAGTAATTACTTTTCATGCTTTTAAATCATGTGTGCATTTTCTAGCTATTAATCAATTTCCTGGTGGTGCCCTGAGTTAAATTAAATTATAATGCTGATACCAGAAGGGTCCCCGATAGTTCTTTCTCCACACTTTAGTCGGGCAATCATCAAGGTAGGACCAGGATTTTATGTTTTATATATAGAATATAAAGAACAACTGTTTTGCTAGAACTGACGGATGACATCTACTATTCTTTACTGCTCACCTTCTTCAAGAACAAGACTGTGGAATAGTATATTATAAACGATTGATGTGTTACCACAGTTGTTAAGTGAATACAAACAGCAGCATTTGCTTTTTCCTTCTACAGCTGCCTGCCCCTTGCTCTCCCCTTTTGAGGAAAGTGAATGTAGATTAAATGTAAATACATTTCTGCTCTATTCTCACTTTCATGGCTACATTGCTCTAGCCAAGCAGTTAATTTAAACCAGTACATTCAGAACTCCTAGGTACCAGTGAGGTGGATTTCAGGTCCCAAACAGCTTCAAATTGAGCTTTACTCAAAACCTGAACCAACAGAAAGAGCTTTATGATAACCATTGGATATATTCTGGTCCCATTATAGGGAAAGATGTCAATGCAGGGAGCCAATGCTTGTAGTTTCAAGTCTGTGAGCAACTATTTAAGCTATTAATTCATCAGATCTTAGAATTAATAATGTTGTGATTGGGCATATTTAAAACTTAAACCATGCTGAAATTTGACATGGACTATAGACCATAAAACAGAAGCAGGAATTAATTTACATCTCTAACAATGGAAAATGCCTGTCACGTTTCACTATTGAAGAGAATTTCAACATAACTTGCCCATGATTTCTTGCAATTAAATAGAATTTAGCCTTTCATTTTGTTTAAAAATGACTCTTGTAATAGGACCTTAAAATAAAATGTATATGATTTGATCGCCTAAAATACTGTAGGTGAAATGTAATAAGAGAAGATAATTTTTACAAGAATTAAAATATACCTTTTATGTTGAGGTTTTTGGAATGTTTTCTTCTAGATGCATTCTTATAGAGGTATAAAATTAGAGTCATTATGTGAGTTGTTGCAATTTTATGTGTTATTGAGCTATTAAGAGACATTTTTAAGAAGATGTTTATAGCAATTACACCATAAAGCAAAAGTTATATTAAAACAGGATATGAACTGAATAAAAAATAAAACAGAAGATTAGAGAATAAATGTAGATATAAAAACTATAATAAATGCCAATGTTTGAAAATATCAAATGAAATGGCACAATTAAAAATGTTATTAAAAAAGCTTATAATGAGTTGAGGAAATATTTCCTACTATTTCCCCTATAATTCTTGTAATGCAGGAGACTTGCTATAGTATTTTTTCAGTTCATTTTTTTAATAATGAAATGTTTCCTTCTCTTACCAGTTATTCACAATATCATATCATTTTTCCTTTAAAAAAATTCTGTCGTTTTACACCATAGCAATCAAAAACAAAAACAAGTGAAAGTAGAACAATGCTTCTTCAGACCTCATTTAAGTACTATTCTTTTTGCTCACAAACTGTTTCTAGAGGACGAGAGAGCTGTTAAAGAAGACGGATATCATACAGGCATGTCAATCACATTTAATAGGCAGTGGTGGAAGGTAATCTCCTTCTCCCCATCAGTCTCTGGCAGACTAGTAGACAGAACTCATTACTGTGCAAATGAACCTGCCAGACGCTTCAGCCATTTGCCTCACTAGAGGTCACAAAGAGTTGACACCAGTTAAAACTGGTTAAATGTGGCCTGAGAAGGAACAAGAGGGAGCAGCTCCATAGTTTGAAATAAACAGTATCATATTGACACTAACCTTAAGGGAGTTTAAAAAGTCCTCGTGGAACTGTGGGGGGGAAATCGTTGCATCAAAGTGGTTCATGTGTTTAAAATTAGTTCCTCCCATTATTTAATATATGTGAAAAATGTGCATTTAAGCTTTCCAGTATGATGGTATGACAAAATGTCGGCTCAGCATCCTTTAGCCTGAAAAGACCTATAGATTTTTTAAAAGGTCAATCTCACAAATTTCAGTGGGCTACAGTTTTTTCCTGGGTCAATCTTTTGACTTAAAAGCACTTGGAAAACACCTTCTTGTTAATAATGATGGTAATACTAATTATTATTGTTAGTCCCATTGAGGGTTTCTTACTCTGAAGAGCTCTGCTAAGCATCATCTTGTTTAATTTTTAAAGCTGCTCAGCGAGATAGGCATCATTATCTTTGTTTTACAATAAAGGAAACTAGAGATACAAGATACTGGAATTTGCATCAAGTCATCAGTTCAAAAGCAGAAAAGTTCTAATCTGAATTCAGCTGAGTCTGACTCCAAAGTAATCTACCTAGAGTCTCATCGTTTTCTCATGATTTCTCACTTTGTATGTTTCTCTTCACTAATGTGTATATGTAGGGAGAAGGAGAATATGCATATTTAAATATAAAACATTATGAAATGCCTCTTTAAGAAAAAAATGCTTCTCCTTAGAAAACCAGTTATAATTAATAAATATAATTGTTGGTATTGCAATACTTTGGTTTTTGTAAAGAATTTTGAGTTTCTTATCTGGACCCCATCTTTAAACCTTGAAAGGCTTACCCATCACTAGTTCTTAATTTTCCAGGGTTCCCTTCTGGGCTAGAATATTTGTTATGATTAATGTACCTCTGATCTTTTTTGCATAACAGAACCTGGAAAAATATATAGGCTATTTATTTACCTAATCTCGATCTCAAGAATTGTTCCTGCTTTAGGTGCTATCTCTAGTGCATATTTCAAAGTCTGTCAGTAGAAGTGGCTCAGTTTATGGAATAAGCATTAGAAATTCAAAAAGATTTAAATCCCTAGCTTTTCCTAGCTTTCTAGATTTAAGCAAATAAATCAACTCCTAAACCTTAATTTTCAGATCAGGGTAACAGGAAAAATAGTATCTACCTTATATAATTGTGAGAATTAAACCCTAATATAAGTAGAGCTCTATTGAAAAGAACACCTAAAAATTATATTCAGTAGGGGGCACCTGGCTGGCTCAGATGGTGGAGCATGTGACTCTTGATCTAGGGGTTATGAGTTCCAGCCCCATGTTATGCATTCTAAAATATCCCTAGTAATAGAGATCTAGACTAGAACTCACTCAATGAAATGTTAAATATCTCTATCATAAGAAAATAAGGCCATTAAGAATAAACGTATTATGGAGAATAACAAGGAATTACTTTTATTTCTCCAATATCCTCTTCGCTGGTTCCCATGTAACCCTTTTCCCTAAATCTTCAGATTTACTATTCTAAAATAGTAAATTAAATTCATAGTATTTGAATGTCCCTGGCTTGCTTCTCTCTTGTTTCTATGTTCACAGATCAGAGAAATTGAAATGAACCCAATAATGGCTTCAATTTCTTGCTCTAATAAAATACCATATTTTGAAAACAATGTTTTAAGTTACTTCGTTTTAAATAAGAAAACATTTGTATGAAAATTAGTTCTAAACTTCTTAAGTATATCCATTGTACATTAAAGCCAATGGCTATTAACTCCCAATAGTGACAAAGATGTATTCAATACTACCTTAATTTTAATATCTATGCAAATAACTGGCTGTTGGACTGATATTTTTTTAAAGAGAAAATTCAGAAATCTCCATCTAATATATTTTCCTAGTGGACTTTCCAGCATTTTTCTAGCCATGATTTCAAAGTTAACCTTTCAAAGATGAAAGAGCTGAAAATAAACAAATCAATGTGAGAGAAAAACTGGAGAGATTTTATCTTTGGAAGACAGAGGAAGAAAGAAAATAAGACAGAGACAGAGGGAAAGATCAGAGGTACATTAATCATAACAAATATTCTAGCCCAGAAGGGAACTCTGGAAAATTAAGAACTAGTGATGGGTAAGCCTTTCAAGGTTTAAAGATGGGTTCCATAAGAAACTCAACATTCTTGTGATTATCCTAACCTTTCTCATAGAGGTTGAAATCAGATTGGAAATATGAGAACAAAGTTTCTTGTAATATATTGCTCCTTCCAGAGTCCATCCAGCTGGAAATGCAGAGAAGCATGAAAATGCAAAAGAAAACAAATAGAAATAAGCTAACCAAATTTTGAACCATAGGAAAGGTTCACTTGAGTTTGGGTAGGCATAGGTCACTTCTTTTTTCACATGAACTGATTATTCCCTTGTTTCTAATAAGAGCACTTTGTTGTTTTTTCTAAATGAGCCTTCATGGAAATAGTTCATCATGTCTTCACAAAGATCTGGGATTATTATTTTTTCCCTGAGAAAGAGTTTAAACATCATGGCAAAGTGTTGAAGAGAAGGACATAGTTTTGGATTAGGGCATAATGGTTGAAATTGGAAGTAATTAATGAGAAAATTCTTGCAAATGGCGCAGATAGCAAAATGGATGAATTATGCTATATTATAATAGACTCAGGAAACGTTTGAAGGCCAGGAGCCTGACAGAATGATATAAAGGGATCAATGTACAAATTGCAATATTAGTGCTCTGATTCCATTTTTCTAAAGAGAAACATTGTAATTACAGAGCCAAATTATCTCAATCTGTAATAATGCACTGAATAAGTGTCTCCATATTCATATCTAAACTTATTTTATGGTTCAGAGAACAAAACGTCAGGTCAGAGAAGCAAAACCGCTGAGAATTTTCATGTGATGTGAAGAACGACAGAGTTTTCCGCTGTACTGGAGAGGAGAAAGAAACTTATATATGGCAAAAATATCTCTCGAGGTTAAAAAACAAAATAGAAAACACACTTTGTTTTCTCCAAGTCCAAAGCTGACCTATAACACACACACACACACACACACACACACACACACACGCGCGCGCGCGCGCGCGTGCGCTCCTGTGCCTACAAGTGTCCCTTATTAAATTAAATTAAAAAAACAACAACAACAACTCAATCATGCTTTAAAAATGGAAAAGATCAATTGATTGACATAGCTGAAAAGCTCAGTGGTAAGTCTGGTGGCAGACCTAAGGCGAGCAGGACTTCAGCTCCATTGTTCTGTGATTCTTTCAACAATGCCCTCTTCTTTAGGTTGGCTGTGCCCCAGGCTCTCTTTCCTAGTTTGGAGAATGGCTGCCACTAATATTCCATTAAGGATGAAGAAGAGTAACAATTTTGATCATCATCACCTAAATCCCTGAATTTGGCCAGGAAATGCTAACTCTTACTTTATGAGGCTATTACTCATTCCTAAATCAAACCTTCAGCACAGGGACAAGATTATGTTGATTGAATCATGTCACTGAGGGCCTATCCATGGAGCTTGGTGTGGGTTTAATATTATAAAAATCACAAAGATAAGTGACACTAGAGGAAGGCTAGTTCCCCAAAGGAAAATCTGGATGCTGTTAGAAAAAAAGGGAAGCTGGTGAATAGTAAAGCAAGGACTACTCCATACAGTAGTAAATGTAATGGATGTAGATCTAGAAGTCCAGGCATAAGAAAAACCAAAGGAATGGGACTCCATATAATGTTAGTTCATTTTTCTCTATGTAATTGTTATTGGTTGAATCATAATAAACTTCAAATTTCATGCCTTCCACAAATATTTTATTATTATAAAAGTAACTTTTGTCTGCATACTCTTCATTATAGGAAAGTCAAGACATCTGACTTTTTAAAAAAGGTTATTTATTTATTTTAGAGGGAGAGTGTGGACGGCTGGGCAGGAGGGGAGAGGGGCAGAGGGAGAGACTCTTCAGTAGATTTGCCACTGAGAGCCAAGCCCAAGAAGGGCAGTGCTAGATCCCAGGATTCTGAGATCATGACTGAGCTGAAACCCATCAGATGCTCAACTGCTTGCGCCACCCAGGCACCCCTAATGCTATCTTTAACAATTTTCCCTCACTCCTACCTTTTCTGTTTCTATTGCCCAATTTCTTTTTTTTTTTTTTTAAAGATTTCATGTATTTATTAGAGACAGAGAGAGAAGAGACAGGCACAGACACAGGCAGAGGGAAAAGCAGGCTCCATGCAGGGAGCCCGACGTGGGACTCAATCCTGAGCCTCCAGGATCACACCCTGGGCTGAAGGCGGCGCTAAACCGCTGAGCCACCCGGGCTGCCCCCTATTGCCCAACTTCTAAACAATATCCCCAAACAAAGCACAATAAAAAAAAACTATCCAAGTTTAAAGAAGATTTTTAAAATTTATTTGAGAGAGAGAGTGTTGGGAGGAGGTGGCAAGGGGGAGGGAGAAGGACAAGCAAACTCCACAGAGTGCAGTGCCTGACAATGAGCCCAATACCATGACCCTGAGATCATGACCTGAGCTGAAACCAAGGGATGCTCAACCGACTGAGCCAACCCGGCATCTCCAAAATATGCAATTAAAGAGATGATTTTATTTCAAGAATGATCAGTTTGTATCTTTACTTAACATATTTAGATCAGTTGTTTTCCTTGCATCTACCAACTGTAAATGTTATTTGTTATTTTTCTTTTTCTTTTATCTTTTTAATTTGAATTCAATTTTCCAACATATGATGTAACACCCAATGCTCATCCCATCAAGTACCCTCCTTAGTGTCTGTCACCCAGTCACCACATCAACCCCCCACCTCCCCTTCTGCAACCCTTTGTTTGTTTCCCAGAGTCAGAAGACTCTCTTGGTTTGTCTCCTTTCTGATTTTTCCCCCACTCAGTTGCCCTCATCTTATAGTCCCTTTCACTATATCTTATATTCTACATATGAGTGATGTTTCTCTCTAGGTACTAAATGTTGAGAATATCCTTCCTATATTTTCACCAAGAATAATCACATTTCATCTAAATTTGAATTCCTATTTCTACAAAGTTGTAAATTTTTTATCTTCTGAATGTGTGTAACTTTCTAAAAATTTAATTTTATTTTTATTCACTCATGTATTTATTAAACAACTATTTATATGTACTTACTATGTACTAGATAATCACTTTCCAGTTGTTGGGGTAGGTACAATGAACAAGCTAAATGAAATCTCTAGCCTCATTGAATTTATAGAGTAGTGGAGGGCAGTGAATAATAAATAGAATATGGTATCTCTGATGACAGTAAAAATTACGGAGAAAAATGTAAAGGAGAAAAATAGGAAGGGTTGGTTTCCATGTTAAATAGTGTCACCAAGAGAGATCTTAACGGAAAGAAATAACAAACACCTATATTGAAGATATTTATGTGGATACGTGGTGAAAATGATTTCCAAGCAAAGGAAAAGCAGATGTCATGGCTCAAGCCAGAACATAGCTGGAATTTTCCAAGGACAATGATGAATAGTGTTATGGGGGCAGATGGAGACTAAGTTAGAGGAAGAGCTAGTGGGAAATTAAGTCAGAGAGGAAACAAGAAGCTAGATTACATCTGTCTCTTTCCCCATCTTGATCAGTCATACCTATGAAAGCATTATCTACTTGATAAAACTTGCTATGAATCATTGTCTTTATTTGCTTTATTTATGAACTCTATTTTGGTTTTCCCTTCAAGTCGTACCTTTATTAATGTATTTTTATTTGTGATCATTTAGTTGTCCTTTTCTAGATTTTGGGAGGATAATAATCTCATTTATTTTCAATTTTCCTATTTGGTAGCAATAAGCACGAAGGATGTCTGTTCATCTGAGTATCATGTTAGCTCTACCTCCAAGCTTTTGATGCACTGTGTTATCAATGGTACGTATTTATCATTTGGTGACAATCTCCATTTCGTATTGTTTTTAATTCCTCTGAATAGTGTTTTAATATGGGGCTTATGAATTTCCAGATGTATAAATATTTTCAGCTACTCTAATTTTATTATGTTGTACTCTGATGAAAAGTCTGTATTATTTCTGCATTTTGGTATTTGTCAATATTGCCTTTATGATCATTTTTTGTGGACTTCCCACATGGATTTAGAAACAATGTATATTCTTGCTTTTGGTGGTTCAAAATTTAATGGTATCTGTACCAGGCAAAAAATAATAGCCCTTAAAAGATGTTCATACCCTAACCTCTATAATTTGTTAATCTGTTACTTTACTTTAGGAAAGGGAATTTGCAGATGTGATTAAGATTAAGGACCATGAAATGGGGAGATTATTCTAAACTCTGTGGGTGGGCCTAATCTAAGCATGTGAGTCCTTAAATGCAGGGAAACTCTCCTGGCTGTGGTCAAAGAGAGAGAGAGAGAGAGAGAGAGAGAGATGACAATTGAAATTTGAGAGATGTGATTTTGCTGGCTTTGAAGATGGGAGAAGGGAGCAATGACCCAAGGATTATGAACAACCTCTAGAAATTAGAAAAAGCAAGAACACAGGTTCTTTTTATGGCCTCCAGAAAGGACTGTAGCCTCACTCACACTGGATTTTAGGTCAGCGAGAACTGTGCAAGACTTCTGATCTATAGGACTGTAAAATATTAAATTTGTGTTGTTTAAGCCACTAAATTTGTGATACCTTGTTATAGTAGCAATAGAAAACAACTACAATATCTACTAAATCACTATCTACTAAATCACTCTTACTGTTTCAATTATTTACCTCTTTTATATTATTATTTATTACTTTCACTTGATCTGTCAATTTCTGAAGCCCTTTTGATAAATCATTGGCTTTTGCCACATTTTTCTTCTATTTCCATTGCTATATAACTATATACATACATATACATAACTATATATATACATATGTATATAGTTAGTTAGTTGAATAATAGTTTAGGCTGCTATGTATTTTTAATATCTCCCTCAAAAAGAAACTAAGTATATTATTCCAACTGTCCTGGTAAGTATTAAAGAGGGTGTGGTATTAAGGCAGAGCTATTCAGAATGCAAATAGGATGCTGATGTTAAAGACAATTTAAATTGGTAAGACCTGGCAATGCAGTGAATAGGTGGGATGAAAGAGTAAATATTTAAGGCGGAATTCCAAGTTTTTAGTTTGAATGATTGTGAAGATGCTGATTCATTCAGTAAGTAACAGTTTTGATAATACAAAAAACTGTAATGTAATACACCTTTGTAGGAAACATCTTTCACTTTTGTGACTATCAGATGGTTTGAAGGGAAAGCCAGGAAGCTGTAAGTCAGGAGTGATCAAAGTTACAGTGTGGCATCACAATAAACCCAAGAGTGGTAGGGGCAGTGCTCTAACTGGATGGCCTTTGTCCTGTGCTTCTGACATTTCCTGCTGCCTAGCCAAAACAGGTTCTGGCCATTCCCCAAGCCTTTTTTACAAGCCTCCTTCTGATTCTATCACATATCTAAATTCCTTTCAATAAACTATTTTTTTTCTCAGTTAAGCCAGAATGAGGTTCTATTACTTCCACACCAGATCTCTGTGAGATATAACATTTTTCAGCTCCAATATCAATGCTTTATAAATAAAATGGAAATAATTCACAAAAATCTAACATATATTATAGATAAACTATGCAGTAAGAGTCACAAACCAGACACTGTAATTTCTAATTGCATATATGTGTTTTACTTGAGTTCATCTTTGATGTTGAACTATTCCTCAGTTGTGAATTGGTCCTATTTAGGACTGCACAGAAAATATTTTAGGTTGTCCACATTTATATTTTGTCTAATTATTTAAAACATAAAAAATTAATTTAGACCATCAAATTAGTTCACATTTAAATGCACAAAATCATTTTATAGTGTTATGTTTTAAAATGAAGGGTTTATTATGATATATTAAAATGCAAGGGCTAGATATTTTAAAAATATAGAAGATTGTTAAGAAAATGCTACACCATTGCTTGATTAGAAAAATCTAACACTTGCAAATGCTTCTGCATTTTCTTCCATTTTTTACACTTTTTTTCTTTATTTTATATGCTTATAACTGTAGAAAATCTTACACTTAACTTTTCAAGTCTATAGATGCTTAACGCTTTGTCTTTACTTAACAGTATCCTATAGTGATCACTTGCTTGTTCATCCCCCCATCTTTATATAGTACATTATAAATGGTATTATATTTTTAGAGTGCTTTTTAATTAAGACTTAGAAGTGGAAATTGTAAGCTAAAACAAACTTTTTAAACTTCTTGAAGCCTCCTGGTGGTGGGCTTTATTTGTGTTATGCTAGTTTTGAGTGCCTACTGTCATGGAATGCCAAAATATGCCAGGCAGACAATAACAAGGTACCCTATATCTGCTCTGAAAAGGTGGTCTAGATTTTTTGGATAGAAATTCCAAGACCATTTTAATATATACAATAACTGGTCATCTCCTCTTGCCAAGGAGTCTTAAGTATAGAGTTTGAATATCACTAAAGATCTCAATTAGTGTATAATCAACAAAATCTGGTCAGGAAGCATTCTGCAAACAGACATAGGCAAAAGAGGCAGAGATGGAGAATTCACATATATAACTTATATATATATATATTATATATAATGAAATGACTTGATTTCTCTGTATACAAGTAACTACATCTACATTTGATAAAATAGTATATTTAAAAACAAGAGTGCCCCTATTTTTAGCACTATCTTATTAATATAAAGACAAAATCTATGCATAGGTTAAATATGTATATTTAAAAAACAAACTAAAGTATGATTTATGTTTCCCCTTTCACATCTGCAGTTATTTCGGGCAGTCTTGTAACACCAATAGCATAACTGAAAATTCGGGACTGAGGACAAAACTCAGAAAATGATAAACTTTCTTGCTTCTATCTCAGAATGTGAAAATTGCAAAAGATCTGTTACAATGATAAAAGTATTGGGTAGTGATTATTAAAGGAAAGCTTCCATAATTGGTTTTATTGAACCAATAAAACAGAACAGAAAAGAAGATGGAAAAGCTATAATACAGGCCTTTAAACAAGAAGAGATGAAAGACAATGAATCATTTTTTTTTCTCAAGAAAGAAAGGGTATATATTACACAGCAGAGCCTAATTATTCTAGACAAAAACAAAACAAAACAAAATAAAACAAAAAACAAACCAACCATAAAACAACAACACAAAAATCCTAATTTTGGAACTTTAAAGGTTCTAGTTGCACTTCATATTTATTCTACTGAGACATTTAAAATTTAACTTGAAGACCTGGTTGTCTGCAAGTTTGCTTTTAAGATCCTAACTTTAGACAGCCTTTAGTTCTTTATGAATACCTTATCCACTTTTCTATTTAGTCGCCTTCAGCCAAAACACACATCTGTAGTTAAATTGAGTTTATTACTGGTTGTAGCAAGGGAGGACATTTACCATATGAACCATGGTATATCTCAGTCACAGGTTGTTAGAAAGAACTTGAACAATTTGGGTACTGATTGAGAAATTTGGTGAAAGGTATAAAGAAGTGGAGGAGGTATGTTCTCAATTGGGTATTATTAGAAAGGGGGAGCAATTTTGTGATCGGGCAAGTCAGTCTTATCTGTGGAGCACACAGACTAGAGTGAGGAGGAAGATAGAATAGGAAAAGAAGTAGGAGTCACTCAGTAGGAGCCAGAGGATGTGTGCTATTTTGTGAGTTGCTCAGTGACTGTCTAAGGTAAATGTTTATCTTAAGCATCAGATAAATGTGTAAAGACATGGAGGCTTAGCTGTGAGTGTCAGATGTGTTGCCCAAGGTCCAACTGAGATACAGGAACTGAGGGGTTTACAGTGTTAGAAAGGCTCCATTTCTGTTGTTTTCCTGTGAGGCTCTATTTACTCATGTTCTATATTTCATCTTGCATCTGAATAAACCAAAGATGCTATGCTTCCACTCCAAAGGGCGAGGCAAGGATGTTTAATCATTTTCTGAGTTTTGTCCTCAGCTTCGAAACATCTAATAACATCTACGAAGAACCAGATCCCAAATATGTTCTAAGATGTTAGCTTCGAACAAACCTCAGCCAACACTGGCATCAATCCCTGCCACCTTTGATAATTTATGAAATAATACCTATTATTCACCTGTCACTTGCTCTTGATCCACCTGTACCTGGATTCCTGAAGGAACATCTATCCTGGACCTCTTTTGCCATTATAAACCTAACCCCAAATCATAACTCACTCTCCTTTCCTTTCCGAGTCTTCCACACATTCTACTTGCTGTATCCTGGCACTTAAGCTATTCAATAAACTCTACTTTCATGTCCTCTGGCTCTTTGATTCCTGTGCTTTGTGAGGCTAAGGACACTCTTGGCTGTTCCTGCTGGGTACCCTCTGGGTTTTCAAACCCAGCCTTCCTGTGTCATAATGTCCAGGGCTGCTTTTTTTTTTTTTCTACATTAAATATTTAGCACTAAATAGAATTTTAAAGAAGAGGGAAGGTCATCTCTCTTTGATTTGGAAAAAAAAAAAAAAAAAACTTTTCAGAAAGACCAGTGTGTTATTGAGTAGTTCTACATATTGTTGAGGAAATTTTACAATTGTTACATTTTATTAGCTAAAATATTAAGCAATATATTTTTCTGAAGCCAATTAAAAGTTTTCTCCACTCGAAATTTATCAAAAAAATGTTTTTCTTCCCTCGTTTGAACTGTATGATTACCTTAAAATTGTTTTCCAATAATTCTTCAGTATTACATACCATTTCATAAGTACCTAGAGAATTTACCCTGAAGACTCATCAGGAAATTGGGCCAACGTCCTTAAGCTGATTTATTGGTGTATTACCCTGCATGAAGAGGATTTATGGGAGGATGAAACAGAGCATGAAAAAAGGTAAAGATCCATTGGAATTAAATAAAAGCAAAAAAGCCAGTGCTTGAGCACATTCCTTAAGGAAATTGTTATCAACTCTGACCTTTGGGGAACTATTATAAGAAGTATAAGGAATATCAAATGGATTTGATTTTAAAAACAACTCATCTTTGATGTTATAATGTAGAGATTAATTTAAAATGTTTTGTTCCTTCAGTTCATATTAGGAGAAGGTAGGGTACGAAATTTTGCTTTGTTAGCAAAAATTGAAGCCAAAGTAATTCAATGTAATTACCTTGTGATATGTTTTATGTGTGCTTTTACTTAAGCAATGTCTCAGAAATTTTGACTCTGTAAGGCAAGAGAGTTCGGCCATTTTCAATACACTAATCGTACACTAATCAGGTTTTCTTTTCTTTTTTTTTTCAAGACTGGAGTTATGATCTTAATTTACAACAACAAAAAATATTATTTAAACTACCAAAATGCCCCCTGAATCTGGGCTAAATTAAGTGGAGATACTTAAATCGCTTTACTTCTACCTCATGCAGACATGATCTAACTTCAATCTGTTTACCTAAAAATTTCCTGATACCTCAGATTCATAAGAATTTACTACTCTCAAATATTTTTTAAACTTCTGAATTTAAGATAGATTTTATTTTAGACAAAATGATTATTTTCATGTTGTGTGGGGTTAGTACAGTGACCGAGTTAGTTTGTAAGATTTTGGTAGTTTTTCTTCAGAATTAGAAATTAAAAAAAAATACACTGTCACATTTAAACCAAAGAATTCAGGTATTAGGAAGGAATACTTTGATTTTCACTTTGGAAAATGCCAAATTTATCCAAATTAATTTTCATGATTCACATATTATTAAGAAGGAAAGAAAGAAGAGAGAAAGAGAGAGAGAAAGAGAAAGAAAGAAAGAAATGTCAAGCAAGCAAGCAAGAGACCAATTTTCAAAACTGGGCAAGCCTCCTCCAGGACATGGGCTTTAGAACTCCCCACATCTCAGGGCTGTTTCATCACATCCACTTCCTTCAGAGAGGCACCCAAAGAGCTGCACTGTTGTTGAGACTTGTGCTATCACACTAAGGCACTACGCTGACCACTTAGTTCTGCAGCATTATCAGTTCACTCGTTCCTTTCCACTGTTTTTTTTATTGTCCTCTGAATGCTTCTAGTGGTGGAGCTATTTGAGGGGAACATACCAAACCCAACCAAACTAAATGCAAAACAAATATTTTCCCAGGCCGGGTTCCCTGAAAGCCAATTCCGAGATGGAGATGAGTGTGCAAGAAGTTTACTAACAAGCTTTTCCCTTGTGAGGAGGGAAAGTGATGAAGCATCAGTGGGTAGAGGGAGGCAGATAAACCTTGTGAGGTGTCAGCAGAGGCCAAGGCTGGGCCATCCAGAGTTTTGTACAGCAGAGATGAGGGGCCTGGCTTGGACAGGCTCATGCTGAACAGGCATTGCTGGCAGTTTGCACTGGTATGGGCATGTGACCTTGTGTATGGTTGCACTCCGGAAGCTCTGTTTTCTTTTTATCTTTTAGATTTTATTTATTTATTTGTGAGACACACAGAGAGAAACAGTGTGTGTGCAGGGAGGAGCAAGCAGGAGTGGGAGGAGGAGCAGAGGAAGAGTGGGGAGAAGCAGACTCCCTGCTGAGCATGGAGTCCTAGGAGGCTGATCTCAGGGTGTTGAGATCCTGACCTGAGCTGAAGTTGGATACTTAACCCTTGGCCAACTGAGCTGGCCTCTGAGCTGAGGAAGTTCTGAAACCTGTCAGCCCTTACTTCCTGAAGAGTACCTTGGTGGCTCATCACAGTGTACACCCCCAACACTATGAATCTACTTTTTCTACTTGGTACTGCAGACATAAAAGATCCTTTGGTCTCTGATCAAAGTTGCTTCACTAAAAAGAAATAAAATCTATGCTCCTTTAAAAAATTAACTTGCTTTAAAACTTTATTTTATAGTAAATATATACATCTATATTTTATTGTCTTCTATAGAGGCTTAGAGTGTGTATGTTTCCTATATATTTTTGCAGCTACCATGTTTAAAAATAGGATAAATGTCCTCAAAATATGTAAATAAACTAGGTATCTGTGTATCCAAGGCATCCCATTTTTCCACTATATAGCTGTATAAAACTTACGTGCTCCAGACTTCAGAAGGTTTTAGAATTATAGAAAGTTAAAGAATAGTTTTGTGGGTGATGAAAAAAACATCAGTAATCATCTTGGAACACAAAAGAAGCACCTTTGGAAAATACGGAAAACTTTTAATTTAAATTATACAATAGAAGTTGCTTTGAACTGCTAAATGCTTTGGGAGTCTGTAATGAAAAACTATTTCCACTGAAACCCCAAGCTGTATAGGGTATGCCACATAATAGATGAATATTTCATTGATCTCAAAATAGAAATTTGATTTTTAAATATGGACTTAGAAACTTTTAATGTTTTTTACACAAAATACTGTGTACCATTTCCATGAGAAAGAATGATTTTTCTCATTTGTAAAATGAGAGCATTAATAACAGTCCCATTGGGTTATTATGAGAGCCAATTAATATAATGCATGTAAAGTGTTGAACACAATGCCTGATAATTATCATTATTCAATAAATGTTAATGCTTATTTTTGTTGTTGTTAATGTGAAGTTTTTATCACAGCATTACAAAAATAGCTAGTTTGCAGTGAGGCGTTCTATGACATATTTAGCAATAACTTCTAAAGTTTACATCCTTCAATACTAAAGTGTTAGTTCAAAAATACATTTTAAAATGTTTGTATTTACTTTCATTTTTGGATATGGAAAAATTTCACAAAACGTGTATTTTAGCCATTACAACTCACTAACGATATTCTTCATATAACATCGCAGTGTTTTCTGATGTAACCAGTTTTATGGTTTTCGGTGAGGTCACTATTATTTGGCTAAGATTATCTATTGAAATGATCACAAAGTTTGTTTGTTAATAAAGCTAGAGCTCATCTAAATACAATTTAGAAATTGGGTGTTTCTAAATTTCCCAACTATATGTATTTGATTGAAAAAGAAATGAGCATATCCCTTCTTTAGCCATTTCTCCAAGGAATGAGAAGTAAGATCAGAATTTAAGGTAAATAGATTAATACTATAAAAAAGATGGTTGCTTGGGTCAAAGTAAATATAATTTTTAATTATGCACTGCAGAATCAGGAATTGTGAAATGTCTGCATTGGCCTTGTAAAATGCACTATTTGTATAAAGCTTCCTTCTCAATATGTATTAGCTTTGCTGTGCCCTTAGCTTACTTACAGAAATCCTTTCTCTGGGTAATGTTGCTGCTCATAGTAATATTTTCGTGTTAGACTTTATGTTTATTAGATTACTTAATTCACAGAAAGACCACTGTGCAGATTGGACATACAAAGTAAAATGTGAGTCGTCAGGAAACTAGCTGAGTCAGGTACATCGACTGAAATTTTACTTGGAAACTAAATGAATAAGTCTGGGTCGGGCAATAATTGCAAGTAATGTAGAGAAATTGGCTACTAATGAGACTGAAGTGTAATTAGATGCTCAAGATCTTTCCCTAAGTAAATAAAAAACTCAAATTCATGAGAAATAGCTGAGTGGGGAGTGGAGGGCTTGTCACACGTTTGTCAAACATAAACAATTGGGTAAAAAGTTCATAGATCTGCTCATTCCTGGAAGAGGAAGACATGACTTGTTAGGTTTCATTTTATTTGAGTCAACAGTGAACAGGTAGGGGGAGCTCTGACCTTCAAAATGTCATTGTGAGTTGTCAAAGTAAATCTAATTCTTTATGATACATATATAGATTCTGTGGAAAATAGAGCAATGAAGATGCTTTAAGAACGGAACTTCTTATTGAATGACGTGTATGGGGGTTTAGCTCAATGTGAGTAACTCACCAATGAGTGGCACACTGCCCCATTACCGGCATTGTTTATTGCTTCGTTATGTTCTATCACCAGTCCAAGTGCTATCTAGTTTGAACTGACATCTAATTAGAAGACTGCATCCCCTCTCAAAACCATCAAATATCCTCATATGGAATATGAAATTAGCTTGATTGGGAATTGTTTTGTGTGAAACTGTTTTGTGTGGCTTTGAAAAAACTAGATAGTTTATGGCCACATGAGTTGTTCTTCCTGAGGTCTGTTATTTTTCCTAATTGGTTTATCTTAGAAACATTAACTATTTCTGTGAAATGTATCCATCAATAATAGCACTTATTTGACAATGGAACAGATGGTATGTAATTTATATACCCTTGAATTGGTCTCTCCATGGAGGGGTGGGGGAAAAGAATGAAGGCACTCCTCAAATGGAAACCGAGAGACAGAAGGATGGAGATTCATGGTAGAAAAGGAGACACACAAACATATCCTGCTAAAATTTTGTCCTTAGTTTCCTCATTTTCATTTTTCCTATCTCCCAAGATAGGTATCTTTTCATTTTGTTTTTATCTCCTCACCCACCTCCACCATTTTCTAGAAGGGCAAAGCTAGGGTGGGTAGACATATGTATTTCTAGGAATTAATTCCATATGATGCTTGGAATAACTATAATGGATGGGCCTGGGGAATACCTGTGCATTTTTCCTTTAATATTAGAAAGGATAAATTCAAGCCATATACAAGATTTTTAGTTTTTGCTTTTGCGTTTTTGTGGTTGTTACAATTTGTCTCGGCATGTTGTAAAATTTGCTTTGCTTTTGTTTTCCAATATTTGGGAGAATCCTGAACATGTGACTAACACTGTCTTTTCCCAAAGGTATGCTTTACTATCAAAGGTATAATGCTTCAGATTTGATCTTGAGTTATTTTATTGTCTATCATTCCATAATGTATAGGAAACTGCACCTAGGAAATAATTTCCTTATTTATTTATTTATTTATTTATTTATTTATTTATTTATGATAGTCACACACAGAGAGAGAGAGAGAGAGGCAGAGACAGGCAGAGGGAGAAGCAGGCTCCATGCACCGGGAGGCCAACGTGGGATTCGATCCGGGGTGTCCAGGATCGCGCCCTGGGCCAAAGGCAGGCGCTAAACCGCTGCGCCACCCAGGAATCCCGGAAATAATTTCCTATGTTCTGAGAGTAAGATAGATTGGCTGCTGGAGGATGCATAAAGAAAACACTATTCTTGGGGAACTAGAAACATTTAACTTCAGTAAATTGTAGTTTCCTTTAATTAGTATCCCTTTCCTTTGCCTACTGCTTTTGTTTCTATTTCTTTGAAGAGTAAACTTAAAATCAGGCTTTTGTCTTTTCATCATGTGTCATTCCTAATTCCCCAAATCCCAGTAACCCTAGGACAGTAAGTGTACTTAGGAACAACAACAATTTTAATAATTTAATTCTGCTGGCTAGAGCAACCTCTGGCTTTTGTGAAATGCTTCCAAGCAGGAGACACTTCAGTAATGTGCCAGTTGTTTTGTTTCGAAGCTGACATGCTGCCAATACACAGAAGATGGAAATCTATTTTGTGAATATAATTGTTTTGAATGGGGTAATACTATTTATTTCATTCTAATATGATGCTAAATTGTTAATATGTTCACAGGGCATCAATAAACATCTCAAATACACTGTTTATGCTTATAAATTGATGTGTTAATGAATTTTCCTCAATAGAATTCCATCACACGAATCCCCCTGGGCTTTTATCTGAAATTCCTAATCTGTCAGAAATTGCTTGGGGGTGTGGATTGCACAGGTTAGAATGATTCAGTTCCTCACTACTAGCCTTTGTGTGTTAGTATGTTTCCTCTAAAGCACAAAGTATTTTAGTTGAAACTGTACTTTCAGATTACTCTCAGACAAATCTAGGACAAGGACTTCTTGTAAAAATTAGATTATCTTCGAGGGTGAAGCAAAATAAAAGGCTGGCTAATTCAGTGCTAACAACACACAAATCAATAGTAAAAAAGTGTGTTCCATTAAATAAAAATGTAACTCTACAGAAATATTTTTATATTTTTGTTCAAAAAATAGAAAGATAAAACTGAGCCAGAAAGTAATCAGTAGTCATATTTTTCTTTTGATAATTTACACATTTAAAAAAATCCTTGTAGCTCAACACTTAACATTTGAATCGTTTACTAGTACTCAATGTCTTTTCATATGAAAGAAAACATTTCTTATAGTATAGTTAAATTTATGCTTGGAGAATTACTTATTCGCTGTGATAATTGGGTTGAATAAAGAAGAAGTAAGTTTCAGGCAATGGAATTGGTCAGTTGCTAAGTGTAATGTAGGGAAAAATCATGCAAATCAGAAAGTTTAATAAGAAAAATTAAATTTATCTACAAAATTAATATTTTAAGGACTTCAACTGTAAATATGGCAAAGCTTAATATTTCAGAAACTGCTATTGACTTTTTGTTCTGTTGTTTCTCCCTCTTCCTACCAGTTGGTAGACTCTTAACACCCTCTCAGTCTGATTTCATAATTTGCCAGCTGTTACCCATTTTGTAGGTGGGAAAGAGGAACAAGCATGTCCTCACTGATTGTGAGTCTCTTCAGTCTCAGTCTCTTCCAGTCTGTACCTATTGACAAAGTCAATCTCTTCAGTCTCTTCCAGTCTGTACCTATCGACAAAGCTTCCTAAGTCATTAAGTATTGAAGAACAGCAACTCTGCTTTCCTTCAGTTCTGTGTGTGTGTGTGTGTGTGTGTGTGTGTGTGTTAAATCTATAAAACATTTATCCCTTCTCCTATCCAGAGGCAGAAGAGGCATATTAGATGGAGCAGCAGGATTTCTAAAATCTTGGGCTTGGAAAATTTAGTAACTTTGATCTCAACAGTATGTTCACCGTGTCCACCATAACCTGCCCTCTCTGGCAAGCTCTGGAGACAGGGCTGTATGTCAATCAATACTTCATATACGCTGTACCTCATAAAATCATTATACCTTGGGGGATATATAGTGAAGGGAAGTGGTTGTTAATAAGTATAAAACTAAAAAAAAAAAAAAAAGTATAAAACTATCTGATAGCCAAACAAAGGGAATGCATTTGGAAGTAATTTGAAAGAGAGTCTCGAAGTCAGAAAATCTAGATTCAAAGGCATTCATTCACTCATCTAAACGTATATTCACTTTTTCATTCAATAAATATTTTTGAGCTCCTGCTATATGCAAGACATAATGGTAGCAACATGGATTTCGAACACAGATTTTTAAATCAATAAACAACAGGTTCAGTGAAAGGATGGGGAAATAACAGCAATCTAGTCAATGAAAGATGGTACAGCTATCCAATTATCAGACAAAGTAGACTTTAGGTTGACACATTTTTTAAGAGAATAGAGGAATGTTTCATAATGATGAAGTAGTCCTCCAGGAACTCTAAATCCATATTCAGCTAACTACATAGATCCAAACTATTTAGAAAGAACAAACAAACAAAAATGAATCAACTAGAAGGAAAAATAGATGAATTCACAATCATAATAGAATACTCTCAATAGCTGATAGAACAAACAGAAAACAATCAGTTGAGATTCAAAGGATATGATATTCCAATTAGCATATTTTCCCCCCAATTAGCAAATCTGATCTAGTTGACATTATTTATAGGCGTATCTGCAGCCAACTATGACCGACTACAGATGCTTTCCCTGAAGCGTTTCATGGAGCATCATGGAACAAGGCACATATTGCATTTATTGACATTGTATGCAAGTCTTATCAAGTATCACATGATTGCAAATTTCATAGGATTAAAATATGTCCTCTGACCATGGTGAAATATAGCTACTACTAAGTAAAAGATAAATAAAAAAACTGAATACAATTTTTAAAGACATTCATTATGCCACATGTAATTTAAAGAAATTTATTTTTATTTTGAAAAAGACATCAGATCAAATTTAACATTTAATTTTGGTATATATAATGTTTTCTAAAATACTTTTAATATTTAAGTTAAACATTTATGAAGTAACTTGATTTAACTTGAAGATATTCAGTCATGGAGGCAGCACTGGGTAATAGTTAAGCAGTTGAGGCCAGTATGCCTAACTGAAATCCTGGCTCAGTCTCATGGTGGTTTTCGGGTCTTAGGCAAGGTGCTTAACCCCACTAAACTTCAGTTTGCTCATCTGTAATATGGGAATGATGATGGCATTTAATTTATAGTCTGACTGTAAAGATTAAAAAGATCATGGAATGAAGTACTTTTCACATAGCAGAAAAAAAAAATCCAGAAAATTTATCAGAGTATGTCTGACATATATTGTTTTCCTGTTATTCAGTTTCTCCAATTCCACAGACTGTAATGGACAAGACAGTTTTTGAAACTCAGGAGACATGATTTGGGGCAAATTTTTTCGAAGTGTTGCAGTGATTCCTTAATCTCCTATCCAATATGTTTGTGTGCCTTCAGGAAAAGTCACATTTATGAATCTATAGCAAAACTAAAATACCACAATACTGAACATGAGTCCACTTGCCAGTAAAAATGGCTTACAATTTTTTTTTGTCTTTTTGTGTTTTGTGTCTGAAACAAATATAATGATAGCTAGGTGAGACTAATAGTCTTCTGTTCGGTAAAATTTCATAACTGAAAGTATTAGAAATATCCCAGATTAATTATAGTGTTTTAGGGGATGAAACTATTTGGCCATAAAGTAATCCCATAATATAAGGTGAATATTTGTTGCAAGAATTTTGATTGACTTCACCTATGAACTTATTTTGAAAACTTCATATTAACTATCATTACTGTGAAATTGAAAAGGTGGAAAATTTGATAAGGAGTCATGAAATCATAGGTTTGTCTATCATTTTCCTGCTTGAGAAACTCTGAAATCTGTCAAGAATGATTCATTTTAATAAATTTAACATGATCTCTGTTTAGACAATTATACTAAGTCTCTGTTGACCTGGCATGGTGTGAATGAATATTGACAATCTTAAAACCTTCAAAATAATACAAATGCCCAAACATGAAAAATTTAACACTTTGAAAATGTTAGTTGGCATGAGTGTTCTGTTGCTGAATAACAATGACCCCGACTTTAATAGGTTAAAACAACATTCATTGGCTCATGGTTCCATAGGTCAGAAATCCATGCCTACCATGACTGAGTTCTCTACTTGGGGTCTCACAGGCTAACATTGGACTGTCAGATGCGCTGAGTTCTAGGCTAGATGTTCTGGGGAAGAATCGGCTTCCAACTGCATTCAGGTTTTTGGCAGAACTTGGTTCTTTGTGGTTGTAGGACTAAGACGGTTTCCTTTCAAAGTTGTCATCAGGGCCAATCTTAGCTCCCAGTTGCTACCCACATTCCTTAACCCATGAATTCACCATCTTTGAAGACAAAAGGGAATTTCTCATCTGTGGAATCCCTCTCATTCGAATTTCTTACTTCCATTGTTTCTCATTTCAGGTGATTAAGTCAGGCTCCCTAAATCAACTAATTTGGGACCTTTTTTACACACAGTACCTATCTTAGTTTTTGATTGAGTAACTGAAAGGAGGTATGTGTACATCAGGCTGGGGATCTTGGAAGTCATCTTAGAGTTCTCTCTACCAAGTAGTTTTGATAATATTTTTAGTAACACAAATTAGTTTTTTAAGAGTTTATTGTTTCCAAACAAACAAAACCTCATCCCCTAAAATAGCAGAAATGGAGTGACTATTTTAGCTGTCATCAATTAATCGTCAGATCAGTCACTTCAATTAACTGGCAAAATAAATTCTTGTAATTTTTTCCTGGTTTTGTTCAACTTTTGCTCAATTCAATTGGCCATTTCGACCACTTGTCTAAATCATGCTTTACATGACAGTTGAAAACACTCATAAAACTGTTGTAAAGCAGTTCTTATTATTTGAAAACAGAAGTTTTTGGCTGTATTATTGAAACATGGCTCTAAACTGATTCCTTTCTGTGTACTCCTTTCCATTTATCTAACTTGAGTAAGCTAATCAATTAATTGAACCATGAAGGTTATTATGTGATTATTGAAGCTAAGAATTGATTAAATACAAAATTAAATGTACACAGTAACTGCATATAGGCCAGTAATCTTTTCTGTCAAGGCAGATAGCAAGTATTTTAGGTTTTGCAGGTCATAAGATCTTAGATCTTTGCTTTTGATTCCTTGTTTTTTCTTTCTTTTTTCTTGTCTTTCTTTCTTTTCCTTCTTTCATTCTTCTTCTCTTTTTTTTACAGCCCTTAAAAATGTAAAATACATTTTTGTATCATAGGCCATACTAAATCTGTCCATGGATTGAATTGGGCTGTGGCTACAACAGGGAAAAAGGAAAAGGAACAAAGTGAATAATCAGCAGACAATGTTTCTATTATTGTTGTTGTTAGGATTATTATTGAAAATTGATTTGGTGTTTCTATATGCTAGATTTTGACTTACATTTATTATATCAGGAAGAAGGCATAATTTTTAAGTTCACATTACAGATGAGGAAATTTAGGCTTCTAAAGATTGAATAAATTGGCTAAGGTTACAATATTCTTCTAAATAGTATTACCAGTACTTGACAACTGACTATACTTGACCTTAGTTTCTACTCTATCATTGAAACTGTAATCTACATAAGAAGACAAATTATACACCTGTACTCATTAAACATGAGTAATAAAATAAGCAGTGAAGTAATAGAATAATTACAGAAAATAGATTACTTCTGCAAACCTTGAAGATGACTTACTAAACTACTTAGGACTTACAATTATGTGAGGTTTTCACTTCTGAAGCAGTTATTGTGCTGTGAGACAAGAAACATATTCTCCTATTTCAACACCGAGAAAACACAAAATTCCAAACAATAAACATTTGTGGCCATTAGTAATTGGTTACTTTTGTTCTATTCTGGAATCCAGTTCCTCTTTGAAAAATATTAAGAAATTCTTTTTTGATGTTTTGAAAAACAACTAGTGTCTAGAATTTACTTCTAAAGCAGTAAAACTTAGAGCTGGTTTAGTGGGGATACTGTGAAACATTAGTTTTCTTTGTCCCTCAGGATCTTACAAATAATATTTCTTAATACAACTAATGAAAAATTGTACGTTCTAAATATTTCTTTACATAAAGTCTTGCATAAATCATTGATGAAATGAGTATAAAATGATCATATTCATTAGACATAAATTTTCTACAAGGAGAATTATAGACTCTACTTATTGAAACTATTCTTAAAGTTCCAAACACAAGGTTGTTCAGTGAGGCACAAGATATATACTTTTTGGTGCTCTAAAACAGCATACTACAAACCGAGTCATTTTTTTTTTTATTTCTTATGAGTTCTTGAATGTTAAATTGCAAAGATTTGAGTGGAGCTTGTCTAGGACACTTATAAATTTATATGTTGTATAACTTATACAACAATAAGTTATGCAACTTAGATTAACTGGACAAATTTTATTAAAGAGATACTATCAAAACTGACACAAAAATAAATAGAAAATCAAAAGCCTAAAGAAATTGAAATTTTAATTGAAATTCCATCTCACAAAGGAAAACCTCAGTTACAGATGCCTTTCCTGGTGGATTCTCTTAAACATTTAATATTATACAGTCTTGTTCATAAAATAAAGGATGTTAGGAATGTTTTCCAACTTATTTTATGAGGCTAGTATTACTTGATATTATGATCTTATAGAGTCATTATTTGTTTTAAACTTATAGACCAATATCCTTCAGTCATTATTTGTTTTAAACCTATGGACCAATATCCTTCAGAAATATAGAAGTAAAAATTCCCCAGATATATTATAAAATAGAATCCAGCTATACTTAAGAATAAAACAGCATAAGCAGGTGTAATTCATCCCAGAAATGTGACATTGGTTTAAAATGTAAATATCAGTCAATATGGTTCATTATAATAACAGCATGAAGCAGAAAGCAATAGATACTCAGAAATTCATAGAATTCAATACCACTCATGGTGAAAACTTGGCAAAATAAGAATACAAGAATTCTCTCAGACATTTATTTATTTATTTTTATTCACTTTTTTTTTTTTTTTTAAATGAGAGAGAGTGCAGGAGCAAGGAGGGAGAGGGACAGAGAGAAACTTAAGCAGGCTCCAGGCTCAGCATGCAGCTCACTGCGGGGCTGATGTCCGCACTCTGAGATCATGAACTGAGAGGAAATAAAATCATGAGACACTCAACTGACTGAACCACCCAGGCATCCCTTCTTTGACTTTTAAAAGATGTTATGAGAAACATTTAGCTATTACCAGGTGATGATATTCACCTTAGTTAGATCAGAAAAAAAAGGACATAGATTTCAAATCTCCTTATTTCTATTTAACATTTTATTTGGATGCCTAGACTCTATGCAGCATGGGGAAAAAAAAACTATCATAGTTTTTCTTGTGATACTGATCAGTCTTTTACTTTTTTAAATATTTTATTTATTTATTAATGAGAGACACAGAGAGAGAGAGGCAGAGACACAGGCAGAGGGAGAAGCAGGCTCCATGCAGGGAGCCCAACGTGGGACTCCATCCCAGGTCTCCAGGATCACGCCCTGGGCCAAAGGCAGACGCTCAACCGCTGAGCCACCCAGGTGTCCCTAGTCTTTTACTCTTGATAATAACATGCACTACCTTTATTCTCTAGAATAAAGTTTACAACTAAATTTGTTGTCCCCTTACTCAAGCCCTGTTGGTTTATATTTAGCTGTTTGTACGCACTATTCAGTGCAGATGACTATGATTTCTACTGCCATAGCTCAACCCATAGTATGATAAGTTCCAGGGAACACAAAAATCAAAGAATAGTGATATCTATCCATGTAGACTGGAACCTGCATTCAAATAATTGGATTAATATTATTTTAGCTTAACATATTGACAGATGATTAAACCAGATGGTACTGTATCTTCTTTCCTACTAAACTTAAATCTCCTAACTGCAATACTTTGTTTTCTCATTTCTTTTTAGATAGGTGACTTTAATAATTACTGTAACAATCACCATTACCACCCTTATAGCTAATATCAACTTCATGCTTGGCCAGTCATTGTGCAAATAACTACTTTTTTGTGTTCTTTAGTATTTTACCACTAGCTTCGCATTTGTTCATCATCATTCAAACTGGTGCAACTCATTTCATTTCCTCCTTCATGCAACAATTTTCTTGTATGGCTATTTTTAACCCATGATTATAAGATTAAAGTAAATTCTTTTGAGTTAACCGTAATAAAAATAAGATGTCCTGGTCTAAATCCTTATACCACATTTGACTATAGTTGGTTTCTACTGCATGGAGTAACAGAGTTTTTCTCTAGGCCTGAGAAGCCTTTTGGTAGAGAAGACACATTTGCACAAAATTTTGACTTAAAATACAAGTAAATTGGGTTCTTTAAAAGCCTCTCATAACATGCCTTTCTATAATTTTTCCTATAACACTCTCCTCTTTGTTGACTTATTAGGCATGTTGGGGAAATGTTGAGAAATTCATCTTAGACTCAAAGCAATGATTGTGATGTATAAGCTTTCCTGAAAGCATTTATATATTTGTGCCCTAGGCTCAAAAACTCATCTAAAAAGCCAGGCAAAGACCTTGTTACCCAGCAAAATAAAAATATAAGTTTTGTTTACAGTTATCAGAATAGATAGTATATATGGATTCTCCATGCCCTCTAAAAGTGGGAAAGTGTGTGTATCCTAATGTACTTTCGTCAAGGAAGCTTAGAGTGGAGTAGCCATTCATCAGAGGAGACACTGTTGACTCTGTAAAGCTGGAAGCTGAAAAAAAAAAAAAAAAAGAGGGAGGGGGAACAGCAAGGCTGCTTGCTCAGAATAGATGCGAATGGTCAAACATCAAAATATATAGATGCTAAAGGGTTTGGCATATACAAAAGAAATTCAGTCTATGCCTAAAAATAAGAACACACAGATAGAGCTACATCCACAGGCTTTTACATCTGCAGCCCTTCAAGTGGGTTAAAAGTCAACTTGAATTGAGCTACCCAAAGCTGATTTACTCTAAATCCAATTTAATTTCACTGGGCTTCTATCAAGGACTGCCTGTAAAATGTACTGCACACAATTCATAATTTAGTGGATAAAATATGGTAGTCGCCATAAAGGAAATACATTTGGCTTGAAGTGTAATTTTCACTGATTCATTTACATTATAATAGCCTCTGACAGTGGATAATTATGAGTTTTATAATATGCTTTGAAAAATCTTGAATTTGTTCTTCGCATATGCAATCCAGATTATTGACTGAATATTTTACTACTATAGTCTCAATCTCAGCTGTGAGTCCAGGAATCAATGAAAATACAATTATTTCCATCTTGGTAAAATGGAATTGCCAGGGGGCATAATTAAGGGAGGCATCAAGCTAATTGCTTTCTCAAAGAAAGTAAAAGGATATGAGTGGGGTCAAAAGTGCACCATGGGCCTTCAGAGAGAACCATCTCCTCTTAAAATAACAAAACAAACAAAAAAACCCCAAATGGTACTTTATGGCACACACATACACGGGAAAATTCCTGGCCGAAGGAAGCAGAGGAGAGATTGAATGCAAGGGGTATTTGACAGAAGTAACCTTGAATGCCACTTGCTGAAGTATTTTCTTTGAAACACATACCCTGAGAGATGTAATTTGAACAGAATTTTCGCTAGTAAATGTGTTTGGTAAAATACTGCACAATATATCCTTCTTGTGGATCAAAAATATCCTTAGAATATGAATGCTTTTGAAAAGTTCTAGAGTAAAGAAGTTTGTTAAACACTTCATTGTTCTAACGTTAAGAACATATTTTGGGGACCCCCAAACCAAAGAATATTTCTTATTTGAACAATGAATTCCTTGAGGGACTCTTTAGCCTGAAGGCTTTAATATTTTTGCTAGTTGAGAACTCTACTGCAAGAGGGTGCACAGATAGATGAAATCGTTTTACAATGGAATGTTATATATCTGTAAAAATAAATTAGAGCTGCACACATTACTATGAATACAGCTTGCAAGCAAAATTAAGCTGCATATGTCACATTTACATAGTGTGAGTTTAAAAAGTTAAAACAGGCAAAACTGGCGATTATGTTAAAGATATAAATAAATAACAAATATTAAAAAGTAGGATGGCTATCACAAAAGTCAAAATAATCACCTTTGGAGGAAGAAGGGAGATGTGATATATTAGAGGTGCACATGGAGGAGGAGCAAAGGACTAAGTTACTGACAATATTTTATTTCTCAACCTGGATGGTAATTATATGGGTGTCTATAATTCTTCCTTATACTGTATATACATATGCATATACAGCTTTAGTTCATAAACATGCACATGAATTCATGTTTGTGCTTGTGTGCATGTGCACACACACACGCACACACACTGGCATAGCAGCAATAAGCAATATAGCAGCAATGAGCTGCAAAAGGTGGGTTTGCAGAGTATGTAATGGAGAAGAGTGAACTTCCTTAGCAACGTAGTCTGGATTTCTAGAGTAGGTATTAAGAATAAATGTAGCTGACATTATTGAAATGTAAAATGCTACAATTAAAGCCTAAATTTGAACAATTGCAGAAATTGAATATATCTGGTCACTAGTTCTATCAAGTGATATACCGAGTAAATCATATGGAAGAGTATAGAATACAGATGAACGTGTGACAGAAATCATGCTAGGAAGTAGAGTCAGAATAATGACAGAAGAGTACTTAGACTGAAATTAGGGCAGAGATGTGAAGCTTTGTTGCTAATTATATACTGAGGAAATATTTAATTTAACACTGGAGACTCCCTATCTGGATACAAACGTTATTATTCATATGCATCTAAGTTGATATAATTATGAATTTTCTGTACCAAGTGACAGGAACTCAATCCAAATTTGTGCAAAATGCGGGAATTTTTGGCTTCTGTAATTAATATGTGGGAAGAAAGGGGAGGAGCTGACCTTAGGGGCACTCAAGTGAGGAACTCAACTATAATTAAGTCACTCCATACCTATTTTCTCTCTCTTTCACTGCCCCCACCTCAATATCTGTCTTTTGTCCTTCAGGAAATAGGGGAAGAGCTGAGAATTTATATGGATCAAGATTACAGAGGATGCATATAATAGACATGTATATTACCAATCCTTGGCTCTACTATTTCCCAATCAACACAAGATAGTTGAGGTTTATGATGTCCAGTGAAATCTGTAAACTGACCTTTGTGTGCCTCGTTTGCTTAGATGCTCTCCCTCCCCCTTACCAGTGGTAATATCCAATTACAGGGTTATACTATATCTGCTATCCGTCTTGCTTCTGTTTTCTGTTTAGAACGCCCAATCCTTCCTTCACTTGTCTTGAGTGCTTAGCCTGTACCAGTGAATATGTTGAAGATTTTATCTGTGTTTATCAAAGCCATTTTTTGATTTGCTAAAACCAATCATTTTGGTAGTGCCCCCCCACCCCTTCTCTTTAATACTCCAGTCCATCAGCAAATTCTTGTAGTTTTATCTCTTAACCATGTCTCCCAACCATTACCATGTACCAAGAACTTGATGATAAACTTGTAGTTTATCATCTTCTCTCACCTAGATTATTTCAATTGCCTCCTCACTTGACTTCCTACTTCTGCAGTCTTTGTTCCCTGATATACTGAAGTGATCATTTAAAACTGTAAACAGGAAATGGGACACCTGGGTGGTTCAGTGGTTGAGCATCTGCCTTTGGCTTAGGGTGTGATCCCAGATCCAGGATCGAGTCCCACATCGGGATCCCTACATGGAGCCTGCTTCTCCCTCTGCCTGTGTCTCTGCCTCTCTCTCTCTCTCTGTCTCTCATGAATAAATAAATAAAAATCTTTAAAAAAAATGTAAACAGGAAAAAAAAGTCAGATCATGTCATTCTTCTGCTCAAAACCCACAGTGTCTCTTCATCTGTCTCCAAGTAAAGACAAAGTCAGCCTTTATTAGGCCTACAGCTTTATGTAATCAGGAAGCTCACTTTTCTGCTCAACTCAACTCAATGCATCAATGTCCTCCTTGTGGATCACGCTAACCCAGCCACATAAGCCTCCTTCCTGTTATTGAAATATTATGGTCAAAAATTTGCATATGATAATCTATATGCCTAGAAAGCTTGCTCTCCTCCCAGATACCTACCTATTTTCAGACTCTCTCACTTCATTCAGATACTTGTTTAAAAGTATTTTTTAAGTGTTTCCTGGATCCCCTGTCTATAACTGTAAATTCACCCATTCTGTACTTTATATATCTTTTCTCAGACTAATTTTTTTCATTATTGATGATCTTTTATGAATATATGTTTATTTAATGATATTTTCTGTTTCTTCAAAAAAAAAAAAAAAAAAAAGTAAGCTCCACCAGGGCAGGAACTTTTACCTCTTTTGCTTGGTGATGTATCCTGAGAACCTGGAATAGCCCATAACTCCATAAGTATTTGGTGAAGAATGAATTTTGGATTCCCAATATATTTTGAATCCAGTATGTCTCATGGGTAAATAGATTTTTTTTTAGGGCATAGACCTTAAAGAAGTATAAGTAATGTTCATCTAAATCTGAAGTTGAACATATTCTGGTCTAATTATAAACATGCTTTATGTTGAATCCTTGAAGAAACCTATTTTTGCACTTCTTTAAACTTTTTCTATTTTCAGTTATAATTTATGATTGTAGTTAAATATGAAAAAAATTTGAACATGTTGAAAGAATTAAAGTGTAGAAAAATAATTTTGCTTACTAAATATTCTATATAAAATATACTTCAAAAAAGTCCTCAGATTTCCTAGTCAACCATGTTAGACTCATTTTTATTGGAATGGCAGAAAATGTTTTTACATTTTCTTTATTGTATCTTATATAAAATAATATTTATTGGAAACTATTCATAAAACATAATATGAATACATTTCTCAGAGAGAGAGAGAGAGAGATGCACAAGATTGCTAAGGAAAAAAAATATATATATACTTTTTTTGGCAATTAACTTGAGCCGTGTCAAAGAACGATGCTTGGGCTGACTTAACTTAGGATTTTTTCTTTACTTTTTAGATGAGGTTCAGTTTTATATGAGGAAACCTGTCATGGGAAATGTCTAGAGTCCTCATATTCTACTGTATTTTCAGTTTTGTAAAATTTAGTATTAGAAATAAGCCTGATATTTTCTCTTTTAATATACTACTTAGTATAACCTGTACATACATCGAAATTGCTTTCAAACTATTCTGATCATTGTGATTATTATAGCTAAAATTAAACTCAAAATTCAGATGGCCCTAGAGTATCATTCCATTCCTTTTTAGGTAACTTAGCAAAAACTGGCCTACCAAGAGTGAATTAACTCAGTATAAGATTAAAGTGATACCTACTACCTAACAACCCCAGAGATATTCCCTTCTACAAAGACATTTCTTAAATCAGTAATTTCCTCATTATAAAAGAGTATCCTGGATCATCTCTGTATCATCTTCTTATTTGAAAAACATATAGAGCATTCAGGGAAGGACTTTCTTTCCTGGAATCCTCTATAGTGTATCTACTCCATCAATGCTCTGCTGGACATAGTGTGAATGATATAGTGTGACATAGTTTGGATTCATCAGGGCTTAGCCACTGGCTTTACTCTTTCAATTTCTCTCTCTTTCCATATATATATATCCAAGTCCCAAATACATGTATATGAAGTTGTGCATTTCTAGATAATCCATTCTCATATTCTTTAAAATATATATATTTTATTTCTTTATTTGAGAGAGAGAGAAAGAGAAAGAACAAGCAGGGTGAATGGCAGAGGGAGAAGTAGGCTCAGTGGCAGAGGGAGAGAGAGAAGCAGGCTCCTCAAGGAAAAGGGAGCCTGATGTGGGGCTCAAGCCCAGGACCTTGGGATAACACCTTGAGCTGAAGGCAGCTGCTTAACAGACTGAGCCACCCAGGTGTCCCCATTCTCACGTTCTTGATTTTTCCATTAAAACTTTACTTTTTTATTGTTCTTCCACTGTATCACAGATTTCCAAAACAATTGAATTAAAATGTAAGTCTCAGGGTAGGAGAAAATATTTGCAAAGACTACATCTGATAAAAGATTGTTATCCGAAATATATATATATATATATATATATATATATATATATATATATATATATATAAAGTCTTAAAATTCAACCATAAGAAAATAGACAACCCAATTTAAGAAATGGGCCAAAACTAGAGATATCTCACTAAAGTAGATATACAGAAAAGATGCTTCATATAATATGTTATCAGAGAAATGAAATTAAAACAATGAGATACTTCTACATACCTATTAGAATGAGCAAAATCTGGAACACTGACAACACCAAATGTCAGTAAGGACGTAAAACAACAAGAACTCTCATTTATAGTTGATGGGAATGCAAGATGGTACAGCCACTTTGGAAGAGAGTTTTGTGTTTTTTATAAAATTAAATGTACTCTTACCATATCATCTAGCAATTGTGTTCCCTGGTCTGTATTCAAAGAAGTTAAAAACTCAAGTCCACACAAACCCCTGCACAAAGATGTTTCTAGCAGCTTTTAAAAAAAATAATTGTCCAACCTTGGAAGCAACCAGGATGTCCTTTATTAGGTGAATGGAAAAGTAAACTGCAGTATATCAAGACATTGCAATATTATTCTGCACTTAAAATGAGGTATTGAGCTATAAAAAGACATGGAGAAACCATAAGTGCATATTAGTAACTAGAAGAAGCCAGTCTGAAAAATGTTATTGTATGGTTCTGGAAAAGACAAAACTAGAGAGACAATAAAAAAAAAAAATCCTGATTACCATTAGGGAGGCAAGGAAGTCTAGGGGAGGAGGGAAGATGAATGAATAAGGCGAGCACAACAGATTTACAGGCCAGTCAAAATACTCTGTATGGGATTATAATGATGTGTCAATATAGATTCATCCTTGATACAAAATGCATTATTCTGATGAATAATATTGATAATGGGGGAGGTTATGTATGTGTGGGGATTAAGGGAAATCTGTGTACCTCCCTCTCAATTTTGTTATAAACTTAAAACCATTTAAAAAAGTAAAGTCTTACTAAAGTTTCCAAAACATGTAAACTTCTTTGATGACTTAATGTTAATACAGTTTGGTGAATGTATAGAGGAATATTATAATAGTAGGAGGAGAAGTAATGTCAAGAGAGAATTTTGTTGAAGTGGTTTTATCCTGACGGGAAGATTGATAGTTGAAGATGGAGAATTACTGGGTGCTTGAATAGTTAATAATGAAAAACTGCACAAATTATTAGTATCATTAGTACAATAATCTTTAAGAATCCAGCCATAAGTACTTAAAAGGTAATCTTAAACAAATGCAAAATAAAGGCAATGATTCTTCCTAGGAGGAAAATAATTGTGATTAATTAGTAAAAAAGTATGAATTCTAAATGGGCCACAAATGGAAGAGTCTTCAGAGTGGTAGGTGGTTTATATGCATTATCTCATTTAATCAACACAAAACCCTTCTGAAGTAGCTATTATTATTCCTGTCTTATTGATATGGAAATAAAAGTTTAGGTGAATAAATGACTTGTTCAAGGTCGCCAAGATTAAGCCAAGGCTAAAAGAAATGTCCTTAACTCTTGTACTACGAAACTCTTATGTCTCAATGAATGTCTTTGCCACTTCAATCTTTTAACACCAGTAATGATATATAGTAGAACCTTAATCTTAAAGGTGAGTAAGAAGAATAACCCTTTCAATTCTATTTTTTCCTTTTTTAAAAAGATTTTTAAAATTTATTTGACACACAGATTGATCTCTAGCATACAAATAGGGGGAGCTGCAGTGGGAGAAAGAGAAACAGGCTCCTCACTGAGCAGGGAATCCAATAGAGAATGTCATTTCCTAATTTAAACCCACTGAGCAGGGAACCTGGGATCATGACCCAAACTGAAGGCAGACGCTTAACTGACTGAGCCACCCAGGCGCCTCTCTTTATTATTATTATTTTTTATTTCTCTCTCTAGCCACTCATTTTATCTTTAAGCTTTTACAGGAACGCCAGTGAAAAACCCGACTGTCTTTTCTAACTGTACCCTTGTGCATTTTTTCAGTAATGAGCTCCAGGGTTACTTTTGTGTTAGTAGTATTCTCTCTTTATTTAAATTGGTTCTTTTTATTTAAACTGGTCAACAACATTCTCTTTATTTAAACTGGTCAACAACACAAAGATGCTTATGGACATCCTGTAGCTTAATTTATGTAGGTGTTGCCTCAGTTTTTAATCTATACCACACTATTGGTGGGAAAGAACAGATACATTTTGCTGCAGTACACTGTAACAACTCCAGCTGTGAATGAAATCTAGATAGTAATATAAATATGGACAGGGTACATAAAAGTGAGATTTTAGAGCTGTTGCATTTATTGTTAATAAAAAATATAGAGGGAATATAGGAATAGAAGATAGGGAATCAAATTCCTCATAAGCATATTCTATGTTGATATTGGGGTTACCAGGAAAATAAAATAAAATTAGTAATGGAGAAATGTGATAGTTGAGAAACAATCATTTTCAAAAAATGAGAGAGCAGTTGATAGGTTACTTCTACAGTGACAGATAATGACTAATAAGCTAAGTGTTTGTAGTGAGGAGCAGTGGTGGTGTATCCAGACGGGACAATTTTACCATTGGTACAAGGGTGTAAGAGAGAACACAATGCCACTTGAAAGGGCTGGAGAAGAAGCATTCTCCTTAGGAGAGAACAAGTATTTTAGTGAAAAAGTGGAATTTTATGAGTCTTCAGTGGAGAAGGAACTCCTTTTTCTCTTTGGTAAAAAGAGGGCACTAGACTCTGTGATCTTTAGGATCCCTTTCATAAATCTATGATTCTGTGATCCTGTAAGTCAGGTGACTCGCTTGTTTTTTTCCCCCAGGGCTTATTAATTGGGTGCCCTTCCTAATGGTCATCGATGAGTCCTTCTTATTTCTTGGACTGGATACAGTCAAGCACTAAGTCTAATCAAAGCTAGTGTACATCCTCGCCTGCCAAAATCCAAGTAGCTGCCACTACCACCTGAAATAGAGGCCACCTGTTATTCTTCTCGCTACTTTTTTACTTTTTTAGTTGATATATTCCTTGAAGCTAGAGTGGTATTTTAGGAACACACATCTGATTGTCATTTCCTAATTTAAAACCCTTTAATAGCTCTGCATTACCTTTTAATGAAAATTAAATCCTTAATATATGTATATATATATATATATATATATATATATATATATATATATATTTTAGAGAAAGCTTTAAGTAGCATGATTGCTACCTATTTTTTAAAGATTTTTTTAATATTTATTCATGAAAGACACAGAGAGAGAGGCAGAGACACAGGCAGGAGGAGAAGCAGGCTCCATGCAGGGAGCCCGATGTGGGACTCCATCCCTGTACCCCAGGACCACGCCCTGAGCCAAAGGCAAGACACTCAACCACTGAGCCAACCATGACTCCTGGTTGCTATCTATTTCTTTAGCCTGTGTCTTGGTATTCTTCTTCTTATTTTTTTTTTAAGATTTCAATTTATTTGAGAAAGACAGAGAGAGCAGGAGTAGAGGGGAGGGCAAAGGGAAAGGAAGAAGCAGGCTCCCACTGAGGATCCATCCCAGGACCCCAGGATCATGACCTGAGTTGAAGGCAGACACCTAACTGACTGAGCCACCCAGTACACCCTTGTACTCTTCTTATTCTTGAGTTGTTTATAAAAGTATTTCCTCCTTCCTTGAATAAGTTGTAACTCTTCTTCCTTTTGTGCCTTCATATATGTTATTTTCACTTTTATAATGCCCCTATTCTCTACTCATTCTTCATTCTCAGCTTAAATACTTTTTTTTTTTTTTTTTTTGCATAGATCTTCTCTGATCCCTAGACCAGGTCCAGCTACATAAATAATTTTATAGCGTACCTTACCCTGTTTGTCTCATTTCTACTTTACATGTTCAATAGCTTTTAGACTGAAAATCCCGTTGACAATAGTGTCTATTTTATCTGTTGATTAAACAAATCAATAGGAGGCATGGAATTATTATAATAACATGAATGTAAGTTTGAAATGAATTGGTTTTCTAGAACTTGATTAAAGTAACACAATTGACTGTAAAAGTGAAAAATTGCCTCAGCGTCAGACAAGACACAGTGGTCCAAAACACCATTAACAAATGCAGCAAATATTTTAGACTAAAGAAATGTCCTAGTAGACCACCAATGCAGAACTAGTGAATAACATAAGCAAAAGCTGCCCCTCACACACCTTGCCTATGTCCAATGGTCAGAGTGGAAGACATCAGTGCATTGGAAATGGAGAGTGAGATTTTGGAGAAAATGTGCTCTGTATCACTGCACAGAAGTGTTGCTTCCTCTTTAGCTCAAGCCAGATGAGAAATGTTTTAAGAAGCCCACATGTTGCTTGAAGAGCAGAAAGGACTGGTCTTGGGATTGAATGGAAAGAAAGTAAATGAGAAGGGCTATGGATATTGATCTGAGGCAGAAGAAGAAAAAAATTTGATGTGCTTTGGGAGCTTCTTTCCTACTGAGAGTAGAGGCGAGGGTATTTGTTATTTCTTGAGGATCAGGTGTCAACTGCACTGTAGAGAAAGCTGCCCAGGAGTTAATTCAAATCCTTGTCCAGAGGCTGTTCAGGGAAAGAATGTGATCACAACAAAAGGATGAACCATGCAAATCCCAAGAATAGACAAAGAACTATAAAGGGTTTAACAACAACAACAAAAAAATCACATCATCTTTTAATGGCAATGCACGAAATGTTTCTAGTGTGACTTCCAAAGCCCCTATAAAGTATCTACAAGAGCATTAACTGAGTCCAGAACAGATTAATTTTAAAAATTCCCCAGTGACTGAGATAAGCAATGCCAAGACACAAAATCCTCTTTTCCTCATCTCTCACTCATCAACCTGGAGGAACCAGAGGCCATAGGGAGGGGGAGAAGGGAGTAGAAGTCAAGCTGGGGAAGAGAGAGGAAGTCAATGGCTCACAACTTTCTCACCTCAGGTTTTCCACTTACAAATTGGAAGAAGGCGGACACACTTACCTTAAAAGAATTTTAATTTGTGACTGGTGTCTTCCAAGAAATGATTTATTTTAAATGAATAGAAGAATTTCTCTTTTTTTGTATATTTTTTATTGGAGTTTGATTTGCAACATATAGTATAACACCCAATGCTCATCCCGTCAAGTGCCTCCCTCAGTGCCCATCACCCAGTCACCTCATCCCTTGCCCACCTCCCCTTCCACTACCCCTTGTTAGGTTCCCAGAGTTAGGAGTCTCTCATGGTTTGTCTCTCTCTCTAATTTTTCCCACTCATTTTCTCTCCTTTCCCCTTTATTCCCTTTCACTATTTTTTATATTCTCCATATGAGTGAAACCATATAATGCTTGTCCTTCCTTCTCTAATTGACTCACTTTGGTCAAATGTGATAGATATTGAAATTCTTTTGTTCGACGTGGATGGCACAGAAGAATTTCAATGTCTATCACATTTGACCATCAGAATAAGTAGCCGGTGGTGGTAGAGGTAATGATTAAAATGAATGAATGAATGAATGAATGAATGAATGAGTACACAAATACTAGTATAAGAACTGCTGGTGTTAAACCTCTGGGCAGAGGTATGTTTCCCCATTCATAAAAATTAGCAAAAGTAGGCAATTGCTTATCTTGCTTTATTGAGACTTTTATACTTTTGAGAATAGGTTGGTAGGTTCATCTCTCAGTTGATAAGTAAAAAAAGAATCCAACTTTGAAACAGTTTCACTCTTCCTTCCTGGGTTTTTTGGGTTGTTTTCATCTCCCTGAAATGCTGAGAACTATATTCAGACTGCTTAAATCTTAGCATGACTAAAGTGTTATTTGATTTTTAAATATACAAACTCTATTTCTGACTCAATTTATATTAAACCCCAGTTGAAATTTTTTTTTTATTACGTGCATATTGCCAGTAAGTGATTTCCTCAGTTAGGTCTGTGGTTTAATTTAATCCTTTAGAATGCAAACCCTTTCCGAAAGAGTGCATAAAAATCTAATTAAATCACAGGGAAATGTAAAGTTGGTGAGAAAAAGAAAGAAGGAGGAAACAAATAGGAAATGAAAAGAATGGCTGGCATTCCATTTGTTTAGTCAAACCATGTTCAGTCTTAGTCCTGTTCTTAGATAAAGCACATAGAAGACATCTTAATTTTTTTTTAGTCAAATTATTGCTTATGTGGACCATTAGGAAAGTCTTTAGACTGTATTTTGAGAGCATGCCAGCAGAGTTAGATACAATACATTATTTAAAGTTCTGAAGGCAATTATCATCCTGGCTTTACCTACTGATAGAAGCAGGTAGCTGTTTGAACAGATTTTTTTCTTTTTTTCTAGGACTTTTCATTACTCGGAGTCATATTATTTTGTTGTAGCACTAAATGGAGAATAATTCCATATATGTATTTCCCAGTTTACTGTATTTCCAGGAGCTTTGGGTGCCTTCAACAAATAAAATAGCAAACCATCTTTATATTACTTAAATTGCCAGAGTTTCATATAGTGTTAGCTGTTACAGACGATTCTGCTCACTAAGTGAATCAAAGGCATACATGCCCCTTTCCCCAATACACAAAAATCAAAGTAACCAGAATGCCTACGATTTTTATACTTTGTTAAATGAAAGCAAAATTCTAGAAGTAATGAACATTTATACATAGGTCCCAATTTCCAGAACCATTATCGGAAACATTACAGTTTTGTTTGGCTGTCATAAAAGCACATTATCCAAACCTACTGTTGATGCATAGAATTCCCCATGCCTTTTGAGATTTTTATTTGTTTCTCTCATTGTATTTGATAATAGCTTCAAGTTTAGCATGTTCTGACATGAAAGGAAAGCTTAACATAACATTGCAGCACATTATGTTACAGCAATCCGTTTTCTTGTGGTCACAAGGTCTGAGAAATGAAAGCAGTTTTCTCATTAGGAAGGCATTTTTGCAAACTGTAAAACTAAATGAAAACATTTTTGCCAATAATGCCACGTAAGAAAGTAGCACCAGATATTTGAAGAAACTCGTTTTTTTTGTCTTGATGGCAAATGGGAAACAGAACCTGTTTGTGGCCCTCCCGGTTATTTCTTTATTATCTTCAGTTATAGAATTTTTTAAATTATTTGTTTATTACTGAGAGACACAGAGAGAGATTCAGAGACATAGTCAAAGGGAGAAGCAGGCTCCTTTCAGGGAGCCCGATGCGAGAATTGATCCCAGGACCACGGAATCATGACCTGAGCCAAAGGCAGATGCTCAACCACTTAGCTACCCAGGTGCCTCCAGTTATACAATTTTAGAAATAACATCTGTTTTGCTTGGTACAAAAACTTGGTAGACTATCCCCCAATTTCTCAAGTGAGAAATTTTAAGCAAGGACTCAATGTCAGGTATTTATTCAAACAATTAGGATTTCTACTTATGGGAAGGAATTATATTTTGTTTTCATTCTTAGCCTCTAGAAAATATATTCTTTCATTAACTGATGTGAAAATGACACACTGTTCAAAGTAGAAAACTGCTCTGTAAAACGCTTCTTTCAAACTGACAATATTTGTGATTACGTCACTTGTATATTGTTTCTCTTATCCCAGGAATTTGTACCAGGACCATTCTGGATGTACAGACAGGTATAATGTGTTAGAAATTTTCTATAAGGGATTTCTGAGGCCAACATCATAAATAGCTATAGATTGTAAAACCTAAAGATATTTTATACTCATGTATACCTTTGAAGTTAGAAAAGCAAAAACTGTATTGTAATTGAAGCAATGTCTAAAAAATCATACAAACACCAACAAAAAGAAAAAGGTTATAAGTTAATTGTTTATATATAAAGATATTGACCTTATGTCACAGAGTAAGTGTCCTCAGGTGGGATAAACAGTGATGAAGAAAAGAGATATGGTCTGTGCTCTCATGCAAATCACAGATATAGTCTAATGTAGCAATACAGCAGACACTGTTGATTGATTGACTCATTGATTGATTCATACATTCAAATAGATAACCCTTTGGGCAGGCATGGCGTGTACAAAATATAAAGACAAATTCCTGTTAATCAGTCTCTCAAATTCCATTGGAAAAGACAGGCCTGTAAGCACCTATTACAATACAAGGTACAATAGAATGAATGTTATTATCAGAGTTTTATATGGGTACCTTAAACAATGTCATTAACTTTCCTATTGGAAAAAATCAGATAATTTTTTCCCCAAAGTATGTATCATTTGACAGAGACTTAAAAATATAAGTAGATCATTTTCAGATAGAGAAGAAAGGATATTTCAGGATAAGAGTCTCAATATGAATCTTAGTTTAGGGGGTTAGGGGCTACATAGGCCACGTGGCAGACAGTAAGTGGGAAGGGAAAGGATGACAGGAGATAAGGCTGCCTTGGGTCCACATACTAAAACATAGTGAGTGCCCTAAAAGAAGGGCAATCTCTCCCTATCTCCATTTTTGATGTAGACAGTATTTAAAAAACAATATTGCTAGATTTCATTTGAAATTTTATAAACGTTTGACTTATAGTAGGAGTTTTTTTATCTTAAAAATCTTACTATTTTTAAAAGGAGTCTAGGTGACACAATGCTACATTATTTCATGTGTACAACTTAGTGATTTGGCAATTTGATTACATTATTCTATGTTCACCCATTATATTGCTATTATAGTATCATTGACTGTATTTACTTACCTCTGCTCTTTATTCCCCTGACTTACTCATGCCATAACTGGAGGCTTGCATCTCCCTCCCCCTTCAACCATGTTGCCCCAAATCCCACCCTCCTTTCCTCTGGCAACCATCAGTTTATTCTCTGTTATTTACAGTTCTGGTTCTGCTTTTTGTTTGTGTACTCATTTATTCTAGATTCCACTTATGAGTGGAATCATATGGTATTTGTCTTTTTCAGTCTGACTTATTTCACTAAGCATTATACCCTCTCATTCCATCCGTGTTGTCTCAAATGGCATGATCTCATCTCTCATGGCTAGGTAATATTCCAGTGTGTGTGCGTACACATCACATTTTCCTTATCCATTCGTCTATGGATGGACACTTAGATTGTTTCCACATCTCGGCTATTTTAAATAATGCTGCAATAAACATAGGGGTGCATGTATCTTTTTTAGTTACTGTTTTCATTTTTCCTGGCTAAACACCCAATAGTGGAAATACTGGATCATATGGTACTTCTATTTTTAATTCCTTGAGGAACTTCCATATTGTTTTCCATAGTGGATGCACCAATTTACATTTCTCACAACAGTCCAGCTGGAGCTTTAGCTTACGTTACTTTGCATTCCTAGTCATGAACAATGCCTACAGCACATTCTCAGGATGTTTTATTCTTTAATAGAGATATCATTTAGGACACCCTTGATAAGCAAGGCTTCAGTGTGCAGTGCTAACATTTTATGAGATGATCTGATGTGAGTCATCAAACAATCTATACATATTTGCATGTACAGGCTGAGAAATGGGTGAAAGTTAGGTCTCATAACTAATTGTGAACAGAATTTGCCCAGGATACATTCAACAGAATGGTTCTGTTATTCTTTGCTCCTCCCTGGGGACATAGTAGCTAAAACATTAAAAACTACGTCTTCTAAAGAAAGAGAGGTCATGGTCAATTGGTGGCTATTTATATGGTATTCTTCTTCTTATTGTTGTTGTTGTTGTCATCATCTTTAAGGTTTTGAAACTGTTAGGCACATTTGACAAAGTCTAAGAATTGTAGGCATTTTTCCAAAAGCTGCCCATCTCACTTACTTAGAAGATATGCTGGTCTTTGGTAATCAGATCATTACATATGTTGGTGTCTTAATACTCAGTGTTGAGATCCTTCCCTTGCTTCAAAACCCCTACAGAATTGAAGAATTTCCTCCTCTGTTTTCTGTTAAGAAGGGAAAACAGGGACGCCTGGGTGGCTCAGTCAGTTAGGCATCTGCCTTTGGCTCATGCATGATTTCCAGGTCCCGGAATTGAGCCCCATGTTGGGCTCTCTGCTCAGTGAGGTGTCCACTTCTCCCTCTGCCTCTCTGCCTTGTTCATGCTCTCTCTCTCTCTCTCTTGCTCTCTATCTCTCAAATAAATAACTGAAATCATAAAAAAATGAGGGCAAACAAGAGGTTTTATTCACAGGCATTCTCTGTGAACTCAACCCTATCACCTGTCTCCCTAGCAAGGTGACTTGGCTTGCTCCTTTGTAAAAGAGAAGATTGATAATAATCACATTTTTCATTCATAGCATTTCCTTCTTTATTTGGGCACTGCATTTTCAAACAGAAAAATCACAATTTACTTAGTAGCAAGATGTATGAACTATGAGCATGCTCGGCTGTTGAGCCTTCCCTTTATGTAGCATAAAAATTATATCTTGAAAGACAAAGGTCTAAATCATGCTTTTTTAGTGACAGTTTATCAAGTCTGTGATTATTCTCCAGACGAAGAATGAATTATCTAGGGAAAATGGACAAAAAGTAGCTTTGATCTAGGAGGCAGGAATGGTGTCTGTTCCACTCGCACAATGTTACAAGAAACTCTTGATCTTTAGTGTTACCTGGCTTATCTTTAAGCTTTGCTTCATTGTGGGACAAGTTAAATTCACTCTGCATCATATAGTATGATTCTCCTGTTCCACAGTCTACCTTGGAGATGAGCCATACCTAATCCATCCTCAGTATAGCAATAATACACTGAACACATTAATCATGACCTTGTGACATACCTATGAGAGATTTACAACAAACCATTTGCTCCAGTCCACTACCCTGGAGTGTCTGTGTTGGGACTTACTGCACAGGAATTGATAAAAAAGACAGCTCGGTAGTCAGGGATCCAGAGCCTAGCCACATATTATAAGGTTAAAAGTCACCTGACCTTTTATACACCTGTTCAGTCGACATGTCCAAAAAGCTTAGAATCATTTTTGACACTTTATTCTCATATATTCTTATATTCACATTCCACATATAACTTCCTGACGGTTGTGCCTATCTCTACTCTTCAAAATATATCTAGAACTTAATAATTTTCATTACTTCTCTGCTCTCACCTCTTTCAGGTAGCTATTATGGCTCATTTGCATTGTTTTAATAGTTTCTCAGGGTATCCTCCCTGAATCTGGTGTTGCTCACCTTTGCTCTAGTCTAAATCTGGCAGCAAATTATCCTACAAAATATTAGCATGACTATGTTTATTCCTCACCTCAAGCTCTCCAAGAGCTTGCTGATTCCAAGTGGAAGTCCAAATGCTCATGATGACCTACCAGCCTGATATAATTTATCCCCTTATATTCTCTCACACATTCATCTCCTCTTCCAAACTGGTTGTTCTCCTTCCAGAATGCCTGTATACCTAGAAACTCTTCTGGAACCCTCTTCCCCGGATATCAACACAACTTGTATTCACATTTTAGGTCTTTACTCACATGGTACCATCTCGATGCTATCTTCTTTGGCTGCCTTCAGACTTGTCTAAAGTTACATCTTGCTGCTCTACCCTTTATTCTGTCCCGCCCTATCCATAATTCTGGCTTTGTTTTCCTTAGTGCTTATTGCTATTTAACATACTGTATAATTTAATAATTCACTTTTTCCTCTACCTTCACTAGAATGTAAACTCCAGAAAACATATTTTGAAAAACTATCTCTTATTCATTGTTTGTATCCATAGTATCTATACATAGTTCCTGACACATAGAAGACATTCAGTAAATATATTCTGTATAAATAGCTGAATTTAATAATCCATATCTTCATTCATTAAGAATTCTACATTGAAAATTTTATGTAGTACAATGTTCACTTAAAATGCACTAAGATAAGAAATGAAATATATAGCACAATATCATGTCCATAAATCATTTTTACTTATAAAACCAGAAATAAACATTTTATAGGAACAGATACAAACAGGAAGTCAAATGTATTAAACAAGCTAAATGGTTGCTTGTGGGAGGATAGGGGGATGTGTACAAGGTAACAGGATAACAGGATAAATAGGAAGGGTAAACAAGGAAAAGAAGAATGTTGTAGAATTTGATGACAGTGGTCTGCTCATTCCTCAGCACCTGAAGGTGTGTGTGTGTGTGTATGTGTGTGTGTGTGTGTGCGTGTGTATGAACAGAGAGTGGCCAGCACTAAAATTTGGCTAATGACACCTTGATGTTCAACTCCATTCTTCATTATCTGATTCTACTATAGAGTCGGCAAGGCTACAAATGTTAAAAACAAAACACCTTAAACTGAACTTTTCTTGCACCTAGTGGTGGGATGTTAGATACATAAAAAGTAATGATCCATAAGTGAAAGTTCATGAGAGGACAACCCTTCCTAAAGAAAAAGGAAAAGCCAAATTGGGACAGTCACTTTTGAACATTGACCTTTCTTCTTTGTGAAAAATACAGTAATAATGCCTCTAGGTATGCAGCCAGATTGCAAACCGGAGGACAAAAGCCAGACAATAAACATCATGTAGCAGAAAGATAGAAGGAGCACAGTTTTTTTTTTTTTCACATTCTTGGACAGCTGTACAATCACTGGATTGCTTACATGTGGAGTTCCTGTCGCATGGAAAAATAAACTCCTATCTGTGTTTTTTCTTGCCTCTATCCATCTAGTTAGTCTACCCAATATCTGTGCTTCCTATTATTAAATCTGAGACTTACATCATTCACTGTCAGTTAAAATGAGGATTTATTTTGGCTCAGAGTCTTAAAAATATTATCTGCATCCATAAGATGGTGAAGGGAAGCCTGATTGAATTTACTTGAATGACTTGGATAATCAGGAAGGACAAAATATAGACAATAAGTTTAAAATGTGGAATAATACAATCAATTTTATTCCATTTTATGGCTGATGATTTATAAATATAAATAGACACTGAATAAATTTTGCAAAATTGCTTTCATGGAGAATAAATTAGGTTGGATCACTTCTTCACAGCAGGCTAATATAGGCATGGATTCTTTTTGTTTTTGACAATTATAGACGATAAAGTATTTTGAGAGCTCCAAAGTCAAGAAAATATGTACTTTTAACTATTTTGTCCCAAGTGTTTGAAAACGTAGTAACTACAAACCTACTTAATTAAACTTGTCCAATATGCCTTCAATTGCAGTTTACTTGCTTGTTATGGAAAGTGTATTTAAAAAAAAAAACTGAGTTATTCTTATTATGTATAACTTAGAGCATCTTTGGAAAGCAGATGCAAATTTTATTGACAAGTTAGTCCAGCACAAAAGATTTAATAAGTATATACCCTTAATATGCTCAATGTCAGCCTTTTAGTACGTTCTGAATGCTTTGCATGTAGATGTTGATGTATGTGAATGAGTACTTGAACTGAATGTATTTGAATGTGTTTGAATGAGTAAAGACTATAATATATTTTTGACCATTAGGAGAACATAAATGGTAAGAGTGATTGATTTTTATTTGTAAACTATTAAAGGAACTAATAAAGGCATATTAGACCTGTTTTCTGTTGAGTGGTTGTTTTTTTTTTTTTTTCTAAGTGACCTATAAGCAATCCAGCCCTTATTTACAGCCTGGACAAAATTTTATATTTATTTTCATTCCATAGTATTTTATAGCTATTTATTTTATTTCTGTAACTAGACTGAATGTTCAAAGAAAAAGGTCCTTTAGCTCATCTCTTTTTGTATCCTCATGAGAAGTTCATTAATTCATAAGAACTCGGGAATCCCTGGGTGGCTCAGTGCTTTAACACCTGCCTTCAGCCCAGGGCATGATCCTGGAGACCCGGGATCAAGTCCCACATCAGGCTCCCTGCATAGAGCCTGCTTCTTCCTCTGCCTGTCTCTGCCTCTGTCTCTCTCCTCTGTGTCCTTCATGAATAAATAAAATCTTAAAAAAATTCATAAGAACTCCAACTCATATTGAAATTGTAATTATGATCCTCCATGTATGTGAAGCTACAGATTAACATTCATTCATCTCTTCAACAATGTGCCAAATGCAGTGAAATGCTGGTATATCAGACATAGAATCTGTTTTCATGGAGCTTCCAGTGTGGTCAAGAGGCAGCCGTGTAAATAGGAAATTATTAGGTACCTAAGAACTAAGCAATTAGAGTTATGAGAGGGGAAGTTCAGGTATTTTAGGAAATTTAAGAAGTAGGACCTAATGTGGACCTAGGGTAAGAGAAGGTTTCCTGGGAGAAATGATCATAAATTAAAACCTGAAAAATGACTAGAATTGGCAAGGCAAAGTGGGGGAGGGGGGATTGTGAGGAAATGGATTCCATATAAAGGTGCTTCATAACTAAAGTGTCTGGGGCAAAAGAGAACACTGCTCGTTCCAGGAAGTAGAAGTAGCAACCAAGCATGAATAGAAAGTAGAATAGGAGTTTGGAAGTGGGCTGGACGGCAGTGGATAAAGTCTTCCTTTCTCTAAGAAGTGAGATTTCCGTAGCTTGCCTTCCTTTCACCTCACTGTTCAACTTTAGTCATCTTCTGTTTATACTGGTCTGATTCTTCTTTAAGATGCTCTTAGCATTTATTTCCTCCCTAATCTGCAGTTCCTTTTAAATTGGGTTACATTATAATTTCATGCTAATTTTGGGCACATGAGTCCTTGCCAAGGCTGGAAGCCCAAGTCCTAGTGTTTAGCATGATACAAGATTCCTGTCTGGTTTCCACAAATGTGGGCTGTCAGTTTAGTAATTACCCCCAATCTTCCTTTAGGTAAACAAAGAAAAGAAATGCTGTCCTTTTCCTGGGGATGAGATGAGGGCAGAGAAGCTGACACCCTTCATGTGCTCTTACTAATTTACCCTGTTTACACCAGTAGGACAACAAAGTTTAGAATCAGGCTAATCAGAGCGGAAAGTCTCAGTTTTACTACTTGAAAGCTTTATAAACATGGTCAAGTTACTAATTTATTTAAAATTTAGTTGTTTCATCTGTAACACCGAGACATAAAACCTACATCTTCGTGTTGCCATCAGGATTAAAAAAATTCCTTCTGGAAATATTTTAGAAGAAGGAGCTCAATACATGAGAGAAATTAGTTGTTGTTTTTTCATATTTTTAAGAATTTCTATTTTTAAGTAATCTCTATACCCAACATGGGGCTCAAACTCACAACCCCAAAATCAAGAGTCACATGCTCTATCAACTAAGCCAGCCAGGTGCCGCTGAACTTTTGTTATTTTTATCTTTTTTTTTTTAAAGGTAATGTTGCCCATATCAAATGACTATCATGAGGGGTAAAGGATAAAGATCATAAAATCACTTAAAGGGTGTCTAGGGCACGGTAGACACTCCACTAACATGAATTTCTCCCTCTTATGTTCAGAGTATAAAAACGATGGTTGCATTCAAGGCTCTTCATATTTCTCATATGCCTAATTATTTTGGACTAGGGGAAATGGTATATGTAAATAAGTATACAGGAAAATTAAAATTGCCCCAAGAGATACATGGAAGGGAATACTGATGCTGCTATTAATCGTAACAGTAGATATAGCTGTAATTCTGTATTTGTCCAAACTGTTGAGTAAAATAATTTAGGATATTTAAGTCACCCTGCAACTATTTGTGTGAGTTTTTGTACAAATTAGAGAAATTCAGTCTATCTGGCTAATTTATTATACAATGTAATGTGTAGAGTGTTATGTTGACTGAGGACAGTTAGAAAATTGAATAAAATTGCTTATTAATATTTTATCTTAAGATAGTAAAATAACAACTCAAATTTCATTGAAATTCTAAAATGTATGGAAATGTTTAGTTCTCCTCCAATGCCATAATTCCCTAAACTTTATGATTTCATCCCCAAACTACATATAGGGAACATATAGGACACCTGCCAAAACACAAAGACAAAATAATTATCTGCTTTTTACAGAGATGATTGTTCATACAATTTGGATCATATTAAGAATATAACAATGCCAAATAAAATATCATTATCTGGAATTTTGGATACCCTCTAAATACTCAGTAATGATTCTTGATCTTTACTGTCCCTTTTCTGATATTAAAAACCACAAAACAATTTGTAATCACTCAATTTTGCTGTTCATTTTTCAGTAAAAACATGATAAAGAATGTGATGCAAGTTGGTTCTGAGAGGCATTTACAGATTTTCTAATAGTATGAACTGGGCGATGATCTCTAACTGGATGCATTTGAATGAAGAAGTCAATGCATTCAACATAGACATTTCTACAAATGCTAGGAGATATCCTCCAGCATATCTTTTTAAGGCTGAAGTGATTTGGCATTTAATTCTATTGATGAATCCACCACTGTATTTAAAGTTAAATTTCAAAGAACACCCACCAAAATGATTTTCCAAACTTAATTTAAACCTTATTTTGGCTCAAATCCCTTCTGTTGTTGCTTCACAGACCTTGCTTTTTTTTTTCTTTCTTTTTTCTTTCTTTCTTTCTTTCTTTCTTTCTTTCTTTCTTTCTTTCTTTCTTTCCTTTCTTTCTTTCTTTCTTTCTTTCTTTCATCTTTCTTTCTTTCTTTCTTTCTTTCTTTCTTTCTTTCTTTCTTTCTTTCTTCTTTTTTTGAATAGTTGCATCTTCTTAATATCCCATCCTTGTTTAAAAAAAATAAATCCACCTATGGAAGTGGCAGTTGGCTTTGGATTATTAGGCTCCTTTTACTTGGCACTAACCGACTGCCCTAAACATAAACCAAATGATTCAGTATGTTGGAGGTTAGTAGATTCAGAAAGGTATTCCTTGTAGCCATATGCATATGTTGTTCTATGCACACACCAACAAGAAAAAGTGGAACTCACAGTATTAGAAAGGGAGGTCAACAGTCTCTTTCACCTGAATCTCTGAAAGCTGGAGATGGATTTATGAAATGAGAGTCCTTTTTAAAAAAAAAAAAAAAAAGTGAGAAGGGGAACAGGGGCTGTTTAATTTGAGTTGAATAAAAGTAGGAAAAAAAGTTGCATTTGGTTGGGTATTATATTTAGGTTGAACTGACATCTGGTTCTAATTTTCTTTCCAAGCTGAATTTTTTTCCACCTCATACTGATCCAAAGTTGCCATTTTAAAATTTTGCATTTTAAAAACAATTATATAATTTAGAAGATAAAATGCTACTGCAGATTTCTGCACACTAGAGGGCACTAAAATATCCTAAGATAAAATGTGCTTAAGGTTTTAGCTTAGCCGACTTTTGAGGAAATAGTTATAATTTTTCAATCTTTTAAAGAAACACAGGGACAATAGTAAAATTAACACAACATTATAAATATTGGCTTTGAAAAAATAAGATCACAATATTATTTTTTAAAGTGACAACTGCATCAGATTTTCCTAGGAAGGAATGCTGAGTCTCAGGATATTTGATATGAACCTCTCAAACCCCTTCCTATAATTAATATTTCTTTTTCTGAAGTACTAATTGCCAAACTGATTTTTTTGTAAGATTTTATTTGTTTTAGAGAGAGAGTGTATGTAAGCAGGGAAAGGGGCAGAAGGGAGGACGTGGGGAAGGGACAAAATCTCTAGCAGATTCTGTGCGGAGTGCAGAGCTTGACATGGGGCTTAATCTCAGGATCCTGAGATCATGACCTGAGCCAAAAATCAAGAGTCGGACCTTTAACTGAGCCACTCAAGTGCCTCACCAAACAAAATTTTAATAGATTTTTCCACTGATCTATAACGATAACTTTTCCAGTCATTTTGGTATAATCATATCAATAATACTATTGAATGCTCAACAATCCATTTTTAGGGCTGAGGAACACTGGCCCTTTTTTTGGCAGGATGGTATATATATACATATATATATATATGTATATATATATGTATATATATATGCTTTTATTTTATAGTTTTGGAATGTGCTTAAAAACAAGGATTTTTCTAACAGCCAATTATATGTTTTTAAGAAAGAGATTTCTTCCTTTATTTCTTTCTGTGGTCTTTCTCTTCTTATCCACTGTACTTCTTCCTTTCACACTTCGATATTCACTATTAAGTAGTTCCTTCTGAATCTTAAAAATAAGACAACAGACTCAAAATGGAGATGGTATGCTAAGCCCATTTCAACAAAGCAAGCCTTAATTGGTTTTGGTTCTCCCAGAAATATAATCTTAAATCAGTTAATCAGGAATCACCGCTTGGCACGAGTTGGGTCATCTACTTGACAGGCCCCTGTAATCCCCTAATGGAAAGTAACTTTGCAATCAACTCACTTTTTTGCCTAGTATAATCTTGTTCCTGCTCCCTTCAGTCTATAAAACTCTTCCATTTTGTATAACTCCTCAGAGCTCCTTCCTACCTGCCACATTGGATGCTGCATGATTCGGATTGATTTTTGTTCAAACTCTTAAAAATTTGTAATATGCCTCAGTTTACCTTTTAACATGAGTCACACAGAAACACACAACTTTTTCTTTTTCCCTTCTAGTCATGGGCATCAATTAATAAGAAGAGGCAACAGGAAGTTTTTGTACTATAGATCACAAGCCACTCACAACTCCGTGTCAATTTAGGAGCCATTTTTTTAATGCCCATCTTGGAAAATGTGCATATGGAAATGTTGAGAGAGCAAAGCCCCAAAATAGATTTAAAACAAGCTGAAAGACCACTTGATAGCCAAAGAGATGGAAGTATTGATTTTGTAATTTATCATTTTGAAGCAAATATTAAGAATGCTTGGTTTTGGAAGCTGTGGGTAGGAGTTATTTGTCATACCTGGAAGATAAGTGTTCAGGGTGTTTGGCTTGAAACATACTCACAGTAAGTACACACACCTAAATACATCTATTGTTTTCAATGGCAGAAAAATAAACCCATGAATATGCCAATTGATATAAATGTCTGTGCCCATGAAAAAAGCTTTTTCTACGTACTGCCTTGAATACATTTGATACATTATAGTGACCATTACCTACCACCACACTCAACGGTAACATTTCGTAGTTTAAATTCTAACAGTCTATGTTAGGAGGTGATATTTTAAAAGTGGTATTTATAAAGATATGATGAAACAGTTTATAACCTCAAAAGTGGATATCAAAGCAATACCCGATTTGTCAGATCGAATCAAATGATAGATCTGACATACAAAGGGACAGCAGTTCTAACCTCAAATGTTGTAAATATCCACATAGTAATGGCAGATCCTGGATGCATTAAATATTGTATTTTGAGTATTCAACTTTCTTTTCCTTAGTTTTCCACCCCCTGTTTTCTGTGTCAGGTATATTCTCAAATCTCAGAGGCAGCACACTGTGGTGTTCAATTCGTATCCTGGAGCCTAGCTGTCTGGGAAGAATCTTAGAGCCACCCTTGACTGGTGGTATGAGTTTCAGTGAGTTGCCTCACTTCCCTGTGGCCCAATTTCCTCACCTGTAAAATGGTAATAATAGTAGAGGTAGTATCTTGGGAATGAAATGAAGTTATTCATCTAAGGAGTTTAAACCTCTACTTGAATGGCAGTAGACAAGTGTTTCTTAAATATTTAGTGAATAAGATAATTGAATTAGTGATATGTTGAGTTATTTGTGACATTTGGAGAAATGGCATTTTATATTTTTCGATTTTATACTCCTCCTTGCACTACAATCCCGCTGCAATGATTGGATAGCAGAGTACTGAAATAAGCATGGCAAAGTCAGAGCCTAAGCACCACTTGGCTCTGCTTTTTTTTATTGTAAACACATTTCCAAAAGTGCTTAAAAGCCCTGGATTCTTTAATCATTCTTAATGTTATCTTTTGACATCTCGCTTACACCCTGGGTTTCAACAGTTAATCATTTGATTATATACCATACAAATATAGAATCAACCCAATATATCAGAATAAAAGTAAACTTCTCAAGTCTTCCAATCTGCCTTGTTGGCATCTATTTTATACAGTACTTGACACAGGTTGCTTTTAGTCCCTTAGTTGAAATTACGTGTATGCGTGTGTGTATTTCTATGTTTCCTATGAACTCCAGACATTTATAACCAAAGGTTGAAATGAGTGAGGGTTCTTTTTTAATATTGATTTTTTTGTACTGTGTGTGTGTGTGTGTGCACGCATGTGCGTGTCTATGCACACATGTGCGACAGTTTTGAATTTCTTATTTGTTTTACCTCTGCTGTCTGGATTCAGCTCAAATTAAAAAAAAATGAAACTGTGGCATTTCATTTAACACAGCTCTATGGTAGATGCTATGGAGAACACAGATGAACAAGACCTGCAGGCCACATGATACTTAGGCAGAAAGACATATGTATACACGATTTTAACTCAGGACAATATGCATTATTACATCTAATAGAAGCCAAATGAGCTATGGGGATATCAAGATAGGAGAATTATTCTTTTTTTGTTTGTTTTTTAAGATTTTATTTATTTATTCATGAGAGACACAGAGAGAGAGAGACAGACAGAGAGACAGAGAGACAGAGACAGAGAGACAGGCAGAGGGAGAAGCAGGCTCCCCGCAAGGAGCCTGATGTGGGACTTGATCCCGGATCCCAGGCTCATGCCCTGGACCGAAGGCAGATGCTCAACCGCTTAGCCACCCAGGCATCCCGATAGGAGAATTATTCTTATAGGTAATATTTAATTACTGAGATGGACTTTAGACACAGAGAAGACAATAATTCCTGCCAAAGGAACCAACTTGGTTAAAGGTAAAGAAATGGAGAAATGTATGACAGACTTCTGGTATAATATAGTAATACCAGTAATAACTAATCAAATACAATCAGGCAGTGCCCTAAGCAGATTCCATCTGCTAACACAGTTAATCCACATCAACTCTGTAGACACTCATCATCTTAGTTTTATGTGGAAGAAAATTGAGCTATTCAGAATTATTTCCAGTATATCAGATTTTCTGATGTTTATGATGCTGGAGGGAAGAGAGAATTCTATGAGGTGTAATGAGGGATAAATTTTGAAAAGACATACATAAGAAGTTATACTACAGACCATTTTAATGCCTTTTTATAATATATTCTCTTTAATTCTCCAGCATCCTCCCCTGTGCACTGCCTTAGATTTTACTCCATAATCCTGTTTTACTGAACATCTTCCAATTCCTCAGATGACCCTTTTTACTCTTAGTTTTGGATGTTTAGAATTGTTGTTTCCTTTACCTGGAACACTTTCTTCCCATGGACACCAGCATATGCCTTTGTCATTAATCTAGTCTCCCTTTAGACATCACTTTCTCTGGGAAGCTATTCCCAGTATTCCCTCTCACTTTCTGACCTATAAAATATGGCTTGGCTCTGAGCTGGCGCAGCATTCTCCAATCTCCTTCCATGGAAACTACTACATCTTTGCTGCAATGACATGGTAAATACTTTCCTCCCTGAACTTAAAAATCTCAGAGGACAAAGACCTGATCCAATTTGTCCATTATGGTAGTCCCTGTGTAAACACACTTATATGTGAGTAAGTCTTGAATAAATATTTTTGAATAAAGGCTTTTTGAGATAGTGATAGGTACAGACTTCCATTATAAGGATAATTTTCTTGGTATGAAGGAAGAAAGGACTTGAGTTGACAAAAATACAAAATAGAGGGTGAGCGTATTAGAGTAGGGCCATTTAAAAAAATTATACATGTGGAAAAAAGTGTGTTTGAGTAGTAGGTACTAGGGATATATCAGGCATTTTCATCTATTGCTTTTGTGCCCAGAATCCATTTGTCTTTATTTTGGTTGTTGTACTTGATTTTCCTTTTGACAACCATTTTTCAGGGATATACATACAAGTGACTAAAGGTCAATGAGAATTCACCAAGCTGAAAGAATATAATCCATCTGTTAATAGACATTTTCCTTACCCTATAGGTAGAAATGGCCTAAAGATATTTTCCCAAGGGATCCCTGGGTGGCGCAGCGGTTCAGCGCCTGCCTTTGGCCCAGGGCGCGATCCTGAAGACCCGGGATCGAATCCCACGTCGGGCTCCAGGTGCATGGAGCCTGCTTCTCCCTCTGCCTGTGTCTCTGCCTCTCTCTCTCTCTCTGTGACTATCATAAATAAATAAAAATTAAAAAAAATAATCTAAAAGAAATTAGAAAAAAAAAAAAAAGATATTTTCCCAAACAAGACAAAGCTGAATCAAGGCCTGATGCCCTTCTGACTTCACTTAATTTCTGGAACCAGCAATATCCCAAATCAAATCCCCCTTTTGACTTACTTATTATATGAGTTAGCAAATATCCTTTTCTTTTTTGCTTAAAATAATGTGATTTGTTTTTTTTTCTCATTCATAATCAGTAAGCTTCTGCCTAAGGTGACCTAAAGATGGTGAGGTATAGAGAAATGACAATATAGTCTCTAAAATAAGAAGGAAGAGGCACCTGGTGGCTCAATTGGTTAACTGAGGCACCTGAGCCTCAATTGGCTCAGGTCAAGATCCGAGGGTCCTGGGATGGAGCTGGCTTCCGGTTCCCTGTTCAGCAGGGAGTCTCCTCCCTCTCCCTTTGCAGGGGTTGCCCCTGCTTGTTCTCCTTGGCTCTCACTCTCTTCCTCTCTCTCTCTGTGTCAAATGAGAAAAAAAAATAAAAAAAAACCCAAACAAGTAAACAAATAAATAAAAATTAAAAAATAAAATAAGGAAAACATGAATGACAATAAAAAAAAATTTTGAGAACTCATGTATAATTATATTTTACAATGTCATGCTTAGCATAATGCAATTTTAATAGACTTTAATAAAATTCATCAAAAGTACTTTTAGTTTTATTTTTTTATTTTTTATTTTTTTTTTTAAAGATTTTATTTATTTATTCATGATAGTCACAGAGAGAGAGAGAGGCAGAGACACAGGCAGAGGGAGAAGCAGGCTCCATGCACCGGGAGCCCGATGTGGGATTCGATCCCGGGTCTCCAGGATCGCGCCCTGGGCCAAAGGCAGGCGCCAAACCGCTGCGCCACCCAGGGATCCCAGTACTTTTAGTTTTAAAATACATATCAATTTCATGTCAATTTTTTATATGAGAAAGCTGCATTTCCTAGATATCTAAAAACTGACTCTTTCCTAGCATTGCTTTAGCCAATTATATTTTTATCAATTCACTATTTTTGTCTTAACATTAATACTGTATTTTATTTATATAGAACTTTATTACATCTTAACAATTGCATTAAATTGTATATTGTAGTTTACACTTTTAATTTCTTTTTTCCTTTTCAAAAATATTTATTTATTTATTTATTTATTTATTTATTTATTTATTTATTTATTTATTTATTTTAGACAGAGTGCAAGCGAGGTGGGCAGAGGGAGAAGGGGAGAGAGAATCTTAAGCAGGTTCTATGCTCAGCGTAGAGTCAGATGCAGTGTTTGATCTCAGGACTCTGATATCATGATCCCAGCCAAAATCAAGAGTTGGATGCTTAAATGACTGAGCCACCCAGGCACCCCTATAGTTTTAATTTCTTGATAATCTATGTAAATTGTTGAGCTTACTTAGTCACCTCCATGAACACTGCTAAGTACTTTTAGTTTTCCTTTTGGTATAATTTCCACTTAGAAAAAATGTGTACACATACACTTTCTTGACCCCATATTTAAAGATAAGAATTGTCATAAATAACAAGTCGTTTCTTAAATAAGTGTATTCTTCTTAGCTTTAAGTTCCCTTTAAATTTTTCTACAAATGATCATTTTCTTTAGACCAAAATAAATAAATTGTATATCTCTATCATCTTGCATTTATGAAGATGTAGAAATTCCTCCACTGAGCTCTCCCAAGTTGACAGGAAGCAATGCTACTCACACTTTGATGAGATACCATGCAGAAATCTCATATACAAAAATTAAGATTTTATTTTTCCTCAGAAAGCAAATCTGAAAATGTTTCTAGGGATGTGATTAAAAGCAAGATACTTTTAGAGTTGAAATAGTTCAACACAATTAGCACTTATAAGTAGTTTTGACTATATTTTGTCTCTGAAAATGATTTTGCTTATAAATATTGTTGCTTACATAATGATTTGGCTTATAAATATTGTTGCTTATAAATATTGTTGCTTATAAATATTGTTGTCTCTGAAATTGATTTTGCTTATAAATATTGTTGCTTACATAATAGATTACAAGCATAATATTATGAAGCAGAGTACTATAACTATTACTCATGAGATACCTAGTCAATCTGAGAACTAAAATATAGTGATTTGAATTTACTAATCTTTCCCTCTCATAACCTCTCTTTTTTTTTCCTCTCATAACCTTTCTTTTATTTCCTCTCTCTCAGAGATATCAGTGATTTTAAGAATTGGTTTTTCGTGAGAAAACAGTGAAATTTATAATTTTATAGTATTTCTTCGTACAAACTTGTTCATGATGGAAAAAGACAGATTGTAGTGAATTCATCTTTAATAAAAATACACCTAAAATGATTTTTATTTACCGGTACACAACATTTTTTAAACAATAGAAAATTCAGATTCATGTTTCCTTATGTATTGAATTAACTCTGGATTTTGTAATAGTACAACAATGAAACAATGATTTCCTGTTGAATTTTAAAAATCTCATAAACAAAATTGGAACTATTGGAACAATTATTACTTTTATAATGTATGTTGCTTATGGTTGTTCTTTGGCAAATTCAATAGGTATCCAATTCCTAGTTTAGTGCAAATAACATTTCTCCCTAAATTTTAGAAATTTCTGAATGTATAAACTGATTGAATTTAAATGTAGTCCTAGATTTTTAACCTAACAATATGTTCTCTTTTGGCTGCCAAAGTAACTCAAAGGAACCATTCTGATTTGACAGTTAAGAGTTCAAATGCAATGAATCTAAAAAGAAATCTGCAAAATGTATAAAACCTGAAAATAACATGGAGTTTTTTGGCTCTGATTTTCACTTTAGGATTATTCATGTCACTCTCATGAAATTTTTGAAGAATGTGATAGTCCTTAAAGCATGTCTTTATTATTTTCCAGTCATATGGATTATGAAAAATTCTTTGTTGATTATTCCCAAGTCATCAAGGAGCAATGTTATTCAATTACATGATAACATCATTTCATTCATTCAGTTAACAAATATTTTATTTAAAAATATTTATTGAGTCCATACTCTGTACCTGGTTCTATTCCAGGCTCTGGCCATTTAGCAGTGAACAAGATAAATGTTGTGCCCCATGAGAATCAAATCAAACTGACCATTATTTTAAAAATTCAGTATTAAAAGAGTAATGTAAATTCCAAATAGAAAATGTCATTTTTCCTTCAAATTTTCATTTGAATGATTGGTATTTTATAGACAAAGTCTAAAATTACTTCCTTTAAAGGCCAATGACTACTTGGAATTATTAAGTCATTTATTGAGCAATGAATTTGAGAAGTAGCCATGGCTTTTAGGATATTTAAGAAATAAGTATAGGGCATAAACTGCCCAATTCAAGACTTGTGAATTAATACAGGCTTCATTCTGAAAACATGAGTCTTTATTAAGTTAATCTGAGATCCTGAATAGGGGATAATATTAATCAACTGAAATATTACTATCATAAATTTATTTTCTTATCTATGTGGTAGAATTATATTTTTTTCCTTCTAGAGTTGATATTAAGGGGAATTTTATTTTCTACACTTTTTTAAAGGATATATAATTATGTTATATAGAACATAATTGAAGATAAGTATATTTTAATATTCACTTCTACTTCATATCCTTGTTATTATAATTTTTATGAGTTCTTATAGAGGCAAATGCATATTATCATCTGGTCGTGTCTATAACTCTACTTCCCACTAGAATGGTGGTTGTCTAAACAGAAGGATCCTTACTATGTTACTGGCCAACACTTCCACATAGTTTAAAATGATAAGAACTATACAGGGTGCAATGGACTATTGAGATTTAATTTGTTGATGCTCAACTCATTGTTCCACTACTGATAAAATTTGGCCAAAGGGATCAAAATAGAATTCTTTTTCAGTTGGGAAATGAATGTTAGCCTAATAGTTCAGAAATACACAGCAGATAAATACATTAGTTAATTGTTATTGCATAATTCCTGCGTATAGATGGTTTGGTTAATTGATAAGCATTAAGAAAGTTATTAGAAAACAAAAAATATGTATATATCATAGATCCTAAAAATAGTCATAATCCTTTACTCTCTTTGTCTTTACTCCCTTTGTCATGTAAGTTTGGAGTCCTTATAAAATAGGCAGAACTTTTCCCACACTGTGAAGTTGACCTGACCTTGAAACTTGTTTGATTGACAGAATGCTATGAACACAGATGCTACAGAATGGATTCCCACTCTATTATCTCAAAGGTTGTGTGTGTTTTGTTGACTCTGTTGTGTTTCTACCACTACCACCATGTGAACATGGCCAGGCTATCCTGCTGCAGGATGAGAGATAAATGGAGCAGAGCTGACTCACTTTAGTCATCCCAGCAGATTTCAGTAGATATCAGTAGATATCTAATATATCTAATATGTGAAAGCATGAAGGGCCCATCTGAGGCCAAAGCACTGCTTAGCCAATGACTGCAGATGAGTAAGAAATACACATGTATTATTCCACAAGAGCTCTGTGATGATTTGTTTTGCATGATTATTGTAGCCTAAGATGATTGATTAAAAAATTATTTAAAATAGTTTCAAGATCTACCTTACATTTTTCGAGGGTTAAATGTGAATAAATTAATTATTGTAGAATGTTCATAAAATTGATCTTCTAGGTTCTGAATTGTAAGGATTTCATATCGTTAGTTCCATTTTCATAATATACCTCAAAGATTCGCACTTAAATAACTTAGCAATAACTCATAGTAAAAGGTGAAATGAATTGATATGAGAAAAAAATAAAAATCTATAAAAACTTAGACAATATTTTCTATGAACATAATTTTCCATGTTTGAAACAAAAAAATGGTGTTGCTGAAACCCAGAACGATTAATCCTTAATTTGCATTCTTTTACTAAAATGTTAATAGGTTAAGTTTGTTTTTGTTTTTTGTTTTTGTTTTTTGTTTTTTAATGTAAGCTCTAAGCCCAGCATGGGGCTTGAAATCATGACCCAGAGATCAGGAGTCTTATGCTCTCTGAACTGAACTAGCCATGTACCCCACTTAAAGTACGTTTTAAGATTTCCTTTAGTTAGAAGAAATCTGGTTCTGCTGTATTTTTTATAGATTTTCTTCAAAAATTAAAAAAAATCACAAGTGCAACTATCATGAAAATTAACTAAATTTAGTTTACTTCATCCATATATAAATAAGATAAAAATAAAACTTCAGAGACAGTCAACTGAGAGAACAAAATAGCCTAAAATGTATGGGATATAATGCAATTAATTGTATGAACCAATATTAATGAGGGTTCCATATCTACACAGCTCATAAATTTTGGATCCAGCCTTCTCAATGTCATATTAAATATGTAATTACTGACCATGTTCATATAATGTTTCATTTAGATATTCACAATCTTATCTTTTGGAAGTCCTTCCTTTAAGCCCTCAACCACAAATTGATGACAGTTAATTAGTGTTAATTCCTATAATTTTTATGGTGGGATAAATAGATGCACACTTTTCATTTAGTTCAACTGATTGCAGAAATAACATTATCCCATCAAAAAAACTCAGCAGTAATTAAGTTTCGAAGCTCACTGGAGAAATGGTTCCATCCAATTCAAATTCTCTTCCAGGCCATTATTTTTTGTGAGGTGCTCAAGGGTTGATGCTAGTTTGGTAATGAAAATAGCTGATGAAAAAACGCTATACTTCAAAAAAATCTACTAGTGAAAACTATTTTCTCTTTTTATCTCTCTTCAATTTATTATACTCCTTTGACTGTGAATATGTTTTTGTTTTTCTCCCTTTTAAAAATAACTATCTATTTTTTCCCCAGCTCTTCTAAGGTCTTTGCCAATATCTGCGTTTCTTCGCAGTAATCCCCTCTGACAATTGCTTGTTTTCCCATTGGAGTGTGCTGGATATCTATGTTTTGCTCTACTGCCTTAAGTATAATGTAGACTAGTTCAAAAACTATGTCATTTTTCTTTGTATGTTAGCAAAAGCAAAAAAAAATTAATATCAATGGTAATGCCTTGACTTTAGAATAACAATTATTTGTATTGATTATTTCAAAATTATTAGCTAATTTAAACAAAGCTTTTTCAATATCTTAATTACAGTCACATGTCATAGGGTACTTAGATCTATAATGATAGTAATAAAAGCTTTCATTTGTGATTTGCTTCATCTATTTCAGGAAAAGTGTTAATTCAATTATCCAAAAAGTTGGTCTAAAGGAATTATCCTTATTTTAGGAATGTGGCAGTTGAGGCTTACAAAGAGCGACTTTCCAAAAGTTGTGGAGCTATTATTAAGCAGAGCCAGAGTGTCACCAAAGTGTATCTCTTCTAGATCCTATTTGTAGTGTAGTCGGTCACCACTGAGTTTCCAACATATTGCTTTTTCTGATAAATTTCAACTTCATCTCCACACCCTTTCCTCCATCATTAGCATGTATATTTATGTTTTTCTAATAAATCTATCTTATTAATTAGTATCAGTCTTTATTTCTGAAGCTCTCTTAGTGTAATATAGCAACAACTTCAAATTTAAGACTATCAAAAACCAATGTGATGTTTGAGAATGGCAATATTCACTGGAAATAGTTCAGCTAGACATTGTAAAATGATGTTAAGGAAAAGATTAGATTATGAATATTTTCAAGATGCAGAAGGATATCTTTGGATGCTGACATTAAAAAAATCCACACGCAATAAACACAGTACCATTCAAATGACTAGTGTTTAGTTTTCAAATTAATGACTTCCATGCCAGAATAGATCTACAAAATTGCTTGGCTTACTTTAATAAAATTGAACCAGAAATCAAAATGTTTGCTCTACTCCTGGTTTCATCATGAACTTGATTTTGGGAATGTCATTTGATGTTGTCAGAGCCTCAGGATCCCCATCTATAATATAGAGGTTGTTATAATCTCTGTACCTAATTAGCTGTCACAACAATGCAATCTATTCAGATCAACGTGGTAACATAATATGATTATCTACCATGTGCAAGGTTTAGGAACTATATAAAGGAAGAGACCTCTCTTCTTATTTTCAGGACTTTGCTACTTCTTGTTAGAAGTAGATGCTGAAATATATAAATGATTTGGTAAGTGCAATAGTATGTTCAGGGTATAGAAAATAAAGTAATTGACTGCATTTATTTAGGCAATTTGGAACTTCCATAAAATGAGTGGCTGACTAACCCTCAAATCTGTTACAGGTCCCATTCTTTCTTGTAGCCATGATTGGCCAGGTTAGCAACTGTGACTTGTGCAGTTTCCTCACTTGAGCAGAAAAATTAACAAACAAACAAACAAACAAACAAACTAAATAAATAAAACCCCTGCTGCTTTGGATTTCAGCTCCTTTTTCCTCTTTCTAGAATCCAGACAATTTGCATCTCAGCTTGGACCATGCAGAAGAGTCTGACGTCTAGTGAATAGCATGGCAAATGAAGGAGGGGACCTGGATCCTAGAATGACTTCATGGAGCACGGTTGCCTCTTGTCTCTTTGCTTTAACTACCCTAGCTTATCCTTCACCTCAATTGATACAAATTTTGAACTATCTCACATTACCGGATGGCAAATGAAGAGAAGCAGAGTAATTGGAATTGAGGTTGAGAAGGTAGTAAGAAACCAGATCTTTAATAGGCTTAAATTAGCTCATTAAAATCATTTTGAAGAGCAATAAGATCAAAGAAAAAAATTATTTGACTATGAAAGAAAAATGTATTGTTAAATTTTTATTGTCTTGTATTATTTTAGCACACAGTAAGCTGTCAGTGTGGGGTTCTTCTGTGGGTGGATAAATCAGTCCCAGCTATCAGTCAGGTAGTGACAATTTGCAAAGTTTCACTCAAGTGAGATCAGAGTTCAACTTCTTCTCTTACATCTCCTCCTACATCATCAATTTTCTTTATGGCCCTCTGGAAATAATCAAAATTAAAAGATACCAAGCAGGGCAGGGGGTATGCCTAACTTGTAGATGCACAGACCTATTTGCAATAAAGTATATTTTCCTTCCTCCTTGCATCGACAATTTCTCTTTGCCTTATATATAGAAACTTAAATATTAGTTTCTAGGGTAAGGTAGCCAACCATCCTAGTTTGCCCAAGATGAAAGCTTTTCTCCAGATGCATGTTTTTCAATGCTAAAACCAGGAAAATTCTGGAGAAGATGGGAGGAATTATTCACCTTATTCTGAGGGGAGACAGAGAGAAAGAGGAAGAGATCCATGAGATGAATGAGAGCCATTAGCACTGGGGACATTTACATTCATAATAATCTCATTTTTAAGTATATTTCAGTTATGGAGTCCTTGTTTACCCTTCTCTTCTCAGCTTTGTGACACTGAGGCTGGGTCTCTCAAAAATTACTTTTTTCCTTTATCAGTAGACTTCCTCTGTCACTAGGAGGACTTGGAGGGAAAGGGGCTTTGGAAATAGGAAGAAGAGAAAGGGACTTTCTCCTTCCTATTTATTGCTGTCCCTGGCACCATAGCCCACACAATAGCACTTCACTTGGGCAACAAACAGGTTTTCTGACACTTAACGTGAGCCTCAAAAATGGCCCCTCCTGGTTTGTCAGAAGCTGGACAATGCTACCCCTCTCAGCAAATTTAGCTCAACTTCCAAGCATCCTTCAGAGCTCTTGAGTTAGCATCAGTCAGGCCAGGCAACAACCTCTCCTCAGAGGTATTAGTGCCAGTTTGGCCCTTCCCCTAAGCTTCTAGATTTTGATAATACAGCTTCCTATGTCTGGCAGCTGTTTCCTGCTGTTAAACTACCATTATGTTCTCTCAATGTTCCTTTTTGCTTTTTCAGCTCTCCAAATGCAGAGCAAATTCACTATATAAAATTCTGTTTAAATATGAAGTATAATTGCCATTTCTGTGCTCAAGCCTTGATTGATGCAAGCAATAATTTAAAATTAAAATAAAAACCTCCTATAAGAAATTTTAAAAGATCTGTTAGCAAAAAATAAATGTAAAAGTTACCAACCAATTAGTTTTTAGTTAAGACTGTTTATCAGGTTTCCTACAAATATGATCATGATTTCCTACTAAATAACTAACCAACTAGGTCCTAATTTAGGAAAGTTCACGTCACTTTAAAATTTCACCAGATATTTGAATAAGGAACAAAACTAATTTATGAAAATCCTTCTATCTGATTAATGTAAATATAATTTGCTTATTTCTTAGAAAATATAAGAACATACTTGCAGAACTTTTATTCTCTTTATAAAAATGAACAATTTCTCTAAAGCACATTTAAGTTTTATAGCTTACTATTTGTTGTATAAATAAAAAGGAAGCAAAGATAGAAAAATCACATAAGGCATTATTTAGTTTTTATCCTATTAAAAAACAAATCAGGGATGCATGGGTGGCTCTGCGTTGAGCGTGTGCCTTCGGCTTAGGGAGTGATCCACGAATCTGGGGGATTGAGTCCCGCATGGGGCTCCCCTGCAGGGAGCCTGCTTCTCCTTCCGCTTGTTTCTCTGCCTCTCTCTGTGTGTTTCTCATGAATAAACAAGTAATCTTAAAAAAACACAAATAAATCATGATTCCCTGTTAAAAATATATGTATTTATATATTCATATGTTAATATTTTATACTTTAAAAAATAAGCATCTCTAAATGTTTGTTAACATGGAGGACTTTAGGCACAGTTGTAAATCCTTTGATTATAAATTAATTTAAAATTTATTCTTCTGAGATAGGATTTTTGTTACTTCCGTTTTACAAATAAGGAAATGGTGGCACAAAGAGGTTGCATTATTTACCAGGTCACATAGATTGTTGAAGTTAGTAGCCAAACCTATGCAGCCTGGTTCCTATTAATGGATGCTCTAAATCATTCCAATATGTTGCTTCTCATTCAAGTGAATACCCTGAGAAGTCATCTATGTCTGGACATAAGGAAGAGCATAACTGAAACACTCATCATTTTGAAGAATAGGTAAGCAAGAACAAATACAACAAAATATTATTAACCTTCTGAAAGACATAGACAATTTTTGTTTTAACTTAATATTTCTCTTTATATGACAGAAACATTTTTTATTTTCTATCTCTACTTCTATTGTTTTGCTACAGAAGAAAATAAATCCTACTGACTAGGGTGTAGATCTGCCTATGAATCTAGTATATATTATAGTTTGAAATTAAAGGGATGTCTTCATGAGATTTCTTCAATGAGTGACTTCGATTCACTAGGCAGCAGAAACTCTTGAGAGAATTGTTTTTCAAGAAAAATAACTTTTGACTGGTTTCTACTGCCAATAAAACAAACATATAGCAGAAATATAAATTCCTTGGTAAGAATAATAAGGCTACATCTTAAGACGTGTTCTATTATATAATAGTTAATAGATTTTAGACCGGGAAACAGTAATGAAAAAGTTCTAATTTTATTAAGGACTTTTGACTTTATGTGCTATGCTTAAAAGAACTATGGGATCTCATTAATAATTTGAGGAGAACTGCCAAGCAGAACTTTCTGTAATGAAAGAAATCCTCTCTATCTTCAGATGTGGCTACTGAGCATCAGAAGTATGGCTCATGCAATTGAGGATCTGAATTTTTATTTGATTTAATCTTATTGTAAATATAGATAGCCATGGCTGCAGGTGGCTATAACACTTCAGTCTTGAAGGGCTTATTTGTGGGTAGAAAATACAAGTCATAAATAGGGAAGATGGCAGGAAATTTTGGGAGTCCACTAATCTCAAACAAAATTTTATATCCTAAGTCTTCTGAAAATGAATGCTGGTTGAAATAAAAACCTAAGAAGCTCTTATATTCAGGGATTTTTCAAACTTCACTCTACATATCTCATCTGTTTATTTATTTCTTTAAAATAGCCCTTTTAAATAAATCCATAATAGTAAATAAACTGTTTCTCTGGGTTCTATGAAATGTTTTAAGAAATTATCAAAACTGAGGAAGGGCTCATAGGAACCTCTGATAGGTAGCTAGGTTGGACAGAAGTTGTGGATAAACTGGGACTTACTACTTGCAATTGGCATCTGGGGGAAAGTGGTCTTAGGGGACAGGGCCTTTAACTTGTGAGGTCTGTGCTCACTCCAGGCAGTTAGTTTCAGAATTAAGTTATAGGACATCCAGTCAGTGTCTGCCAAGAACCGGAAAATTGCTTTAGTATAGAACAATTCATACATCTCGTGTAAGAATTGTTGTGAGTGAAGAAAGAAATAAGTTTGCTTTTATAAAACAGAGATGATAAACTGTGGAACTCATAAGTGAACTCATAAGTTTCTTTCAGTCTATATGAACTGCCTCCCAGGACATCAAATTCCATAAGATTAGGGATAGAACACTTGAGATCGACACGAAGTTGTCTCTATGGAACCATGGGCCATCTCTGGTGGTTCACCAGAGATAGATCAAGAACCCGCACACAAGGAGAATTCAATGAACTGTTGCATTCTGGAGGACAGAACTAAATGTTATAAGTCTGCCTCATAATAAGGAAAAGATCATCAACCACATTTAATTGAGCACTTAAGTTATTTTAGCTTTTTAGAAACGTTTCTGGATTGAATAAAAGCAGTCATTTCCCAGGTGATCCAGAGGGCTTACTATCCCAAGATGCAGTATTCTCAAAGTGACAAAGACATTTATGTTTAACTTGTAAGAATGTCCAGGAGTGATATGTTGGACCTGGCATACACTGGCCTACAAGACATGATTATTCAATCTCAGGATTTTTACAACTTGGTCAAACAATATTGGTAATTTGCAGTTGGCAATGTTGGCAGAATTTACACCATGGAAAACAGCACATGTTACAGATAACCAGCCTCCTCAATCTTTGAAAAGCCAGTTGTTAAATATTTACCAGGATATCCATTGCCCTTGACAGCCTGTGATTGGTGAGTTACCAAAGTCTAGTAATCGCCTTTACTGTATCATCCATCTCCTGCTCCAGCTGGTGATTTCATTCTATCCTTACAATTTATTTGCCTCTGTAAATTCTCTTCCCTACTTCTTCTCTGCTCTACCAACAAAAATCTTACTTAGAATTTGCCAGAAATTTGGGATCCCTGGGTGGCGCAGCGGTTTGGCGCCTGCCTTTGGCCCAGGGCGCGATCCTGGAGACCCGGGATCGAATCCCACATCGGGCTCCCAGTGCATGGAGCCTGCTTCTCCCTCTGCCTGAGTCTCTGCCTCTCTCTCTCTCTCTCTCTGTGACTATCATAAATAAATAAAAATTAAAAAAAAAAAAAGAATTTGCCAGAAATTTTCCCCAGCTACGTTAGTTTATGGTTTTTACTATCTTCTGTTATTTCTTCTAATCCTAGTTAGTATAATGCAGCTTTTCATGTAATCCATTTCACTTGGTTTCATGTATGTTAATCTCTTTTTCCAAATAAATGGAAATCATATTTATTTTTATTTTGTATATTTCACAGCACTGAGCATAGATTTGTGGGTCTTATTTAGTGCTTGACTAAGAAATTTGGAATATAGGAGATACACTGAGAGACTCTGAAGATTTTTTATTTTCTTTAATCAATTTTTATTCATTTTAAGCTACCAATATTTAATATCCTAACATCTAGCAAATATCTAGCAAGTCCAGCTCTCTGCTTCCTCCTCTTCTTTATCCATTCTTGTGGAGAGAAACACACACATACACCAACTGGTCACTAAAAGTATGGAGTCTCTAAGGCTTCCTGCTTGTTCTACTATATTTCTCTTGTTCATTTCTTCCACTTCAACACCTCTTAGGTATTGTATATTTAACATGTCCAAAAATAGGCTTCTAATCTTCATCGTCAGAATATATCAAAGTTAATAGTAACTTCATTGTATCAGACAGCTTTTGCTCTGTAAACCTCACCCCGCCCCTCCATTTTAGTAGCTAAAAACAGAAATCAATTATTTAGCTAACATTTATGTGGGTTAGGAGTTTGGGCTAGAATCAGGTGGGTAATTATTCTACTACTCCAAACTGGGCTTACCTATGCATTGGAGGTTAATGACCAATCAGCTGGATTGGTTCTGCTTCGAGGGATTGACTGGCTATTATCAGAGACAACCAGGGTGATTGGGCTGTGTGCTTTTAATCATCTGGACTCCTGTTTGGGCCTATTTGTATGGAGGCTCAGGGTTTCAGGTGAGCAAGAGGGTTAGCCCCAATATGCAAGCACTTTTAAAGTCTTACAAATTACTGTTACATTGACTAAAGCAAGTCATATGGCCAAGCACAGATATAGCATAGGAGTATTGAAAGAAATATCCTTGTATTCAAAATATGCTGATAAAGGAATGTGAGAACAAACTGGATTTATTGGCCCAGTTAATCCACTTCTTCAGTCCTTTATCGATTCAGGCAAAATCACAGAATCATCCCTGTGTCTCTTTGTCTCCTATCCCACATCTATTCAAGAAGGAAATGTGATGGGTTTTACTTTCAAAATATAGCCAGAACCCATTTCTTACCCCCAGCACTGCTTCCCCATGGTCTGAATCATTGCCATCTCTTATCTAGTTTGTTACATGTTCAAACTAGCCTTCCTTCTCCCACCTAATCCCAAGTCAATCTGTTCTCAATATTACAGCTAAAATGATTCTTTAAAATGCAAATCAAGGGATCCCTGGGTGGCGCAGCGGTTTGGCGCCTGCCTTTGGCCCAGGGCGCGATCCTGGAGACCCGGGATCGAATCCCACATCGGGCTCCTGGTGCATGGAGCCTGCTTCTCCCTCTGCCTGTGTCTCTGCCTCTCTTTCTTTCTGTAACTATCATAAATAATAAATAAAAATTAAAAAAATAAAAAATAAAATAAAATAAAATGCAAATCAACAAGATTAAATATAAATAAATAAATAAAATGTAAATCAATGTGAATCAGATCATGCTGCTCTTCAAAGCCCTCTGATGATTTCCTATTTGTAGAAAAGCTAAATATGTGAACAGACCTGCATTCACTATAAATTCTCATGCACTGATTCTCCTACTACATCCCTTCCATCTGCCTGAACTCTTACTACACTAATCTCCTTGCTGTTTCTCAAACGCACGTGGTACATCCGCATGAGGGAATTTTCATCTCTTGGTCTCTGTCCCTATTACACTGGCAGCCAGATCTTTACACTGTTCTCCGACACTCCTTTTCAGTCTTTCTATAACCTTCCCTGTGAGACGTTTTTTGATCACACTATTTAAAACAACAGCCTCTTTCTAAATGTTCTCATGGAGATTATCACCATCTCACTGCTATACATTTAACTTATTTGGTTTATTGTGTCTTCCCTATCATTAGGATATAAGCTCTATGAATCCATGTTTCTTTACTACAGTATCCAATCATCTAATGTATTTCAGGCACATAGTAGTAAATTAAATGAAATAAGTGAAATAATAAATAATAAATGAAAGTTTGAATAGCCATTGAATGAATAAAATACTACTAAAGGACCAAAACTGTCCTAGGTACAAGTAGTGGTGAATGTCAAGACTAAGTTCTTGTGGTAGATTGTGTAATTGCTCCTAATTATTTGATGCCCATCTCCTACAAGGAATATGATTCTTATCATCATATGACTTGCCATGTATATCTAAGTAGGAAGATACCATTCCATTGACATCAAGGTTAGCCATGCTATTGGTATAACCAATGGCACGTAAGCAAAAGTGACGTATGCCACTGTCAAGAGGAGAGTTTAAGAACCCATGTAGTTTTCTACCATTATTCGTTTCTGTGTGTCATAAGAATGACATGTCTCACCTAGTTATTGCTTCTTCAATCTGGATTCCAGAATGAATATATGTGGAGCAGAGCCCCAGCTGACCTACAGCTGACACATAATATGGACAAACATAAACCTTTGTTTTTTTAAGCCAGTAAAATTATAGGATTATTTGTTAGAATGACTCAGGACAAGCTAATATAGTTTCTGACCTTGTGAAGTTTATGGACACGAAAGGAAAGCCATCAAATCTACTGAAATGTTTCTTATGTTCTACTTAATTAAGTTCAAATCATAAGGGAATCAACTGGACATGGAAACTTTACACACTGCAAAGAAAACAGAATTCAGGTGTCTCTGAAGAATGCTGGGAATCTTGCCCATCTTTCTGATGATATGTCTTTATTTTGGCCAAACTCACACTTTCTCACATCTGTTTATTTGGTGTCTTTCTGTTCTTCAGAGACACTCTATGCAGAATCAAGTTAGTGACACGAGGAAGAACATGTAAAATTGACCAAGTTGTCACAGTTTAATATGGTGAAGGATTCCTATTACACTGAGTTATTTAAGACCTTTAAAATTCTCTTTTATTTTATAAATTTTGATCTAAGTAGCTTATTGTAGAAAAAAATTCAACATTTCAAATATGAAAGAGTCATGGTTTTGAACCTAACAGACTAACTGAATTTCTGTGAGTAGAGCCCCAAAAGGATTCCAGTGTATAAGCAAGTACTGTGGATAAAACAGCAGGAGGGAACACACACAACTTCCAGTTAGAAAGAATTTCTATAAGCTTATACCTTGAAGTCCATCCTCAGAGGCCAATACACAACTGATTCCAACAACATGCTTCTTTGTTCTTTGTTTGCCTGTGTGTGCCAAATTTTACATTTAAATCAAAAGCGATGTGTAACATGTTGTGGCAAAAAAAAAAAAATACGTTTCACATTCATAAAGTTAACTTGTTTCTTAGGTAATGTTTTATTATGTTACAGAGTGTTAAATGAGAAAAAAAAGTATAATTATGTCCCTGGGAATGAGCAAAGGAATAAAAATCTAGGTAAAACTCAGTGAAAAGTAAAATGCCTGCTGGAGAGTACTTAAAAAACTCAGTTTCAGGTATAAGCTGAAAGAAAAAGGATTGTGCTGGTGTCATGGATTTTTGTCACATAATACTAATGTCACATATATTAATTTTTAACTATTCTGTAAACATGTCTTTGTAGGGAATGTCCTTCAGGGAAAAATATTCCCTGGGATCAAAATTTCTTTTTTTTTCTTCGAACATAAAATACCTCATATATTTCACATATGCATGGTAATTAGAACACAAAAGGAAAGTGGTGATGTTGCTATTTATGGTAAGATTTGTATGACTACAAAACACATTTTCTTAACCACTTAATTGTCTGGCTCTCCAGCTATTTGGCCAAGTTGTTTCTTTTTTTATATACTAAACATGATAAGATTTCCATGAGCGAGGGCTCAATATACATTCATGTAACAGGGAAAAATTTTCAAGAAGAAAGTATAAAATTTAAAGGAGCTGGAAAGAATATAAAAAGGGAGGGTACCATGACTGAAGTAAAGAAGATGAAAAATGCCATAATTAAGAACACAAAAATAGGGCAGCCCCAGTGGCTCAGCGGTTTAGCATGGCCTTCAGCCCAGGGTGTGATCCTGGAGTCCCAGGATCGAGTCCCACATTGGGCTCCTTGCATGGAGCCTGCTTCTCCCTCTGCCCGTGTCTCTGCCTCTCTCTCTCTCATTCTCTCTCTCTCTGTGTGTCTCTCATGAATAAATAAATAAAATCTTTATAAAAAAACACAAAAATAAGCAAATCTTATGCGATGACAAGTAGGTAGCTTAGTTATCATCTTTACAAGTCAGGAACTATAGGCCCCATGATCAATCATGAATAATTTTGTCCATTACTTGACTAGTTCGATGTACGTACCAAGATTCAGATCTTCATTCAGATAATCTATGCAGTAGCATCACAACCTGTCAAAACTCAATCTCAGCCACAATCACTGGCTCCCTCTATTTGCATAGCCCTTCATTTTATAGGGATAAACCAGATGTCCCAGTCATTAATGCTTGAGCAAAAGTCACTGTAAATGCCTTTTTAAGAATTCAGACAACTGAATGAAGGGATATTTTTCAAGCCTATTTCCTCTTCAGTTACTCTGAATCATAACATGGTCAGAGCATCTCATGATGGTGTTGCTTTATTCACAACCTAAGTTTGAAGTTTTGAGCTGGCATTAACATGAATTACTTTTATAAGTTATAAGTTTTATAAGTTATGGAATTAGGAGGATAATATTATAAGCCAAGGTAACAATGGCAGAAATAGGGAGGTAAAGAAGTGTAGAGAAGAATACTGTGGAGATGGAAAACTGCTGTAAAGGAAGATTTTAAATGATCTGGTAGTTATTTCTGAAAGTTCGAATAAAGTAATAACATTATTTATAAGTAGGAGTGTGAAATAACACAATCTCTGTTAGGAAGAATTTTTGTCACCAAATGATAAATCTTATAGAAAGATATGATGTTAAAATTACAAGTTCTCTGCAAATTTTTAAAATGTATTCATTAATCAACCAATATTTATTAAGTACCTTGCATATGTTGGACACTTCATGCTTGGTGAAAAAGGTAGAAATGATTTTAGCTCTTGAAAACCTCATGGTATAGCCAGGGAAACAGAAATTAAACCAATAATGTAATTTGAGGGTTATAAAAGGAGTTCAAAACACAAGAAAAGTGATATTTTCACACTGGAAACTCATGAAACAACTTCAATATTAAATATCTTATGATTCATTGCAGTCATGCTTTTTGGAACTTCTGACAAAATCATTAGTTGTGTTTTTATTCCAAATATGAATTCACTCATTTTATCAAAATAAGTTTGCAAGAGTCAGCTACTAAATATGTAAAACCAGTGATATTTATAATGGTACCATTTATAAAACTCATGCTGAAACTCAATGTTAAAGCATTTAGAAATCTCAGATCTAAAACTATTGGGAATAGTTGAAAAAGGAGAAAGGAGAAATACTGTCTGATGGAGCAAGACAGACTTTTTGGATTAATGGAAGCAGAGACAGAAAAAACACAGAGGCTTTTGAACCTTATTCCCCTACTCAGGAGGAAACACTTTGAGGTGAGTGGGGATCATGGGACATTGTACAGAAACACATAGACAACTGATATGAATGAGTAGATGTATCATTCCTGTGTACTCCAGAAATTCCTTGTATTTTTTTCTGTATATAAAACCTAGAATGGTATCATAGATTTTATGTGTTGGTCAGTCATTGTCTAAATTGTTGGATTGTGAAGTCAAAAACCAAGTTAAACACATGTGCAGTTTTAAAAAGCCACACTCATAAAAATGCATCCTAGTTTGGGGGAGTTGGGAATAAAAAGGATTCCTTCTCAGCCTTTGTGGTTACAAGGCAAAGAGACTCTACTCCCAAAGAGAAAATTAGTTGTCCTTATGAAAAGGGCATGGGTTGTCAAATTATTTTTCCATTCCTTAAAAATCATAATAGTCATTGATAAAACATTGTGACCCAGTAATTAATCTGTATATCTGCCAGGAAAGGTCCACCATCAATTTTGAATCTAACCTATTTGGGGGGGGGGTAGCTTAAAGAATGTACCCTCAATGAATCTTTACTGATATGTTAACCAATTAATAACTGATAATGTGAACATGCTGAAAATGTTCTCAAGGGAGGTGAGAGAAGCTAATAATTCACAAAGTATTCTATAATAACTATAGTGAAATCAAGGCTGACAACTTCTATGCTGTCAGGATGGTCAGATACAGTTTATTCCCGCCCCTATTTGAGCTTTGCTTGTCCAAATGTAGCCACCATACTTAGACATGATCTGGAAACCGGGGCACGGAAAGGCATTGGATGACTGTTTAAGTGAGTAATTTGGGAATCTCCCACAACTCCAGGTGGGAAGGTTATCACAGATCTTAGAGGAGATCCTGTCGGCAGACATTTGAGATTTCTACTTGTTGTGGGCGGGGGGTGGGGGGGAGAAAGGTGTAATTGGCACAATTAAGTAAAGGAGAGAGAATGACATTCGTGAAAGCCAATCAACACTTCAGTTCTTGAAGTTTTAAAATCTAAGATTTGGACGAAGAATGGGTGAGAGAATGCATTCCATAGTTCCACAGTACATTTAGTTTTGTGCCTACATGTCTTTGTTTTAACTTTTTCCTTCTCATGTTCATCCTCCCTTCCCTCTCTGCCTTATAAAGTAACAGTCTATCTCCAAGGTGGAGTCATAATTGCCTTCAATATCATTGTGTTAGAGATCTTGGTTATCACTACTGGAGAGGTAGGTCTTACTATGCCCATTTTATAGATAAGAAATCAGCAACCCAGAGAATCTCAACAATTCACCAAAGTCAAATAGTAAGTGGCAGGACTGGGACCTTCTCAAGTGCCCCCCTCACCACACTCCTGTAAATCCTTCTCCAACCACAGGTTTTCACTTCTTCTGACAGTTATCTCATTTTTCCAATTAGTTTAAGAACTGACCTTTTGGGTTTGAATTCCTGTCACATTACTTTTAGTGCATACAATGTCCTCCTTCCGACCTCCTCTTTATCTTGTAGGCTGGATAAGTATATGCTCTCACAGGGATAGATTTTCACCCACATGGTCCCAGCTGTTTCCTTACATTATGCTGTTTTATTATAAAAATTAATCATATTTGATATTTCATGAAACATGAGATTAATTATTTATTTACTATGCTAATTTTTGAAGTGAGAAAATTTGAACATGGAATATATTTCAGTTAAGGGCTAACCTGAAACATGCAAAATGAATTTTGCTATACCTATGTGAATGTCTAAGATAAGCACGAATATGATCAACTCCATGGTTTGAATTTTGTCTTCAAATCTTTTTTAGAAAAAAAACCCTATATAGTAAAGATGATCAAGTGTCCTTCAATTAGAGAGATGGATCTTGTTGGATTTCACTGCAAGAAATTTTTTCTTGTCTATGTGACCAAAATGGTAAGAGTTGGTGTTATAAATATGAGCATATATAATTTCATCAATGCCTTTCTAGTTATGGGATTTACAGTAAACATGTGCGTATAAGTACACATCTGTGTGTGTGTGTGTGTGTGTGTGTGTGCTGCATATTCGTAATCTGGTAGCTATATAAAACAGTTCTGTAACTTACTTTTGAGAAAGTCTCTGCCCAGATGCTTCACATAGGATTCCACCCCTAATGTCAGGGTTAGGACAGGCAAGTGGGACACTCAAATCTGACCAAATGAAATAGAACATCCTCTTGCATACATTGATGGCTAAGTGATGAGTACCCAAACAAAGCCATTGAGACACAGTGTGATGCTTTCTGGGGCCAATGAAAGAGAGGCAGAGACTATTTCCCATTAGGCTTAAACCTGAAAGGCTAGGGGGCTGAGAACAAAGCCAGCATAGTATATTTAGAGCCAAGACATTTAGAGAAAATAAGCCCTGTTGACAGCATTTGAGGCTCTGGATCAAGCTGCACCTGAAAACTTACAGCTGGACATTTCAGTTACATGAGGCAATAAAATTTTTTGTGTTGTTGTTTAAGCCAGTTTGAATTGCATTTCCTGTCATCTGCAAGAAATAATATTAACCAATACAAAACAGATGACTTGGATACAATGACCTAACAGAACCCGGTTTGTATTACTAGCTTTAGAACTCAGAATTTTAAGAGAAGAAGTTCTGTTTTGCATAGAAAATGGAAAATAGTTTGAAGAAGGGGGTAGGTGGGAAGAAAAAGAGCCAAAAGAGTACTCACATCTGTACTGACCTAGACATCAATAACAATATTTATAAAGCAGTTTACTATTGAAAATGGCAAGCAAGTCAGATGTGGTCCCTGCTCTCTAGGGGCTCATTGGAGCAACTGCCAATAAGAGATTTGACAAATAAGCAAGGAGAGTTTGATGAGTTAGGTAAGCATAGTTTTGATGAGGGTTGAATTATACAATAAAAACACATGGGGAGTTTACCTGAAATAATGCATTGAGGTTTCCACCAGGGGATTTGAGTTTACTTAAGTGAACAGGGATGGGAGGGGGTCAAAAGAATTGGAACTTGATTTAATAAATATGAGGAAAACTCTATGCCAGGAAGTGAAGATCAACTTTAAAGGATATAATATCCCCATGGAGCAGCCAAAAAGAAGTGAAAGGTACTTGCAAAGGACAACTTGACCTACTGGACCAAAGAATCCATACAGGGAGGTAAGCAGAGTAAGGAAGCTGCAGGTGGATAGAGAACGAAAGGAGGGATCAAAGACTGGAAGGTCCCAATGAAGATTTGGAACAGAGAAGGCAGTAACTGTGAGGGATTCGTAAGAGTGGAAGGTGCAGAATTGTGACTCCAGTGAAGACAAGTTTGTGGAAATGGCCCTTCAGGGTATGGTAGAGAAGGTTAGTTACCAAGGTAGGATGGAAAAAAGTTTCTGACAAGCAATAAAGTTCAGAGCCCAGCAGTGTTAGGTAAGTTACCCATAATATTATTTACATCACCCAGTTTGATAGCAGGAATTGGGAGTGTAACCAAAAAATCATTTTCAAAGAATTAAGAATATTTGCATATGACAGCAGAAGGCAAATAAAATATTGAGAGCTACTTACTATTGAACACAGAAAGTATTATGCAAATGATGAGTATTTTATTTACACGTATTATTTTTACTAAGATTCACTTTATCCCTATTTAGGAGGTACTTGATTCTTTTGATTTTATAAATGAGGAATTAAACTTAGAGCAGAGTGATTAAGTAACTTGTCAATAGTCAGGATTTGAACACATATATTTTAACTCTGGAATACATATTCTTAACACATACGCTTCATGTTAAAAGTAGCTTGAGTGTCAATAGAGTGAAGGAAGTAGCAGTGGGAAAATAATGCAACTGACTCCAGTAGTTTAAGAGGTATATGAGAAAATAATCCAGGGAGAAAATAGAAGGGTATTTACCAGGCAGTATGAAGAGGCCAATAAGACGGCATCATTTGATTTCAACATTTGAGAGCAAGAAGGTTTGGAACCAATAGTCTTGGGACGGTTGTTATTTTTTTTGTTTGCGTTTTGCAGATACAAAACGCACCCTGTGGTGGACAGAGTGTAGGCTTGAGATAAGAAAAACCAATTTGAACTTCAGATTGCTTGCAAATAATTTACCTCCTCATAGCCACTACTCTTGGTAGTCTCTTCCCATACTGATTATGTTCTTGGCCATGGGACAATAATCAAGATGACTGTGACCTTATTTGGCCAATTGGGCGAAACCAACATGATTCAAAGAGAGATTTTAATAAAAGTGCTTGCTCACTGAGATTTTCACTCTGTTATGGCACTTGGGAACCTTTTATTGATCACCATGTGAAAAGTCCTGCTAGTCCATTGGATGAAGAGATGCTTGTGTCCCTTGTTTACAAATCATAATGCTTAGATTTATTAATCTTTTTTTTAATTTAAATTCAATCAGCCAATATATAGTACATCATTAGTTTCAGATGTAGTTTTCAATAATTCATCAGTTGCATATAACACCCAGTGCTAATCACATTGCGTGCCCTCCTTAATGTCCATCACCCAGTTACCCCATCTCCCACCTCCCCTTCAGCAACTCTCAATTTGTTTCCCAGTGTTAAGACTCATTAATCTTATCGTTTTCCTGAGTCTTAAATAGTTACTCCTATTACATTAAGAATAGACTGTTCTAGTTTTCCTATTTATATTTTTCTTCAATTTTTTTTTGTTATTCCTCCAATTTCAAGTTTTTGAACCTCAGTTCTCATATCTGTGGACATAATAAAATCGCATAATCACACTGTGAGGATAAAATAAATAACAAAAGGAATCGACCAGCATAGATTTTGGTATATAACTTGTGTTAAAGAAATCGTTACATACTTTATTAATGCGTCCAAAACTGTAGAGTTTTTCACCATTCTTCTACATTTCAACATTTTAGAATTAATATTCATTATAATAATTATTTTTGAAGTGTACGTCTTTTTTTCTGTAAAGTGATTTCAAAATCTTAAAGGAAGCTTCAAGGTTGATACTCTATCAGTATACTGTCAATATCCCATATTACAATTGAAGACATTAAATGATAGTTGCTAAGGTTTTTTGGATTCCATTTAGAGTATCTCAACCATTTATATTTTTCAAAATGTTATATACACTTTTATATATTAGATATTAAAGTAGTCAACTGTGTTTAAATTATTAAATACCCATCCATGCTACCAGGAAATGTAAAACATCATATAAATAACAATTTTATGGATTGCAAAAATAATTTCTAAATCACGTTAAATTTCTAGAGTTTATACAACAAATGCAACCACCTGTTTCAAAGTATTGAGATAATGAGGTTTAGCTCTTATAACTTGTGATTATTAGAGGAACTAATATAAGCCAGAAATGACTCTTAGGGCATAAGATGAACTCACAGAGGGACAGTCATTATTATTATCATCCTTATTATCCCCGCTTTATTATTTAATGGAATCATCACAGAATAATTCTGTTAGAATACTACTGAAATATAATGAATATAAAATAAATATCAAAATAAAAGTTAATATACTAATAAGTTATACTTAAATTGTCCTTATAGAACTTTTTCTCTAATTTCTTTTCATCAGTTTGACTTAGGGTTTACCTTTACCTTAAAAGTCAGTGCATATTTATATTTTCTGTACTATTTAAAATGGTGATCAGTAATATATTTTTTCTGTGCATGAAATATCATAGCAAGTCTTACTATATTGTATTTATTTATAAAATTTTAAAACTTTCATTAATTGTTATAATACCTGTCACTCTACTATTGTCAATGCTTTAACCAGGTGAACTAAATGGAATAGCTTTAAAAGTTTAGGAAACCAACAATTAACGGGTTATTTGGATAAACAAGTAAGAGGAATTTAGAATATAGTTGAATCACATAAGTTTGAAAATATACATATTTACTATTTAGCAATATGATATCCTTTTGACTTTCATGTAATAAATTACCTACATAGTTGTATTTGTATGAATGTCAGATTTAGGCAAGACAGCAGTAACTACCTGTTTTTGACTTCAGGATGGCATGCTGAATAACTTTCGTATATCTTGGGCCCAATAGGATAGAATATCTATAGTTTTATTTTGACAGTTATAGAAAATTCCATATTTGATGAAGTCTTTTTTTTTGATGAAGTCTTTTATATCATTCATTGGGCTAAGTATAAATATTTTTAATTATAAAAGCTAGACCACTTTAAATTTTGGAATATTAATCATTGAGGAAAGACATTCACTCCATCCCTTGTATTGATTTTACACCTGGCATTTATTCATATTCTTTTTATAGACTATTTCATTTCGTATTTTCAGAGGAAAACTCAAGATGAACTGTTTTCTATCTGGTTCTAGTACTGAATAGTAAGAGTCAGATGAGAGAAAGTTTCTGAAAAAAATCAGAATGAATGTTCAGTCAAATGCTTCATAAGCCACTAAAATAGTTTGATCATTTTGTACTTTTTAAAATACAGAAGTGGAAGATATATACAGACTTTCTTCCCTCTTCTATAATTTGCAGCACATTTAGACTATGGCCCTTGCTATACAATCAGAAAAAAAAAAGAACAAAGTGCTGCCAAGAAAAATAAAATGACAAACTAAGATTAATTATAGAAAAACACACATCATTATTCTAAAATTGGTCCAATTAAATAGAGAAATACGCCAATAATGAACAATAGATAATATTTCACTTTGTGTTTTTCCTTTCCTTGGCTTTCCTATTAAATGGAGAATGATGATATAAGCACGATATTCTAGTCTTAGTATGTCTTCCTTCCTCTTTTAAATAATAAAAAATACTAGCCTGAGAGGCTCAGTCAAGTAAGCGTCTCCCTTCAGCTCAGGTCATGATCTCGGGGTACTGGGAACGAACCTCGAATCTCACCTGGGGCTCCCTGTTCAAGGGGAGCCTGCCTCTCCCTCTCCCTCTGCCTGCCGCTCCCCCTTCTTGTGTTCTCTCTCTCTTTGTCAAATAAAATCTTTAAAAAGATAAAAATAAAAAAATATATATACAAACTAAAATTAACATATTATCCGCAATGCCCAGGGTTTAGCTCAGAGTAATCTTTTATTCACCTCCCAGATGTGTGAAAGTGGTCTGTCTTTTCCCCTAAAGTGAATATTTTATGGAACAGAAATCCCAGGATGTGCCCCAAGACCAAAAGGTTCAGGGTGGGGAAATGAGTCTATGGTTGAATGCTGTTCTTTTCTTGAGTAGTCATGGTTACATTAGTCCACTGAAGATACCTAGAAATCTTTTAATGTGATAAAGAAGCTGATTTAGTTTTGTTAACTAACACTTCCTCAACCTAACTTGGTTCAGGTTATTTCTCTTTATGTTCTTTTTTATACATATATCTCTTCACAGTTAGTATTAGTTGGCAGTAAAGTGGATGTGGGGTCAGAATAGCGAGGTTCAAATCCTGGCCCTGCTATATTCTCTAAGTGCCAACACAAGTTATAAAACATTGTTTTTACATAATGTTAAGAAATGTTTTAGATTTACAGAAAAATCAGATATAGAGAGTACCATTTACTCTGTACTCAGCATTCCCTGTTTTTAACATTTTATGTTATTAGTACATTTGTTATAATTAATGAACTAATATTGATATAGTACCATTAACTAAAGTCCATATTTTTTCAGATCTTTATTATTGAATTTTTTTTTCCTATTTGAGGATCCTTTTGAGATGACCACATTACATATATTCATTATGTCTCTTTAGGCTCTCCTTGACTAACGGTTTCTCAAACTTTTTTTTTTTTTTTTTAATCATCTATCTTCGTAATTGTAAGGAGTACTGGTCAGAAGTTTTTAGATCCAAATATCTCAACTGGGTTATTCTGATTTTTTTTTTTTTTTTTTTTTTTTTTTTTACAAAAAACATGATTAGAACAAAGGTATGGGTTTTTAGACGAAAGACTACAGAAAGAAAAGTCTTTTTCAGTGGAATGCCTGGGTGGCTCAGTCAGTTAAACAAGTGCCTTTGGCTCAGGTCATGATCTCAGGGTCCTAGGATCGAGTTTCGAATTGGGATCTCTGCTCAGTGGGGAGTCTGCTTCTTCCTCTCATTCTGTCTCTTTCCTCTCTCCCTATCAAATAAATAAATAAGATCTTTTAAAAATACATCTTCATCATGTCATATTAAAGGCTAGGATTAGGGTCACCTTTTTTGAAATGTCTATCCTTTAGACGAAAGCCACTATACTCAGCCCACCCTTATCAAGTGCGGAGTTATGCCTCACTACTTGAGGGCAGAAAATCTATACCTTCTTCCACATGGGAAATTTGCCTCTTCTCCTCCATTTATTAATGTATCTAATTGTATTATTCACATCACTATGGACTCGTGAATATTTATTTTATTCCTTAGTTATAATCCAATACTACTCTATTTTATTTTATTTCTCAAATTGTTCAAACTTTGGCCATTGGGGGCTTATTCAATTGGTTTTTGCATCCCTTTGATGTAACCTGTCATTGAGGGCTTTTTAAATGTCAGTATTTCCTTACATTCTGACACTACAAGGAGCTCTAGATTCATTTTAAGTATTTCTTTCCTCAGTCTTAGAATTCCAAGGAGCTCTGATGCCTTTTATTAGAAATCAAGACTTAGGTGCTAGGTGTCCTCCTTGATCCTGGGGTGTCCCTGTTTCTAGTCCCTGGCAGCTATCAGAGCACACACACACATACACGCACAGATATGCTTGTGCATTTTAAAAATCAATATTTTTATTTAGTTATAGATATCTGTATGTAGATATCTATATCTATATTAAGGTAAATGTGGATTCTAATGTCTATGGCCTCAAGCCATTACCATAAATTATCATAAATTGTTATTATTATTATAAATTATTATAAATTATTCTGGCCTCTTCTTGCTGATCTCCCACGCTAACAATGAGAAAGCTGGTTTCCTGTGACCACCATAAAAAAAATTAATTGCTCCAGTAACACCACCTGCTTGCTTACATGTTCAGTTCCAGTATATATGGATAGCAATTTCAGAATTATTAGCCTGTACTCGCATGGGAACAGATTTTATTAATTACAGTATAGTGCTTATGTGGGATTTCTTTTGCCTTTAGTCTTCTAGATACCCTTCCTTTTCATATTTACCTAGGTCAGCACCTGTTCCTCCCAAGCCCTTTAGTGTGGCTGCTGCATGTATTCATAACACAGATTGTTGTGTCATCTTCGTCATTCCATATCAGTATCCCCTGACCTCCTAAATATTTTTTTATTTGCATGCATTACATTTCACTGGTTGTGTTGCAAAGTATTTAGTTTTGTATCCACTATTACAGTAATAATTTAGAATATGTTCACTGTTCTAAAAAATCCTCCTCATTCTCTCATAGCTTTGGCCACCACTGGTGTAATTTTTTTAATTTTTTTTTTTTTTTACTGTTTCTAGAGTTTTGCCTTTTCTAGTATGTCATATAATTAGAATCAAACAATATGTAGCCTTTTAAGACTGACTTATTTCATGTAACAATATGCATTTAAAGTATATCTAAGTTTTTAAAATGGCTTGATAACATTACTTTTTTTACACTTGAAAAATATTCAAATGCATGGATGTACCAGAATTTATCATTTTATTAAATGACATCTTAATTGCTTAAATTTTTTGGTAAATATGAATAAAGTCTCTTTAAACATTGCGGGCTCTCCCCGTGCAGGATTTTGTGGACATATATTTTTCAAACCAGTTGGGGATGTAAACAGGTAAGTTATTCATGTTTAGTAACGTAAGAAAACCCCAAACTGCCTTCCAAAGTACCTATGCCATTTTCCATTCTCTTGAAGTAATTCCTATCATTCTGCATTTTAGACATCAATTGGTATTTTCAGTTTTTTGGATTTCAGCTATTCTAATAAGCGTGTAGTGGTATTTCTTTGTTTGGTTTGCAATTCCCTAATGACAAATAATGTTAAGTGCCTGTCATTATGCTTATTTGCTAAATATTTATCTTCTTCATTGTAAAGTTTGCTTAGATCTTTGATTTATTTTTTGGGGGGGTTCCTTGTTTACTTATTATTGATTTTTAAGAGTTCTATGTATGTTTTAATCAAGATCTTTATTATATATATGTTTCACAAGTGTTTTCATACAATTCTGTGGCTAACTTCCGATTCTCTTAAAAATGCCTTCCACAGAACAGATGTTTTTAATTTTAATGAGGTTCAACTTACCAATTTTTCTTTTCATGGATTGTGCTTTTGGTGTTGTATCTTAAAAATTCTCATTACAAGAAAAAAAAACTGTAAGTATGTAGGGTGACAGATGTTAACTAGACTTCATGTGGTGATCATTTTACAACATACATAAATGCCAAATTATTATGCTGTACACCTGAAACCTGAAATCAATATAATGTCATATGCCAATTATACCTCAATGAAAAAAAAAAAAGGATTAAAAACTCTTCACCAAACTCAAGGTCACCTAGATTTTCACATAAGTTTTTTTCTAGAATTATTTATAGATACTATGTTTTACATTCAGGTCTACAATTCACTTTTTTTTTAGTGTTTGTGAAAGGTATGAGATCTTGTTTAGGGTTGTGGGGTTTTTTTTAAGATTTTATTTATTTATTTATGAGGGACACACACAGAGAGAGGCAGAGACACAGGCAGAGGAAGAAGCAGGCTCCATGCAGGGAGCCCAACGTGGAACTCGATCCAGGGTCTCCAGGATCAGGCCCTGGGCTGAAGGCGGTGCTAAACTGCTGAGCCACCCGGGCTGCCCAGGTTTGGTTTTTTGAATAGGGATATCCAATTATCTCAGATCCATTTGTTGAAGAGACTATCTTTCTTCTGTTGAATTGCCTTTGCTCCTTTGTCAGGTCAGTTGACTATATTTGTTTTGTTTAGTTTTTCAAAGATCTATTTATTTGAGAAAGAGAGAAAGAGAGAGAGAGAGAGAGAGAGAGAATGCACATATAAGTGGGGTTAGGGGGAGAGGGAGAGAGAGAGAGAAAAAAAAAAATCTTTGAGAAGATTCTCTGCTGAGCACAGTGCCCAAAGCTGCCTGATTTCATGACCGTGAGATAATGACCTAACAGAAATCAAGAGTAGGACGTTTAACTGACTGAGCCACCCAGGTGCCCCGGCCAACTATGTTTGTTAAGGGATGATAAATCATAAATAAAGTAAATACAAATGTTGGATCTTTAGCCGAAGATTTTTAGATGCAAGTCCAGTCTACTTTTCCATTTTGTTCCACCAAAAGAGAATGGATTTTAGATTTGTTGTAAAACTTCTCCCACTTTATAAACAATTTTATTACCTTTACTTCTACCTCCTTCGTGTTATCTCTATTTCACTCTTTATTTAAGTGAAAGAGCCAGTCACTGACTTTTTCAGTTTATCATCATTAATCACCATATACATCAATATTATACTAATTGTGTCTTTTGCTCTACACATCAGTTTGAGAGTAATCAGTGCACCAGTTTTCTACACTATATATACTGCTTCCTCAGGTATAAAGGATAGATCTTTTTTTTTCCTCACTTGTATGCTTCACTGAAAATGAAGGCTTATGTGACACTGGAAAAAAACATAAGCTTTGAGCCAGTTTTGGGTTCCAAACAATTCAGTCAATTACTAGATTTGTCATTTTTTTTTACACTGGGATTTAATTTCCCCATCTAAATCAAAATCACAGTAGTTGTATGTGACACTCAGAATTTTTAGGAGAAATATAAGATATATATGTATATATATACATATATATATAAATGGGAGATATGGTCACTGATATGTAGTATGTATTGAAAAGAGGGCAAATGAACATTTATTAAGGGTTTATTTATTATGTGTCAGACACTTTACATGTTTTTTTAATAATGACAGCATAAAAATCCACACAGTTGCCTCAAGAATGACTGATGTATAGACCAGCAAATACAAAGAATAATACAGGTTTATGAAAGAGGTACATCATGAAGATAGCTGCATAGAATACGGCATACAACGATTTTTCACAATGATTCCCAGGAGCTATTGGAAATGCCCTTATTTGGTTGAGAGACACTTAAGCAGCTCTATTTGTCATTCTTAAGGGTGCTTTTAGTTCTAATGCTGTTTTCTATGCTCTCAAGCTTTGGCTACATGAGTGCCTACTAGTTAGGAGTAGTTGTTTTGAATTCTGTTAGCCTGAGTGACAGTTTTAAGAACTGGTGAAACAGTCTATGTTCCCTGTACTGTTACGCCTATTATAGACTCAGGCTCAGCCCTTTCCAATGTCTATTCTTACAAACTTTATAAGTTTGTGGTCTACCTATTAAGAGATGAATAAACTGAGTCATACAGGTTATGCTAGTTCCTCAATAACAGTATAATTGTATTTTAAACTTATTTCTATCTATCTGTGAAGCCTTGTGTTTTCTAACACACTCTGAAAAATATCAAGTAGTATAATAACCTCCAGTTTTCCCATTAACATGGCTGACTCATAAGAAATGTAAATTTAGGGGATGCCCAGGTGGCTCAGTGGTTGAGCGCCTGCCTTCGGCCCAGGGTGTGATCCTGGAGTCCTGGATTGAGTCCCACATTGGGCTCCCTGCATGGAGCCTGCTTCTCTCTCTGCCTGTGTCTCTGCCCCCCTCTCTCTGTGTCTCTCTCATTAATAAATAGATAGGATCTTTAAAAAAAAAAAAAAGCTGTAAATTTAGTTTCCAAGTTATCTTTCTTAAAAATTGTTTTCTATTAGTAGGCTACAAATTGAAAAACATTGGAGAATTAAATAATAAGTGTTAAGGGTTTTTTTTTTTCTTTTTTAACGTGAACAAATAACAATACTAAGGATGACTGGTTAGATTCCATTGTACCCTAGTAAGCACATTGCTACCTATCTTATTGTGTACAAAGTTCTTAGGCAATATTTCAGACTTGGTTCCTTTTCTGAAAATAAGAACACTTAGAATGATCAAATGAAGTGAGAAGATTAATTGCTTTGAACTTCACAGAGTATAATACAATCTTAGAAAGAAGAGAAATAGATTTTTTGTATGTTTAGAAAAAGGAGTGCATCTTTAAAATATAAGTTGACTGTAGAAGAAGATTGCAGTATTCTTGAATTCTAGGCTGAAAAAAGGCAGGCCACAGCCTATTTAATATAAAGATATATATTTTATAAGGATTGTAGACTCTTATCAAATATTCCTTAGCATTTCAGAGAGATTTTGAAAAATGTTGGCCTTTTGGGGCTACTAAGGGTATGGCATTTCATATTCTGCAAAGCAATATTGGCCTTAAATTGTACCATTTATTTTGTCCTTGTTAAATGTCACAGTTGCCCTTTCCCTTGAGTTATTAGTTTTATCACCTACAATTTCTTTTCAGGAAAAACTGGTGGATATCATAATGGACCAAAATAGAGAACTGATTTAGTCTGAGGACTGGACAACTAGTAATTGGAGACCAATAAAAAAACTTGGTCCCCTCAAGAGCTATTTAAATCTAGGATTCTGGAGTTGTAAGAACTGATCCTGCTGAATAAGAATATATATTGAAACATGAAAGACTTGCTTCATTACAGAGGCCAAAAGCCCACCAAAGAAATATTCTCAGGCCATGGCTGTTGAAATTTCTTCTTCCTTTAAAGTTTTATAAAACCAGATTATTCTCCATTAATAAATGACTAATTATTCCCTAAAAGCAACATATCTCCCCATAATGATGGTCATAAACTTCAACAATATAGACGGTACTTGGTGCGGTTTATAAGCCAAATCCATCCATCATGGCTTGGGACATATTACTTTTTTACATCCTTTTTCTTTTGGCCCAAGCTTTGTTTCCTTAGCATGCAAATCTGTTAAAAAAAATTTTTGTGTAAATAAATTTATTAGACCCTTTTTCAAAGTACCTTTGATAAAAGAATGGATGGAAATATCCACTCTCTAGAGAAGGAATAGGAAGGAAAGGCATAGGACTGAGCTATGGACAGCTATGGACCACAGAGAGCAAGTTAGACAATAAAATCCAATAAGCCCATACTTCATGACTGAAAAGCTAAAGGAAAAAAATAAGTATAAAGAACAAGGAAAACTCAATATAGACTGAGACAGTTTTCAATATGAAACCTAGAGCAAGTGATCAAATTGCCAGGAAATGCAGTGAGAGTTCTATATTATTTATGAAAGATAATGTGCTGGACAACATGTATTTGACTCAGAGGATACCAGAAGCAAGGTTTGACCCCGAGGGGAAGTACCAGCAGAGACCAAATGAGGAGATCAGAACTCTCAGCTGGCCATGCCAGAATGCAGAGCTCAGTGAAATCTTAGCAGGGGACTGGAAGGGGATGATATGCCAGTAATTTAGTCAACAGATTGGCTACACCCGAGGGATAGGTAGGGGAGCAGCAACCCAGGGCTCCTAAGAGCTAAGGAAAGTACATTCAACTCATCTCTCATTAAATCCCACAAGACACTCAGGAATAGAATGAGAAGTCTTGTTCCAAATCCCATCTTACACACATGGGAAAGTAACTCTTAAAGTACCATTAGGCAGTGCTCAGCATTTCGAGCACTGGCAGTGCGAGCTGATGTAAATTATGAGAGATTTTAGTACACATGCCTGGCAGATGAAGAAAGATTGAGAACATCTCTGAATCCTAATATCTTGCCTTCATTTCTGTGAAACTAGTAACTTTGTCAGGGTTTATGTAACCCTCAGTATAGTAAACATGATGCAGAGAAATGGACAGTTAAACCTGCCCGGGGAATATGTGAAAATAAATGCCTTAAATTTAAATGAAAAATAATCTAAGACTACTCATCAGATTAGTGATGGAAAACAAAATAATGACATCTGTAGAAAATAAACATATTGAATAGAAGTTTTTGAAAATATTCTATAAAAAATAATTTTATTTACTGGAGGACTCAAAACATATCTGGCTGAAAGAGCCAAAGACCACAGCCTGCATTAAGCAAACTGTAGTAGAAGATGCTAAGAGGTGAAACTCTGAGGATGTTGCAACATTCTCTTCAAAAGTAAGAGTAAGGGTGGGTCAGCACTTCTGAACTATACGGCTCCTTGTAAAATAGAGGTTGAAAAGTTAGGATTTACGTTTTCTAGATTCTTTTGTGGCTCAGTTGCAGATAAAATTTAGATCTGGCCAACCAGATTTGTGGGGAAGGGGGAGGTTGGAAGTAGGGTGGGGCTCCAAAGTCTGTTGGTTCTGAAGTTTCTATTGACAGGTGCAGTTACAGAAGCCATTGTTTTTCTGTGTTACAGCACCCATCTCTGTCAGTCACTAACTTAGGGATGCCAAGAGGGAAGGCATGGGACATCCATTTTGCCCACGTCACACATTTCTGGAACATACAGCTTCCGGAATATGATAGGCTTCTGATAATTGTGATTTTGATTGAAGTCACAACAATGCCAACACTCTCTGAATTACAGATAAGACAGTGGTGATTCAGTGTCCTGCTTCTGTCATCAATAGCTTAGGAGACAGTCCTGCAAACTACTTTAAGAGTTCACGCCTTTTTCTGCACCCTGTATCCTGTTAGAACATTTGATGCCACCAGAAGTTGTCACAGGCAACAGGCACTCAGGGACATGACACTGTGAGATTGGCTATCTTTCTGGCTCTGTTTGGAGTCGCTGACATCCTCATGAACATGAGGGAAAGGACACTGGTGTTTTAATAAGACATCAGGGCAAAGCAGTTACCTTACCTAGCCTGTGGTGCTGAAATAGAATGTCTCTTGAAGTCAAGTTTGGATAGGTTGAGGACCTGCTACAATAGACTATCCAGCAAAAATAAGAAATATAAAGGTATGACAATAACCTAACTGCTTTGAACTGCACTAGGAATTTAAACACAAAAAGAATAAACCTGGGGATGGTCAAAATAACTGAGGGTGGGTCCTGTGACTGTCTTTATTCTTAGCTCGAATCCTGCGAATGGCCAGAGTAACATGGCCATTCTCACAGTAATTCTCTGCTTGAGAATTAGGGCTTTTTAAATATTTTTTTAAATTTTTTGTTGGAGTTCAATTTGCCAACATATAGCATAACACCAAGTGCTCATCCCATCAAGTGCCCCCCTTAGTGCCCGTCACCCAGTCACCCCCACCCCCAGCCCATCTCCCTTTCTACCACTCCTTGTTCGTTTCCCAGAGTTAGGAGTCTCTCATGTTCTGTCTCCCTTTCCGATATTTCCCACTCAATTTTTCTCCTTTCCCCTTTATTCCCTTTCACTATTTTTTATATTCCCCTAATGAATGAGACCATATAATGTTTGTCCTTCTCCGATTGATTTACTTCACTCAGCATAATACCCTCCAGGTTCATCCACGTCAAAGCAAATTGTAGGTATTTGTCGTTTCTAATGGCTGAGGAATATTCCATTGTATACATAGACCACATCTTCTTTATCCATTCATCTTTCGATGGACACCGAGGATTAGGGCTTTGTTTGGCAAGGAGAGGGACACAGCATCACCTTTGTGGTATTCTTAATTGTAAGGAAGTAATACACAAACCCAAAAGGAGGAGAAGTCTATAAAATAAGAGGCCTTCCCTTGTCTAAAATGCCAAAACATGAAAGACAACGACTGATAAACTATTTCTTATTCAGGAGGCTATAGGGACATGAAAACTAAATGGCTGTGTGATCCTGATTGGACCATGGGTCAGGACAGATGATTATCTTACACAGAAAGACATTATTGGGAAATCGGCAAAGCATCTGTGGTATGTTAACCAGATAACTGTACTTGATTTTTATAAATTAATAACTATAGTAAAAAAATAACTATAGTCATATTTATTAATTATAATTACTAAATATGTTTATAGTTATTAATTGTACTTACGGTAAATTAGGTTAAATAATCTGATTTTGATACTTGTACTAGGATTGCGTGTGAAATGTTCTTGTTCTTCCAAAATGCACACTGACTATTTCGGAGTGATATGGCATGTACAGCTGCAATTTATTCTAAAATTGTACAGAAAATCATATGTAAATACATATATATACTTATATGTGTATATTCAAATTTGAATGGCAATAATATAAAAAATAAACATAGTGAGTGATTGGTATTTGCTGTCTAGAATTTCCTATTTTTATCACACATTTATGTTGTTTAAATATATAGTTATGTGATATTTTTTGTCTAAAAGTCCACAGTATAACATCTAGTGCAAATATAAATGACTGTTATGATCTTAGGGCACCTGAGTGATTCAGTCAATTGAGAGTCTGACTCTTGATTTCAACTCAGGTCATGATCTTGGGGTTGATAGATTGAGCCCCATGTCTGGCTCCCATGGAGGCTGCTTGGGATGCTCTTTCTCCCTCTCCCTCTGCCACTCCCCCAGCCCACCTCTGCCTCTCTCTCTCTCTTTCTAAACAAACAAATTGTTTAAATATTTAAAATCAAAAAATAAAAAAATTGCTGTTATTATTTTTAGTAATAAATGAATATTTAATATTTGGGGTTAACCAACATAAGTAATTATATTTTGGGCTGTATGATTTTAGTAATATTCCAAGGAATACACTAGAAATATACATACAAATATAGTCTAAAACATCCAATAATCATACTACAAATTAATGGAAGAAAATAGGGAATGTGAAGTTTAAAAATCACATGGCATTCCATTAGAAAAAAAATCTAAAAATCTTTTTTAAACTTATCTTTACTATTTTAAACATTATAATGAATTGAGGCTCCTGGATGGCTCAGTCAGTTAAGCATCTGACTCTTGATTTCAGCTCAGGTCATGTTTTCAGGGTTCTGAGATGGAGCCCTGTGTTGGGCTCCATGCTGGGTGTGGGCATGCCTGAGATTCTCTCTCTCCCTCCCCTCTGCACACCCTACTGCTGCTCACTTGTGCTCTCTCTTTTTCTAAAACACAACAAAACTAGACTGAATCACTGAAACTATTAATCAATATTTTTTTTGTAATTTCCATCCATATGTGATAGAACACTTTACATCGTGCTTACTCAATTTTTTTCTAACCACAATATTGTGTTTAGAGTATATTATCATTGAATACGTTCATTGAATAAAATACTGAATATGTAATATATAAAATATGTTGACCCTATTTTGGAAAAACAGAAAATTGAGTTCTATTAGCTTAAAATATTTTGAGTACAAGAACAGGCTATGCAAGATTCAGGGGGCAATGTTATTGAGAGAAGGCAGAAAATAATATCTTATGGAAAATCACTGTGCCTTAGAATAATTCCTTTTTGTTAAAAGTCTAAATTGACAATTCTACCAATGTAGAAACAAAAGAAAAGAGGTGTGAAGAAATCAAGATGTAAATTATGTTATACATTTGAATTCCAAGTATTATTGAAACATTTATTACAATTTGTATGTGATATTAATTTCCTGGATACTGCCATTTTATTACACATGTTGAGTATCTCTTTACAAAATGTATTCAAGCAAATATAACTCCACTACTCATCAAAGTAATTGGTTAACGAAGGAAGCTTTAATGCTTTTGACAACTTTTTTTGTGATCTTTTTCATTCCAGGGAGGCAAGATCTTAAAACTCTAACAAGAAATGTCCAATTTAAGAAAAACAGACGCAGTGTTTCATTTTCCAATACTGAATATACTTGAAACCAGATCGCTTTATTTTGCTTCTAAATGTCATTTTAAATAAAGTAACATACACGTATCTGCCTTGCCCCACCTCCCTTTTTGATTTTTATCTATAAAATGTATCACTTTTTGAAAAACATATTCTCCACAGACGGAGCTTCCTGAATGGGTCTTTCATTATTCCAAAAGGGCAAATATATTATCCGAGCTTAATAAATTATAGCTCTATTCTTCTTTGCAAAATGCCCTGAAAACAGTGACAAATATAACAATTTCCTAAGCGAAAGCGTCAAGGGAATTGCATGTTTCCTTTTACACAAATAACAGACATATGATTTCTATATGATGGAAGTTTGATGATTAAGTATGCTGGCAACAAAAAAAGTTCCTGTATCTCAGAAATAAGTTTCAGAATTAGGACTACTATATAGATTTTTATAATTAAAGTCATGCAACCTTCATTGCCCTGTTTGCTTCATTTCCCAGAGCTGTTAAGGATGCATGTGTTCATGGATGTGCATGCACGGATACCTGTAGGTGTGAGTATTTAAGGGAGTACAAGTATATATTCGAATATACAAGTACAAGCACAAGCATATGCAGATGTACCTGTGTATTTCCCCTCTGACAAGAGCAATTTTCTTTTTCCTGAGACAAAGTGGGCATTTCGTTCTTTGGTCCGTTCAGTTCATTTACTTGGAAAGCCCCTCTTGTCCATCACTCCGTGCTTGGCAACACACTGTAGCTGGGCTCCTAATCTAATAATGCCATGTGGTAGAGTGGTCTTTACCATCTTATCTTGATGCATGTTGGTTCCTTGCAGTTAAGAACTTGATTTCTTCCATCTTATTTACTTCAGTGTCTCATAATTGATAGTTGCTCAAAAACTGTTTGCCATATGGATGAGTGAGTTTTGCCCACATCATCCAAAGCACCTTATTTGCTTTATCATCTCTGCTTGAAAACAGGTTAGTAGCTTGTTTGATACAATGTTCTCACAGATGTTGTGAGGCAAGTGCTCTATAAAGCCCCCATGGAAGGAAGATTTATAACTGTTTTTCATTTCTTCTGGTGCTTTAGTGGTTTAGTTAGGGAGGCATATAATAGTGCTTGAAGCAGTGCAAGACACTAGAGCATGATAATGAAAAGTGAGCTTCATCTCAGTTTCTTTTCATGAGCTAGATAAAATAATAATATCTACCTCATAGGTTTGCTAAAAGAAAAATGAAGTGATGCATGCACTCAGTAAAGAAGCAGCACATAATAAGCAAGCAATAATGTAAGAACAATAATAAAAAACCTTGTTTTTTAATGAATACAGAAAGTTTATTCTAGGCAAAAGAACCTGAAGAATTGCTTCTCCAACATCCCTTATAGGTAGAATGACTTTATGGTTCCTTTTGTCCCTGAGTGTGTGCTTTATACCTATTGTCATTACATAGTTATTAATAGTATTCCTTGTTACTCTCAAGAAGTATTCTAGTTTGGAAAATAAATTATGTGGTCACCCTACTACTGTCCTTTTTCATTCCCCCATTTTATTTATTTATTTATTTATTTATTTATTTATTTATTTATTTATTTATTTACCTCTATGGGCCTTTTTTTTTTTTAAGATTTTATTTATTTATTAGAGACACACAGAGAGACAGAGACAGAGAGGCAGAGACACAGGCAGAGGGAGAAACAGGCCCCATGCAGGGAGCCCGATGTGGGACTCGATACTGGATCTCCAGGATCAGGCCCTGGACCGAAGGTGGCCCTAAACCGCTAAGCCACCAGGGCTGCCCCCCCACCATTATATTTAAAAGCATTATTGAGTCACCTACAAATTATAGACCTGAAAATTCCCTAGAACCCAAGTAAACAAAGTGGCCAAGTATTACTGGTTTTTTATTCTTTCTCTTTAGGAAGAAGATTAACTAAGTTTTAGGTAATTTTATAGGAAAATACATTGCTAAGTTTTAGGAATAATTCTATCTTCTGTTTTTCCTGAAAAAGTAATTTTAGGGAATGTGCATACCTTTTTGTTTTAATGTTAAAAACTACATCTTTTCACTATATGTTTTGCCTGTTAACAAAATAAAAAAATTAGTATTTGTTTTCAGTTTTGATTTTTTTATTTTTCAGGAAAACTAGAAAGCTTAAAAGAGATAAAAACAAACAAAAATATAGTTAAACAAGAATATAACTACATAAGAAATGTCCACAAACAAGACCTACTCCCCCTCATCTACAAAATGGTACCTAAGATGAGTAGCAGTACAACACAGATATTATTTTTTAAATGGGGCTTGATAATGTATATTTTTAAAAATTTTTAAATTATTTTTCTTGATTTTTTTAAAAAGTAATTTTTCCAAGTTATTTTATTTCTTCAAGATTTTATTTAAAATCTAGCTAGTTAACATATGTGTAATATAAGTTTCAGGTGTAGAATTTATTTTTTAAGTTTTTATTTATTTATTTTTAAAAGGATTTTATTTATTTATTCATGAGAAACACAGAGAGAGAGAGAGAGAGAGAGGTAGAGACACAGGCAGAGGGAGAAGCAGGCTCCATACAGGGAGCCCAACGCAGGATTTGATCCCAGGACTCCAGGATCACACCCTGGACTGAAGGCGGCGCTAAACCGCTGAGCCACCCAGGCATCCCTCAAGTGTAGAATTTAATAATTCATCACTTACATACAATACCCAGTGCTCATTCCAAGTGCCCTCCTTAATACCCATCACCTACTTAATGCCCTCTCAGCCCTCCATCCACCTCTCCTTTGGTAACCCTCAGTTTGTTCTCTATAGAAGAGTTTATTACTTGGTTTCTCTTTTTTTATTCCCCTATGTTCATCTGTTTGTTTTTTAAATTCCACTGATGAGTGAAATCAAATGGTCTTTCTCTGACTGATTTATTTCAATTAGCATAATACTCTCTAGCTCCATCCATATTGTTGTAAATGGCAAGATTTCATTCTTTTTTATGGCTGAGTAATATTCTATTGTATATATATCCCTCATCTTCTTTATCCATTCATTAGTTGATGAACATTTAATGCAATACTTATCAAGATATTATCAACTTTTTTCACAGAGCTAGAACAAATAATCCTAAGATTTGTATGGAACCACAAAAAACTCCAAATAACCAAAGCGATCTTGAAAAAGAAAAGCAAGAAACAAAATAGATAAATATTGTGGAAGGGAAGGAAAATGAAATAAGACAAAAAATGAGAGGGAGACAAACCATAAGAGATTTTTTTTTAAGATTTTATTTATTTATTCATGAGAGACACAGAGAGAGAGAGAGAATCAGAGACACAGGCAGAGGGAGAAGCAGGCTCCATGCAAGGAGCCCGACGTGGGATTTGATCCCAGGACTCCAGGATTAAGCCCTGGATAAGAGATTCCTAATGATAAGAAACAATATAGGATACCAATGGGGTTCTAGAGAGGAGGTAGGTGGTGAGATGGGGCAATTAGGTGATGGACATTAAGGAGGGCACTTGATGTTATGAGCACTGGAGTTACATGCAACTGATGAATCACTAAATTCTACCTTTGAAATGAATAATACACTATATGTTAGTTAAATTGAATTTAAATTAAAAAAAATTTAAAAAGGAAACAAAAGTTGGAGGCCATCATAATTCCAGATTTCAAGTTGTATTACAAAGCTGTAGTCAACAAAGGATGCCTAGATGGCTCAGTGGGTTAAGTGTCCAACTCTTGATTTCAGCTCAGATCATGATCAGAGTCTTGAGATCAAGGGTCCTGGATTGAGCCCTGAGTCCGGCTCTGTGCTATGGAGGGGTCTGCTTGTCCCTCTACCCCTCCCCCTCCTTGTGCCCGCTCTCTCTCTTTCTCTCTCTCTTTCTCTCAAATAAATAAATAAAATCTTAAAAAAAAAAGCTGTAGTAAACAAGACAGTATGGTATTGGCACAAAAACAGACACATAGATTAATGGAACAGAATAGAAAACCTAGAAATGGACAATGAATATTTTAAAAAATATTAAACATTTTAAAAAGTTGTAAAGGCATATATTTATGTATTTAATCAATAATGGTCATAAATATTATGTTTTCATGAAACATTTGTATGAAATAGCTCAGAAAATCTAGAAGTCCATGATTATACAAAGAGGAAGACCCTCTCTGAGAAGCAATCCTATCTTTAATCAGAAATACACTGCTTTACAACTTAGTTTGCTTATTAAATTCTTTCCTTATATGCTCCTCCTGTTACTCCCAAGCAGGGATCACCACGTTTGCCCATCTATACCTGCAAAATCTAGCATCAGAAAATGAAAACAAAAACACAGAGTTGAATACATAAATTCTATAGGGACAATCTGATAAAATGTTAATGCCTTCTACTGGGTCATCTGCAATACCTGATCTTCATAAAGCCATATTACTTTTAAAGTTAACAAGTAGGTCAAAGTGCTTATTTCCCATTCTGTTCTATATTTCACACATTTGGAGTAAAATACTGCTAGTGGGTCCAGAGAAGGAAAAATTATACCTATGAAAATTGAGAATGGCCTAAAAGACACACACAAGCTGACAACCCCAGAAAAACCTCCCTTGCTAAGTGGTTGACACTTCTGTAACTAAGCATTTTCCTTACACTGCTTGATTTTTGTTTTTGCTGTAGTTGGTTGTATTACCTGACACCAAATGAATATTTGCTTGGCTAGAAATCATCCTTTTTTTAAAAATGCTGTGTTGTGATGGCCTAATAATCCTTCGCATATTGTCTGAATTAATAAAAATTTTCCTTTTTTACATACACTGAGCTAATGAACATGGTTTCCCCTGTCAGGCATGAAGAATGTTGGTAATTTCAGAGCAACTTTGAACTTTATGGTAGGGTACAATCTGGATGACATCCACATTGAGGAAGGGTAGGAGAGAATTATAAAAAGAAAAGCAGAGAAAAGCCAAAGACAACCCACTTTGCCATATTGTGTCTCTGGTAGTGGGATATAGTTGAATACACGCCCAATAATCATTTGTCCACCTTCCCAGCTCACAGAAACCTAAGTAACCTGCCAGCTCTAGGAAATAAGTAAGTCAGCGTTTTCCAATCTATGCAATATTACCCAACTGTGAGTCATAAAATTAATTTAGTGGATCAAAACCAATTTAAACTGTGAAGAAAAAATCAAAGTGCTTTTTTCCAGTGTATGGTAAATATAGTTTTACAGAATTTCTGTTTTTATTAAAATATAAACTGTGTGTAAGAGTGTTCATATAAAAGTAACCTTTTTACTGTGGGGTACTTTTAAATCTTTGGATAAAAGCCAGCTAATGGAAACTCTGTCATTGTGGCCTTTGATTTGTCTCTTGAGGGACAATGGTTGTTTCCTCATCACTGATCCTCAAGGGAATGTCCACAAGGTGTTTTTAGAAGAAAAGCTTGTTCCTTTATGGAAAGGGGAGCTGAGAAAAAACACAACTTTTTTAAAACTCATTTTCCTTTCTTATTGGTACGTTATCGCATACCAAATGATGCATACACTGCAACTGTCACTTGAATATTATTTTTATGCTGAAGATGACATCAGTAAGTTACTGCACTATGAAATGGCTTCCTTCCAGCCTTGTCAATTTATGTAATAAATGTCTGAATTATTTAAGCCATTGTTATATTGGTATTCTATAATTTATAGCAAAAAATCCAATGGCTGCAAGTCTAAAGGCAGTTGCACTGGAAGCAAAATTTAAATTATTTCTCCACTTTCATTGTCCTTATCTTTTACTATTTGCCCCTCTTTTCCTATGTCTCAGATCTTAGATTCATATTTGAGTTACTTATATTGTGTTTACTATTACTAGATAAATGTTCCCCTTTTAGATCATATTTTTTTGTTTATTTATTTATTTTAATAAATGTGTTGAAGAAAAGTTGCTTATCTCTAATTTGATCTCAAGGCTACTACTCAACTAGATTGATTATAAGATTCTCAGGATCAAGAATATTAATCTCATCAAATCTTAGATATTACTAATCTGTAAATACTGACTTCTTTAAATAGTTTTTTTTAAAAATTTATTCCAAAACCTTATCTGTACTCTATTAAATTATACATATCCTAACCTACTCCATTTTATTTATTCTTACTCTGTAACTTGTGGAATCATGAGCTATGGCTTATAAAACATATTAATTTTCATTGTAAATAGAGTGAAGGTAGAATTTAATTTTAATGAAGCTTGGAGTAACAAACATTCCACTCCAGTGAAATAATGCAAAGCACCAGCTGGAGACCAGCTGTGTCCTATGGTCTAAAATCTTACTATAACCCAATAAAGTAGATGCATTTTTCGATGAACTTTGCAAATCTTCAGATCAGGTCTCTTATATATTCTATATTAGCTAAGAAGCAAAAAAAAAAAAAAAAAAAAAGAAATCATTGTCTTTGGAGGCTCATTAGCTTCTCTTTGAGGCTGTGCCAAAAATTTGGTTCTCTGTCAACAGATTGAAGTAATGTCTCATTGGACTACTTTGGTCCTAATGCCATTCCTTCCATATAGATAACCAAGGGCACCAGTGATGTTGCAAAAGTCATTGAGAAGACATGACCACCGGTTGACCTGCAAGCTGGACCCAGGCAATCGAAGATTCCCCTGTCCTAGGAATGTGTATTCCACTCGCCTTTCCCATTCCCAGAAGCTGTCCCAAGGATACAACCCGGAGGCTGAAATATGGTGTTGACCTGATTTGGATAGTATATGTGTCTGAACGCAGTTAAAGCCTCTATGTAAACGTTTAAGATTTGCCAGGAAGGTGTGAAGATCTATTTGTCTTGAGATTGCCCAAAACAAAGCCTCATAAGTATGTTTCCTTGCTTTTTAAAGCTTCTACCTACCAATCTGGAATGGTCTACCTCTTTTTTTGGTTTCTCCGTTCTCTTTACATATGGGGGCTACTTCGGATTATACCTAAAGAGCTCCTGAGGGAGTTGTGAACTAACAAATATTTACATCAAATACACTCTTTATTAAATAAAACCATGAAAATATAATTGTATATTATACAAAAGGGCAATTTAAAAAACTTGGGTTTTAGATACTGGAGGTTCATCCTTGATAAAAGTCATGTAATTCAACAGTCCCAAGAGGCAAATAATTTCTATGATAATAAAAGTCCCAGCAGAAAGCTATATAAGTAGTAAAATCATAGGTGATATTATTTAATAAAATGTACAAAAAGGGTGATGTGTTCATATAATATAATATTTGTGTTCAATAGAATAAAATCTTAAATAAGATTTAGGTTAATAATTTAATGCCATAGACTTGTACAAATGTCATAGTTCATGAGTTCTAGGGAAACCAAATATAACTAAATTATTTGCCTCTTATTAATCAGGCTGTGATCCAAAATTATAAATAGATTCCTTTTCTAGGTTTTGCTTTAGGCAAAGCATGGTTTTTATTGATTTATTATTATTATTATTAGATCCTAAAAGCTCCAGTTTTAGACTGTTCAATAAATGGTTGGGTCACATAATTCTATATCTAATCTATGAAGAGGGCATAGAAGGATGTATATAACCTGGTTCGTAAGTTTCTTGCATAAAATATCACAGAATGATAAATATTGTATTGATAAGTATCGTATAGGTACCCATTCTGTAAATACTGTAGGATATTTTTGAGTGGTTTGAACTTAGCTCTAACAAATATGGTATAATCTATTTATATATAGTGTGTTTACATGGAAAAGGAAGATAAGGGTTTTTAGGCAAGATGATGAACAGGAAGTAGGCAATTGCTTAATTGTTAACAGTTTTGTATAATATCAAGATTTAGATCAACTGATATAGATTCATTGTATAAGCAGAATGTTTTATTCTAGAAATTCAATCATTTGTAAATTAAGCAATTATTTCCATCATGCCTATTTTGTACCATGTAGTATAATAATCTCTAAAAACGTAGTGCTTTTCACTGTTATTATGCTTAAAATCCAATAAAAATGCATGCTATGTGAAGTTATATGCATTTGGGACCAAAATCTAAATTCATTATTAAATATATGAACATCAAGCTTCAATTTACCAAAAATTCAAAAGATAATAATAACAATCTTATTGAAAAAATTCAATGAAATGATAAATAAAAGTCTGTGTTCAATGCAAAGATGTTATGATCTATTGTTACCCACTTTTATCAGTGGTCTCAGGAGTTAACACAATGCCTGGTACATAAACTATAATTGCTGAATAAATAGCTGATCAAAGAAATGAGTTAATCATTGATATATAAAAAATCTTTTCAACTATATATCAATGCAGTAATAAACACAGAACAGAAAAAAGGGAACACTTTCTTATTTTGAAATGACAGTTGCTAGTATCAGACTAAGCCTCTTACTGAAATTATATAAAAAAAGCTTTGCGCAGTGGCAGTATCGTAGCCAATGAGGTTTATCCGAGGCGCGATTATTGCTAATTGAAATTATATAAAAATAAATAAATAAATAAATAAATAAATGAAATATAAAATTTTAGCAGTTTGAAGTATTGGAGAGCATCCGAGGGAGATGAGGTTTGAGGAGGCAAGAACTTTGAGAAAACAAAATGTGTAAGTCTGAACCCTACTTTGGTCAATTTTATTTTTTTTTCTCTTCAGGGCACTTTCTGATTCCCTAAATAGGGAATAAAAAGGTACAATCTAGAGTGTGATGTACTCTCAGCATGCTCTGAGAGAAAAATGGAATTTTAGAAACAGTGCAGGAGAGGTCTGATATAACGGGCAAATGTTCCTTTTTAATAATTGCCAACTCTGGGATCCCTGGGTGGCGCAGGGGTTTGGCGCCTGCCTTTGGCCCAGGGCACGATCCTGGAGACCCAGGATCGAATCCCACATCGGGCTCCCGGTGCATGGAGCCTGCTTCTCCCTCTGCCTGTGTCTCTGCCTCTCTCTCTCTCTCTGTGACTATCATAAATAAATAAAAAATTAAAAAAAATAATTGCCAACTCTGAGTCTTAGGATGCAATGGGTCTTTGATAAGATCAAAAGTAGAACCTATAAAAATATCGTGAAAATCTGGTAACTAGAAATGTATCCATATGTCTACAAAGGAATTAGCAAATAAAGACTCTTCTGTAACTATTTTAACATGTAGAGAATTTATATGGATATGGATAAGTGAAGACTTAGAGAATTTAGTAGAAACATTGAAATTCTAAAAAGAAAAAAATAGTGATTATAGAAATGAAAAACACAACCTCTAAAATTAAAAATGCACTTGCCAGTACAAGCAATAAATTGAACATTGTAGAAGAAAAGGTCAGTAAACATGCAATCAAATAGAATTTTTTGCAAGCTGGAACTCCAAAAGAAGATTTTAATTTTAAAAGAGTTTCACAGACATGATGGTAATATCAAATGGTTTGCTGCTTGTATAAGTGGAGATCCAGATGGAGAAAAGGAATGTGATGGGAAAGAGATGTTCATGAAATAATAATTGATTTTTTCCTGAATTTGAATGAAAATTTAACTCAACAACAAAAACAATACAATGAAGAAAAATAATTTCAAGTAAAATATAGTCAAGCGAGTAAAATTCAAAGCCTTTTTCTCCCTCTGCCTATGTCTCTGCCTCTCTCTGTGTGTGTCTCATGAGTAAATAAATAAATAAATCTTAAACAAAACCAAAACCAAAACCACTACATTTTAAAGAAACGAATAAAGGAAAGGAGAAACAGAGGGGAAAATGTAAGATAAATAGAACATAAATAGAGAGATGATAGACATAAACTTTGCCATATAAATAATTACATTAAATATAGATATAACAGCCCAATTTAAAAGTAGAGATTCTCAGATTGGACAAGAAAGCAAGGCCCAGCTTTATATTGTTTACAAGAAATAAACTTCATGTATAAACTCAAAGACAGAAGAGAAATAAAAAGATAGTAATTTTTATTTCTTTCACACATAAAGAAAAAAAGACATTTAAGAAAGGGAAAATCAGTAGTAAAAGATCATGCTGGAACCATTTATATGAAAAAATATAACTCAACTCTCTGGTGCTATATACAGGTTGGACTTTGATAAGCTAAAAGTGAATATCATAAATCTTAACATAACCACCAAAATAACAAAATAAATGGTTATGCTTAATAAGATTTCAGAGGAGATACAATTAAATAACAAAATTGTCAAATAATGAAAATTTGGCAAAAAAGAAGTAGAGACACATGGAACAAATAGAAAACAAGTAGCAAGATGATCTCTTTAACTGTATAATATCAATAAATTCATTTAATGTAAATGGTCTGAACAACCCACTTCCTAAAGATATGTTTTCAGACCAAAGAAAGGAGCTAGTAGCTACCAAACAAGCTCCTGGATAAACAAACACAACATAATAGAATGGTAAGCAGAAACAAACATATGTAAAATCATAGAGTTTTTTTTTATACTATTCTGTGAATAACTGATAGAAGAAGAAAAGAGAAAATCAATAACAATATAGAAAATATGAACAAATATCAACCTACAAGATGACACTGATATTTATGGGACATTCTACCAAACAACAACAGAGTATTATTTTCAAGTACACATGGAATATTTACTTATATATTCTATATTTTTGGTCAAAAACAAGTCTTAAAAATTAAAAAGATATTGATATTATACTGAATTGTGTCTTGACTATAATGGAATTAAATCAGAAATAAAAAAATAGAAAAGTTTCTAAAAAATTCCTGCATGTTTATTCTATATTTATTTTAGCACTCTTCTAAATAACTCAAGCATTAAAAGAGTATTCAAATGAGAAATAAAAGTATTTTGAAATGAATGAATATGAAAGCATAGAATATCCAAATCTGCAGATGGCACTAATATGTTCAGGGAAAGATTTGTAGCGCTAAATGCTTCTGTTATGAAGAACAGCCATGATTTATTTGATGAGCTCAGTTTCCACTTTAGGAAACTAGAAAAATACAAGCAAATAAGGACATGAAGAAAACAAATAATAAAATTCAGAATGGAAATTAGTGAATAAGAACACAGGGTAATGATAGAGTTAATAAATGAAACCAAAAGACCTTTCTTTGACTTCTCAAATTAAGCTAATAAACATCTACAGAGACAGATTATGGAAAAAAATACAGAAAACACAAATAACCAATGTTTGGAATGAGACAGATGACATTACCACTGATTTTATGGATACTAAAAGGAAAATAAGTAAAAGGAAAATATAAAAAATTCATGTCAATAAATTTAAAAGATGAATTGATAAAAGGTATGAATTCATCAAAAGATACAACATACCGAATTCACTCAGGAAGAAACAGCCAATCTAAACAACCCTGCATTTATTAAAACAATTTAAATTTTTTAAAAGCAATGTAACTTTAATTTAAAATATTATCACGAAGAAAACTCCATCAGATGCTCTTGATGAATTCTAGAAAATATTTTGAAATAAGTAATACCAATTTTACACAAATTATTTACAAAAAATTAAAAGGAGAAAATATATTGCAAATTGTTCTATGAAAATAGCATTATTGTGATATCAAAATCAAATAATCACAAAATAATAAATGAACACTGCTGATGAATATCCTTCCTGGATATATATGTAACTATCCTAAGCAAAATTTTAGCTAACCAAACCCAACAATTTATAAAAAGAAAAATTCATTAAAACTAATTAAAGTTTATCCCAGGAATGTGATATTGGTTTAATATCCCCAAATTGGTCATGTGATATAATAAATTAACAAACTAAAAGAGGAAAACCATTTAATAATCTCATTAAATGCAGGAAAATCAAATGACTACACCCAATATCCATTCACTATACGGATTTTAAGAAAAGTAGAAAAATAGGGTACCTTTTGCTTGATATAGGCTTCTTCCAAGAAACCTACAGCTAATATTATATTTAGGATTAAAAGACTAGGGGCGCCTGGATGGCTCAGTTTTTAAGCATCTGCCTTCGGCTCAGGTCACGATCCCAGGGTCCCGGGATGGAGCCCCACATTGGGCTCCCCTCTTAGCCAGGACTCTGCTACTCCTTCTCTCCACTGCTCATACTCTGTCTCACTATCTCTCTCTTTCTTTCTCTCTCTCAAACAAATAAATAAAATCTTTAAACAAAAATAAAAGGGTTAAGACTAAATGCTCCTAAATACAGAAACAACAACAACAACAAAAACCGCAAGGCTGTTCATTCTCAACCACATTGTTTTAGAGGTATCAGACGGTACATTCACCTGTCCCCACCAAATTACCTAGATAACCTTCAAATCACCCTGAAAATCTACGAATTCGGCCTGAGATTTAAAGAGAGACCAGCTGGACTGCTACAGTGAGAAGAGTTTGCGCTTCTACCAAGGTAGGAAGACGGGGAAAAAGAAATAAAGACACAAAAGGCCTCCGAGGGGGAGGGGCCCCGCGAGGAGCCGGGCTGAGGCCGGGGCGAGTGTCCCCAGGACAGGAGAGCCCCGTCCCGGAGGAGCAGGAGCTGCACCGACCTTCCCGGGCGGAAAGGGGCTCGCAGGGAGGTGGAGCAGGACCCAGGAGGGCGGGGATGCCCTCGGGCTCCCGGGGACAGTAACAGCAACTGCGCGCCCAGGAGAGTGCGCCGAGCTCCCTAAGGGCTGCAGCGCGCACGGCGGGACCCGGAGCAGCTCGGGGGGCTCGGGGGCGGCTCCGCGGAGGGGGCTGCGGGACGGGAGCAGCTCGGGGGGCTCGGGGGCGCTCGGGGGCGGCTCCGCGGAGGGGGCTGCGGGGCGGGAGCAGCTCGGGGGGGCTCGGGGGCGGCTCCGCGGAGGGGGCTGCGGGGCGGGAGCGCGAATCCAACAGCGCAGACCGGGAGCACAGGGCGCCGGGTCACAGCCCAGGATCCGGCCTCCCCCGGGACAGGCAGAGGCCGGGAGGGCCCAGGACAGCGAGGACGCTCCTGCCCCAGCTGAGCACATCAGCGGCCCCGCCCCGGAGCCTCCAGGCCCTGCAGACGGAGAGCTCCGGGGTTACTGCGGGGGCTGACTCCAGGGCTCCAGAGCTGGCCCCGCCACTGGGGCTGTTCCTCCTGGGGCCTCACGGGGTAAACAACCCCCACTGAGCCCTGCACCAGGCAGGGGCTGAGCAGCTCCCCCAAGTGCTAACACCTGAAAATCACAACAGGCCCCTCCCCCAGAAGACCAGCTAGACGGACCAGTTCCAGGGGAAGTCAAGGGACTTAAAGTATACAGAATCAGAAGATACTCCCCCGTGTTTTTTCTTTTCTTTCTTTCTTTTTTTTTTTTGATTTCTGTTTGCTTCCACCACCCTTTTTTCCCTTTCTTTCTCTTTTTTCTTTTTTTCTTCCTTTTTTTTTTTTTCTCTTTCCTTTCCATCTTTCTCTCTCTTTTTCTCCTTTTCCCAATACAACTTGTTTTTGGCCATTCTGCACTGAGCAAAATGACTAGAAGGAAAACCTCACCTCAAAAGAAAGAATCAGAAACAGTCCTCTCTCCCACACAGTTACAAAATCTGGATTACAATTCAATGTCAGAAAGTCAATTCAGAAGCACTATTATACAGCTACTGGTGGCTCTAGAAAAAAAGCATAAAGGACTCAAGAGACTTCATGACTGCAGAATTTAGATCCAATCAGGCAGAAATTAAAAATCAATTGAATGAGATGCAATCCAAACTAGAAGTCCTAACGACGAGGGTTAACGAGGTGGAAGAACGAGTGAGTGACATAGAAGACAAGTTGATGGCAAAGAGGGAAACTGATGAAAAAAGAGACAAACAAAAACCATGAGGATAGATTAAGGGAAATAAACGACAGCCTGAGGAAGAAAAAACTACGTTTAATTGGGGTTCCCGAGGGCGCCAAAAGGGCCAGAGGGCCAGAATATGTATTTGAACAAATCCTAGCTGAAAACTTTCCTAATCTGGGAAGGGAAACAGGCATTCAGATCCAGGAAATAGAGAGATCCCCCCCTAAAATTAATAAAAACCATTCAACACCTCGACATCTAATAGTTAAGCTAGCAAATTCCAAAGATAAAGAGAAGATCCTTAAAGCAGCAAGAGACAAGAAATCCCTGACTTTTATGGGGAGGAGTATTAGGGTAACAGCAGACCTCTCCACAGAGACCTGGCAGGCCAGAAAGGGCTGGCAGGATATATTCAGGGTCCTCAATGAGAAGAACATGCAACCAAGAATACTTTATCCAGCAAGGATCTCATTCAAAATGGAAGGAGAGATAAAGAGCTTCCAAGACAGGCAGCAACTGAAAGAATATGTGACCTCCAAACCAGCTCTGCAGGAAATTTTAAGGGAGACTCTTAAAATTCCCCTTTAAGAAGTTGTTCAGTGGAACAATCCACAAAAACAAGGACTGAATAGATATCATGATGACACTAAACTCATATCTTTCAATAGTAACTCTGAACGTGAACGGGCTTATGACCCCATCAAAAAGGCGCAGGGTTTCAGACTGGATAAAAAAGCAGGACCCACCTATTTGCTGTCTACAAGAGACTCATTTTAGACAGAAGGACACCTACAGCCTGAAAATAAAAGGCTGGAGAACCATTTACTATTCGAATGGTCCTCAAAAGAAAGCAGGGGTAGCCATCCTTATATCAGATAAACTAAAATTTACCCCGAAGACTGTAGTGAGAGCTGAAGAGGGACACTATCTCATACTTAAAGGATCTATACAGCAAGAGGACTTAATAATCCTCAATATATATGCCCCAAATGTGGGAGCTCTCAAATATTTAAACCAATTATTAACCAAAGTGAAGAAGTACTTAGATAATAATACACTTATACTTGGTGACTTCAATCTAGCTCTTTCTATACTCGATAGGTCTTCTAAGCACAACATCTCCAAAGAAACGAGAGCTTTAAATGATACACTAGACCAGATGGATTTCACAGATATCTACAGAACTTTACATCCAAACTCAACTGATACACATTCTTCTCAAGTGCACATGGAACTTTCTCCAGAATAGACCGCATACTGGGTCACAAATCGGGTCTGAACCGAAACCAAAAGATTGGGATCGTCCCCTGCATATTCTCAGACCATAATGCCTTGAAATTAGAACTAAGTCACAAGAAGAAGTTTGGAAGGACCTCAAACGCGTGGAGGTTAAGGACCATCCTGCTAAAGATGAAAGGGTCAACCAGGAAATTAAGGAAGAATTAAAAAGATTCATGGAGGGATCCCTGGGTGGCGCAGCGGTTTAGCGCCCGCCTTTGGCCCGGGGCATGATCCTGGAGACCCGGGATCGAATCCCACATCGGGCTCCCGGTGCATGGAGCCTGCTTCTCCCTCTGCCTATGTCTCTGCCTCTCTCTCTCTCTCTCTCTGTGACTATCATAAAAAAAAAAAAAAAAAAAAAAAAGATTCATGGAAACTAATGAGAATGAAGATACAACCATCCAAAATCTTTGGGATGCAGCAAAAGCAGTCCTAAGGGGGAAATACATCGCAATACAAGCATCCATTCAAAAACTGGAAAGAACTCAAATACAAAAGCTAACCTTACACATAAAGGAGCTAGAGAAAAAACAGCAGATAGATCCTACACCCAGCAGAAGACGAGAGTTAATTAAGATTCGAGCAGAACTCAACGAAATCGAGACCAGAAGAACTGTGGAACAGATCAACAGAACCGGGAGTTGGTTCTTTGAAAGAATTAATAAGATAGATAAACCATTATCCAACCTATTAAAAAGAAGAGTGAGAAGACTCAAATTAATAAAATCATGAATGAGAAAGGAGAGATCACTACAAACACCAAGGAAATACAAACGATTTTAAAAACATATTATGAACAGCTATACGCCAATAAATTAGGCAATCTAGAAGAAATGGACGCATTCCTGGAAAGCCACAAACTACCAAAACTGGAACAGGAAGAAATAGAAAACCTGAACAGGCCAATAACCAGGGAGGAAATTGAAGCAGTCATCAAAAACCTCCCAAGACACAAGAGTCCAGGGCCAGATGGCTTCCCAGGGGAATTCTATCAAACGTTTAAAGAAGAAACCATATCTATTCTCCTAAAGCTGTTTGGAAAGATAGAAAGAGATGGAGTACTTCCAAATTCGTTCTATGAGGCCAGCATCACCTTAATTCCAAAACCAGACAAAGACCCAACCAAAAAGGAGAATTACAGACCAATATCCCTGATGTACATGGATGCAAAAATTCTCAACAAGATACTAGCCAATAGGATCCAACAATACATTAAGAAAATTATTCACCATGACCAAGTAGGATTTATCCCCGGGACACAAGGCTGGTTCAACACTCGTAAAACAATCAATGTGATTGATCATATCAGCAAGAGAAAAACCAAGAAGCATATGATCCTCTCATTAGATGCAGAGAAAGCATTTGACAAAATACAGCATCCATTCCTGATCAAAACTCTTCAGAGTGTAGGGATAGAAGGAACATTCCTCAACATCTTAAAAGCCATCTACGAAAAGCCCACAGCAAATATCATTCTCAATGGGGAAGCACTGGGAGCCTTTCCCCTAAGATCAGGAACAAGACAGGGATGTCCACTCTCACCACTGCTATTCAACATAGTACTGGAAGTCCTAGCCTCAGCAATCAGACAACAAAAAGACATTAAAGGCATTCAAATTGGCAAAGAAGAAGTCAATCTCTCCCTCTTCGCCAATGACATGATACTCTACATAGAAAACCCAAAAGCCTCCACGCCAAGATTGCTAGAACTCATACAGTAATTTGGTAGAATGGCAGGATACAAAATCAATGCCCAGAAATCAGTGGCATTTCTATACACTAACAATGAGACTGAAGAAAGAGAAATTAAGGAGTCAATCCCATTTACAATTGCACCCAAAAGCAAAAGATACCTAGGAATAAACCTCACCAAAGAGGTAAAGGATCTATACCCTAAAAACTATAGAACACTTCTGAAAGAAATCGAGGAAGACACAAAAAGATGGAAAAATATTACATGCTCATGGATTGGCAGAATTAATATTGTGAAAATGTCAATGTTACCCAGGGAAATTTACACGTTTATTGCAATCCCTATCAAAATACCATGGACTTTCTTCAGAGAGTTAGAACAAATTATTTTAAGATTTGTGTGGAATCAGAAAAGACCCCGAATAGCCAGGGGAATTTTAAAAAAGAAAACCATAGCTGGGGGCATCACAATGCCAGATTTCAGGTTGTACTACAAAGCTGTGGTCATCAAGACAGTGTGGTACTGGCACAAAAACAGACACATAGATCAATGGAACAGATTATAGAACCCAGAAGTCGACCCTGAACTTTATGGGCAACTAATATTCGATAAAGGAGGAAAGACTATCCACTGGAAGAAAGACAGTCTCTTCAATAAATGGTGCTGGGAAAATTGGACATCCACATGCAGAAGAATGAAACTAGACCACTCCCTTTCACCATACACAAAGATAAACTCAAAATGGATGAAAGATCTAAATGTGAGACAAGATTCCATCAAAATCCTAGAGGAGAACACAGGCAACACCCTTTTTGAACTCAGCCACAGTAACTTCTTGCAAGATACATCCACGAAGGCAAAAGAAACAAAAGCAAAAATGAACTATTGGGACTTCATCAAGATAAGAAGCTTTTGCACAGCAAAGGATACAGTCATAAAAACTAAAAGACAACCTACAGAATGGGAGAAGATATTTGCAAATGACATATCAGATAAAGGGCTAGTTTCCAAGATCTATAAAGAACTTCTTAAACTCAACAGCAAAGAAACAAACAATCCAATCATGAAATGGGCAAAAGACATGAACAGAAATCTCACAGAGGAAGACATAGACATGGCCAACAAGCACATGAGAAAATGCTCTGCATCACTTGCCATCAGGGAAATACAAATCAAAACCACAATGAGATACCACCTCACACCAGTGAGAATGGGGAAAATTAACAAGGCAGGAAACCACAAATGTTGGAGAGGATGTGGAAAAAGGGAACCTTCTTACACTGTTGGTGGGAATGTGAACTGGTGCAGCCACTCTGGAAAACTGTGTGGAGGTTCCTCAAAGAGTTAAAAATAGACCGGCCCTATGACCCAGCAATTGCACTGTTGGGGATTTACCCCAAAGATTCAGATGCAATGAGACGCCGGGACACCTGCACCCCGATGTTTCTAGCAGCAATGTCCACAATAGCCAAACTGTGGAAGGAGCCTCAGTGTCCATCGAAAGATGAATGGATAAAGAAGATGTGGTTTATGTATACAATGGGATATACTCAGCCATTAGAAACGACAAATACCCACCATCTGCTTCAACGTGGATGGAACTGGAGGGTATTATGCTGAGTGACGTAAGTCAGTCGGAGAAGGACAAACAGTGTACGTTCTCATTCATTTGGGGGATATAAATGATAGTGAAAGGGAATATAAGGAAAGGGAGAAGAAATGTGTGGGAAATATCAGAAAGGGAGACAGAACATAAAGACTCCTAACTCTGGGAAACGAACTAGGGGTGGTGAAAGGGGATGAGGGCGGAGGGTGGGGGTGTGTGGGTGATTGGCACTGAGGGGGACACTTGACGGGATGAGCACTGGGTGTTATTCTGTGTGTTGGTAAATTGAACAGCAATAAAAATTAATTTATTAAAAGTCATTTCCATTATTTTTTTTAATGGGGTCAGCAAGAAAAGATGAACCAGCAATACTTTGGTTGAGATATTTATTCAGGATACCATTAACATTTTCAAATGATGTTACAAAGAACTATTTGAGAAAAGTTTACTAATTTTTACTAGATCAAAATGAAAACTAATCTTTAAATAGTTTTAAACTATGATTTTAAGCAATGAAATTAAAGCAATTTATGCTTTAAGTGGAATTTTATTTCCATTCACCAATGAAGGGCATGCTATTTCTTATCTCTAAATGATATTACAAATAAAATTCCAGGATTCTAAAACTTAAAATTCCAAATGGCTACCCAATTTTTGCTCCTTAAAAATTTTTATTTATTTATTTATTTATTTATTTATTTATTTATTTGAGAGAGAGAGACAGAGATAGTGACAGCACAAGCAGTGGAGAGAGGGAGAAGCAGTCTCCCCTCTGAGCAGGGACCCAGAAGCAAGGCTGCATCCCAGGACTTAGAATCAGGACCTGAGATGAAGGCAGATGCTTAACTGACTGAACCACCCAGGCACCCCCAGTTTTTGCTTTTTATACAGTTATCTTCAATCAGAGTCACAGCGGAGGTAAATGAACCATGAATGACCTTTTAAAAAATGGTTTTTTAAATTTATTTATTTATTTACTTATTTACTTATTTGAAAGAGAGAGAAAGAGGGAGAGAGTGCACCCAGAAGCCGGGCTCAGAGGAAGAGAGAGAGGAAGAGGTAATTAATCCTAAGTGCCCACTGTGCAGACCCAGCACAGGGTTCAAGTGCGACTGGAGCTCAGGACTCTGAGACCAGGACCTGGGCCAAAACCAAGAGTCAGACACTCAATGACTGAACCACCCAGGGGCCCAGAACCATGAATTACTTTTGTGGAGACACACCTTTATGAAATTCATTAGTACCTTAGTAAACTTTGATTCATATTCACCTAAATGACAAACCATTTTATGTCTCAGTGGTATTAAAAGTAAATTTAAATAGTTGGAAAAAAAGATCTAAGTACCTCAATTGCAACTTGATGACTATATTTACATCAAACCTTTTGAAATTACTGCGGTGTTAGGGAACATGAATGATGAAGGTATCAATTTACATAATATGTACTCAAACTTTGTGTTTAAATCAAATTTGATTTAATTATATGTGTTTAAATTATATGTGCTGCATTATAAATTTCCCTTGTTATAGTAGAAATACATATAGTAGAAATACCATAGGGAAACACTGATGTTTGGCACTTAAGGCCGTCAATTGTACAAAGATTGCTACAGAAATAATTAGCATGCTTGAAACAATTTCTCAAATGTATCAACAAAGGCTATAGAATAATATCTTATTTTTGACCCTAAAATTTTTATCTGGTTTTTCATCACAAATGTAGCCATTTGCTAAAGCTGTCTATTGCTTCCAAAATGAAGTATTGCACTGTCAATAAATGTGAAAAATGTGATGCATTAGACACAAACAAGACGAGAAGGGAATGGGAATGAAAGATAAAAAAATAGTAAAACACATGAAATTGCACAAAACTTTCAAAATGAGTTTTGTATTCCATGAATCTATTCTCCAATAGTATGATATTCAGGAGAGAATACAAAGTATTGTTCCTAATAAGCTTTTAGTACTACCTGTCCTAGCAAAGGCTTTTTCCGTTAATATCGACACCTTGGAAAAGCAATTTGCTTTGTGGAATAAAAAGGAATCAGCAGAGCCCAGACAGAGAAATCCAATTTTATCCTCAGACAGGCACAAAGCTGAATGCCTTCCATTTTAATGACTGACAGCTTCTATTTCTTTATACAAGCATCATGTAAGAAATGAACACAACTGCCAATAGAAGCACGATCCAGCCTAAAAGCTCTAGTGGCATCTTCTGTGTGGCATTTCTCTACGTCGGCACATACTAGATTTGAGCCCAGAGAAAAATATTACAACCTCATCAAGTTCTATACAGTATTGCCATAACAAAATGAGCAATATGTACAAACCTGTGTGCCCTTAAAAATTGCAGGGGATTCATAAGAAATAATTCTTTGACAAACTATATGTAGTGGAACCCGAGATTCCCAAGGTAAATAATTTCTCTCTGTGGCATGACCCGACAAACATTATATGTGTGTGTGTAAAAGGGAGACAGACACACAGAGACAGACAGAGGCAGAGAGACAGAGAAAGGACAGAGTAGAGGTGAATTGAGAATAAAGCCAAATACAATCCTTTTTGACTGAGTATCCAGTTCTTCAGTAAAGTTACTAAGAAATGTTTGCTTGAGGGTATTCTTGTAGAAGCCAAAGAACTGGATTTCACAATTCAAGGAAGAATCTAGAGCCAAAAAGGGATGCAAGAGCAGACAAGAGCAGAAAGATGGAATAGACTAGGAGATCTTAGACAAATTTGAAGTGATTCACAGAAATTAAGGAAATGGTACAAAAACATAGGGTACTGAAATTGATGTTTAGGTCAAATTTATACTTTCTGGATCTTTTTAAAGAGCTACTTAAAGTGACCACGGTAAACTACATTATATTGCTATATTGAATAATTGAACTTGTGATATAATTTAATTTGTTTATTTATTATTTTGGGGGCTCTTTAAATTGAAAAATTTAATTTCCAGTTCCTGCAGCACAGGAAACCAATTTTGTCAGCACAGGAAATTAGTAGACCTAAAAAACAGTTTGAAAAGGGGGATATCCTTCAAGATTTATTATTTTGTTATGCATATTTATATTAATGAGGTGATAATAATTAAAGTAGCATATTAATTTTGTTTCAAAGTAAATAGATGACATCTATTACGGAGCTTAAATTTCTATCTATATTCCAAAATTGAGAGCTAAGTTTATGGTTTTCAACTATGGCTTCACTTTGTCCTGTACACCATGTTTAGTTTACCTCTTTTCCAATGAAAGCTAATTTTTTAAAATATAATTGAAATCTTAACTCTAAGAAATGTGTGTGGAGGCACTAATATTTTTTAGGTCCCATGGTCCAGCTTACTGACAGGGTTTTGTAGTTAGTAAATAGAACAACTGAAATTTGGATCTCTTAGGACTATTTCCAAAGCATATTAAATATTCAGAATTCAATACTGATAGTGAAGCCAGTGATTACTGGAAGGTGCTGGTAGAGGGAATTTGTTTTCTAAAAGAAACTCTTATTTATTATGCTTATTTCTGTTAGAGAGAGAGAAATTCAGAGGAGAGGTAGGTAGAGAGAGTGAGAGAGGGAGAGAAAGATATATAAATATAACTCTTTATATATATTGACACTGTATATATAGAGAGATGCTTAAATCTAAACTTTCTCTTGAAACTTAGGATATACAGCTATTAATATACTAATTGCTTTAGTATAATCACTTTAAATTTGATATTATTACTATAATTATTGTTAAATATACTGCAAAAGTGTTGGAATGTTTTAGTGTTAGAATAGTTAGACGATCAGTCTGTGGTTTCATATTTGAATAACAGTATTTGTTATTTTGAATTCACTTTTTACTGTAATGTTACAAGCTCATGAGCCACAGATTTTATTGAATATTTATAAAGACAAATATCCCATAGCTAGTGTAGTTTATATTTTAAATCTGGCATTTTGAATTCATTCAAAGGTGAAAAAATATTCTCAGTTGGTAGAGCTTGTTACAACTTACAAATTTTTATATCCTATTTTTTTCCTTTTCTATCTATTGCTTTCATATTTGGTTACTTTGAAATTGATAATATTACCTTTTACACGGCAGGTTTAGCCTATAGATTATAAAGCCAAACAGATATATGCTGGAATAAAATCCTCTTTACTTACAAGCTGGGTGTCTTAGCAAATTTCTTAAGCTTCCATAGCCTGGTTTCTCATGTACTGAAAGTGAATGATAGAAAATGTAGCTCTAAGAGTCAGGCTTACAGTAAGCACCAAAACCCTTATAATAATCATTATCAACACAGCACCAATGCTATTTGTAACTTATAATATCACTGCTGGTTCACCTCAATGGAACTGAATATTGGTGCACCTGGGTGGCTCAGGTGTTGAGCATCTACCTTTGTCTCAGGTCCTGATCCCGGGGTCCTGCAATCCCTCCCCTGGAGGGAGCCTGCTTCTCCTTCTGCGTATGTCTCTGCCTCTCTGTGTGTGTCCCTCATGAATAAATAAGTAAAATCTTTAAAAATTAAAAAAAAATCAAAAAGGTTTTAAAAATAATATTGCTTCTATATATCTGTTCTATGTTATTGCCATTTGATCTATGCCTGTTTGCTTTGATTATGGTCAACTCGATTTGTATTCACCTACTGAAAAGAGGCTTTACAATTATAGAAATAAATTACATATATTTTAAAGGCGTTGTTATTAGGTGAGAAATAATCTTTATAATTTCCCTTAAGAAATGTAATTTTACAAGATGAATACAGATAAGCACTTAAATAGTAATTAGGAATACAAGGTCCAGTTCAGATAAAGTGGCTATCCTTGAGTATCTCCAGAATTAGGGGGTAGAAAGTCAAAGGCATAAGCAGACATGTAGATCTCTGGTAAACCTGACTTTCAGAAAGACTTTCAGGCAGTATTTAATGTAAATCTGTAAGACTAAATTTTTTTGTGAAAGATTTTTTATAAACTCTTACACATCATATCATCAATGTTTTAGTTCTGCTTGGCTTACTACATCTACCTTTTGAACAATATGGTCCTTGAAGAGAGGGATTTTTCTTCAATTATACCAGAATTCATTCCATTACAGTCAAAGATCCACCCTCATCATCCATAAAAGTTCCCTTTCTCTGCATCATTTGGTGAATTGCCAATGACTCCAGAAGGATGTTATGGGTTCATGATGTCTGATGGGCTAATCATTGGTGGCCCCATTTTTATTATTGTCAACTAATTCCATAGCCTGACCAAGCAATATGGACGTTCCTTATTTTTTCCCTCTTTAGCTTCTAGAAAGCAGAATATTTAGGTAGAATTTTTCTATGTAAACACTCCCCACTCAGCAACTTTATAGCATCTAAGTTCTTTGTATATTTTGGATACTAACCCTTTATCTGATATGTCACTTGCAAATATCTTCTCCCACACTATAGGTTGCTCTTAGTTTCGCTAATTTTTTCCTTTGTTGTGCAAAAGTTTTTTTTTTTTTATTTTGATGAAGTGCCAATCATTTATTTTTACTTTTGTTTCCCTTGCCAAAAGAGATATACCTAGAAAGAGGTGGCTATGGCCAATGTCAAAGTGGTTACTGCCTGTGCTCTCTTCCAGAATTTTCATGGTTTCAGGTCTCACATTTAGTTCTTTAATCATTTTGAGTTTATTTTTGTGTATGGGGTAAGGAAGTGGCATACTTTCATTCTTTTGTGTTGCTGTCCAGGTTTCCCAGTACAGTTTGTTGAAGAAACATTATTTTTCCTAAACATATAAAACACAACACACCAAAACTGAATAATTCAATTAAAAAATGGGCAGAAAATCTGAATAGACATTTCTCCAAAGAAGACATACAGATGGCCAACAGACACATGAAAACATGTTTAACATCACTGATCATCAGGGAAATACAAGTCAAAACTACAATGAAAAATCACCTCACACTGTCAGAATGGCTAAAATCAAAACCACAAGAAACAGCAAAAGCTGGTGAGGTTCTGGAGAAAGGGGAATGCTCCTGCACTGTTGGTGGGAATGCAAACTGGTATAGCCACTCTAGAAAACAGTAGAAGGTTCCTCAAAAATTTAAAAATAGAACTACCCTACAATCTAGTAATTGCACTCCTAGAAATTTACTTCAAGTGTTTATAGCAGCATATATATCTACAATAGCCAGATTACAGAAACAGCCCCAAGCACCCATCGACTGATGAATGGATAAAGAAGAGGTGGTGTGTGTGTGTGTGTGTGTGTGTGTGTGTGTGTACAATGGAATATTACTCAGTTATCAAAATAGAATGAAATCTTGGCATTTGCAAGAACATGAATGGAACTAGACGGTATTATGGTAAGCAAAACAAGACAGAGAAAGACAGATACCATACGATTTCACTCATATGTGGAATGTCAGAAACAAAACAAATGAGCAAAAGGGGATAAAAGAGAGAGAGAGAGGCAAACCAAGAAACACGCTCTTAACTATAGAGTTGAAGTTAAACTGACACGGTTACCAGAGGAGAGGTGGTGGAGGGGATAGGTTAAAAAGGTGATGAGGAAAAAAAAAAAAAAAAGATGATGAGGACTAAGGAAGGCACTTGTGATGAGCACCAGGTCTTGTATCCAAGCGTTGAATAACATACATGGTAAATCTGAAACTAATATTACACGGTACGTTAACTAACTTGAATTTAAATTAAAATAAAAACAACCTATGAGATACATGAAATGTGCAAGAGTAAATTTTTAAAACATTTCTCCAAAGCACCGAAGTTCAGGAAATAAAAATTAATAGGCAAAATTTTAAAAATCACCTATATTTCCAATATGCAAGATGTTAGAATCCACAATAACAAGCAAGAAAAGGAATACCACCAGGGGGAGAGTCATCAGGGCAACTCGATTCTCAGCTAATAAGAACTTAGAAAAAATGGTCACATTTTTGATGAATACATTATCATGTACTGCTCGTGCATATATAAAGTGCTAGTATTTCTTAGGTAATAAATGGCAAGATTTTCTTAATCTAGTTATTTTCTCAATCAACAGGGATGCCTGTTCTTACTTTGCCATGTGAAAACTGATCTTTCATCAGTGTGCCAGACCAAGGGGATGAAGCACAATTAATCTAGTCCAATTCTGATCCTTTATCCCTTGTTCTCAGTCTCTGTCCTGTAATTAGGTGTTCTCAGGTGATTCGGTTTTGGCCGATGAGTCATGAGAATTGCTGGTGGTCCCTTGGAGAGATTTTCTCTTTCTTTGACCAAAGGACAAAGATATATTAATAAATCTCTTGTCACTCTGGTTACCTCTTACACTTTCTATCTTTCAATAAAATTGTATAAGGAAATAAAGCCTGGAGATTTTGTAGTTGCTTGGCTATCAGAAGGGAAAGATTAAGAGACTGAAAAAATGGCAGAGGCTTCATGTCACTTAATTGCTAAATTACCTTCCTGTAGACTGCTTTTTGCATAAGGTACTTAAATAATGTATTTACTGTTTTAGGGATATAACGTAAATTATGATTAAGAGAAAAAAAAAAACCTTAGAGATCACCTGATAACCCAGTAAGAGGTGCCTTAGCATAATAGAATGGATGTTATTTCATTAAAAAATGGAGTTGTAAACTTTTAATGGAGAAGTGGTTATGATATATTGCTCTGGAAAGAATGCAGAATGCATAATCTTATAGAAATATTACTCTATGTGAAAACCAAAAAGAAAAAAAAGAAGAGGGATCCCTGGGTGGCGCAGCGGTTTGGCGCCTGCCTTTGGCCCAGGGCGTGATCCTGGAGACCCGGGATCGAATCCCACATCGGGCTCCCGGTGCATGGAGCCTGCTTCTCCCTCTGCCTGTGTCTCTGCCTCTCTCTCTCTCTGTAACTATCATAAATAAATAAAAATTAAAAAAAAAAAGAAAAAAAAGAAGAAAGGAAATATGGTTGTAGATGGTGGAATTGTAAGTGACTTTCTCAGTTTCTTTTGTTCCCATAATTCCCAGTGTCTTATTTATCATCGTACATTATACTTTATAATCAGCAAAATAAACCAAAGACCGTTGTTATCAATGTGACTTTAGTGTTGGAACATTTATTTTGCCATGCATAAGTGAGAATCCCTAAATTGGTGATTAAAATACTCTATGTACTGCAGTTGCTTAGAAAAACTTTAGTCAGATTTGGAGTTAGCTTTTTAAGACAGCAGGAAAAAATGTGTTATTTTATTTAAAAATTAAGCTAAGTTTCTGATTTAAAATATTTATTAATATACAAATTGGCATATAGGCAACAAATTATTTACCCATAGATGCTAAATATATGATGCAATACATGATTAATCACAATAAAATCTCTCTGAAATGTGGTATTAAGAAATAGGATCAACAGCTATACTGAGTCAACATTCATTAGACTTCTATCTAAAGGGAATGTTTTCCTTTAAAATATTATTTTAATTAAGTTCAGTTTTAATTATACCATTTAACATAGCTGTCTCTAGAATGCTTTTTAAGGCATCTGTTCATTATAAATGTTTTCTCAGACATTTAATATGTATTTTATGTTTCTTTCACTTTGTTTTCCCTATCATAATATCATTCATTGTTGAGATCAGAGCATAACTTCTAAAGATTTCAGTCACCAGTTGGAGAAAAACCATTACTGCACTTGATATTTCAAAGTGCACCAACTTTGAAAGTGAGACGCTCTGGGGGAGTATTAAATGTTTGGTACTGTACAAGAAGCTGACATCATCTTGGGGATGTTGCCAGAAGATATTTGAAGTGTCAAGTGCTAAAGAATTTTAGTGTCTGCTGACAGTCTCTGATTTCTATTACTCTGGCAAGTGTATGAAAAGACTGAGTACAGAGAGTACATATATTTAGAGTTTCAAAAATGCTTTCCCAATATTAGTTAATGATTGGAATAGCTAGTGCTCATTTGTATTTACTATAGATATCATTTGAGAACACATAAGACTTAGTCAAAAAGGTAATGTGTAATAAATGGCTTGTAATTCTAATATTGCACAAAAATAATTTTGAGCTGGAAGAAACCTTTGGAGCTCATCTAACCTTAAATTTGAGTTTACAAATGAAGACATTGAAACCAATATTCTTAGTCACTTATCCAAAAATCTCATACATCTTGTGTACTAATCTTTACAGTGTGTCACAATTATAAATTTTGGCCATATTCTGATCTTTTTCAACAAAATTATCTTTTTCACATTTCATTAGAAACCAATAAACAAACAGCCAAATACTAATGGGAAAACCCTAATGATATACATTATGGAGTTGCCTTATAATTGTGTATATATCCTGTTTAAATCTATCTATCTATCTATCTATCTATCTATCTATCTATCTATTATTTATTTATTTATTTATTTATTTAATTTATTTGAGAGAGCACAAGCAAGGGGGAAGGATAGAAGAAGAAGGAGGAGCAGACTCCCTGCTGAGCAAAGAGCCCAATACAGGACTTGATCCCAGGACCCTGAGATCATGACCTGAGCCAAAGACAGATGTAGAACCAACTGAGCCACCCAGGTGCTTTGTATATCCCTGTTTTATTAAAAGTATAAATTTTGACACAATTTTAACTTATTATGTAAAAGTATATTACCACCTTGATTGTGTGGTATGCTTATTATATGTTTACTTCTTTTTTTTTTTGTAAAAGTAAAGTATCTCTTGGTTAATATAAATATTTTTCCTTTGCTAATATGTTTCTGGTTATGTATATTCAATGTCTTTGTAAATACAGGCACATAAGAAAAGAAAAGGAAAACCAATCATTGTCATTTAAGAGGATGAACAAGACTGTAGTTTATCATTGTTTTTGTTTATATACCTGGTCTATGCAAGACTAAATCCTATCTTTGTTTTTAATAACTGTGTAGCAAGAATTAGTAATTAAGTTCTCAAATAATATTAGATCTACAAGTTCTTAATTGGTTAGAGATGGCTCTATAAAACTTCTTATAAAAGAAGATGTGGGAATGAAAAAGAATCATTTCAGATAAGAGCAATCACAATTAAGCCAGTAGTGACTGAAATATCTGTAAAACTAAGTACATATAGATCTTTTTTTTTCATAAAACATAGCAGCAATTCAAATCTAAAGATATTATCATATACAATATTACTACAGACAATTTCTTTACTCAGGAAGAAAACACAATCAGTAAATATAAAAACTGTAAAAAGCAGACAGTACTTTTTTGTCATGTAGTCAATAACACTGTCAAATGACTAGATTTTCAATCAAGCATTTTAGTGTTGTTTATAGGTGTAAAATAATGGCTTGCTTTATTTTAATATACATGGATAAAGTTACTTCTTAAGTCAAATTAATTATAATAGTACTTGGGCCTTGAAATAGTCAAGAATTTTATTTTTATGGATATTTACATACATGTATAATTTTACACTGACTCAAGCTTTAATCTTTGTCAGCTTGACCTCAGATTCCAATCATTAATGTATAATCTGGAATATCTTGTTGCATATTTTTTATTTTTTTATAATTTCTAATTTTTATTATTTTGAACCATAAGGGATTGGTGAACAAATAATGTTTAAAGTAACATTTTGGGGCAGCCCGGAGGACTCAGCAGTTTAGCGCTGTCTTCGGCCCAGGGTGTGATCCTGGAGACCCGGGATTGAGTCCCACGTCAGGCTCCCTGCATGGAGCCTGCTTCTCCCTCTGCCTGTGTCTCTGCCTCTCTCTCTCTCTCTCTCTCTCTGTGTGTGTCTAATGAATAAATAAATAAAATAAATAAAATCTTAAAAAAATAAAGTAACATTTTGTCACATGATATATGAGCATAATATCAAATGGAGCCCTAAATATCTCATCAACAAGTGAATTTGTGCTGAATCTATTTCATTATACATATATTTTTTCAGAAGGACTTTATAGGAATGGCCTGGAAAGCTATATGTCTCTCTCTCTCTCTCTTACACACACACACACACACACACACACACATGCACACACACACACACAAATAGAGTAAATTTTATTTAAATGGGAAAATAAACAAGGTTTATTTCTCTGTAGAATAATATAAGAGTTTTCCTTTCCATCACATGTTTTAAGAATAGCTGTTGTTTTTCTTTAATTGTGTTTCTGAAGGAATTCTCCTTGTTTAGTTAATTAACACATTCATCAACTCACTTTGTGTGTCTGTGTGGAAACATTTAAGTTCTAAGCTCTTAGAAAATTTCAATTATACAATCTAGTATTATCAACTATAGTCATCATGTTTTACATTAGACTCTCAGACCTCATTCATCTTACAGCTATAAATAGCTGTTTTTAATAGAGCTTTGTTCATTAAATGTTCACATAGTTTTTTATTTTTTAACTTCTGGCCACTTTTTATTTATCTTTACTACCAGTGAGAGACCTTGACCACAAAATAATTGCTGTGCAGTTGAACTAAAAATGTATTTGCCTCTGCTGCACAATAGGTATAAAGTTATGCTAGGTGAATAACTAGAGACCTTCTATACTACACAGTGCCTATAGTTAACAATATGGTATCATGCTCTTCAAAATTTGTTATGGGTAGATTTAAATGTTACCACACACACACAAAAAAAACCTATAAAAACAAGATAAAGGGACACAGAAACTTTAAGAGGTGTTGGACATGTTTAAAACTTTGATTGTGGTGATGGTTTCACATGTGTTTGCATATGGCCAATCTATTCAATTGTGTATATTAAATGTGTCTTTTATGCATATCAATTACATGTCATAAAGCTGTTAAAAGGAGGGGTTAGATTTTTATCCCCTACATTTCCTTGTCTGATATCTGAAGGCTCCTTTGGAATGTTAATCAACACAAGCCAAAATATGTCTAAAATTGGGTTTTTGTTATGTATCAACTCCTTGAACTTGCTAGGTAGGTAGATTTTGCTGCAGTAAAAAAAATAAAAATTAAAAAAAAATAAAATCCCTCAATCTCAATGCTTTAAAAAGCAAGGATTTTCACTTATAGGAGTTTGCTCTATATTGCCTCCTTAGGGACCAGGACTTCACTATTTGGGTCATTGTCAAATGTCATGCCAGATGGATAAGTGTGTACTCATGTAACATACATCACATCACTAATATATTTTGGCCAAAGAAAGTCTCTTAGCCATACTTCTCTTCAAAGGGACAGATATGTGTCATTCTATTGCATATGTAGAAAGAACAGGACCAGTGTCTTTTACTTTTACTAAAGAAAATAAGTGATATCCCTAAAAGAAAATCAAGGAATTTAAAGTTAGCATACTGTCTTTAAAGTATAGCTTAGTAAAATGTTGAAAAAGCTAAGGTAAAAAAAGTATGATTTTAAATGCTTATACTTTCTATTACCTGTGTGTCTTTCAGAAAATCATTCAATGTCTCTAAATCTGTTTCCCTATCTAAACACTGTGTTAATACTTTGCTGCCTTGTAAATGATTACAAAAATTAACTATGACAATCTATGAAAAGTGCGGACACATAGTAATCTATGTTACAATATAATGGTAACACATAGGAGGTACTAAAATGGCAATTACTTTTATTTATATCCATTACTACAATAATGACTATATTTCATCTGAAATTCACCAAAGAGTGTATAGTAAATCCAGGATTCATAGTTTAAATTGTTCAGGGCTACAACAGTTTAACTCAAGAAGTATTTCTCTTTAGTTGTTATTATATAGAGGATTGTGTTAGAGAGAATATAAAGATAAGTGAGATTTAGTGTTGTCCATAATTTCAAGTAAATTTTTGAGGTAACATAATTAAGTGTTCTGCTAAAGAGTTACTTTTATAAAAGCTACAAAAAGAAGAGGAATGGGGGAGGTAACCAACTTGGCTTTTTGAAGAAAGGATTAGTAAATGGAAAAAAAAACTTTGTGTTAAATATAAGGCAGAAGATCAAGAGAGATGAATATATCTATGGTCCTATGTGCATCTATTACTTATTTCCCTTATTTGGATTTCTAGCTAGTGTGATGCATAAAAGGTTGTGATTAAAAACTATGATAAATACAGTTTATCAAATCTCAGTAAATATAGGACATAGTTGGCATCTCATAAAAAAAGCAATAAATGGAAGAAATAAAAAGAAATAAATAAAAATGTAATAAAAATTACCCATAATTTGCTTCAATGTGGATGGAACTGGCAGGTGTTATGCTGAGTGAAATAAGTCAGAGGAGGACAATCATCATATGGTTTCACTCACACCTGGAATATAAGAAATAGTGAAAGGGATTATAAGGGAAAGGAAGGAAACTGAGTGGGAAAAATTAGATAGTGAGATAAACCACGAGAGACTCCTAACTGGGAAACAAACAAAGGATTGCAGAAGGCGATGTGGGGGGAGAGATGGGGTAACTGGGTGATGAGCACTGAGGAGGGTACTTGATTGGCTGAGCACTAGGTGTTATATTATATGTTGGCAAATTTTATTTAAATAAAAAATGCAATGAAAATTTTTAAAAAAGAAATAAAAAAGGTTTTGAAAATAAAATTTGCTAATTTTGTAGCAAAGTCTAAATTTAATTTGAAGTTGAAAGACTCCATATCATCCTATTTTTACTTAAACTAATTCCAATGTCATATTAATTTATTAAAACTATATTATTTACACTTAATTTTATGTATATTTATATTATACAACATCACTGTGAACTCCTCTATCTGCTAAAGAGATTTATTTTATAGACAATAAGGTTTCCTTCAATTAGTCATCACTGTGTTGGGTATAGCATTGGTGTTATATATCAGAGGTGGTCATATATATCCAATTCTCATTACTATTTTTTGCTGAGAAAGAAAGTGACCATAAACATGGAAAACTATGGATGAATGGACTTGAGGATTTTGATTTGACAAGACATCCCCAAATTATTTTGAGTGTCTTGGTCTAAGAAAAATATTTTGTCAAGCAACATTTCTCCTTGCTTTATCTTGTTAAATAAAATTTAAAACATATGGCCATAATTACTGACATACATCTTAGCAAAACATTGGTATAAAAAAGTTTATGAATTCTGCATAGATTTATGAGTTACATCCCTTTACTAAAGTTTTTATAACATTTTAACTGGGAATTGGGATTTAAAGAATGAGAGTTTAAGCTATTTAAATTCGATTGAAGTCCAATAAGATGGGGAATGATAGGCTCATCAAATAACATATCAGTGGATTTACATATGTACAATAATTTTGAAGATGATTCATGAGCCAGTCTGGCATGATATAAAGAAAACTGAAACTACAGTCACAAGACAAAAGTTGAAATCCAGGCTCTGCTTTTTAATTCTCTAAGCTTTAGTTTACTCCTCTTTATACTAGAAATATTGATTTCTATTCCACAGAATTGGAATTCCACAGAATTGTTCTGAACATTAAGTTAATAAAGTACATTACAATAATACTGATGCCTTGTATAGGGGTAGTATATACGAAGTTCTCTTTGAGTAAAAAGACACATATGGAACTTTTGTGGGTTAAAACTGGATATTATCCACCAAAAGTCTTATATTTCAATATCTCTATGTATTGTTTATCTATCAATCCATCTATTTATCTTTCATGTCTTTAAGATTTTCAGAGCTCATTCCATTGACAGTTTTATATGTTCCTGAGATGGACAGCATCCACATCCAGTGAAATTCGTATGTACAAAAGGACTGGCTATGTGGATATTCACTTCCTTCTTCTTCCTTTTTAAATACCTTTATGTTGGGCAGAAAACCATGTCCCCTTTACCAATGCCAGAGAAGGACTCTCCAACTGCATGAGAGATAGCAAAGGTCATCCCAATGCTAGCCACTGGAAATTGAAGTCCAAATACATTGTCCACTGCACCTTGGTATCTGAGTCACCAAGGAAAACAGAACATAGTCAACATTAAATGGAACAATCAATGCTTTTACTCTAACGGAGAAAGAGACAGAATAAGATCAACTCCAATTGTGTGTGTAAGTCCTTCATCGTTCATGAGTGTTCCTGGCAGCGATGCAGGGCATTGGCATATGTGCTCCATTTACATGGCCCTGCAGAAGGATCCCGCCCTACTTCTGTGGAATATAGAATACTGAAAGCAGGGGCATGCCTGAGGTCCACTGACATATACACTTAGGTTGGACAAAGGAACCCCCACTGACCATGAAATAGGAAAAGATATTTCAGCATAAGATACAGGTCCACTACCCAGTGTGTGAGCTCTTTATCTGTTTGTAAGAAAGTTCTCAGGCCCCAAAACGATTATTATATGGCTGAATGAAGATCAGTGGACTGTGCACATGAAACTGCCTTTCCCAACATTTTAAATCTGATTTCAGTCAATAAAGGATGCAATAATACAGAAATAGAAAATAAAAAAAAGATTTACACTACGATGAAAACTATATATTTTACATGATAAATTTAGAGAATTCAGGTATTTGCATGTCTTTTTGAATATGTATTTTAAAATCATTTTTAAAAATTTGAGAATTTAGCATACATAAAATTTAAACTGCAATTTAGAGGACAAATAAATAGCCCTTTAATTTTAAGGAACACATTTCTTTGCTAAGTGATCTAACCTGATCAAATTTTAACATCCTCTTTTATATCCTTTTCACGTATGTAACTCCCTCAACATCAGTGAACTCCCATTGACTTCAATATACACAATTTAACTGAAACCTCTGAATGCCCAACTCCTACTAACATAAATTGAAGAAAAAAAAATAATTAGTTTCAGTGGGAGTTATATGAATGTACAGATTGCAGATTGGAGCCAAATCAGAGTCATTATTCATTTTCACAGTTTTGATGGTCTCCCAAATTAGAATCAAAGTCTTATATTTAAAACAAAATAAGAAAAATAGGATACCCATTTTTACTGTGTATATGTTAGGAATGAGATAAAGAACCTCCCTTGTCTCCCTGTAGTTTCAACTTGTGTCTGTTTTTTAATATAGCATGAAGAAACAGTGTACAACATATGAAGCCCGATTTTAGTCTTAGGGAAAAGTCTGGGGAAAATATATTTCTTAGAAGATTTTCTTGTTTTTCTTTTCTAAAGATATTGTGAGTGAAGTTAGTAGCCTTACTGAAGCCTTTTATTTAGAATGGAGTTTAAACATGAAGCCAATTGGAAATCATAAACTATGCAACTAAATTGAATTAATATAATTTATTGAGCAAATTAATATTTCAGTTAAATTTTTCTTAAGATATCAATTATGTTCATTTTAAAAATTAAAGAACCTTGCACTAATAACCTCAAGTGTTCTTTTTGAGATTTGACAAAATATAGTTTGTTTTTTCAGAAGGCATCATTATCTTTGTCATAAGTAAGATGGCTAAATATAGACAAAAGCTAGAGAAAATTTCAAATATGAAAATCTTATTAATAAAATTTTAAAAAATAAAGGCCTTGAAGAAATTTAAGGCATGGCATATCAACACACAATATCTACATTAAAAAACTATTAATCATTCTTTTAATTTTGACATATTTGCTTTAGATTATTACTTTAAAGTACACATCTTAGAATAAAAATATGTGGAGAAAATTTCAGACAAAACATAAAATGCTATCCTACATCAAACATAACTTTATTAGTCATGCATTTCAAAGTATATTTGTTAAATGAAAGATGCTTTGCTTGGCTAATGGTTAGGAACCAAGTCACTTATAAAATAAAAATGTCATAACATTATTTCTGGATGACTACTTTAACCAAAAGAACAAAAAGTATTATTGAGAAGTTGATAGGATTTTTAAGCAGTTAAATAAATTAATGAAGTAAAAAAAATGATGATAAATTGGCAACGTAACAGAAAGAGTAACATTATTTTCTGATTGATAAATAGTAATTGGATATATATTCAAATAAACAATAATGGTCACTGATTTGAACTTTTTTTCATATTGTTATTGTGTTTATGTTACAATGTATTAAAACACTTATTTTTTCCCAATACTACCTTTTTTCTCCTCAAAATGAAAGGTACTAGTTCTCTGAAATCTCTGTGCTGAGAACTGTTCATTTGTTTTGATGAAACATATATGTCTCTACCCTGAACACTTTCTTCCCTATAAAAACAAACATCTGTAATAAAATTAGCCCAAAATGTGCTATAGGGAAGGTTTCACAATTATTTTAAAACTTTCACAGTCACCTTTATTTTGTTGCATTAATCCTAATTACTGCAAATCCTTGTACAGATGTAATTTCCAGCTATTAAATCCTGGGAATACATTCTTTCTTAAAAATCAAAGGATCAGAACCAAGTGTGATGATCTTGTATGTTCAAAAATTTATGCTATAACTGTTAGCTATATTAACTTCAGGCCAGCGCACCTGAAACCTAAAACTAACTCTACATCTCAAATAAAAGTCTGTTAACACAAGACAAATAATTCCCCTGAGGACACAATTTCTTCAGAAGATGCAGTTTGTCTTAAATATATGCTGATAATTCAAAAAAACTGTAACACATCTGCTTAGTTCTTTCCAAAGTAACTAATTACAAACAGAAGTTAGGACAGAACATTTTGTGCAATGGTGAAAAATAGACCCATAATTCACATGAGTTGAGTTTATGTGGTCTACTCACAGGTTTCATGAAGACCCAACAAATAGTTTAAATAACTTCTAAAATAATTTTTTACTAGCTTTGTTTCAAATTTTTTGAAATATGAAAGGAAAGGAATAGTGTTTTGCGTGGAACTAGATCTTGAATTGCTGTATAAACATAGGTTGAAGGTAGATAAAATTCTTATCCACAAGTCAAAAGTCTGGCCAGAGAAATAAATGGTAAAAACGAGCCAGATGCAAAGTTTATTGTGGAATCCACTGCGACAACTGGTGCTTCTCTCTTATCAGGGTCTGGCTCCATACATGAGAATTTCTTAGTAGAGGAGGGTAAGAAAAAACATTTCTTTCCTTCAAGTTTTATGAGATAGTTTATAAAAGTATTAAAAGGCTGGTTTTTTGCTTCCTTAAATAACATTGCTCATAGCACTGATTGCTCCCAAAGGTCTACTATTGACTCTCAAGAAACAGTAAAATTAAGCCCTTATCTCTTTACGCCAGAAGTCTTCTTCCCAATGTTTTTACTTAGAAATCATAAGCCTATGTGTTTTGGCCTTGACTAGCGGTGAAAGTCTCTTACAACCTTCAACCATTGGCTCTGCTGCATATTTACACATTAGCCACATTTGCTTAAATTTACCACTGAGTCTGATGAAATAATTTGTGCTATTTTTTTTGTTTTGTTTTGAGTGATGATGTCAATAATCAAACAGATTAGTTTTAAAATTGGAATCCTAGAATGTAGAGTAAGTTTTCCTGAGTTGCAGTTTGATATGCAATATTTCCCATGATACCTAAGAATCAACTACTAGGCTGCCAATTGGAACATATAATGAAGGTTGCAAAAGACTCAGTATTTGTGGTATTTCTATCATTTAGCATTGTTATATCAGATAGTGAGTCTGAATTTGTGCCAGTGCCTATTGAGACCACCTAAACTCTAGATCATTGGAAGGCGGTGATGTGGAGAATTTTACTCAGTTTGAATCCCATTAAGACTGATTCATTCCTGGGCCACACTAGGATCCTGGACTCCTGAAATGCTGAAACTGGAAAATACATCAACTATCAGTGAATTCTGCTATTTCTAAATTTGACTGGGTATTAGAATCACTTAGCGAGTTTTTTTTGTTTTGTTTTTTTGGGTTTTTTTTTTTTTTTTTTTTTTTTGAGAGATCGTGGGGACATGATTAGATTTACATTTTCTGTTACCTGGTATTGTGTCATGAAAACCATCCCTAAATTCAGAGGTTTAAAATAACTTCAAATTATTATATTGCATAATTGTGTTTGTTGGCTGGGGCTCAGCTGGGTGTTTTTGTTTGTTTATTTGTTTGTTTGTTTGCTTGCTTACCCCTATGAGTCTCACTTATGGCTTCTCATTAGCAGTATGTAATTGGGATAATGGATCGAGCTATCCTGTTCCAATGGTCTCTCTCCATGGGTGGGGAGAGGGGTTGGCTTCAACACAGAGTCACCAAGAATGGGATCTGGGAATGTGTGAGTTATTTAAAAAAACACTTTCATAAGTGATTTCACTGGAATCAGAGAAGAAATTAATGAGGAAATGACATGTATCTGGACAGGTTCAATATGATGTATAAGGCATCACAGCAAGTTAATAATGAGGCTGAATGTAGAACTTTGGATATTTGGGCCTGACTTTGGATATTTGGGCCTGACCTTGTTTCTCCAAATTATTCTATATTTTTTTGCTGCATATAGACTATTAATGGCTTAATATACTGAGTAATGCCCTAGAATCATGCATGGCACCATACACTGATATGCCATAATTTTAAATCTATTATAAAATTACAGACTTTTTTAGATGGATAATAAATTCCTATTTACAGAATAAATAAATAAAAATAAATCATAAATGTCTATGATAAATTTCTGTGTATGTAGTGTGTGTGTGTGTGTGTGTGTGTGACAGAGAGAGACTGTGTTTGTGAACATCTAGCTGAAGATCCAGAAAATGCTTTCATTCTTTGGATATGAATCAATGATGAGTTCCAGTCCATTGGTCTTGGTAGGGATTTTAGTTTCTTCATGCCTCCTCTTTTAGCAATCATTTTGGGCCATATATTCATATATTCACTTGCATTCCTTTCAAGGTTAAGGAGGAAAAGAGTCTAAAACCCTACACCATTAAAAAAAAAGAACCTACATCATTAGAAACACTTCAGAAATCTCAATGCCCCAAATGTAAGCCTAGCCTAGCAAGAGGATTTTTCTCAATCCATGATAAAGTCATGCCTACAGAATCCTGTCTCATGTCCAAAGAATGAGTTTTTCACAGAAAGATTTGCAGTGAGATTATTCTTTGTCTTTATGAGAAATCAAACCAATACTTTCAAACGTGTGGGCATCCTTTGCTCTCCTCCCTCAAAAACCAGAGCACAACTATCCAACATCTAAGCTGTTATAAACAAATTAAATGGTCCCATTTACTTATATCTCTTACAATTTCCTTAAAGTCATGGTGAAGACTAGATTTCCATCTCCACTTTATCTCTAAACCATTCCTTGAAAGAGACCAGGAAATGAAATACACAGTATGAACCAAAAATATACTGGTATGAAGCAGTCTAACTCAGTATTAAAAAAAAATAAGCAATTCTAGAAAAAGAAATATTTTATGTTAGCAATTCTAGAAAAAGAAATATTTTATGTAGAACAACTCTGCTCATCATGAACAGATATTTTTGTTGTTAAGCAGAGTAATATAGCATAATAGAGGGAACCCCCCCCAAATATTGCTTATAGTAGAAGCTTCTATTTTTCACCTCTAGCCAGCTTTCCTTTCCTTTCAGGTGCATGGGCACCTATTCTTCTGCTACAACTGCTGTTCTTCTGCTTAGGCAGAACCATGCACCTCATTTTAGCCAATGCACTATAGGAAGATACAGAACCAGTGTAAGACTTCATTGACTTTGTCCTATGCCAGAACAACCATATCAAGTTTTAACTGAGATAGAGTAAGACTGGTATAGTCTGGATCAGTGAATAATAACACGGAAAATAATATCCCTAGAGCATCACTCAGACTTCAAGTACTGATGAGAAATAAAAATTTCCTTTTTTGTGTCACTGGGACTTTGATGAGTTTTATTTGTTTTATCTGTAGCATATTCTAACCTACTTCAACTAAGGAAAGCCCATTGCAAAACCTAAATATTAATTACAATGGTTTGTATAGTGATTGTTTCTGAAAGTAAATTGAGTTCTCCTTTGGTATCTCCAAACATGTTCTATGGCTGCTATCATAACACTTATATTGCTCTAGGGTGGGGAGGCACATAAAGGGAATGATGGGGGCTATTAGTAATCGTTTGTTTCATGATCTGGGTCTTGTTCACACATGTGTGTATAATTTGTGAAATTCATCGATGTTGGCTACATCTGTTCACTTAAAAGTTGTCATTCCATACACTTAAAATGTGTATACTTTTCTCAACAAATGTTTTACTTTATTAAAAATTTTACCAAAAAGGAACTCTTAGAAACATGAAATTAGACCATTGTGTTGCTTACATTGCTTCAAGCTTACTCCCCAAATTATAGAATTTTTGAGATCTCAAGTTTTAGATTATTCTCTTTAAATCCCCAAATCTTAGGGTTCAGTTTACCCCTGAAAAGATTAACAACTTTTCTTAGAAATACTGGAAGCAAAAAAAAAAATTTTTTTAAAGGAGAATATGCTTGTGTCTTTTGTCAACTGGATTGAGAATTCCTTAAGACAGATGCATACAGCTCAAACTTCTATTATACTCTTTAAGTATAAGAGTATACTTATACCAAGATTTCTGCAAATTCTTGAGAATAGTAGATTTGTACCATATTTAGCTCTGGGCTTCTGATTCCGTACACTTTGTTTAAATTATGGCTCCTATAACATGATTTATGGGTCATTTTGCTTCAGAGATGAATTAAGTGAGAGAATTCTCACTTCTCTCAAAAGATAAATCAGCCATTTGCTTAATTAACAACAACAACAAATTAATATCCCTAATTCTCAGAAGACACCTAAGGGTATAGTAAACATGCCTGAAGACTAGTGTATTAGCCTGAGAGAGAAACTCCTGGGGGCTATGATCTTAGAGGAACTCAGACTTTTATCGATTTTACCTCCAGACACCCCACAATGGTCTCATGGATCTTTCTCATGGATCTGAGAAAGATCTAGCTCCCACAGGGAGAAGGAAACAGTAATCAACGTGAAATTCACTCAGAACATTTTCCATAACAAAGGCCTACTTCTTAGGTGATAAGGTTTTCCTTAGGTGATAAGGTTTTCCTTGAGCCTTATTCGAACCAGAGAAGGGCATTTCTCCCTCTTTCTTAATATCCCCCCAGTCCCACAGAAGGGGAAAAATAAGCCATGTCAATGGAGAAGCACTTGTGAAGTTGATAGCCTAGAGACACAGGCCTACTGCAAGTTTGAGATTTAATCATGAGATTATAGAATATTTCTCCTTTCAACACCTCATCACTACACCAACAGGCCTGGTGTATAACAATGGATTACACCTAAAAGAGCTACAGGACAATGTATGAAGAAAATTACTTGGTGAAGCCCAAAATAAAGAGGCGGTACATAAACAAGGTGTATAAGGAATTTGAAGACTGGAACCTACAGGGACAGCAAACATTAAACCTACCCAACTCCTAGCCAGATAAACAAGAAACTTCACAGTAAAGTCCTATTTCTCTCAGTTCTTTTTTATCTGGTTCATCATGTCTGGTATTCAATGAAAGATTACAAGATATGTCAAAGGCAAAAAAAAAAAAAAAAATCTGAATGGACAAAGCGACCATTAGAACCAGCCACAGACATGAGACAGATGTTGGAATTATCAGACAGGGGATTTAAAATAACTATTTAATATGTGGAGGGTTCTAAGGCAAAAAGAAGACAATGTGCAAAAATAGATATGTATTTCAGCAAAAAGAAGAAAAGACTAAGAAAAAATCAAAAACAAAACCTAGAAATAAAAAGACCATAAGAAAAATTAAGAATGTTTGTTATGGGCTCAACCATAAGTGACAAGGAGGAAAAGAAAACAGTAATCTTAAAGACAGGCCAATCGAAAGTTCTCAAACTGAAATCCAAATAGGAAAAGAATGAAAAAACCAGGCCAGGACCTTCAAAATGTGGCAGCATTTCAAAAGATGAAAATACACATAATTGGAATACCAGAAGAAGACAGAAGGAAGCAGAAGAAATATTTGAGATATTAATGCCTGGGAACGAAACAAATTAATTACCAACACCAAATCAGAGTTATGGGACACTCAGAAAACATCATTCCAGATAAATACAAAATAAAATAAGACAACGACAACAACAAAATTACACTAAGGCATATCGTATTCAGCTGTGGGAAACCTAAGACAAAGCAAAAAAAAATGTGAAAAGCAGCCAGAGAAAAATAAATCTCTTACCTATGCAGGAGCAAGGAAAAGAATAACAATGGGTATTTAATCAAAACCACAAAGTCTGAAGGAAGTGTATAAATGACAAAAAAAATGCCCTGGTAAACTAGAATTCTATATTAGTGAAATTATCCTTCAAAAGTGAAGGACAAAAAAATGTTCTAAACAAAACAAAACAAAACACCTGAGGCAATTCATTACTACTAGATTTTGCTTGTAGGAAATCTTAAAAGATCTTAGGAGAAGGAAAAGGATCTAGGACAGAAGCTCAAGTCTACAAAAAGAAGGAAAGAATATTAAACAGAGGTAAAATAAGATCTTTTATTTTTCTTATTCTTAACTTATATAAAAGATAACTTTAAACAAAACTAGTAGGACATCTAGACAATAGAATGTTAAGCACAGATAAATGTACTGGGGTATTGTAGGGTATGAATAAGGAAAGTGAATGACAGCAATGTCATAAGGGAAGGGAAGGGAGAAAATAGGAATATTTTGTTATGAAGTACCCGCACTATACGTGGAGTGATAGTGTTATTTGTAGTTAGGCTTAGGGTATTTAAGGAATATATTTTTGAAGAACATCTATGTAAGTCACGAGCAGCAGAAGAAAACAATAATACAAATTAAAGCAGAAACCAGTGGAATTGAGGGGCAAGATGGGGGAAGAGCAGGGTCCCCAAATCACCTGTCCCCACCAAATTACCTAGATAACCTTCAAATCATCCTGAAAATCTAGGAATTAGGCCTGAGATTTAAAGAGAGACCAGCTGGAACGCTACAGTGAGAAGAATTCGCGCTTCTACCAAGGCAGGAAGACGGGGAAAAAGAAATAAAGACACAAAAGGCCTCCAAGGGGGAGGGGCCCCGCGAGGAGCCGGGCTGAGGCCGGGGCGAGTGTCCCCAGGACAGGAGAGCCCCGTCCCGGAGACGCAGGAGCTGCACCGACCTTCCCGGGGGAAAGGGGCTCGCAGGGAGGTGGAGCAGGACCCAGGAGGGCGGGGATGCCCTCGGGCTCCCGGGGACACTAACAGGGACCTGCGCCCCGGGAGAGTGCGCCGAGCTCCCTAAGGGCTGCAGCGCGCACGGGGGACCCGGAGCAGCTCGCGGGGGGGGCTCGGGGGCGGCTCCGCGGAGGGGGCTGCGGGCTGGGAGCGCGAATCCAACAGCGCAGGCTCTGGAGCACAGGGCGCCGGGACACAGCCCAGGATCCGGCCTCCCCCCGGGACAGGCAGAGGCCGGGAGGGCCCAGGACAGCGAGGACGCTCCTGCCCCAGCTGAGCAGATCAGCGGCCCCACCCCGGAGCCTCCAGGCCCTGCAGACCGAGAGCTCCGTGGTTCCGGCGGGGGCTGACTCCAGGGCTCCAGAGCTGGCCCCGCCACTAGGGCTGTTGCTCCTGCGGCCTCACGGGGTAAACAACCCCCACTGAGCCCTGCACCAGGCAGGGGCACAGCAGCTCCCCCAACTGCTAACACCTGAAAATCACAACAGGCCCCTCCCCCAGAAGACCAGCTAGACGGACCAGTTCCAGGGGAAGTCAAGGGACTTAAACTATACAAAATCAGAAGATACTCCCCCGTGGTTTTTGTTTGTTTGTTTGTTTTGCTTTTTGATTTCTGTTTGCTTCCCCCACCCTTTTTTTCCTTTCTTTCTTTTTTCTTTCTCTTTTTCTTCTTTTTTCTTTTTTCCTCCTTTTTTCTTTTTTCTCTTTCTCTTTTCTTTCCTTCTTTCTCTCCTCTCTTTTTCTCCTTTTCCCAATACAACTTGCTTTTGGCCACTCTGCACTGAGCAAAATGACTAGAAGGAAAACCTCACCTCAAAAGAAAGAATCAGAAACAGTCCTCTCTCCCACACAGTTACAAAATCTGGATTACAATTCAATGTCAGAAAGCCAATTCAGAAGCACTATTATACAGCTACTGGTGGCTCTAGAAAAAAGCATAAAAGACTCCAGAGACTTCATGACTGCAGAATTTAGATCCAATCAGGCAGAAATTAAAAACCAATTGAATGAGATGCAATCCAAACTAGAACTCCAAACGAAAAGGGTTAACGAGGTGGAAGAACCAGTGACATAGAAGACAAGTTGATAGCAAAGAGGGAAACTGAGGAAAAAAGAGACAAACAATTAAAAGACCATGTGGATAGATTAAGGGAAATAAACGACAGCCTGAGGAAGAAAAAACTACGTTTAATTGGGGTTCCCGAAGGCGCCAAAACGGACAGAAGGCCAGAATATGTATTTGAACAAATTCTAGCTGAAAAGTTTCATAATATGGGAAGGGAAACAGGCATTCAGATCCAGGAAATGGAGCGATCCCCCCCCTAAAAACAATAAAAACCGTTCAACACCTCGACATTTAATAGTGAAGCTTGCAAATTCCAAAGATAAAGAGAAGATCCTTAAAGCAGCAAGAGACAAGAAATCCCTGACTTTTATGGGGTGGAGTATTAGGGTAACAGCAGACCTCTCCACAGAGACCTGGCAGGCCAGAAAGGGCTGGCAGGATATATTCAGGGTCCTCAATGAGAAGAACATGCAACCAAGAATACTTTATCCAGCAAGGCTCTCATTCAAAATGGAAGGAGAGATAAAGAGCTTCCAAGACAGGCAGCAACTGAAAGAATATGTGACCTCCAAACCAGCTCTGCAGGAAATTTTAAGGGGGACTCTTAAAATTCCCCTTTAAGAAGTTGTTCAGTGGAACAATCAACAAAAACAAGGACTGAATAGATATCATGATGACACTAAACTCATATCTGTCAATAGTAACTCTGAACGTGAACGGGCTTATGACCCCATCAAAAGGCGCAGGGTTTCAGACTGGATAAAAAAGCAGGACCCACCTATTAGCTGTCTACAAGAGACTCATTTTAGACAGAAGGACACCTACAGCCTGAAAATAAAAGGCTGGAGAACCATTTACCATTCGAATGGTCCTCAAAAGAAAGCAGGGGTAGCCATCCTTATATCAGATAAACTAAAATTTACCCCGAAGACTGTAGTGAGAGCTGAAGAGGGACACTATCTCATACTTAAAGGATCTATCCAACAAGAGGACTTAACAATCCTCAATATATATGCCCCGAATGTGGGCGCTCCCAAATATTTAAACCAATTAATAACCAAAGTGAAGAAGTACTTAGATAATAATACACTTATATTTGGTGACTTCAATCTAGCTCTTTCTATACTCGATAGGTCTTCTAAGCACAACATCTCCAAAGAAACGAGAGCTTTAAATGATACACTGGACCAGATGGATTTCACAGATATCTTCAGAACTTTACATCCAAACTCAACTGAATACACATTCTTCTCAAGTGCACATGGAACTTTCTCCAGAATAGACCACATACTGGGTCACAAATCGGGTCTGAACCGATACCAAAAGATTGGGATTGTCCCCTGTATATTCTCAGACCATAATGCCTTGAAATTAGAACTAAATCACAACAAGTAGTTTGGAAGGACCTCAAACACGTGGAGGTTAAGGACTATTCTGCTAAAAGATGAAAGGGTCAACCAGGAAATTAAGGAAGAATTAAAAAGATCCATGGGAACTAATGAGATTGAAGATACAACCGTTCAAAATCTTTGGGATGCAGCAAAAGCAGTCCTAAGGGGGAAATACATCGCAATGCAAGCATCCATTCAAAAACTGGAAAGAACTCAAATACAAAAGCTAACCTTACACATAAAGGAGCTAGAGAAAAAGCAGCAAATAGATACTACACCCAGGAGAAGGGAGTTAATAAAGATTCAAGCAGAACTCAACGAAATCGAGACCAGAAGAACTGTGGAACAGATCAACAGAACCAGGAGTTGGTTCTTTGAAAGAATTAATAAGATAGATAAAACATTAACCAACCTTATTAAAAAGAAGAGAGAGAAGACTCAAATTAATAAAATCGTGAATGAGAAAGGAGAGATCACTACCAACACCAAGGAAATACAAATGATTTTAAAAACATATTATGAACAGCTATACGCCAATAAATTAGGCAATCTAGAAGAAATGGATGCATTCCTGGAAAGCCACAAACTACCAAAACTGGAACAGGAAGAAATAGAAAACCTGAACAGGCCAATAACCAGGGAGGAAATTGAAGCAGTCATCAAAAACCTCCCAAGACACAAGAGTCCAGGGCCAGATGGCTTCTCAGGGGAATTCTATCAAACGTTTAAAGAAGAAACCATACCTATTCTCCTAAAACTGTTTGGAAAGATAGAAAGAGATGGAGTACTTCCAAATTCGTTCTATGAGGCCAGCATCACCTTAATTCCAAAACCAGACAAAGACCCCACCAAAAAGGAGAATTACAGACCAATATCCCTGATGAACATGGATGCAAAAATTCTCAACAAGATACTGGCCAATAGGATCCAACAATACATTAAGAAAATTATTCACCATGACCAAGTAGGATTTATCCCCGGGTCACAAGACTGGTTCAACACTCGTAAAACTATCAATGTGATTCATCATATCAGCAAGTGAAAAACCAAGAACCATATGATCCTCTCATTAGATGCAGAGAAAGCATTTGACAAAATACGGCATCCATTCCTGATCAAAACTCTGCAGAGTGTAGGGATAGAGGGAACATTCCTCGACATCTTAAAAGCCATCTATGAAAAGCCCACAGCAAATATCATTCTCAATGGGGAAGCACTGGGAGCCTTTCCCCTAAGATCAGGAACAAGACAGGGATGTCCACTCTCACCACTGCTATTCAACATAGTACTGGAAGTCCTAGCCTCAGCAATCAGACAACAAAAAGACATTAGGCATTCAAATTGGCAAAGAAGAAGTCAAACTCTCCCTCTTCACCCATGACATGATACTCTACATAGAAAACCCAAAAGCCTCCACCCCAAGATTGCTAGAACTCATACAGCAATTCGGTAGCGTGGCAGGATACAAAATCAATGCCCAGAAATCAGTGGCATTTCTATACACTAACAATGAGACTGAAGAAAGAGAAATTAAGGAGTCAATCCCATTTACAATTGCACCCAAAAGCAAAAGATACCTAGGAATAAACCTCACCGAAGAGGTAAAGGATCTATACCCTAAAAACTATAGAACACTTCTGAAAGAAATTGAGGAAGACACAAAGAGATGGAAAAATATTCCATGCTCATGGATTGGCAGAATTAATATTGTGAAAATGTCAGTGTTACCCAGGGCAATTTACACGTTTATTGCAATCCCTATCAAAATACCATGGACTTTCTTCAGAGAGTTAGAACAAATTATTTTAAGATTTGTGTGGAATCAGAAAAGACCCCGAATAGCCAGGGGAATTTTAAAAAAGAAAACCATAGCTGGGGGCATCACAATGCCAGATTTCAGGTTGTACTACAAAGCTGTGGTCATCAAGACAGTGTGGTACTGGCACAAAAACAGACACATAGATCAATGGAACAGATTAGAGAACCCAGAAGTCGACCCTGAACTTTATGGGCAACTAATATTCGATAAAGGAGGAAAGACGATCCATTGGAAGAAAGACAGTCTCTTCAATAAATGGTGCTGGGAAAATTGGACATCCACATGCAGAAGAATGAAACTAGACCACTCTCTTGCACCATACACAAAGATAAACTCAAAATGGATGAAAGACCTAAATGTGAGACAAGATTCCATCAAAATCCTAGAGGAGAACACAGGCAACACCCTTTTTGAACCCTGCCACAGTAAGTTCTTGCAAGATACATCCATGAAGGAAAAGAAACAAAAGCAAAAACGAACTATTGGGACTTCATCAAGATAAGAAGCTTTTGCACAGCAAAGGATCCAGTCAACAAAACTCAAAGACAACCTACAGAATGGGAGAAGATATTTGCAAATGACGTATCAGATAAAGGGCTAGTTTCCAAGATCTATAAAGAACTTCTTAAACTCAACACCAAAGAAACAAACAATCCAATCATGAAATGGGCAAAAGACATGAACAGAAATCTCACAGAGGAAGACATAGACATGGCCAACATGCACATGAGAAAGTGCTCTGCATCACTTGCCATCAGGGAAATACAAATCAAAACCACAATGAGATACCACCTCACACCAGTGAGAATGGGGCAAATTAACAAGGCAGGAAACCACAAATGTTGGAGAGGATGCGGAGAAAAGGGAACCCTCTTACACTGTTGGTGGGAATGTGAACTGGTGCAGCCACTCTGGAAAACTGTGTGGAGGTTCCTCAAACAGTTAAAAATATACCTGCCCTACGACCCAGCAATTGCACTGTTGGGGATTTACCCCAAAGATACAAATGCAATGAGACGCCGGGACACCTGCACCCCGATGTTTATAGCAGCAATGGCCACGATAGCCAAACTGTGGAAGGAGCCTCGGTGTCCAACGAAAGATGAATGGATAAAGAAGATGTGGTTTATGTATACAATGGAATATTACTCAGCCATTAGAAATGACAAATACCCACCATTTGCTTCAACGTGGAGGGAACTGGAGGGTATTATGCTTAGTGAAGTAATTCAATCGGAGAAGGACAAACATTATATGTTCTCATTCATTTGATGAATATAAATAATAGTGAAAGGGACTATAAGGGAAGGGAGTAGAAATGTGTGGGAAATATCAGAAAGGGAGACGGAACATAAAGACTCCTAACTCTGGGAAAGGAACTAGGGGTGGTGGAAGGGGAGGTGGGCGGGGGGATGGGGTGACTGGGTGATGGGCACTGAGCGGGACACTTGGTGGGATGAGCACTGGGTGTTATTCTGTATTTTGGTAAATTGAACACCAATAAAAAATAAATTTATTATTAAAAAAAATAAAAAATAGAATAAAACCTGTGCATAAAAAAAAAAGAAAGAAAGAAAGAAACCAGTTGAATTGAAAACAGAAAAACATAGAGAAAGTCAACAAAACCAAAGACTGGTTCTTCGAAAAGATCAATAAAGGGGCAGCCCGGGTGGCTCAGCAGTTTATGCCTGCCTTCGGCCCAGGGCCTGATTCTGGAGTCCTGGGTTCTAGTCCCACATCGGGCTCCCTGCATGGAGCCTGCTTCTCCCTCTGCCTGTGTCTCTTCCTCTCTTTCTCCCTCTCTCCGTGTGTCTCATGAATGGATAAATATAATCTTAAAAAAAAGAAGAAAAGAAAAGATCAATGAAATTGATGAATCTCTAGCCAGCATAACCAAGGGGAAAAAAAGGGAAAAAAATAGAAATTACTAATATCAGAAAAGTAAAAGGGTAATCCTTACTAACCCTATGGGTGTTAAAAGTGTAATCAAATAGTTCTATAAATAACTTTGTGCCCATTAATTATTAACTTAGATAAAATGAACCAATTTCTTGAAAGACACAAAGTATCAAACTCATTCAAAGGGAAACAGGTCTTCTGAATGGGCCTGAATCTATTGAATAAATTGAATTATTAATAGCCTTCATAAAAAAGAAACATTAGACCTAGATTGTTTTCATAGTGAATTCTACCAAACATTTAAGAAAGAAACAATACAAAGTTTCTGCAAAGTTTTCTGCAAACTAGAAATGATGGGAACATTTTTTAAATCATTCTATGAGGTCAGAATTATCATTATAACAAAACTAGATAAAGTCATTATAAGAAAGGAATTCTACATCTAATATATATATAGCTCATAAGCATGGGTACAAAAATCCTCAACAAAATATTAGCAAATCAAATCTAGCAATGTTAACAAAAGTTATACACCAAGATGAAGTGGGATTTATTTCAGTTAAATAAGGCTGATAGACTCAACATTTAAACATCAGTGTTATCTATAACACCAAAGCCTGAAAAATGAGAACCATATGATCATAATAATAACTGTGGAAAAAGTATTTGTCAAAAACAAAATGATTTATGATGGAAATTCTCAGCTAACTTGTATTAGAGGGGGATTTTCTCAATTGGATAAGGAATATCTATAAAAAAACCCTATTGTTAAGTTCATACTTGATAATAAGAAATTGGACATTTTCCCTTTATGACTGAGAACAAAGCAAGAATGTCTCATTGTACCTATTCAGTATTACAACTACAACTAATGTAATGTCATTGTCAACTTTACTTCAATTAAAAAAATTAAAAATATCATCCTAGAAGTCCTAGCAGGTGCAATAAGACAATAAAATGAAATTTAAAAAGGTAGACTAGGAAGGAAAACAAAACTCTATTAGCAGATGATAGGAGGCATGATTTGTCTATGCAGGAAATACTGAAGAATTGGCCGAAAACTAAACGAAAATGAAACAAAGCCTCTGGAAACTAATACTTTGATTATAGCAAAGCTGTAAGATATAAAGTTAATACATAATAAAAATAATATATAATATCAATCACTTTCCTATAACCCAGCAATAAATTAGAATTTGGAATTTTTTTATAAAGCACTATTTAACATAGATTTAAAAATTAAAAAAATAATACTTGGGTTTAAATTGAACAAAATATGTGTAGGATTTGTAGGTGGAAACTACAAAACTCTTCTGAAAGAAATAAAAGATCTAACTAAAGGATAAGATATTCTGTGTTCATGGATTGAAAGGTTCATGGTTGCTTAGATGTCAATATTCCCTAGCTTTATGCAGGGATCAATGCAATCTCAACCAAGGTCTTAGTGAACCTTCTTGTTGATATTGATAGGCTGATTCTAAAGTTTATGCTGAATAGGATAGACACAGAATAGTATAGATGGTGCTAGAGAAGAAGAGACTCTAATTTACCTGATTTTTAGGCTTCTTATAAAGCTACAGTAATTAAGATAATGTAGTATTGTTAAAAGCATATACATATAGATTAATAGAAAAGAATAGAGAGCCCAGAAACAGACCTACAATAATACAGTGAATTAATCTTTGATAAGGGATATAAGGCAATATAATGGAGAAAAGCTACTCTTTTAACAAATGATGCTGGGAAAAGTAGACATCAATATGCAAAATTTAGAAAAAGATACTTTAAACTTTATTAAATGTAAAAGCTTCGGCTCTGACAAAGGCCCTATTAAGAGAAACCAAAGACAAGCCACAGACTGGGAGAAAGTAATTTGCAAAATTAAAAAAACTCGTATCCAAAATATACAAAGAAGTCTTAGGATTCAACAGCAAGAAAGCAAACAGCCCAAATGAAAAAAAGTGGGCAAATGATCTGAAAAGACACTTCCTAACATAATATGTAAAGATAGCAAAAAAGCAAATGAAATTATGTTCAACATCTTTTGTCACTAGGATATTGTAAATTATGGCAATTACACAATATCACCACAAAATTGTACAAATAACCAAAATTCATAACAATAAAAATGCTCATTGCTGGCAAGGAAGGAGAGCTACTGGAATTCCCACTGATTGCTAGTGCAGGTACAACATGGTACAGCCACTCTGGCAGGTTTTTACAAAACTACACATAGTCTCACCATGCAATCTGCTTATTGTGCTCTAGGTGTGCATTCAACTCATTTGAAAACATATATGCACATAAAAACCTGCATATGAATGTTTATAGCAGTTGGACTCATATTCACTATAAACTTTCCAGGTTTTAATAAATGGATACACAAGCCATGGTACATCTTCACAACGGAATGCTATTCAGCAGTGACAAAGAGCCATCCAGAGCCAAAAAGATATGGGTGAGTTTTAAATGAAAATTGTTCCAGAAACAAGCTACTTTGAAAAGTCTACATACTATATAATTCCAATGATAGGACATGTGGAAAAGATAAAACTATAATAACCCTGAACATTTCAGTGGTTGTCAGAGGCTCAGATGGGGGAGGGGAGTGATAAATAGGTGAGCACAGAGATTTTTTTTTAGAGTAGTAAAACTATTCTGTGTGATACTATAATGGTTAATGCATGACATGATGCATTTATTAAGAATTATAGAACTTTACAACACAGATTTCCTTTTAATTTAGTGAGGTGTTATGCACGTTCATAGGTATAAGTGTTCATGATTATTACACATAGTTTTTTGTTTTGTTTTATTTTGTTTTGTTTTCTGAGAGGGAGAGAGGAGGAGGGTGCAAGAGGGGCAGCGGAGAAGAGAGGGAATCTTAAGTAGGCTCCACGCTGGACTCAATCTCACAAATCTGACATCAGAAGTGGAAATCAAGAGTTGGACACTTAACCAACTGAACCCCCTAGGTGCCCCCATAATTATTATACATCTTATAAACCTGAGTTCTAGATGAAGTTTAGATAATATTACTAAGATACTCTGACAAGTATTCAAGTTTGTAGTTCATAAAAACTAGGAGTTAAGCTTTCTCTTTGGTTTTACATCCAGTAACTTTATTAACTACTTCAACTAAGAGAATAATATATCATTGTAAAAATTAAATGGGGTATAAATGTATTAGTTTCCTAATTGCTTTTAGTGTTAATATACAGTAACATAGATAATAAACACTGCTCTTCGCTTAGCTGATACAGGCACTACTTTCAGTAATTGGCACTATTCTAATATTTACTACTATCTGCTACATCTTTTGTGACAGAGCTGTTTACCAAAATTCTACGTCCTCTTATATGATCATAGATTTCTGGTTATCTAACAATAATAAATATTTCCTCTGATGTTACTAAATAAACATGTATAACCAAGGTTGGGTGTACTCCATTAAGCTCAATTTTAGAATTTTGTATGATCTAACACCCTCTACTTTCTGTGTCTAAAATTACTAAATGTGTGTAATTGTAACTGGATCATTTCATTTAACTACATGTATCATATCACAGTAGCCTTATATTGTAAAGTAAAAATAACTGTGTGAAATGGATCTACGTCTCTTAAGTAGAATATTATAAAATAGATTGCATAAAATCTACTGAAAATTTTAGGCACTATTTTTCAATGGTAATATCAAAATGTAAGTAACCAGTATCTTAAATAAGCCTCACATGTGTGTTGCAATTGAAATTTTGTTCTCTAGCTCTGACTAGGGCTGAGAGATAAGACAGTTCAGCTGCTTTTTGCTCACAGTTAACAAAACATATGACGATTATTTAAAACACAAACATGGTCTCAATTAAAACTCAAAATCTGAATTCTAGTCCAAGTCAGTAATACAATATCTGAACTCAGTTTGGGGTCAAAATCTTCTCTTCAATCTCAACCCTACTTCAGATTTGAAGACTATGTTGGGTGGGAATGATGGGGATAGTATTAACTTGTGGAAAATCCCCTTGTGTTTGGGAATCTGCAGGATCAATAGAGGTGAAAAGGAATTGGAAAGGTAGGGAAATAGTTTTTAATTGAACCCATGACTTCTTTTGTTTGCACACCTTTGTCTCTTATGTGGTTTTCTCTAATAGGCTATTTTAATGGATGCTTTGGAGATTCTCTGTGGAACCTGTCATAAATTAGTTATAAAAGCAATCAACAAAGAGATGTTGATTTTGGTTTCTCCACGTATATGAATTTATATATATTTAAATTACTTAAATTTGCATATAAGCATGTATATTATACACACATTGTATATGGGATATTAACTGAACAGTAAACCTGAAGACATTGCTTAAAACTAAGCACAGGAAATAAAAGAAGAAATTTTTTTAAATGTGAAAGAGAGGTTAGGAGAAAAGGAGAGCAGAATGTCTCAGTTTAAAATAAACCTAAAGGAATTTCTACACTATAAGTCCAGGAAGAATGGTGTGGGCTAAAGAAAATATTTGAAGAATTTCCCAGAATTGTTGAAAGACATGGATTTCAGGTTAAAGAAACAAATAAATCTTGAGAAATGGAAATGCAATTAAATTCGTTCATAGAAGGCTGAAGGTAAAAAAGCACAATAGCAGAGGCAAAGATAGGCAGGCCAAAAAGGATATATTTATAAAGGAGCAGTCATATTCTTCACCAAAGCAACAACAGATTCTTGAAGTCAGTCAAATAAATTTTCAAGTTTTGAAGAAAAAAAAAAACAAATTAATAATTTGCATTCTGTATTCTGGTTCCCAGGGTAAATTCCAGATGATCTGAGACACAACATAGAGGGACTGGCACATTCATATCCTTGTGGAAAGAACTGTAAAAGAATGCCCTTCAGGAAACAGAAAACTGGATACAGAAGAAAGATGTAGAGACACAATAAAGTACAGAGAGTGGGGGAGATTCAATATACATGCTGTGAATCCAGAGAAGGGGTGTAAAATGATAATAATGACTAAATTAGAGAGTAAAAAAGGAGTTCTCTTAAAAGATAATATGGAAAATGGGAGGGAGATTATTTTATTTAAAGTATTTGAACTCTAGGAGTGCCTGGGTGGCTCAGTCAGTTGAACATCCATCTCTCAGTTTTGGCTCAGGTCAGGATCTCAGGGTCCTGGGATTGAGCTTCCCATAGGGCTCTGTGCTCAGCGAGGAGTCCACCTCTCTCCCTCTCCCTCTCCCTCTCCCTCTCCCTCTCCCTCTCCCTCTCCCTCTCCCTCTGCCCCTCCCCCTGCTCAGGCACTCTCTCTCTCTCAAATAAATAAATCTTAAAAACATATAGTTTTGAGCTCCTTTTTATGGCTCCAGATAAAACAAATAATAAATGTACACTTTGGTAAGCCAAATATTGATTTAAATGTTATAACCAGTTAATAAAATAATATATATTTTATGACTTTCAAATCAATGAAGAAAATGAAGGAGAGAGAAAACTACATTCAATCAAAGACAAAAGAAGATATTGATTCCAAATCATCATTATAAATGTGAACTTATCAATTTGTAAAAGGTGTAGAGGCCAACATTGATGTTAAAAAATATACAACTGGCACTTAGTCTGAAAGTCACAATTAAATAATTACTAGATTAAAAATTAGAAATTTAAAAAAGTTTTACCAGGTACTTAGTAAGCAATAATAGGGCTAAGGCAATAAAAATCCCTATAAAATAATAAAAGATATACCCTGAACTATTCTGAGCACTCTAATGTTTACTGTTTATTTATTTGTTTTTTATTTTTATGTTTACTGTTTATGATTCCAGAATTTTTATGTTGAAACCCTATTTCTAATGTGATATTTGGAGGTGTGACCTTTGGGAGGTAGTTAGGTCATGAGAGTGGAGCCCTCATATATGGGATAAGGAACCTAATAAGAAAAGTCCAGAGCACTAGCTAGCTCACTTTCTGACATGTGATGATTCAAGAAGTCAGCTTTTCTTGTAAATCAGGAATAGTGTACTCACCTGACCATACTGACACCCTGATCTTGGATTTCCAGCCTCCAGAACTGTGAGAAATAAATGCCTTTGGTCTGAGCCATCCAGTCTATCATAATTTGTTATGACAGTCTGAGTTCAGATAAGAATATACAAATTATAATAGGAAGTAAAAGTATACAGTACCTGTGAATAAAATCTTTCAAAGAATACATAAGATTCACTGAAGAAATTCGTTAAACTTTATTGGGTAACAGAAAAAAAAAGAAGTATATATAAAATGAAAGAGCTTTTCCACATATATGAATTCATACAGTTGGTTTACAGATAGAAAGACTCAACATAGCAAAGATGTTCATTTTCCCGAATATAATCTACAGTTTAAATGAAATTCCAGTTTTGTACCATGATACATAACTAACCCAAAACTAATATAAAAAATTAAATGCTTAAATTATCAAATTTGAAGTAGGTGGAGGAGACACAGGATATCAAGATTTATATAAAATTTTACGATTATAAAATTACTGTTAAAGTACACAAAGTAAAAAAATTAATTATTTAATAATACACCACATGTTAACTAACTGGAATTTAAGTTAAAAACTAAACAAAAGTGAGTTATTTTTCCAGGGTTCCACTACAGAGTGAGAAGTGTGTGTGTGTGTGTGTGTGTGTGTGTGTGCGCGAGGGAGAGAGAGAGAGAGAGAGAAAGAGAGAGAGAGAGAGAGAGGAGGGGGGAGGTACAATTTAAGTAATACTGCTGGGAAGAAATAGCTATTCACTTAAAAAGAACAATAAACTTAGATTTATACCTCACATCATAACTTAAAATCTATTCTAGGGTATTTTTTTATTGTGTCTTCTATGAGTCCTCAAGTTTTTTTTTTTAATTTTTTTATTTAAATTCAATTTGCCAACATAGAGTATAACATCCAGTGTTCATCCCATCAAGGTCCCCCCTTAGTGTATTAAATATCGTACTAAGTTTCCTGGGGCTGCTGTAACAAAGAGCCATAAATTGGGAAATGTATTCTCTCAAAGTTCTGGAGTCTAAAAATCCAAAATCAAGATGGTAACAGGACCATGTTGCTTCTCAGACCCTGAGTAGAATCCTTGCCATTTCTTCGCTAACAACTCCACCACCCCAATTCTGCCTCTGTCATTCACATGGCACTCTCCTCATCCGTCTTTGTCTGTGTCCAAATTTCCCTCTTCCTAGAAGTTCACTAGTCACGTTGGATTAAAAGGCTGCCTATTCCAGTGTGGCTTCATTTTAACTATATCTACAGTGGGGTTATTTCTAAATCACGCTAATAAGGTCATTGGGAGTTAGGACTTCAACATGTCTTTTTAAGGAACACAATTCAACCTGTTACAGTCCACCTTCTGTACCCCCGCAATTTCATGCCCTTCCCATGTGCAAAATATACCCACACTACTCCAATATCCCCTAAAGTCTTAAGTATTCCAGTTTAAGACTGCCCAAAATCTCATTTAAATGTCTTCAATTTGAAGTCCCTAATCCCATCATCAAATCGTTTAAATTAATTGTATGTGAAACTTGAGATATTATTCATGCCAGGGCAAAATTCCTACCTATGAACCTCTGACTAGGTAAGTTATTAATTTACAAAATACAGTGGTGAGAAAGCATTGGATAAATGCCCACATTACAAATGAAAGAAATTGGGAAGCCTAAAGAAGTCACATGGCCTGATCAAGTCTGAAATCCAGCAGGGCAAATTCCAGTAGATGTCAAGGCGTGTGAATAATCCTCTGTGGTCTTATATTTTGTCCTTTGGGCCCCACTGGGACAACCCTGCACTATTGGTTCTGGGTAAGAAACTGAGCCAGGGCCCTTCCCTTCCCCAGAGGCTTATCCCTCTGGCCCATGGTGATAGCAGTAGCACTACCAGCCTCTGAATTCACTTCTTCTTCATTTCCTTCATTCCCTCTCATCTTTCTCCCTTCATTTCCTCTCATCTCTCTCCCTTCAGTTCATATTGGCATTTTTTTATTGGTATAAATTTTCCCAAAACCTCCCTGGCCTTCTATGTAATTTTGAGAGGTTCAAGCCATCAAACAAGAGAGTCCTCCACAAATCTTTCTTGACTAATTCCAATTCTATTTCTGGGCTTCTGCTGAGATGGATGATTGGATTCATGAGTTCCACACCTAACGTCTTTCGCATATGGCCTTTTTTCTAGGATAGGCTGAGAATATTCTAAATTATCAAGTGCTAATTCCTTTTCGCTTAAAGTTCCTTCCTTAATTTATTCCTTTCTTCTTGAATTTTACTAAAAACAGAAGAGAGAACTGGATGTACCTTCCACACCTTACTTGGACATTTCCTCAGCTAAATATTCAAGTTCATCACTTATAAATTCTACTTCCTACCAAAATGCAGAATGTATTTCAGCCAAGTTCTGTCACTTTATGAAAAAGATTACCTTTCCTCTAGTTTCCAAAAACATGTTTCTCATTTCCATCTGAGACCTCACTGGAAGCACCTTTAACATTCACATATCTGGTAATATTCTATTCATGATGATATAGGTTTCTGTAAGACAACAGAAGTTTTCTCTCTAGCTCGCCTCACTTTTCCCCCTGAGTCCTTATCTGAATCACCTCTACATGTCCTTAATTCTACCAATAACATCTTTGAGGCCATCTATGCTTTTACTTTCACAGACTTCAAAATTCTTCCACGCTCTACTCATTATCCAATTTCAAAGCCACTTCCATATCTCTAGGTATTAATTACAGCAGCAGCCCACTTTCCAGGGCCAAAATCTATATAATTTTCCAGGGCTTCTGAAACAAATGAACATAACTGGGGGAGGGGGGTACACAGAAATTTACTCTTACTGTTCTGGAGTCTAGAAATCCAAAATCAAGATGTCAACAAGACCAGGTTCTCTCTGAAATTTTGGACAGCATTCTCTCTTATCTCTTCATAGCTTCTGTGGCTTTCAATCCTTGCCATTCCTCAGCTCATGGCTACATCACTACACAGCATTCTCCCTGCCTTATCTCTGACTCTGTGTCCCAATTTCCCTCTTATAAGTACATCAGTCATATTGGTTTAAGAGTCTACTCTTCTCCAGTATGATCTCATTTTAACTTAACTAATTCCATCTGTTGCAACCCTATTTCCAAATTAGATCACATAGGAGTTAAGGCTCCAACATATCTATTAGGGGGACATGATTCAACCCATGACAGATAAATGAATTTTTAAAGCAAGATCACAAAAAATATCTTGAGATAAAATATAGAAATACTTTTGGACATTATGGTATACTAAGATTTTTTAAAAGACCCAAATAAAAAATAATAAATTTGACCAGACTGTAATTATATACTTCCACATGTGAAAATGAGCACAAAATAATAAAATTTTCATATTTAGGAAAACATTTAGAACACACATTACCAATAGAGGAATGTATTTGATTATATAAAAATACAAAAAAAATCTATATACCAATTAAAAAAGACAAACTGTTGAAAAGAAAATGTGCAAATATGAGTAGTGAATTCATAGTAGATGCTAAAAATCACTAGAAATCCGGAAATTTCTTTCTCAATTGAACCTCATTAATCACTCATTAGATTGGTTAAAAAATAACAGTAGATGCTGTTAAAGATGTGAGAGACATGAATTTCTCAATGCTGTTAAGGAGGGGGGTGCCTGGATGGCTCAGTCAGTAAAGTGCCTTCTGCTCAGGTTATGATCTTGGGGTCCCTGGATCCAGGCCCAAGTCGGGGGGCGGGGGGTCCCAGCTCAGTGGGAAGTCTGCTTCTCCCTCTTCCTCTAGTGCTCCCCCTCCCCTACTCATGCTCTCTCTCAAATAAATAAATCTTAAAAAAAATACCGTTAGTATAAATTGTTACAATTACCTTGCAAACAATTTCAGATGATCTTATAAAACTTCTAATGGAACTACTACATTATCTGAGTCACTTTTAAGTCATACTTGTATTAGCTAGCTATTGCCATCATGATGCTGTGTAATAAACATCCAAAACTCAATGATTCAAAGTAACAGCTATTTATTATAATGAATCGGTGGGTCGTCTAAGACATACTTTTTAGTAGTGTTAGCAGAACACAAGTGGACAAGCAGTAAATGCTTGAGACTACTTCAGGCTTAGTCTCAGACCTAGAATACTATCACATCATGCATATGCCATTGACCAAAGTCAATTCCACAGTCAAAGGGAAAAGTACACTTACCCTTTTAAGAGAAGAAACTACAAAGCTATATATTAAAGGGCTTGAAAACGGAGGAATGAAGAATTTAGCCAATAATTCCATGAAATGCAATGTACACACAATTATTCACAAATTTACTACATCCAAAACATCCACACTCATCCCAAGAATCCTAATCTGATTACAGTATCAAGCCTGAAGTCCAAGATCTTGTGATCTATGTCAATATCAATTCTTTTTTTCTTTATTCCCCCCCCCCCTTTTTTTTAGATTTTATTTATTCATGAGAGACAGAGAGAGAAAGAGGCAGAGACACAGGCAGAGGGAGAAGCAGGCTCTCTGCAGGAGCCCGACATGGGACTTGATCTTTACTCCGGGGGTGAGCCACCCAGGCATCCCAATATCAATTCTTTCTAAAAGGAAAACATCTCTCCAACATATAATGATAGAACAGAGAAATGATACCCACAGTAAAAACTCACATTTAAATAATTTGATACACATGGCAGTCACTTATTTGTTTATTCCTCTCTAACCATTTTGAAATCCTGCTGGATAAATGATGCTAGATCCTCCTATTAGTGGAGTAGAAAATACATGATTAGGCTCTGACTCTGCTTCCTGGGGCTATTTCACCATTCTAAGATTTTCCAAAGCTCTTAGATCTACCCTACAGACATCTCTCTTTTACCATAATTTTCTTTGGCCATTTATAGAGAGAATTACAAAGCATGCTTTTTGAGATGAGCAGATTTCCCATCCTTCTTTATGCCTATAGAGAGTTGAGAATCAAAATAACTTTTCTTCTCTTGAGCTAAGTCAAGGCTTATTGTATTTTTAAAAATGCATTTCTCTTAAAAACTTCATGGACTTTCCATATATTTGGTTCCAGTCAATTCTTTCTGTCTCAGTCTATACCCACACTCATTTTAGAGGCATCTATTTTCCTGTAGATTTAACTACAAGTAATTTAAGCACATTTTTTCCCAGTAAAACCATGCTCTTAATGTTTTTTTATAAGTCCTTTTGACCAAGTAAAAAGATCTACTAACATCACCTTAATTCTTTCAGAGCTTTTATCAAAGTGCCTCCCTTGTTCTTGATTTTGTCTGTGTTCCTGGGCTGTATCTTAATTTGAGAATTTGTTACTGATTGGAGACATGGATAACAAGAGACCATTTTAGTTTTCCATCCAATGTTCTGGGCTCTCTTCTTTACCTCTAAATTCTGCTTGAAATCTGTCCAGTTCTTTTCTGAACTTATCAGCTTCTTTGGGTAGCATATACGTAGCAACAATCTCAAACTTTCAACACTTTGCCTGGGAACCATCTTGCCACAAGTTTATTTGGTACATCTTTTATGATTAAGTTTTACATGTGATGATTTTACCAAATATTTTACCACTACATAACACTAATTATAATAATATAAATTAAAAATCATTTCAACATATATATACAAATATTTGATAAAATATCATATTCATTCCTGAAAAAAAAAACCAACAAAACACAAAGAAAATACATATACACACACACCTTACACCTGATAGATTGATTTCTATCGCAACTTTCTTATAGCAACAAAAATTATGGTACCAGTCTGCAAACAATACATGTTTTTTAAAAATATTAGTCTAGACAATATTGTGGAAATAAACTGTAGAAATATTCCAGGATTTTAAGATTTAAGATAGAATTCAGTTGAACACTTTTAAGCCATCCTCTATTTGGACATATACGGGGAAATATGAAATGTTTGTGTGATGTTTATAAATGCTGTATTTTATATTTGTATAGTTTCTTTGCGTTAACTTGAGAAAAATCTAATTGTAAACTTTAATAATAATTGTATGGAGACTATGGGAATATAAATGTCATACACGTTTTCAACAGCTGTGCTTTGAAACAAATGGGTTCTGTATACCACTTAAAATGGTATACAGCACAGAGCACTTGTAAATAACTAAACACCACAAGGTACATCTAAACGGAGAATTTGCCTTTCATAAACATACAAATAAAATACACCTTAAAAAGCAGAAGCTTTTTATAATATATGAAATTCTATGTGCAGTTCAGCCAAATTAACATTCATGCATTATATAAATATAAGTTTAGGTCAAACTGTAAAATTAATTTATTTAAATAATATTTCTAAGCATTTTAAGCATTTTTAAAGTTGCTTTGCTAACATAGTAACCAATAGTCCAAGAAATTTACTGGACCATTATAGGTTCTTGGATAGGAAGAAATTTTAAGGTTAAAACACTTTCAGAAAAACAAATTGTCCTTTTTTTTTTTTATTGTGGTTATTGTCTTTTTAGCTTTATTTTCTGAGAATTCTTTTTTCTACACTGAACGTAATTATAAAGTATTTTGAGAATAATATGATGGTTTATAGGCTATCACATCATAAAAACCTTTTTGTACATTTGCTGAGTTTACTTCACCTGTGTTTAACAGGAAACACCATCTCTTTCATTATTGAGCTAGCTTCCTGTTAAACTCTGCCAATAGAGGGCTCTAGAGAGCAATCATAGGAATTAAAAAACTCTCCCATTGCTTGTTTCCTTCCAAAAAGCCTACCCACAGCCCTTCAGCTGACAATGGCAGTTGCTTCCAGTTCTCAGATTTTATTTGTTTTTACAGCACTCCCGGAATGAGGCTCATCATGCTCTTCTTCAAAACTCAACAATAAAAAATAAACAACCTGATTTAAAAATGGACAAAAAGATATGAACAGAAACCTCCCGAAGATGCACAGATTGTAAGCATGTGAAAAAAATTCAACATCATATATCATTAGAGAACAGCTAATTAAAACAACAATGAGATACCACACTTCTATTAGAATGGGTAAAACCCAAAACACTGACAACATTAAATGCTAATGAATATGTGCAGCTATAGACACTTTCATTCACTGTTGGTGAGAATGCAAATAATACAGACATTTTGGAAGGCATTTTGGCAGTTTCTTACTAAATGTAGGCTAAACATAGCTATGTTAGCTAAACATAGGCTTACCATATGATCCAGCAATTGTGCTCCTAGGTATTTACACAAATGAGTTGAAAACTTATGTCTACACAAACCCTGCACACAGATATTTATAGCAGCTTTATTCATAATTGCTCCAAATTGGAAGCAACCAAGATGTCGTTACATAGGGGAATGGAAAAACAAACTCTTGTATATCCATACAATGGAATATTATTCAATGATAAGAAGAAATGAGCTATCAAGGCACAAAAAGACATAAAACAACCTCTGATGCATGTGGCTTAATGAAAAAAGCTAATTTGAAAAGGCTGCATATTATATGATTCTAACTATGTAACATTCTGAAAATATCAAATTATAGCAATAGTGAAAATATCAGTGGTTTCTGGAGATTTGTGGGGAGAAAGGAAGGGATGAATGAACAGAATATGGGTGACTTTTGGGGCAGTGAAGCCATTCTTTGTGCTACTGTAGTGGTAAATGTATGACATTATGCATTTGTCAAAACCTGTAGAACTACTGTAGAACTGCATAACAGAAAGAATGAAATCTAATGTATACCGTGGATTGTAGTTAATAATAATGTAAATTAAAGCCTCTCTGAAGAAAGCCTATTAATTTTCTTTTAACAAAATGTAATCATAATTCCTGACACCAGAACATAAGAATCTATTTATATATGTCCTGTGTGTTGATTTAGTTAATAAACTTTTTTTTTGCTTCAGTTATGTTTAATGTGGAAACTATTGATGTAAGTAAATGTGTTGTGTGTATATGTGTGTGTGTGTGTGTGTGTGTGTGTGTGTGTGTGTGATTAACAGGTAGATAATGCTGTTCCATCTTTTTTTTTTTAATGTTGTTCCATCTTGAGTAAACATTTCGCTTTGACTGTTGATGACAGGTTAAAATGTTTCATAGGTGTGCATTTCATCCAAAGATAACGCTGTTGTGCTGTCATCAGAAAAATGTATCCTTTGTATTTTGGTGGCAGATTATAAAAAGCTTCTATGTTTTTAAATCACCCATCTTCTTGTAAATAGGTAAAATAATGTGTGTACAATGTAGGGGAGAAATATTTGCTGGTAACTAAAATAATTTTTTATCATAGGAAGGTATCTGTATTAATTTCTTAATGCCACCATAAAATATTACCACAAATTTGGTGGTTTGAAACTACAGAAATATATCCCCTCACAGTTATAGAAGCTAGAGGTCTAAAAATCAAGATATTATCACTCTGATTATTTCTCTGAAGGCTCTAGGGAAAAATCCTTCCTTGCCTCTTCCTAGCTTCTAGTTGTTGCCCTTAACCCTTGGCTTGCAGCTTCCCAATGTGCTAAATTTCCATTTTCTTACAAAGACACCAGATATTGGACTCAGGTCCCACTCTAATCCCCTATGATCTCATCTTAATTAATTATATCTGCAAAGACTGGATTTTCATCCCCCTGTATTTTGGCAGGGGGATGCCGTACTGCAGTACTCGTCTGGTGATGGAATTTTCTTATTTAATATGTCTTCTCACTGGTCTAGATGATACACCTTTTCAACTAATAACATCATGTTTTCTAAAGCCTGTTTGATAAGTAATTCAAATCAGAGGCTGGACAGGATGGACAGTAAGTATACAGTGGTGAAGGAGTAACTTTTAACTGGCAATTAATTTGCCTTTATTCCTAGCACAGAAAGCTACTTGTGCTCAGCAGTGAAAAAGAATTTCATATTAACTAGATTATGGTCACTGAAAATCACATAAAAGACTATTTTAGACTGTGATATTTGCTTTTCTTATAATTAATTCCAAATTTCTTAAACTACTTGATCTCAACTCAGCTCACATGTGGGTATTTTAATGCAACTTAACTTTTTTTATAGTCTGCGCTAGGGGACCTATAAACATTTTCATGTTTGTGTGTTAGTCTAATAAAACTATCACTTGTAGTGCAAAAGAATAAAGATGCAATGATATAAAATGAGCTAAGATTTTCATAGAGATTGATTGGACTAAATGTGAAAAAACACAAAAATCTACTACAGAATAATCATTCATTATGTAAATATCTAAAGAGTCTCATAGATCTCTTACTTGTTAATTTGTTCAACAACTTTGTTTAGTTCATTTTCACAGACTACTTTTAAGAACTTAGGTTTGCAGTTGCCAGAGAAATTTTACAAGGAAAAAAAAAATAGCTCCAAATCTTTATATTATCTGAGGGCATATGTTCCCATCCAAGTAGTTCTATACCATATTAAATAAAATTCTTAAGTTAATCAAAATAGTATTAAGTAAAAAAATCAAAATTTTGCTATATTCATGTTATTCTTACCTTTAAAGGCCTTGGGAAAATCAGCTGTTTTCTAATGATGTGATTTATAAACATTAACAATAAAAATTGTCCCAATAATTTACATATTATTTTAAAATTTCCTACATCTTGGCTCCAGGACTCACTCTCTGATGTAACTTCCTATACAAACTCCATTAGTTCTGCTTCCAAAGAAGCAGATGCTCAGATGGGATCAGATACACAAGAGGTTTATTGAGGAAAATGTCTATGAAGAATAAATCAAAGGAAGTAGGAGAAACTTCAGACCACAATGGAGATCTGGCCTAAAGGAAAGTAGGAAGAAAGAAGGGTTGAGTAGGAAGTATCAGATGACAGCATAGTTCTGAGAAAATTTTGGGCAGGGTAATGGTAGAATCCATGAGCCAAACTCTCCTGTCAGAGGAGTCCTACTTTCCATAGAAATGGTTCAGCACCAATATCCTACCCCATTCAGTCATTTGCTAGGAGAAACCTGTGGGAGGGTGACCTTGCACAGATGTGAGGGTGGATGTAGAGCTCAGTCAACCATGTGGTCCCCAAAGCAGGAGATAGGAATGGGTTGTTTTTATGTTTTTATGGCCATTCCTTAAGCTGTATTATGGAGTTTTTTTTTTTTTTTCCCAAAGAGGAGAATCTCTGACTCCTTGAAATTATATTGTAACTTACTTCCTTCGATGAAGAATTTGAAGTGTGTTTGTTGCTTTATTTTTGGGTTGACTTTTTAAAAAAAACATTTTTATTTAATTTTTTATTTTAAGTCATAAAGTACCAAACTCCAAGAAATTCCCTGGGGAGAATTAAAATCATCTCTGAGTTCTTAAGATTTATTTTATTATTTATGTGAACTTTGGGGTGAATACTTTTTTCCTTCCTCCTATACTGACCTTTATATTTCTATCCTCCAACCTATTTGCTTAACTCCAGAGTTCTTTATTTTATTCTAATGAATATGAGCAGATTCATTGGGTACATGAAGTTACTATAAAGCTTAAGAGCAAATGCCTTTGCTTCTCTTGTGATTGAGTATGACAGGAGATTTTTACATCAAAACTAGGATAAACACCTTAAAAAGTGGCTATTTAAGTGAATTAACACAATTTCTTTTCTTAAATTGGATTTAAAGATTAAATAAGCTTTCCCAGTTAAGTAATATTTCATAAATGTAAATTCTTTGTTAGTGTTGACATTTAGAGATCACTAGATTCAATAATAATACATTATCTTTATTTTTCATTAAGTTTTAAATCCAATAAGGTTATGTTACATTATACACCAAAAGAAATAATTATGATTAATCTCCTATAAACTTTTAATCTACTTTTTTAATCTAACTTTTTTATCCTTTTTAAATCTAACTTTTAATCATATAACTTTTTAATGTTAAATACTTTTCTTTTTACTCAATTTGAAATCATGCCTGAAGTGTAATTTATTTATAGCTAGGATGATTTCTAACTATTTATTAGTGAGATCTCTTCCTATTTAGTAAAGCAATATATTTTATGAATTCTCAACAAATTTTGCACTGGACCGGATATGTGTAATTTTATATCCAGTGAAAATTAGATATCTTCATCTTAGGCAGTATTTTACCTAAAGGTAAAAATCAATATTGGTTTTATACTTAATTATTTTAGTCTCCTTTTAATATTTTAGATGAATACTCATTATAATCTTGTTCCAAGGTTGTCCAAATCCAAATAGGCTCAATCAATATATTTTTTCTAATAGTAGGTCTTCTTAATGTCATACTGACTTAACTCAGGTTGCTAAATTCAAACCCTCGCTCTCACATTTAATAGCTATATAAACTGTAAACTTAAAAATTTTTGAATTTGTTAGTTGTGATGATATCTATGTATCTCCCTATGGCAGTGACTGTAGCTCTAACCTAATACTTGTTTTCCCTTTGATTAAGAATAAGGTAACATTTAATAGCATAAAAAACTTCCAATTTCCTTTGCAACTACTTATGACTAATTGGTGTAATCTGGCTATTGCAAATATAGGAAAAAGGATGTGTATGAATTCAGGATAATTCTTTTAAGGTATAGCTTGTGTCCGTTCTTTCTGATTGGCTAAAATGTAGATGTGAAGTTAAAATATCCAGGTTGACCTTGGGGAAATTTGGAGAATATGAGTGAGGTTTGCAGAGTGGAACAAAGAGACGGCAAGTTATACCCTTGTGACTTTGTGAACGCAGCCTCAATACCAGCTCTGAACTCATTTTTTTCCTTCTAACAAATAGTAAAGATTTAAAAGAAATACATCTTATTCTACTATCTTCTTCATCCTTTTTTGTATATACTGTCTTATTTCTATCAGAATAAATATTGATTAAAAGCATGGACTTTGAATCAGACTCCTAAATCAAGTTCTGCTTCTAACATTTAAGAGCTTCTAATATGTTTTCTTTTTTTAATTTAATAGCTATGCTAACTTGGAGAAGGTATTTTACTTATTTGAGTCTGAATTTCCTCATTGGAAAAATGGAGATGAAAATAAAAATATCTGTCTTGTTGGGTTGGTATCCACACAAAATAGTGCTTTGTAGGTATTAACTAACTTCTTCCTTTTCTTCTCCTCTGCCTTCTTCATCTCCTTTTTTCTCTTCTTTTGTCTCTTCTTATTCTTCCTCTCCTTGTTCTCCTTTTTTCCATCTTTCTTCTTCAGTGATTATTATCCAAATATATTGGTTTAAAAGAAGATGAAAATTAAAATATGAAGAATACTGAGGTGACTGGGTGGCTCAGCCAGGTAAGCAGCTAACTCTTGGTGTCTACTCAGGTCATGATCTTGCAGTGGTGAGATGGAGAACCAAATCAGGCTCCATGCTCAGCAGGGAGTCTACTTGAGATTCTCTTCCTTCTCCCGGCTCCCTCTGCTCCTTCTCTGCTTGCCCAAGCACATCTCTCTTTCTCTAAAAAAATAAAATATTTTAAAAATAATCATATGAAGAATATATAGATGAAGTAAATTTTGATAGCTTGTGTCACCTGGTTTGGATGTTTCCAGGTATTCATTTACTTAGTTATTCAAGGAACACTTATTCAGACCATAATATGTAACACATTTATTAACAGAAAATTAAATTAGAAAAATAACTACCTTGTACTACTTATCCTTAAGTTTTGCAAAGAAAATAATTTTTTTCTTATTAGTATGCTCTAAATTTTCTGCAATGGATATATATCTTACAAAAGTTATAAAAAGTTTAAAGATTATGATTACATTTTAAAATGAATCTTTTATTCAATTACATTAAAATTCTTGTGTTAAAATGGTTCTTAAATTTCTTCCAGGTGTTTTTGTCACAATGCTTTTAGGCCAGGAATTATCTAATTGGTGCGATGATGTTAAATTTAAAAGTAAAACAGAAGATTTTAGAAACTATGTAAAGTGGCACTATTCTGCACTTAAAAAAAATTAGACTTCCTATTTAGCTTAGTAATAGACTACTTGGATTTCTAGTTTAATAATTTTAAGAATACAGTTCTGTTACAGTCGTGATTTCTTTACTCTTTTCCTTGTGGATCTTCTGCTTATCACACATTTCATCAGAATTATTCTGGCAAGCAACCATGAGATAGTTCCTTGTTTTTTCTTGTTTAATGTATTTTATTTCTGTATTTGACCTTAACTAGACATATATATTTAATTTTTATAATAAAGTATTCTTAAAATACAAATATGATGCATTATACTAAATAATGCATTTCTAACAGTAGTTAAAATATTATTATATATTATAAAAATAATTATTCCTAGACTTTTTAAGTTATTATTATAAAAATAGTTTTTTTTTTCTTTTTATGTTATATGGGGAAACCTATCTTGATCAAATTTACATAAAATAAATTACATTTTATTTAAAGTATACATTTTTTTACTGTAATACATCAGTCACAAATGGAATAACTAGGATGAGGAAAAAGAAAAATGTTTGCCATGTGGGTATATTTTCTTAAAATGCTTTGAAAGTGGTCCAAAAATGCCTTGTTGGCAATCTATGGCAACATTCATGTAAAAAAAAAGAAAAGTAATATTAAACTGATGTTTAAAGATACAAAAGAAAGCAAACACAGCTGGCTGCTGTACATGTTCATGTGTAAGTTCAACTGCTTTTTTTCTCTTTTTGTTTCTCTCTCTCTTTATTAAACTAAAGTTTCAAAACATGTTCCTCCTTTGGTGTCCTAAAAGGAAAGGGGGAAAAACACATGGCATGATGAATAAATCAACTACTTAATGCAATCTTCAAAAGAAAAGTAAAATAAACCTATTCAATATTTATACTTCAATAAAAAAAAAATTGGGCGTAACTTCTGGATTACAATGGAGTCAACTTCTTCTTACTTTCCTTTACACTATTCCCCAAACAGGAAACACATGAAAACTCATTAAAAGTACTAAATCTGAGACTAAGAGAAAAACAATTGCCAGATATTGGGATAAATATCAACTAAATGTGAATTACATTTATAAAAATCATCAGTGGTAGAGCTTTTCATCACCTCATGAAACAACTGCAAGCTCTGCATGACTGGAAGAACATGAGGCCATGAACCGTTTTCTACCATTTGCCCTGATTCCAAGAAACAGGGTTTGTGTCAAACAGAAAACTTGGAAGCCATCTCTTTCTTCTTTCTTGCTACTACCTTTTTTAAAGTAACATCTGTTCAAGGTTACTGTTTTCTACTCTTGAATCTGCAAAACCACTTTCATATCTTTTCAGAGTAAGCAATTCCTGCAAACTAATATGGCAGGAAATATCAACTGTTTTATGATACCACATTGCATTCTAGAAACCATACAATTTAACAATAAAGCCTTGTACGAAGGTAAGAGTCAAGAAAAATCTGGATTGCAAAGTATGGTCCGAACTGAACAAATTCACCTGGTCTACCTTTCAAGTGCCTGAGATTCAGATAGTGAGGAAAGGAGGTAATCATATTGGATACAACCAGATTCCTTAGAGATTGCACTGAGTATTACTCAGCTTCCACGAGTAGATCTGAAAAGGATTTCAATCTTATCTAAGTGCACAGTTGAGTGAAACCAAAAACAAACAAAACAAACAAGTTCCATGAACTCTGCCATTTGAAAGGCATGTAATCTGATCATGTTTCTCATGTATTAAAAAAAGAGATAAAGGGAAGTCAACATATTTATGATAGAACATGGTAAAGTACAGATAGCAAAAGTTCTAAAAGACACAAAAGATACTTTTTTTTACAAGGTCCACAGGAGCTGGGAACATGTCTGCATGGTGACATCCAGCACCTAGCACTGTGCTGGGTCATCAGGTTGCACTAAGTGAACATCTCCTGAGTTACTTCAGGATAAGCAATGATTGTGGGTTAAATGTTAGATAAAATTCTACTAGTATCTGAATTAAAGGAAACATTAAATAATAGTTTGTTGGTAGTTTTACTCAATAAACTTTGAGAATATTGTATTATAGAAACAAGAAAAAAATATTTTAGACAATGGTTTAGCTTCTATGTAAGAAGGTAACTTCCAGGAGAAAGGAATAAAATTTGATAATAAGGAAAAAGATTGACTCAACAAGAAATTTTAAGAATGGAGAACTTGGTATAACAGAATGGGAGCTGATCTTTGAGCCTAACTAATCATAGTTTTTTTTTTATTTTCACATATGCACTTGCAAAACTGAATGTAACTTGTCATTCAAATAAAAATGTGTAATAAAAATAATAATGTAATGAAATATTAGATGAAAGTGTAAAACTTTGCATATCCTTTAACTATGATGATTACTTTACAATTTTAACTATATACATTCATATTTATTGATCATAAGCAAATTATCTCTACAATAGTTCCTCTCTGATGTAACTCTGTAGAACAGTATTTCCTTCACAGCATGCTCCTATTGATTTTATTTTAATTGATTTTTTTTATTTGCTCATTGATTTTAATTTGAACATCTTAATCCCTTTCTTTCTCAGAAAAAAATGAATATTTAAAGCTATGGTTATTTCTTAGTGAAAAAAAGGGATCTTGTTTATATGAGATCTAATTTAATGTTTAACACAGACACAGCAATGAATGAATAAATATAAAAATTGCAATGTGCCATTTTCATTAACTCTATCCTAAACAAATAGTAGTATAGGACAAAGTTGCAAAGCTGACTTTATTATCTTTTTTCTATTAATAAGTATAGTAAACTGGTATTGTCCTCAAATTGTCTATTTCTACAGGCAGGCATGGGCGGTAATGGTGACTTTGCAACCTACTATTTCTGCTATTCCCACTTTTGTAATGTTGTAGAGGGGATATTAAAAACTCACAGCATCCTTTGAGGAGAAAATAAAACAAAAGGGTGGAGCCAAGTACTGTTCTATTTTTAGTGACTTGGAGACTTGGAGAGTCCCTGCCAGTATTGGCAAAAACTAAATGAACATAGAGAACACTTCTTTTCTTAGCACATAGGGAACCCTTGCTAAATGTAAAAATTAAATTCTCTCTAGTTGAAAAATGAAATACCGATACATTTTTCTCTAATGCATATTATGTCCTTAAGTATGTATGTTTGAAACATCTCCTAACATATTAAACACAATTTTGTTTGTTTAGAATGTAGGTATTTCCGCTATAAAACATGTTGTATTAAACCAGATTTACTGTATTACAATCTACATCTAATATCTCATTACCAAGGAATTTGGTACCAAGGAATCAATATTTACATATTAAGAAAGTTCAACTATGCATATATTTTTTCAGAATTTATATGTTTTAACAAACTATTAGCATAAATCTGAATTGAGTTAACTTATTGCAATTTATATTCTTTTCAAATGAACAGTTAAGTTTCGGCAGTCTTCTCTTTTTAAATATATTGCAAATTGCCATTAGTTCTGAGTAGCAGTAATTCCTCTGTTACAATAATCTTCAAAAAGGAAGCAGGGAGGGATAGAAGTGCCTGTCAAGGACATTAACTCATTAAGAATTTTCATCTGCAAGAGGTGGAACTTATGAAATAGTGACTTAGTGTAAAATCATATTTTTTTTAAAGATTTCTTTTATTTATTTGAGAGAGACAGAGGGAACACAAGTAGGGGGATGGGCAGAGGGAGAGGGAGAAGCAGACTCTCTGTTGAGAGGGAGCCCTATATGGGGCTGGATCCCAGGACCCTGAGATCATGACCTGAGCTGAAGGCAGATGCCAGCTGAGCCACTCAGGCACCCCAAAATCATACACTTTGATGTTTTGAGTGAAGAGAAAACATCATTATGTGTACTGTATTTTCAATCTCTTTAAGAAAAGGTCAAATCTATTTATTCTGCAATGTTAAGATTTAAAAAGAACGAATAAAACAGTAACTTAAAAATTCTATCTTCATTTGCTCTTTATTTCTCCTATTATTACACATATGTTAACTCAGTAGGTGTAACACATAATATGAGTAAAGTAATAATAGTCAATAATAATAGTCTCTAGAAATGTGTGAAGTTTGCACATGAGTATTTGTAATCCTACGAACACAAAGCATATACACATCCATTTCCTCAATAAACAATGCTGAAGCCACCCAAAACATTAGTAGTAGAACTTATGACACTTTCTTTTTCAGAAGTAGTCAATGAAATTAGAAATTTTGTCAGTTTAATTTATTTCTCTATTTCAAGGGCCTAGAGCAATACATTGAATGGCAAGGGCTCTCTCAGTTTTTACTGAATGGATGATTTTTCTAATCATTAACTAAACTGCCTGGCAAAACAGATCTACACGGGTAATCAATATTACCTTTTCAAATATTTCGCTCACTCAGGTATCTAATCAAAACTTGAGTTTAAGGTAGAAAACGTTGATTGTACAGTTTCATAAATATTACAATCTGTTGTTAGTAGATCTGCTTTTGAATTGAAGTTTCACTTCTTATGTGAATTGATGGAGACAGACTGGTCACATTAAAATTGGGACAGAAAACCCACAACAATAATTTGAACAGGAAAAACTGATTCTAAAGAATTATTAATTAAAATAGGGTATTGGATTAAGGAGAGATTGACTATAAGAAGTAAAGAGAACATTAAAGAACAGAATATAGTAGATCTGAACAGTAACTATCATTTCAGAAAAAGCACCCCCATAGAGCTGAGATCGTGTTGGAGAGTTTCATTTATCCTACCAGTATGCCTCACTCTCACTGAAGTTTAGGGGTTTAGAGATAATTTAGATGGTTGTGTTGGATTTTAGTGATGAGAAAGGGATTTGAATATTGCCTCCCCTCCCCACCCCCGTCATGGATATTTAGTTTGTTCTAGTAAATGAGTTAGGAAACACATAAAGAGAAGATGGGGGAACCTCGGTGAG